>NC_092393.1:15563824-16163824 GCF_030028105.1 Mobula birostris
CTAATATCCTGGCCGGATTGTTTAATATGGCTGTTAGGGAGGGTTTAATCTAAGTTGGCAGGGGGAAGGGAACCAGGGTGTTAGGGTCGAGGAAGAGGAAAATAGAAATAAGTCAAAGATACTGTGCAGCAAAGATAGCAAGAAGGACAGGCAGGTGAATAGACAGGATAATTTGCTGTGCAATAGAAATATAGCAGAATCGGTAGCAGATACTGATCTAAATGTACTGTACTTAAATGCACACAGCATTAGAAATAAAGTGGATGACCTTTTTGTACAGCTACAGGTTAAAAGATATGACATTGAGACCATCACCGAGTCATGGTTAAATGGTGGATGTGATTGGGAGCTGAATGTCCAAGGATACACAGTGTATAGGAAAGATAGGACGGTCGGTAAAGGGGGTGGTGTGGCCCTGATGGTAAGCAATGATATCAAATCACTAGAAAGAAGGGACATAGGATCAGAAGAGGTAGAATCCTTATGGGTCGAGTTAAGAAATGGCAAGGGTAAAAAGACACTAATAGCAGTTATATTCAGGCCTCCAAACAGCGACCGGGATGTGGACTACAAGTTACAAATGGAAATAGAAAAAGCTTGTCAGAAGGAAAATGTTAAGATAATTATGGGGGATTTTAATATGCAAGTGGATTGGAAAAGTCAGGAAGGTACTGGATCTCAGGAGAGGGAGTTTGTAGAATGCCTACAGGATGGCTTTTTGGAGCTACTTACCCATAAGCCCACCAAGGGATCGGCTGCTTTGGATTGGGTGCTGTGTAATGAACCAGAGGCGATTAGGGAGCTGAAGGTAATGGAACCCCTTGGAAGTAGTGATCATAATATGATTGAGTTCAGTTTCAAATTTAAAAAGGAGAAGCTGGTATCAGATGTATCAATATTTCAGTGGAACAAAGGAAATTACAGTGGTACGAGAGAAGAACTGGCCCAAGTCGATTGGAAAAGTGAGCTAGATGGAGGGACGGTAGATCAGAATTGGATGAAATTCCTACAAGGAATAAGTGCAGGAAAAACATATTCCAAGAAAAAAGAAAATCATGAATGCAAAAATGGCACAAATGTAGCTAACGAGAGAGGTTAAGGCTAAAATAAAAGCAAAAGAGTCTGCGTACAAGGAAGCAAAAATTAGTGGGAAAACTGAGGACTGGACGCCTTTTAAAAACTTACAGAAGGAAACTAAGAAAGTCATTAGGAAAGAAAAGATGAATTATGAAAGGAATTTAGCAATTAATGTAAAAAAGGATACTAAGAGTTTTCTTTAAATATATGAAGAGTAAAAGAGTGACACGGGTAGATATAGGACCGAGTGAAAATGATGCTGGAGAAATTATAATGGGTAACAAAGAGATGGCAGAGGAACTAAATGAGTATTTTGCATCAGTCTTCACAGTGGAAGACATTAGCAACATACCTGATAGCCAGAGGTCTCAGGGAATAGAATTAGGTACAGTCAAGATTACTAGAGAGAAAGTGCTTGAGAAGCTAAATGGACTAAGAATAGATAAGTCTCCCGGACCGGATGAGGTGCACCCACGGGTTCTGACGAAGGTAGCTTTGGAAATAGTGGAGGCATTGGAAATGATCTTCCAGGAACCAATAGACTCTGGCATGGTTCCAGAGAACTGGAAGGTCGCAAATATAGTTCCGCTGTTTAAGAAAGGAGGGAGACAGCAAAAAGAAAATTACAGACCTATTATTCCAATATCAGTAGTTGGAAAGTTATTGGAGTCGATTCTCAAGGACGAGGTTATGAAATACCCCGAGGTGCACGACAAGATAGGCCCAAGCCAGCGTGGTTTCATGAAGGGAAGATCCTGCCTCACCAACCTACTGGAATTTTTTGAGGTAATCTCGAATAAGATTGACAAGGGAGAGGCTGTGGATGTTGTTAATTTGGATTTTCAAAAGGCTTTTGATAAGGTGCCGTATAAGAGGCTGCTTAATAAGATGAGAGCCCATGGAATTACAGGAAAGATATTGGAATGGGTGGAGCATTGGCTGATAGGCAGAAAGCAAAGGGTGGGAATAAAGGGATCCTATTCTGATTGGTTGCCAGTTACTACTGGTGTTCCTCAGGGGTCAGTGTTGGGGCTGCTTCTTTTTACGATGCATATCGATGATTTAGATTATGGATTAAATGGCTTTGTGGCTAAGTTTGCGGATGACACCAAGATAGGTGGAGGAGCAGAAAGAGTTGAAGAAATGGAAAGGTTGCAGAGAGACTTGGTCAGTTTAGGAGAGTGGGCAAAGAAATGGCAGATGAGATACAATGTTGAGAAATGTACGGTTGTACATTTTGGAAGAAGAAATAAACCGGCAGGTTATTATTTAGATGGGGAGAAAATTCAAAAATCGGAAGTGTAAAGGGACTTGGGGGTCCTCGTGCAGGATACCCTAAAGATTAACCACCAGGTTGGATTGGCAGTAAGGAAAGCGAATGCTATGTTGGCATTCATTTCACGAGGAATAGTGTATAAGAGTAAGGAGGTGTTGCTGAGGCTCTATGGGGCACTGGTGAGACCTCATTTGGAATACTGTGTACAGTTTTGGGACCCCTATCTTAGAAGAGATGTACTGATGTTGGAGAGAGATCAGAGGAGATTTATGAGGATGATTCCTGGAATGCAGGGGCTAACATATGAGGAGTACTTGTCAGCTCTTGGACTGTATTCATTAGAGTACAGAAGAATGAGAGGGGATCTCATAGAAACATTTTGAATGTTGAAAGGGTTGGAGAGAGTAGATGTGGAAAGGTTGTTTCCCTTGGTGGGTGAGTCCAGGACAAGAGGCCACAGTCTTAGAATTAGAGGGTACCCATTTACAACAGGGATGAGGAGAAATTTTTTAGCCAGAGGGTCGTGGATTTATGGAATTCGCTGCCACATACAGCTGTGGAGGTCCGATCATTGAGGGTGTTTAAGGAGGAGATTGATAGGTATCTAACTAGTCAGGGTATCAAGGGATATGGGGAAAAAGCCAGAAATTGGAACTAGATGGGAGAATAGTTTAGCCCATGGTGGAGTAGCAGAGCAGACTCGATGGGACAAATGGCCTACTTCTGCTCCTTTGTCTTGTGATCTTGTGATTTTTCACAGTTTGCTTTTCTTGTCTCTGCCTCTCATGCAGGGAACAGCATTACCAAGTACCTCATACTACATTGCAGTTACTATTCTTACACAACTAGAAGCTATGAGCATCATCTGGTGACTTCAGCTGAGTTGTGTAGAGAGGGCAAACTGAAACCAAGTATGATATTTCACTTTCCCAGCCCGTGACCAATTGCGTTACTCTTACCTCTGTCCAAGCCGCCGTCCTTAACTCGGTGCAGACCAGAATTGAAACTACAAGCTTGTTAGCCCAGATGGTTGAGAACTATGCGGGTCATTCACTTGCCCTTTGGGGAGACTCAGGACCCTGTGTTTGATGAGTATTCAGTTTCATACTTCCCTGAGAGGCCTGAGCTCAGGGATTATGAAATTGTTTCTGGTGAACAAGGAAGAAGCTTATGTGCTCTGTCTGTTTGAGTGTACAAATTACATGAGTGGGGATACTTTTAATTTTATATTTAGTCTTTAGTACAGCTATGTGTCAGATGAAGGGGTGGTTGTGTGTGGTAATTACATCTTATGTGTCTCACATATTAAGAAATAGACTTACCTTCAAAGTTCTTCATTAATACTTTGGGACTTCCTCAAATGTGCTGTATAAATGCAAGTTTTTTTTAGTTTCTTTCCCTCCACTCTCCCTTTCACTGTCTATTCTTTGTCACTCACTTGCTTATTCATTCTCTATCTATCTACACACATTTGATTTGTATCCACACATGTGCAAAGTATTCTTCTCATGTTTAATAAAACCAGTGTATGTCGTGAAATTTGTTAACTTAGCAGCAGCAGTACAATGCAATACATAATAAATATAGAAAAACAGTGAATTACAGTAAGCTTATAGGCATCCGTTAGTCTCGTGAGACCATGGATTTGCACCTTGGAAGGTTTCCAGGGTGTAGGCCTGGGCAAGGTTGTATAGAAGACTGGCAGGTGCCCATGCTGCAAGTAACCCCTCTCCACGCCACCGATGTTGTCCAAGGGAAGGGCACTAGGGCCGATACAGCTTGACACCGGTGTCGTCGCAGAGCAATGTGTGGTTAAGTGCCTTGCTCAAGGACACAATGCGCTGCCTCAGTTGAGGCTCGAACTAGCGACCTTCAGATCACTAGACCGATGCCTTAACCACTTGGCCAATCGCCAACACTCAGTAAGTATATATATATATGTGTGTGTGTGTGTGTGTGTGTGTGTGTGTGTGTGTGTGTGTGTGTGTGTGTGTGTGTGTGTATTAAATAATTAAATAAGTAGAGCAAAAGCAGACATCTTAAAAAGTGAGAAAGTGGTGAGAATGTTCATTTAAAAAGTAGTGTGATGGTGTTCATTTCTAAATGTCCATTTAGAAATTGGATGGCAGAGGAGAAGAAGCTGATTCTGAATTGCTGAGTATGTGCCTTTGGGCGTCCGTACCTCCCTCCTGATGGTAACAACGAGAAGAGGACATGTCCTGGGTGGTGGGAGTCCTTAAAGATGGATACAAATTTTTTGAGGCACCGCTGCTTGAAGATGTCATTGGAGGTTATGGAAGCTAGTACCCATGATGGGCTGACTAATTTTACAACTCTCTGCAGCTTACTTCGATCCTGTGCAGTAGCCCCCACCCCTCCCCATACCAGACAATGATGCAGTCTGTCAGAATGCTCTCCACAGTACATCTGTAGAGGTTTTCGAGTTTTTAAGGTGATAAATCAAATTTCCTCAAACTCCTAATGAAGTATAGCCGTTCTCTTGCCTTTATAGTTGCATCAGTTGGTTGGGACCAGATTAGGTCCTCAGAGATATTAACACCCACGAACTTTAAATCACTCACTCTCTCCACTTCCGATCTCTCTATGTAGATTGCACATGACTGTGCCTGTCTTAGGAATCCATTCTGCAAAGCTACATTGCTGAAGCTGCAACAACAGCAGGGCAAGCGAGCAGTACTGTAAGCTCTCTGCTTTTAATTTTCTGTGCTCATCTCATTTCAATAACCTCTCAGAACAACCAAAGCAGCTTTGGCCCAGTGAAGGAAATAATGAGGAATGCATAAAATCTGTCCAATAGATCTAAATCAAAGGGATATGTGAAAGATAACGTCTGGGGCAAATACGAGAGGAATTGACTCCTAGTCAAGACAACTTCCTTCTCATATGCACAAGTACGGTGAGATATTGGTACCATGAGAAACCTGCAGAAGCAGCATCAACACATGGAAATTCATTGAGACAACACACAGCACATAAATATATGCAAATTGTCCCTAAAAACACTATGCAAAACAAGACATTAGTGTAAGACACAATTAGGGACAAGTTCATGATAGTGCAAGAACTGGTCTGCAGTGTTCTGTTCCTCCTAGGCATGGAAGCAAATAGGCAGAACTAGCAATGTGAGGCTTGGTTGATTCTAAAGACCGAGTGTTATTACCAGATATGAAGCAAGTAAAAGGAAGGTAATCTCAAAGAAAGAATAAGGTGGGGTTTCTGGGTGAATGGGTGCTTGAGAAATGTGGCAAAGGAGAAAAGAAGCTTACACTTCCCTGTTGGACATCTGTATCTACATAAGTACATTTAAAGGAAATCCACAGGTTGTTTCTGTCTAATAGCCATCATTAGAAATCTGCTTCCTTCTGCTGTCTTATTAATGGAATAGGATTCTGATTTGTCTCATCAGGTGAGACTTCCAGCTGATTCACATGGATAAACATTCAAACAGTGTGGGAACAGAATGAGAGTTTCACCTTAGAATTGTGTTCTCTCTCTCTCTCTATGTATTAGCATGCCGTGCATTTCCTTGATTACTGATGATTTAGATATTCAGAATTAGGATAGAATTCACTACTTCAATATAACTTTAACTTTACCTATGAATAAACTCTTCTCGGGCTTCCAGCCAGGTATACATATTGATTTTAACCAACATTTTGATGTCAAATTCTGCCATCTTCATCAGGGATGATGCTTGGGCATGTCTAGTCTGGTGGTATTTATACCCCCTAGTCCATCCCTCCTATTGTTTATTCCTCGTCCAATCAGGTTTCCTTCCAGAAACTGTGAGGGTAACAGTGAACCAGTGTCAAAGACTTTGCTTCAGTCCTGACCTTAGCTGTTGTCTGTGTGGAGCTTTCATGTTCTCTCTGTGACCGTATGGGCTTCCTCCAACATCTCAAAGCCAGTTAAGTTTGTCTGTGAACTGGCCACTGAAAAACACCCTTAGTATATAGATGAATGATAGATTCTGATGGCAAGTTGATGGAAAGCTGAGGAAAATAAAAAGAATAGGGATTAATAGAAATGGGACATTGATGTTCAGTGTAAACTCACAGAGCTGAATGAAAGGACTCTTTCTTTGCTGTTTTCCTCCATAACTGTATCTGTCTCTGCAGCTCACCTCAGACTCCAATCGTCCTTGTGGAACTCCTTTTCCTCTTCTTCCCAAGGGCACATGGAATTCTGAAATGAGTATATAAACAACCAACAGGATCCATAACAGATTGCCTTAAGAGAGATACAACATATTTATGTTTCCCAGCTTCACAACCTTAAAATGTCATTGAAACTCTGCAGTCCAGGGTTGTATTTAACTTCTGTTAGGCCAATAGGTTTGCCATAGATTCAAAACTTACAAGGATTTTAGGTACCCACTTTAACTTTGTAGTGATTATAGAACATAGAACATAGAATGTAGAACAGCACAGCACAGGATATACTGTTCAGCCCACAATGCTGTGCTGAACCAACTAAAAAGCAAAACAAAAACACTCAAACACTAATCCTTCCTACATTCACAATGTCCATATCCCTCCATCTTCCTTACATCCGTGTGCCTATCCAAACATCTATGAAAAGCCTCTCATATATTTGATTCTACCACCAGATAAGGAAGTGCGTCCCAAGCATCGACCACTCTCAGAGTAAAAAACTTACACCTTGAACCTACCCCCTCCACACCTCACCTTCAATGCACGTCCTCATTTTAACCCTGGGAAACAGATATTCTCTGTCTATTCTACCTATGTCTTTCATGATCTTATAAACCTCTATCAGATCTTCCCTCACCCCTACCCGCTCCAGAGAAAATAACCCAAGTTTATCCAGCCTCTTATGATAGCACATGCCCTCTAAACCAGGCAGCATCCTAGTAAACCTCTTCTGCACCCTCTCCAAAGCCTCAACATCCTTCCTATAATGGGGTGACCAGAACTGTATGCAATACTCCAGATGCGACAAAACCAGAGTTAAATTCCAACATTTCATTATATGAAATGAATGAGATGGCTAATTAAAAGTCACAAAGAGATTGCTGAATAACTTAGTAAAAGGCAGCCTGAGACTGGAATACAAATGGGAACAAAATAAATGATTTTCAAAGGGAAAGGAGATTTTGAGAAAGCTTACATTTATGAAGTAACTTTCACATTTTCAGGACTTCCCAAACACTTCAAGCTAATGAATTACTGCCTCAATATTATAAGGTAATTAGCATGACAGCCAGTGGACATGACTGAACTGCAGACTTATTGATAGGCAGTGGATGCAATCTCAGTACCTTTCCACTCTGCTCTGGGCAACCTGGACAACAGCAAAACATTAATAATTACAGCTCAGCATTCAATGTCATCATCCCCTCAGTATTAACCAACAAGTTACTAAACCTGGACCTCTGAACCTCCCTCCACAACTTACCCTTGACTTCCTCATCAGTCCTAACAAGCTAATGAAGGTCTGAGACCTTGGTAAAAGTTATCTGAGAGCTCAAATCTCTTGGGGTGCCCAAACTTTTGCATGGTGCTTCTTTCCTTTGTTTCACTCTAAAATTGTACGAAACAAAAATAATACACTAATCTTGCTTAAAATGTTGAAAGGAATGTTTCATCTTTAACTTTATGACTTTTGGAGATCAGTTCATCTTCTACTCACTTAACTATTCACAGTAACAGAAATTTTGACCCGGGTGCCCAAACTTTGGCATGCCACTGTACATTAGTGAGAAGGTACAGGAGCCTGAAGGCCCACAGAATGAGGCAGAAACAGTGTCTTCCCTCCAACATCAGGTTTCTAAATGGTCCAACATCGCATGAACACTATCTCATTCCTGTTTTTGCACTATTTATTTATTTTGTAATTTAATAATAAAGATTCCTTAAGGTTGTTAGAGCTGTGAGTTTAAGTTTCCTCCACCTATTAAATATTCCCAATACTGTGCATCTCATATAGCCTCTGACAACTAAGTCCAGCTCCTGTCTTTTATGTGTGGCTTAGCTATTAAGCCTGGTGGGACCATTTCTATTGACTGGAGAAAGGGCAAATACAGGTTACTGGTGTCTTAAAGCCAGTTGCTTTGGGCAAATGGGGCTTATGAACCTTGGTTGGCAGCCTATCTAGGAGAAGGAAAAGTCTGATCTCAAACTTCTGCTGCTATGTGACAATATTAACTCATGGGGAAGTCTCTGGAAGTAAACCCCAAAGAAAAATCTAGAGCTAGGCTCCCTAAGGCAGTCCTACATTGAGTTTAACGCTGACTGGCAACTCCTGTGATGCCACTGGTACCAAACTGTATCGATCTCTGCCATTCCTTTGGACTCATTAGCTGTGTGGAGAGGGTGAGCCAGCTCCATGACAAGAGCTTGCTCTCCATATCGTATGGCCCTGAATTACATATCACGTAGAGAGCTGGGTGCAACATTCATAGTCGATCCCCACCAGCATAGGGCCTCAATATACTGTAGCTGCAACCAATTTCATGTCATGTAAGACAGTGATAATAAAACTGATTCTGATTCAGATAAATGATCAGTATTACCTTACATCTGTGTTGTCTGGGGATTACTTGTCGATCAGGATACCAGCAGAACTCCATTGTTTTTCATTGAGCAATCCCATAGGACAGTTTACATTAAACTGAACAGACAGATGTATCCACAGATGAATATCTTATCCATGAAATAACACTAGCAGTGTTTCATCCCAACACACACAAAATGCTAGAGGAACTCAGCAGGCCAGGCAGCATCTATGGAAAAGAGTACTATTTTCCATAGATGCTGCCTGGCCTGCTGAGTCCCTCTAGCATTTTGTGTTCATTGCTTGGACTTCCAGCATCTGCAGATCTACTATTTTTTATGATTGCTTCATCCCAACAAAGCTTCAACACAGGTTACATTCTTGAGTGCTGGAAATGCACTAGAGCCTATGGTCTTCTGTAAGTGAATAGAGAGCAAGCTGAAAGTTAAGTTCTAAGACAACTAGACCAAGTCTGTCTTCTTTGGAAGTGTGACTACTTTTGGGCTAAAGAAACTGCCTTACACTCCAGAGCTTTTAAATATCTAATAAAGTTTCCTTCTTAGTGCAAAGATGTTCAAACAGCGTGTCTAATTTTCTGTTCCCAAAGCACCATTGCTGGTAGTTGAAATAAGAACAACTCTCCAAGTAAATAAGGGAATATAGGCTTAGATTTCTATGATGGTATGTTTCTGATTCATCTCTGCGACACATTGTTCGAATGTGATATGACAGGTGTGTGATGCCAAGGGGTGTTTTCTTCTGTATGAGAGAAGCTTCACAATCTGCTGAAAGTGCATCTAGTTGCAATCCTATCACTCCATGTTAAGAGGTTGGAGCTGGAACTGGATGAAGTCCAGATCATTCGGGAGGCTGAGGGGTAGTGATAGGTCAGAATCAGAATCAGGTTTAATATCTCTGGCATATGTCATGAAATTTGTTAAATTAATGGCAGCAGTACAATGCAATACATGATAAATATAGAAATAAATAAATCAATTACAGTAAGTATATTAAAATTACAGTAAGTAAATTTAAAAAGTCCAAAAATAGTAAGGTAGTGCTTAAGGGTTCAATGTCTATTTAGAAATTGGATGGCAGAGAGGAAGAAGTTGTTCCTGAATTGCTGAGTGTGTGTCTTTAAGCTTTTGTACCTCCTTCCTGATGGTAACAATGAGAAGAGGGCTTGTTCTGGATGATGGGGGTTCTTAATGATGGACGCCGACTTTCTGTAGCACCGCACCTTGAAGATGTCTTGGAGACTATGGAGGCTAGTACCCAAGATGGAGCTTACAAATTTGAACAACTTTCTGTAGCTTCTTTCGATCCTGTTCAATAGACCACCCCCACTCCATACCAGACAGTGATGCAGCCTGTCAGAATGCTTTCCATAGTACATCTGTAGAAGTTTGAGTGTTTTAGGTGACAAACCAAACCTTTACAAACTCCTAATTAAATATAGCCACTGTCTTGCCTTTGTCATAGCTGCTTCAATAAGTTGGGACCAGGTTAGATCCTTAGAGATATTGACACCCAGAAATGTGAAATTGCTCACTCTCTCTGCTTCTGATCTCTCTAAGAGGACTAGTTCATGTTTCTTTGTCTTATTCCTCTGAAGTCCACAACCAGTTCTTTGGTCTTACTGATGTTGAGTACAAGGTTGTTGCTGTGACACCACTCACCTAACTGGTATATCTTGCTCCTTTATGCCCTTTGTCACCATCTGAAATTCTGCTAACAACGGTTGTATCATCAGCAAATTTATAGATGGCATTTGAGCTGTGCCTAGCCACACAGTCATGGGTATAGGGGGAGGAGCACTGTGGCTAAGCACACAGGTACACCAAACAGGACATACAGAGATGCCAGAGAGGTAGGGACACCCAAGGTGCAGGACATAGGAAATTGGGTTAGTGTCAGAAAAGGAAGGGGGTTAAACAGCCAGTGCAGAGTATCTCTGTGACCAACCCCTTCAACGACTGGTATACCATTTTGGATACTGTTGAGGGGAATGACCTAGCAGAGGAAAGTCACATCGGTCAGGTTTCTGACACTGAGTCTGACTCTGTGACTCAGAAGGGAAGAGGAGAGATCAGCTGAGCTATAGTGATAAGGGATTCATTCATTAGGGGAACAGAAAGTAGGTTCTGTGGATGAGAAAGAGATTCCCGGATGGTATGGTGCCTTCCGGGTGCCAGGGTCTGGGAAATCTCAGATTGAGTCCTTGGTGTTCTTAAGTGAGAGGGGGATCAGCCAAAGGTCACGATCCATATAGGTACCAATGACATTGGAAGGAGGAGTAACAAGAGTTCAAGAGTTCTGCAAAGGGAATTCAGGCAGTTAGGTGTTATGTTCAAGGGCAGGACGTCCAGGGTTGTGATCTCAGGATCGCTACCCGTGCCACATGCTAGTGAGGCCAGAAATAGAAAGATCACATGGCTAAGGAGTTGGTGTAAGGCATGAACATCGACTTCTCTAACTTCCGCTAAGGCCCCACCTCCCCCTCGTACCGCATCTGTTACTTATTTTTATGCACACATTCTTTCTCTCACTCTCCTTTTTCTCCCTCTGTCCCTCTGAATATACCTCTTGCCCATCCTCTGGGTCCCCCCCCCTTGTCTTTCTTCCCGGACCTCCTGTCCCATGATCCTCTCGTATCCCCTTTTGCCTATCACCTGTCCAGCTCTTGGCTCTATCCCTCCCCCTCCTGTCTTCTCCTATCATTTTGGATCTCCCCCTCCCCCTACAACTTTCAAATCCTTTACTCACTCTTCCTTCAGTTAGTCCTGACGAAGGGTCTCGGCCTGAAATGTCAACTGCACCTCTTCCTACAGATGCTGCCTGGCCTGCTGCGTTCACCAGCAACTTTGATGTGTGTTGCTGTACTGAAGAGATGGTTTGCACCTGAAATGGAACTGGAAGGGGACTAATATCCTAATGGGAAAGTTTGCTAGTGTTCCACTGGGTAGGGGGTGCGATTAAACTAGAGTTGCAGGTGGAACAGGAACTAGAGTGCCAAAACAGTGCATGTGATGAAAGTTTGTGTAGGTAAGCACTTTGCGTTGTGTTATCACAATGCCAGTAGTTTGAAAGCAAACATGCAAAAAGATAGGTCTGGTCCACAGATTGAGATTCTAAATTGGCATTAGACCATTTTTGATGGTATCAGAAATGATCTGGCAAGTGTGAACTGGATCTGGCTGTTTTCAGGCAAAAGTATGCTTGATAAGTGGGCAGCATTCAAAAGTCAAATTTTGAGAGTACAAACCTTGTATATGCCTATCAGAATAAAAGATAAGGATAGATGTTGTAGGGAACCTTGTTTTTGAAGAAATATTGAGGCCCTGGTAAGAAAAAAAGCAAGTCCATAGCCGGTATAGGCTGGCAGGAACAAATGAGGTACTTATGGAGTATAGGAATGTAAGACAGCCCTTAGGAAAGAAATCAGAAAGGCTAAAAGAAGGAACACACATAAAAATTGCTGGTGAACGCAGCAGACCAGGCAGCATCTCTAGGAAGAGGTACAGTCGACGTTTCGGGCAGAGACCTTTCGTCAGGACTAGCTGAAAGAAGAGCAAGTAAGAGATTTGAAAGTGGGAGAGGGAGGAGGAGATCCAAAATGATAGGAGAAGACGGGAGGGGGAGGGATGGAGCCAAGAGCTGGACAGTTGATTGGCAAAAGGGATATGAGAGGATCATGGGACAGGGGGCCCAGGGAGAAGGAAAAGGGGGAGGGGGGGAAATCCAGAGGATAGGCAAGGGGTATAGTGAGAGGGATAGAGGAAGAAAAAGAAGAGAGAGAGGAAGAATGTGTGTATATAAATAAATAACGGTTGGGGTACGAGGGGGAGGTGGGGCATTAGCGGAAGTTTGAGAAGTCAATGTTCATGCCATCAGGTAGGAGGCTACCCATTGACTTCTCAAACTTCCGCTAATGCCCCACCATTGAATATTATTTTGAAGTTGTATAAGACATTGGTGAGGTCTTATTTGGAGTACGGTGTGCAGTTTTGGTCATCTACCTACTGGAAAGATGTAAGTAAAGTTGAAAGAGTACAAAGAGAATTTACAAGGACGTTGCTGGGTCTGGAGGACCTGAGTTATAAGGGAAGATTGAATAGGTTAGGACTTTATTCCTTCGAAGGTTAAAGATTGAAAGGATATTTGATAGAGGTATACAAAATTATAAGGGGTATAGATAGGGTAAATGCAAGCAGGATTTTTCCATTGATGTTGGTGGGACTACAACTAGGGGTCATGGGTTAAAGATGGTTAAAAGTTTAAGGGGAACATGAGGGGAAATTTCCTCACTCAGAGGGTCATGAGAGTGTGGAGTGAGCTGCCAGCACAAATGGTGCATGTGAGCTCGATTTCAACATTTTAGCGAAGTTTCAATAGGTACATGGATAGTAGAGATCTGAAGAGCTCTTATCCTGGTGCAGGTAGGCAGTTCAATTAGCTTGGCACAGACTAGATGGGCCAAAGGGCCTGTTTCTGTGCTGTAATTTTCTATGACTCTATGTGTGCATGGCATATGGATGTACCCATCTACCCACAAACCTAAGAGGCATCTATGTCACTGGTGTAGGTGTCTCTTGTCTTTGGCTGAATATTCACATTTTTACCTTAGAACATAGCTCAGGAACAGAGCCTTGAGCCCACAATATCTGTGCCAACCAACTAATCTCCTCTGCCTTCACAGGAGGTGCATCCCTCTATTTCCTCACTTTCATGCCTAACTGCCTCTTAAATGTCATTATCATGTTTGTTTCCACTACTATCCTTGACAGTGTGTTCGAGGCACCCACCATTCTTTGTGTTAAAAAAAACTTGCTCTTCACATTTCCTTTAGATTTTCCCTTCTCACTTTAAATACATGTCCTCTAGTATTTAACATTTCTACACTGGTAAAGCGAAATGTCAAATGCTATACTGCCTACCTTGTCCATGCTTCTCATAATTTTATAAACTTCTTTTGGTCTGCCCTTCAGTGTCTTATGCTCCAGAGAAGATCATAAGACAATTGAAGTCTATCCATCCGCCCCTTACAACTAATATTTGCTAACTTAGACAACATCCTGTACCCTCTCCATAGCCTTCACATCCTTCCTGTAATAGTATGATCAGAATAGATCACAACCTTCTAAGTAAAGTCTAACCAAAGTTTTATACAGCTGCAGTTTCCTTCTCTCTGACAAATGATGGAAGCCTGCCACAGGGAGCTATGGCTTTGGACCCCAAGATCCCTCTGTATATCGGTGCTCTTCAGGGTCCTGCTATTTTCTATCAACATTCCCCTTACATTAGACCTTGTACTTGCCTGGGATAAACATAAGAACATGAGAAATAGGAACAGGAGTAAGCCATCTGGCCCGCCAAGCCTGCTCTGCCAGTTAATAAGATCATAGCTGATCTGGACACGGACTCATCTCCACCTACCTGCCTCTTCCTTAGAATCCTTAATTCCTCTACTATGCAAAAATCTGTCCAACCTTGTCTTAAATATATTGACTGAGGCCGCCTCCACTGCTTCATTGGGCAGAGAATTCCACAGATTCACCACTCTCTGGCTGGGAAAAGCAGTTCCTCCTAATTTCTGTCCTAAATCTACTCCCCGAATCTTGAGGCTTCGTCCCCTAGTTCTAGTCTCACCTACCAGTGGAAACAACTTTCCTGCCTCTATTTTATCTATCCCTTTCATAATTTTATATGTTTCTATAAGATCTCCTCTCAGTCTTCTGAATTCCAGTGAGTACAGTTCCAGGCGACACAATTTCTCCTCATTGTCGAACGCCCTCATTTCTGGAATCAACCTGGTGAACCTCCTCTGCACCGCCTCCAAAGCCAGTATACCCTTCCTCAAGTAAGGAGATCAGAACTGCACGCAGTACTCCAGGTGTGGCCTCACCAGTACCCTGTACAGTTGCAGCATAACCTCCCTGCTCTTGAATTCAATCCCTCTAGTAATGAAGGACAACATTCCATTTTCCTTCTTGATAGTCTGCTGCTGAACCAACCTTTTGTTATTCATGAACAAGCACTCCCAAGTCTCTCTGCACAGCAGCATATTGCAATTTTTTACTATCTAAATAATAATCTGCTCTTCCATTTTTCCTTCCAAATTGGATGACCTCACATTTGCCAGTATTGTACTCCATCTGCCAGACCCTTAACATATCTATATCTCTCTCTGCAGATTCTTTCTGTACCTTCTGCACAATTTGCTATTCCACTCAATTTAGTATCATTAGCAAACTTAAATACACTATTCTCCCTCTTCCAGATTTTTAATGTACATCCTGAACAGTTGTGGGCCTGGCACTGTGCTCTTTATATCCTCAAAGAACTCCAGTAAGTTTGTTGAACAGGACCTGCCTTTGCTGAATCCACGCTTCATTTGCCTGTTGGATCCATTACTTTTCAGATGCCTCGTTATTTCTTCTTTAACGATAACTTCAAGCATTTTCCAAACTACAGATGTTAAACTAACTGGCCTATAGTTACCCACCTTTTGCCTTCATCCTTTTTTGAACAGTGGTGTAACATTCACTGTCCTCCAATCTGCCAGGACCTGGCCTGAGTCCAGGGAATAGTGGTAAATTATCACCAAAGCTTCTACTATAACTTCTGCCATTTCTTTCAGTACCCTGGGATATGTTCCATCGGGACCAGGGGACTTATCTATCTTCAGGCCCACAAGTTTGCTCAGCACTACTTCTTTAGTGATAGCTATTGTATCGAGGTTCTCACCTCCCATCGCATCCATAACATCTCCACCATGAAGACCGACACAAAATAGTCATTCAAAACCTCAGTCATTTCCTCATTACCCAATATCAATTCCCTCTTCTCGTTCTCCAAGGGACTTATATTCACTTTAGCCACCATTTTCTGCTTTCTATAATTATAAAAACTTCTTACTATCCGTTTTCATATTTTGTGTTAGTTTATTTTCATAATCTATCTTCCCTTACTCCTCTTTATTGCCCGCTTGATGGTTCTTTGTTGCTTTTTAAAGTTTTCCCAATCTTCCAGTTTCCCACTACTCTTGGCGACTTTGTATGCATGAGCTTTAAGTTTGAAATCTTTTTTTTATTTCCTTAGTTATCCAAAGCGGGCTCTCCCCACCATTACTGTCTTTGCTTTCAACTGGTATATACTTCTGTTGAACACCATGAAAAATCTCTTTGAAAGTCTTCACTATTCCTCAATTGCCCCACCATAAACCCTGTGTTCCCAGTCTACACTAGCCAAATACTCTCTCATCCCATTGTAGTCTCCATTGTTTAGGCACAATACACTGGTTTTAGATCAAACTATTACAACCTCCATTTGTATGAGAAATTCAATCATACTGTGATCACTCTTTCCAAGAGGATCCCTAACTACAAGATCACTAATTTTACCTGTCTCATTGCACAGGGCCAGATCTAAGATAACAGGTTCCCTTGTAGGTTCAGTAATATGCTGTTCAAGAAAGCCATCACAGATGCATTCTATGAAGTCCCCCTCAAGACTGCCTTAACCAACTTGATTCACTCAATGTATGTGCAAGTTAAAGTCCCCCTTTGATAACTGCTGTTCTATTCTTATATTCCTCAGATATTTCTCTGTTTATTGCCTGTGTAACTATAATGTTATTATTCGGTGGCCGAATGACAACACCCACCAGTGATTTTTTTACTATTGCTAATCTCTACCCAGATGGATTCAACATTCTACTCCTTAGATCTTATATTGTCTCTTACTGTCACTCTGATTTCATCTTTAGTTAAGAGCGCTACCCCACCTCCATTACCTTCCTGCCTATCCTTCTGTTTTACCTAATATCCTTGGATATTTAATTCCCAATCCTCTCCACCCTGCAACAACATTTCGATAATGGCCACTAAATCATACTCTTTTGTACTGATTTGAGCCACAAGTTCACTGACCTTGTTTCGAATACTACGGGCATTCAAATAACGTGCCCTTGCACTCATTGTGCTTTTAAACTCTTGTAATCTTCTACTCTTTTGCACTTGAATTTTCACCACTCTGCTCTTACTTTTCTCTTTTTTAACTTCTGTTTTTTCTCTTCTTTATCCATACTTTTCTCTTTTTACTTTATCCATACTTCTCCAATTTGTTGAACCCACCCCCCTACTATTTAGTTTAAAGCCCTATCCACAGCCCTAGTTATGCGATTCGCTCGGATCCAGGTCCCATCACGGTTCAGGTGGAGCCCGTCCCATTGGTACAGCTCCCTCCTTCCCCAGTACTGGTGCCAATTTCCCATGAATTCAGACCCACTTCTCCCACACCAATCCTTGAGCCATGCATTTAACTCTCTACTCTTCTTGACCCTATGCCAATTTGCACAAGGCTTAGGTAGTAATCCAGAGATTACTGCCTTTTTGGTTCTGCTTTTTAATTTAGTTCCTAGCTGTTCAAGTTCCCTCAGCAGAACCTCTTTCCTCATTCTACCTATGTCGTTGATACCCACATGGACCACGACAACTGGATCTTTCCTCTCCCACTGCAAATTCCCCTGCAGGTCAGATAAGATATCCCAAACCTGGGCACCAGATAGGCAACACTCTATCCTCACAACAGAGAACTCTGTCTATTCCCCAGACTATACTATCTCCAATTACCACTACATTTCTCTTCTCTCCCTTCTTTTGAATGGCTCCCTGAACTACGGTGCACAGTTAGGTTGCTTATCCTTCCTGCAGCCCCAACTCTCATCTGCACAGGGAGCAAGAATCTCAGACCTGTTGGACAAACTCAAGGGCTGAGGCTCCTCCAGCACTGTCTCTTAGATCCCACTACCCACCTCAATCACAGTCACATCCTCTTGTTCCTGACCACAGACTGAATTTGAGACAGCTCATCTAATGGATGTAGCTACCTCCTGAAACAGAAAATCCAAGTAACTCTCCTCCTCCCTGATGTGCCGCAGTGTTTGAAGCTCAGATTCCAAGCCATGAACATTGAGCCTGCATTCCTTGAGGAGCCAACACTTGCTACAGGTGTAGTTACCAGGAACCGCAGTAAGATCCACCAGCTCCCGCATCACACAGCTACAGTACATCACCCGATCCTGCATCATCCCTACTTTGCTTAATTAGCTGTAAGTTAGTGACTTTTTATTCAACCACTACAAAAGCCTTACCGGCTACTTACCTGAGCCTCCTCACCAAAACCTCTTGAGCCAAAGCCTCAAGTTCTCACTCCTACACTGGTCCACTCACACAATGGCTGCTCCACCTTGACACAAACATGAGAAAATCTGCAGAATCTGGAATTTCAAGCAACACACATAAAAGTTGCTGGTGAATGCAGCATCTCTAGGAAGAGGTACAGTCAACGTTTCAGGCTGAGACCATTTGTCAGGACTAACTGAAAGAAGAGCTAGTAAGAGTTTTGAAAGTGGGAGGGGGAGGGAGAGATCCGAAATGATAGGAGAAGACAGGAGGGGGAGAGATGGAGCCAAGAGCTGGACAGGTGATTGGCAAAAGGAATACGAGAGGATCATGGGACAGGAGGCCCAGGGAGAAAGAAAAGAGGGAGGGGGGGAAGCCCAGAGGATGGGCAAGGAGTATAGTGAGAAGGACAGAGGGAGAAAAAGGGAGAAAAAGGAGAGAGAGAAAAGAATGTATATATATAATAAATAAATAAGTAACGGATGGGGCGTTGACCCTGTTTTACTTTTATTTGCTCCTGCTAATAAATTGTGCAACGA
Source organism: Mobula birostris (assembly GCF_030028105.1). Taxonomy (NCBI): domain Eukaryota; kingdom Metazoa; phylum Chordata; class Chondrichthyes; order Myliobatiformes; family Myliobatidae; genus Mobula; species Mobula birostris. Next base: position 15,582,439 of record NC_092393.1, read on the forward strand.
TTGGTCTGCTGCTAATGCGCCAAGCCCCATGAAATGCTCCTTTATTTAAACTATTCTCCCCGACCTGTGCAAAGTTCTCTCTCTGTGAAACTCCACGTAAAGCCTTCCTGAATGTATCTTACACTGAGGCATAGTTGTAGGAAAGTTCAGCAGACCCTTCAGCCCATCTAGTCCATGCAAAACCATTTAAATTGCCTATGCCCATCAACCAGTATCAGGACTTTAGCCCTCCATACCCCTACCATCCAAGTATCCATCTAAACTTCTCTTAAGCATTACAATTGAACTTGCAGGCACCACTAGTGCTGACAGCTTGTTCCACAGTCTCATGACCTCCTGAGTCAAGAAGCTTCCCCTCATGTCCCCCTTAAATAGTTCACCTTACACCCTTAACCCATGACCTCTAGCTGTACTCCTACCCAACCTCATTGGAAAAAGCACGTTTGAATTAGATTAAAATTAGGTTGTCCTAAAGACCAGAAAGGGAGCATAAGTGTGAAGTGGTTCATTTTGGTAGGTCAAATATGATGACAGAATATAGCATTATTGGTAAGACTCTTGGCAGTATGGAGGATCAAAGGGATCTGGTGTCCAAGTCCATAGAACACTCAAAGCTGCTTCGCAGGTTGACTCTGTGGTTAAGAAGACATATGGTGCATTGGCCTTGATCAGCAATGGGATTGAGTTCAAGAGCTGAGAGGTAACGTTGCAGCTATATAGGACACTGGTCAGACCCCACTTGGAGTAGTGTGCTCAATTCTGGTCGCTTCACTACAGGAAGGACATAGAAACCATAGAGAGGGTGCAGAGGAGATTTACAAGGATATTGCTTGGATCGAGGAGCATGCCTTATGAGAATAGGTTGAGTGAACTTGGCCTTATCTCCTTAGAATGACGGAGGATGAGAGGTGACCTGATAGAGGTGTATGAGATAATGAGAGGCATTGATTGTGTGGATAGTCAGAGGCCTTTCCCCAGGGCTGAAATGGCTAGCATGAGAGGGTATAGTTTTAAGGTGCTTGGAAGTAGGTACAGAGGAGATGTCAGGGGTAAGTTTTTTACACAGAGAGTGGTGAGTGTGTGGAAAGGGCTGCCGGCGGCGGTGGTGGAGGCGGAAACGATAGGATCTTTTAAGAGGCTCCTGGATGGCGACATGGAGCTTAGAAGAATAGAGGGTTATGGGTAAAGCCTAGGTAATTCTAAGGTAGGGACATGTTCGGCACAGCTTTGTGGGCCGAAGGGCCTGTATTGTGCCTATACTTTCTACATTTCTATGGCAGGAGTTGGAAGTTTGTGGAGTTTTGGATGACAATACAGGCTGGAGGAAAAGAAGACTGAGGGTTATGGGGAAAAGGCTGGTACATGGAGCTGAGTCCACAGCCAGATCAGCCACGGTCTTCCTGAATGGCAGACCAGGCACTATGGGCTAAATAACCTACTTCTTCTTATGTTCTTATAACTATGAATCACAAAAAAACAAGGAATAATGTTCTTATGATTATGACAGCTTCTATGGAAGGATCTGGAAAGAAAGCTGAAAATTTTTAAATTTCAAGCTTCAAAGAAACTTCTTTATACAAAGGTTGATCATTGCAGGGACAGTCTCTAATTCAACATGACTAAAGCATACTGTACAGGCAACAAGTGTGTTTGTGTACACGTGGAAGCCAAACTGTGAACCACAGTCAATCCTTCATGGAAATATAAAACAGCTGTCTTTACACTCAACATCTGCAGGACAACCGTCTTTTCCCAATGTGTCTGTTGTGGAATTCTGAGCTCTGAAAGCAACACATCCCTGGAAAATGTGGATCATCTCCCCTATCTCAGCAAAGGCAGATGTCAGTAATAAAATTTACCATTGGCTTCAAGTGCACCAGCACAGTCTTCGGTTGACTGGGGAAATGGACACTTTAAGACCAAGACCTTAAGTGTGGCAGAAAATTTACAGTCTCCCAATAACAGTGGTCTCACCTTCATGCTTGCTTCTGAGACCTGGACTACCTAAAATAGGCATGTCAGAGCAATAGTAAAATATCACTAATGCTGTCTCCATAAAGTCCTCTAATTAAGTCAGAAAGATAAATGGACCAATATTCATGTCCTGTCCCAGGCTTGTGTCCCCAGTATTGAGGCATTTGCTCCTCTCTTTGAGCTTGTTTGAGCAGGCTCATCACCAACCTGCTTAGATGGATGTTTAGCCTAACCTCTGGCATAGGAGAATATTACCAAGTGGATGGATGAAAAGATCCCACTCCAAGTCTCTGAAGAAATGTAGCATCCTCACTGACTTCTCGGAGTCTTTGGCCAAACTCCATTTGAGGTAGAAGAGGAAAATTTGGGGTGGTTTTCAGAATCTCAGGTCGATTCATTCGGAATAAGCAGAAACCAAGTACACATTTGTACAAGAGCAGGAGTGCTGGGTTTCACAAACTACCTGCCTCACCTGGCACTTCCTGCCCCATCTATAGAAGAGTTTGTGGTTCACATGTTGGCTTCATTAGTCATCTTGTATTGAAAAATAATACACTTTGGAAGTGAGTCATCCTTGATCCTGAGAAAATGTTTGAGAAGGAAACCAATAAAGCAGCCTAGTTTTGTTTCATTGGTAACCCAAATCTGAAGAGCAGATTAGGATGTACTTGGAGCTATGATTCCAAATCAAATGTTCCACTTGACTCAAGACCCTCTGCTGTGGCTCACAGATTACTCAACCCAGTGTCAGGATATTATGGCTAGAGTCTTCTATGGAATTTCAAGCACATAATCAAGACTGGCACTCTAGTGTAATATTACTAGATTATTACTCTGTTGAAGTTGTTGAAGTTCCTCTGAGCTGTTAAACTGAGGTCCTGCCTGTTCCATGGAGTGGATGCAAAATATCCTGTAGCATTACTTTACTGAGAAATGAGGAGTGCTATCCTAACTGATATTTATCTTGCAACCACCTTCATCATTTCACCATTGTTCATTATTGCTTGTAAGATCTGCTATGTACAAAGTGGCTACAAGATTTCCTACAAAGAGGCTACAAGATTACCTACAATGGTAATAACACTGGCAAAGTTCAAATGCAGTTCACATAGCAGTGAGTGTGTGATCAACAAACTCCCATAAACAGCAGCCTGATTGTAACCAACTAATCTGCCTTAGTTAGTTGAGGGAAAAGTCACCTGCAATTTAAAATTGCAACGTGGGATCCGTCATAAGGGAGGACCTCAGTTTAACATCTCATCTGAAAGATCATACCTCTCACTGTGCAACCTTATGCAGGAAAGTGCCAGCCGAGGGTTTGTACTCGAGATGTGAACCCACAACCTTCTGACTCAGATGCAAGTATGTTGCCAACTGAGTCCCAGTTGACGTAGTTTATGCATGTATTAGCATGTTTCCCTGAGTTCCATTTTTGAGTATGCTTATGCATATCTTTTCTTACAGTATTTGTGTCTCTGTGTCTATGATACATGTCTATGTGCATGAAAGAAGGTCACCTGAATTAATTTTCTGTATGTGTTATACATGTTTCATTTGAGTGATCTGTCCATTGCATTCTGCACTTAATTAGGTGAACTTCTGTTCTGGCCAAGTTTTAGCTTTTGGTCATCATTGCCAAAAACAAGTAGATTATTTACTCATTATCAGGTATGGTTCATCAGAAATTGTTATGGACAACTTGGCTCTTGCTTATCCATCCTGACAACTTTCCAAAGACTACTTCACCTGCTATAAAGTGCACTGAGATGTCCTGAAAGGTACTTGATGTTCTGTAAGAATGAACATCTCACATTTTTCCACTAATATGATGCATGCGTGTGTCTCACTTGAGTTAAATTTATTTGCCCCTGAGTAAAATGGGGAGAGTTAATGTGGAGATGTCAGACAACCCCATGTACTCACAGTGGTCCAGAACAGCAACCAGCTGTTTGAACAGAACGGAGTCCTGGAGGTACATGGATATGCTGTGAGACTGGGACGTAAACTCCTTACTGGGCACTTCATGGAACCCAATAAAATAGTCTTGTCTCACTGTGATTTCCTAACATTACTCGAGAAATCATCTTCCATGCCCTGTTTCTGATTTCAATAGGAAATGCTGATTCAGATACAAAGGGGAAGGTAATGTTTTTTTAAATTAGAAGAAAATACGTCTTTAACTATTTTAATTAAGTTGTTTCTGAATGACAGAGACATTTAAAAGCCAAAGGATCCGCTTCGAGAACAGGAAGCCATGCCTTCGGTCAGATGCTGTTTGGAAGGTGAGGCCTTTGCACTCCTGTTTGAGTTCTGGTCCATTCACACCTTGTCTCTAACTTGACAGAGAAACCTGCCCTTGCAATCGACGACCGCATGCAGGTGGGTGTGACCTGCAAAATCTGACCCAGTATTGTTTGTATAACTTTATACACCTGACACAGCAACATTCCTTGTTAGATGCTCAGAGTTATTTCTTTAACATCACACCTATTTAAACACATCTATTCCCACAAGGTAATAGTCACACTGTTACATTTATTTACAGACTTGCAAAAATGTACCTTTCGAGAATCCTCCGCGTTGTTGGGAGTGCTGTTGCTTCATGCCAGGAATGAGGAAGGAACTGATGATCTAGCAATTAAAGCTGCGATTGCTCGTGTCCACTTGGTGGATGATGAGTAGACAGTAACTGGCATGTTTTTAAAAATTAGGCCACCTTTGTGCAGATTCTCAAATGAAAATCAATGGAGGATGCTGGAAAAGTGAAACAAAACCAGAAAGTTCTCAGAACTACTTCCATGTAACTTTTAGTCTTTGCATCATGCTTTCCATCTCTTGTGACGTTTGCTGTGCAGTGCAGAGACTCAGCTCATCAGCATGAGTTAACATTTCCCTGACGTTTTTGCAATCCAGGAGGATGTTTCCTATAATGTGGGAGTCTAGGACCAGCGGACACAGCCTCAGAATTGAAGTACGCCCCTTTAGAACAGAGATGAAGAGTAATTTCTTTAGCCAGAGGGAGATGAATCTGTCGAATTCCTTGCCACAGACTGCTGTGAAAGCCAAGTCATTGGGTATTTTTAAAGCTGAGGTTGCTAGTTTTTTGATTAGTAAGGGTGTCAAAGGTCACAAACAGAAAGTAAGAGAATGGAGATGAATGGGAAAACAAATCAGTATCATAAGGAGGCATTGGGGGCAGATCCAAATGCAAGACACAGACGCTGATGTACTAGGAACAGGACTAGGACTAGAGTTAAGCAAGCAAGAGAAATAGAAAAGAAAGGACACTGGACATGACATAGGCCCTGGATGAGACAAGGATTCAGGGCCTGGGCTAGAACTTGACGAGGATAGCGGAACCAAGACATGGAACTGGGAACAAGGAGCCTGGGCTTGGACTCCGAGCCAGAGACTGGACAAGGACCCGAAACCTGGGTCTTGACTCTGGCTCGGACCCCGGATCTAGGCGAGGATATGACATGGCTACAAGACTGGGTGAGGCTTGGGTTACTCGAGGCGAGGACATGACGAGGCTTGGGTTCGGACTCCGAGCCAGAGACTGGACAAAGACCCAAAACCTGGGTCTCGACTTGGGCTCAGACACCAGAACTAGGGGAAGACATGACGTGGTCTTGGGTAACAGGAACCTCGGAACACAAGGCCGGAATGCAGAGCCTTGGTCGAGGGAGAGACAGGAACGCAGAGACATGGAACACAGAGCCGGGACCCCTCCTTGGGAAAAGGATGTGGGGCCGGGACTCATGCACAGAACACAGAGCCAGGACCCCTCCTTGAGAACAGGACATAGGGGCAGGAGTCATACACAGAATGCTGAGCACGACGAGATAGATCCCAACACTAGGTAGCGGCAAACAGCCAGACCTACCTAGCAAAGGTATGAACACAGAGATGGTTCCCAACACTAGGTAACGGCAAATGGCCAGACCTCCCTAGTGAAGGCATAGATACAGAGAGACTGTTCCAAACAACAACAGACAATTCCTTATCTTGTTCCAGCAGTTGAACTTGACAGCAGTGCAGGCGAGGGTTACAGGCAAGGCAAGACTTCAGGCGAGGTGAGGAGAGGCTCCAGGAGGAAAGTGAAGGGAAGGGATTCAGACAGGGGGTTTTGATGGGAACAATCCAGCAGCCAAGCCCTGGTCTCTAGAGGTAGTTATGTGTCTGCCCAAACAAGAATCATGTGCCTCAACTAGAGCACCCAACAGAAAAAAGGGAAAACCAGAGAACCTGGAATAAGGAACAATGGACCGGACTGTGAACCGGAATCCGGACATCACAGACTGGACTACGACAATCAGCCATGATGAAATAGTGGAGAAAACTCGAGGGCTGAATGGCCTAATTCTGCTCCTATGTCTTATGGTCTAATGCTGATAAAAGGGTAGAGAGGAAACATTAGTTCATTATTTTGTTTTCATGCAAGTATGTTGATTTGAAAAAAAATAAATTGCTCAGAAGCTAGTATTGCGAAAGGCAGCACTTCTAGTCAAGCACAGAACAGGAAGATGCTCAGCTCCCAAGTATTGCTCCTCAACTCTAACCACGGAATCTCCCACCCATGTACATTTAGTACAGAAGACAGCCTATACTGTATGGTACTTATGACTTCTTTATGGTCTTACATCATTAAATCCTTCATGATTCTTTGGGCTCGTCACCTTCAGAGACTATTTTCCATGAGACTCAAGTGTAGCAGTGCCATATATCAATAACACACAGCTCATTGTTTTCAATAGGATCTTCTTGATATTAATGGCTTTACATATTAAACGCATGTCATTTGTCCCCATGCCAATGTATTTATGTATATATGTTAGTGGATATTCCACAGAACTGACCTTTGGTTAGATGCAATACATTCATCTGGTATGCTGAAGCTGACTCTATCTTGGTCCACATGTACCTTCTCTCTTCCACTCCATGGAATTTTGATTATACACTATTACACACTATTTGTTTATATTCTAATCAATATTGTACACACTTATGTGGCACTCTTAGCCCGCTCATATGCCACCTACAACACTTGAAACACCTAAGCCATCTTGAATGTAAATATCCTGCAGAGCTTATTGTCTTATGCTTCATCCCGTGTACAGTACTTCCTTCCCTTGGCTACCAACATTTCTAGCCTTGATCTTAGTGGGCCTGCTGCTTTGCATTATTCTGGGAGATAGGTCCATTTCATGTAGCAAACATTGCTTTAGGCTGGACTCCTGGGTTCCACAAATAAAATAATCACCAATCAGATAATCTGCACAACTATAATTATTCGCTAACTGTTTTAGCTCTGTTAAAAATTATCAAGAGGTTTTTCCTACTTTTGGTTGCACACAAATGGTAACAGTCAACTGTTTCATTTGGGGATTGTTACAATGCTCTAGTAATGTATCTGTGGGCAATCACATAAAATAGCATCTTCACTTTTGTATGTTCCAGTGAACCTTACATACCCAGCTCAATATATGATGTAAGATTTCTTCTCTACTCTTCAGACAAGTTACTTGCTGGAAATCTAGTGGTTTAGCCATCTTAATTCCCATTGTAGCATCTCACTTAAATCACAGAGCTCACAGTGTGTGCCCATGAGGTATCTTCACTTTAAGCACAGAGTCTAAATTTAAAAGTTTCATTTCCGGCACTAGCTTTCTGTCCCTGAGATACTAAAGGATAGCTGATGATAACTAAAAAAAGTTGCTTTATTAAACAAGACAACTTACATAGAAACACTTTCAGTACGCTGGATGAACTCAGCAGGTCGGGCAGCATCAGTCAGAAGTGATGAGTCCACGTTTTGGGCCGGAACCCTTCATCAGGACTGAAGAATGAAAGATGGGGAAGGATTTGAAGAACGCTTGTAGCGTCAGTTGAAAGACCAGTAATTTGAAAGACAAAGGGGTGGGGGAGGGGAAGCATTGACGTCATAGCCCTGAAAACAATGGGTGGTAGAAGAAGGAGGCGGAAAAATGAGGGAGCTGAGGGAGGGAATAGAGGAAGGGAGGGGGAGGGAATTACCAGAAGTTGGAGAATTCTATGTTCATACCAAGAGGCTAGAGACTACCTAGACGGTATATGAGGTGTTGCTCATCCAACCTGAATTTAGCCTCATCATGGCAGTAGAGGAGGCCATGTATGGACATATCTGAATGGGAATGGGAAGCAGAGTTGAAGTGGGTGGCTACCGGGAGATCCTGTCTGTAGTGGCGGACAGAGTGGAGGTGCTCGACGAAGTGGTCCCCCAATCTGCATCGGGTTTTTCGGATCCAGCACATTATCCTCCGCAACTTCCATCACCTTCAACAGGACCCCACCACTAAGCACATCTTTCCCTCTCCACCCCTCTCCACTTTCCGCAGGGATCGTTCCCTCTGTGACTCCCTTATCCACATGTCCATCCCCACTGATCTCCCACCCAGCACTTATCCCTGTAAGCGTAAGTGCTTCACCTGTCCCTACACCTCATCTCTTGCAACCATTCAGGGCCCCAAACAGCCCTTCCAGGTGAGGCAACACTTCACTTGTGAGTCTGTTGGGGTCATCTATTGCATCCAGTGCTCCCGGTGCGGCCTCTTCTACATCGATGAAACCCGACACAGATTGGGGGATTGCTTCGTCGAGCACCTCCACTCCGTCCGCCACAACAGACAGGATCTCCCGGTAGCCGCCCACTTCAACTCTGCTTCCCATTCCCATTCAGATATGTCCATACATGGCCTCCTCTACTGCCATGATGAGGCTAAACTCAGGTTGGAGGAGCAACACCTCATATACCGTCTAGGTAGTTTCCAGCCCCTTGGTATGAACATAGAATTCTCCAACTTCCAGTAATTCCCTCCCCCTCCCTTCCTCTATCCCTATTTCACTCTACCCCCTCCTCCAGCTCCCTCATGTTTCCACCTCCTTCTTCTACCACCCATTGTTTTCAGGTCTATGACGTCAATGCTTCCCCTCCCCCACCCCTTTGTCTTTCAAGTTACTGGTCTTTCAACTGAAGCTACAAGCATTCTTCAAATCCTTCCCCATCTTTCATTCTTCAGTCCTGATGAAGCGTTCCGGCCCAAAACTTCCACTCATCGTTTCTGACTGATGCTGCCCGACCTGCTGAGTTCATCCAGCGTACTGAAAGTGTTGCTTTGATCTTTTACAGCATCTGCAGATTATTTTGTGAACTTACATAGAGAAAAGGGATACTAAAGGATAGCTGATGATAACTTACATAGAAAATAGCCACCCACTTCAACTCTGCTTCCCATTCCCATTCCTTTATCTGTGCCTAATTCCAAAGCGCAACCAATCTGGGTCAGTTTAATACTCACAACGTAAACGTGATGTTATGTGGTACAATTCATAAAAGGATACACATCCAATGCTGCATGAGCTACATGTGTTGCACAGTAGATATTTATGCAAAGAAATTGAAATTTGTCTCTCTTTTTCCTTGATCATTCGTTGGACGAGGACATCACTGGAAAGGCCAATGATTATTACCCGTCCCTAATTACTCCCTGAGGTGGTGGTGAATCACCTTCTTGCTGCTGTCATTGAGTCAAAGAATCATAGAGTACAGAAACAAGCCCTTCAGCCCAACGTGTCCATGTTGCCCAGTGTACCAGAGCCATTAGCCTGCATTTTGCCCATAGCCCTCTAAACCTCTCCTATGCTGTTGGAAAGACTCAAACACTGCATTGAGGAAGAAATCCAGGAACTCAACCCAGTGATGATGAAAGAAAATCGTTACATTTCCAAGTGTGAAGTGTGTGTTACTTGGCAGAGAATATGTAGGTGGTGGAGCCTCATGCATCTGCTGATTTTGATCTTCTTGGTAGCAGGAGTGGCAGGTTTAGGAGCTGCTATTGAAGTACCCTGCTGACGAATTGCAGTGCACTTTGCTCATGGTAAACATGGCAGCTCTTGTGGAGTGTTGGTGGAGGGAACGAATGCTTGAGGTGGCTGATGGACTACCAGTCAAGCAGGCTATTTTATCCCAGATGGTCAAACTTTTTGAGAATTGCTGATGCTGCAAACATCTAGGCAAATCGAGAACATACCATCATGTGCCTGTTCTTGTAAATGGTGTAAATGAATTGGGAGTTATTTATCATAGGATACAACCACCTTAGCTCCTCTTGTATCCATGGCAATAAAGACTTTGGTCCAGTCATCTTTCTAGTCAATGGAATCAAAATCTTGAAAGGACTGGAAGGGGAAGAATGGATGTTATAACTCAATAATGATAATGAGATAAAATTTCAAAGGTTAGATTCTCTCTTTGCCTAGCACTTCAGTGGTATGAATGTTAATTTCTAATAACAGTACATGTTTGAACATTGTCTAGGTCTTACTGTATACAGATGTGAGCTGCTTTATTAGCTGACGACTCACAAATGTGTCCTCAACTAATGAAACAGGCCACATCTTTAAACAGTAAAACCTAGAGAGGTAGCTCATGATGATTGAATCTTGTATAGTTAGACCAAGCATCCTTTTCTGACTTTATGATGAAAGGTGGCAAGTCAATGATGGAGCAGGATGATTGATTCTAATTATTTATGATCATCTTCTTTGTGTAATGCATGACTTCTGCCCCTAGAGTGTTTTCCCCCTTCAATGTCCATCAACTATAGTTTCACCAAAACACTTTGATGCCACACTCAGAATCACAATATGATTGCACCATGGAAGTCCATTTGGCCCATTGAGCCTATACTGGCGATATAGAAGAGCAATCCAGTCTGTCCCACTTCCCCACCATTAGAGCCTTGCATTTTTTTTTCTTTTTAGATACTTATTTAGATCCACTTTGAGTACTGTAACTGACAGTGCCTCCAGTACTATCCCAGAAGTGCATTTCGAACACATGGACCCGGAACTGAATACAATACTTCAATAGTAGCAAAAGTAATCAATATTTATCATGACCTTGGTTAAAGCTCAGCATCCTATATTCATTTTAAAGCGCTTTCCAATCTATGTTGCTAGCCCTGCAAATTTCAATGAACTGTGTGTGTCTGTCCCAGCATTCTCTGCCAACTACTGCCTTGACGTCAGTGGCCCTTTGATCCATGTTTGGACTGAGGTTTTGATGAGCTCTGGAGCTGAGCGGCTCTGGCAAAATTCAAACTAGGCATGAGCAAGCAGGTTATTGGAGAGTTAGTGTCCCTTGATTGCACTGTCAACAAAGCCTTTGATCATGTTGATATTGATTGATCATAGGCTTCGTGATAGTTAGCTGGATTGGATTTTTTTCTGCTTTGTGTGATACCGGAGCAATATTGCATATTGTTAAATAGATGCCGACATTGCAACTGCATTGGAACAGTTTGACTATTTCTGGAACACATATCTTCAGTACTATAATTAGGTTGCTGTCTAAAATGTTCCAAAGACACTTCTGTACCCAGTGCTTTAAGTCACTTCGTGGTAGTGCATGGAGTGAATCAAATTGGCTGACAGTTTGACATCTTTGATTAAGGATCCACAAAGCTGGATTATCCACTTGGAACGTGGCTGACATGGTTGTGAATGCTTCAGACTCGTCTTTAGCTCTCAGCAGCATTGAGGATGAAGATTCTTATAATATTCTATTTCAGGATCTGGGCTTCACAGGTAAGGTATTTATTGTCCATACTTATTTGCCTTTGAGTAGGCAATAAACCACATTTTTGAACTCTGCATTCCTTCTGGTAAAGGTGCACTCATAGGAGAGAATTCCAGGATGTAAAGCCAGCCATGATGAAGTATGAATAATATACTGACTTTCTAAGTCAGGATGATGCCTAGCTTTAAGTGGTACCTGCATATGGTGATGTCCCAAGTGTCTGCTGCCCTTGTCCTTCTTAGTGGTAGAGGTCACAGGTCTGAGAAGTGCTGTTGAAATAGCTTGCGTGAGCAGATGCAGCACCTTCTGTGTATAGTACACACTGTAGTCACCGTGCACCGCTGGTGGAGTGAATGGATTGCTGAGGGTGGTTGATGGCGTTCCTGTCATGTGTCTGCTTTGTCCTAGATGGCATTGGCTGACTTGAAAGTTGTCGGTATTACTCTAGTCAAGTGCAAAGTATTCCATTGTCCTGCTGATTTGTAAATGGTGGGGTGACTTTGCAGTGTTCGGGGTGTCAGGTCCCTCCACAGGGCACTCAATCACTGACCTGCTTTTGCAACCATGATATTCATGTGTCTGCTTCAGCTGACTTTCAAGTCAATGGCGATCCCAGAGGACTACCCCATCAGCCCTTCTCCCACCGCCGTTCATGGGCAGTTATGGTAAGACTGCAGGGTCTCAGTCTGGTGATGGCACCCCTATGGCTGTCCCCTTAAAAATAAGTACTCCATTTTGAGTGCTGTTGGTGTTGGGTGGCTAACTTTGGCATTGCATGCTGTGTTTTACTATTCGATTCTTCATCTGGTTGGCTCCTCCTTTTTAGATAGATCAGTTGCTGCTCCCCACTTCACTTAAATAGGGTTAATCATCTAACTTGATTGTAGTGGTGCACTGAAACACATCATAGGCCATGTGGTTTCATACTGTGGTACTGTAGATTCTTGCAGCTGAAAATAGCCACACTTACTCATGGATGTGCTGTTCTGATTTATTCTGAGTCAATTCCATTAAGCACAATGGTGATACCACAGAGAACGATGAAAACCATCTCCCCACCCCACAGCATGAAAATAGTGCTTTACCTCCACAAGGACTGTGGTTACTCCACCAGATGCTGCCATGGATACATGCAACTGCATTAGATAGACTGATGTGGGAAAGGTCAGGTAGACTTTCCTCTTGGTTCACTCACTCAGCCATGTACTTCAGGACTGGGTCAGCTTGGCCTTTGCTGCTCTTGATGACAGGCATTGAAAGCACCCCCACCCCACCCCACCCCACGAATGCATCCTGTGTGTTCGCCACTTTCAGTGCTACTTCCAACATTGATTCCAGCAGCTGAAGGAAGATCGCAGATGATAATCAAGAGAGAGATTCCCTGCCCATGTTTGGAAGAATTCATATGATTTTGAACCAATATTGAATGCACGGGCATTGCTCCCCCCTGCCTGTGTACCACAGTTCTACTCCATCATGTGGGTGTGACTTAATAGTGGGACACAATATATCCAGGAATTGTGAGAGCAGAGAGTGAATATTGTCTGTAAGATATGATTCGTAAGTACTCATTGACAGGCTAGCTGTGGACTAGCTCAACAAGTTTCAACATCAGTCCTAAAACATTTACAAGGAAGTCTCTTCAATATTGACTGGGATGGATTGACCTTACTGCGTTGGAACAACCTCTCTGCTGATGCAGGAGTAGTCCATTCATTTTATGCTTTAATGTTGCAGAACATAGTACAAAGGCACAACAGAAAGGCTTACTGGGCTAGAGGGAGTTCACTTGTGACATTGACTTATACAGATCATAGCACACTCCCTTCCCAGAAAGACTGTTAAATCCAATTCACTTCACTCAAGTGCCAGCTCAGATCTACCAAGAACTTTTACAAATCTGAGCAAAAGTACGTCGGCAGCAGCATGATATTTTGCACACTGATTTGTGTGTTAAAATGAGGATCATGCATTGGGAGCTGCATTCAAAACTTATGGAGGTCTTCCCATTGCAGCCCAGACCAGCTGCAGAAAGGGTTGCCAATAACCTAAGGTGGTGGGAAATCAGTAGTTTGTGTGGCATTGCTCTCCACCCCGCACGTAGCCCATTACACTGATCAGATCCTATCCTGAGAGTGCTCAGTGTGGGGTAGTGGTTATCCTTGAAACAATAACAAACAAATTATTACAGTTCATGACAGGGTAGATGTTTCTCCTGGCTGGGTTGGCGAGAATTAGGGGTCACAGTCTCACACTAAGTGGCTGGCCGTGAGATGAGAAAAAATATCTTCAGTCAGAAGACAGTGATTCTTTAGAATTCTCCACTCTAGAGATCTCTGGAGGTTCAATTGCCAATAGAAACCAAGAAATTTCTGGTTGAATCATTGGATATGGTGTTAGTGCAAAGAAGTAGCACTGACGCTGAAAGATCATCCATAAACTCATTGAATACTGGAGCAGATGATGAGTGGCCTATTTCCACTTTTATTACTTCTGTTGCTATGCTTTTACATTTATGCTGAACAATGAGAACGTAGCTGGCTGATGCTGTGAGTAACACATTGTGAACTTCCTTATTCATGTCTCTTTGCTGAACTCTTATGGGGTTTGTTTCTTGTTCATTGCTCCTAATAATCAAAGGCCATAAACTACACCAATATGTGGCCAAATAGATTGACAACTGAGACAATGGCTGCTGTGTCATGATGATATCACTAACTGTGTCACTAATGCTGAGCAAACCTGAACCACAGTAAGTGAGGCTCTATTTGTAAGTATCTAGACCAATTTTCCAGCAGGTGCTAATGAGACTATAGGATCAGAATCAGGCTATTTGGCCCATTGGGTATGATCGTCCATTTGATCATAGTTGATTTATTTTCTCTCTCAACCCCTTTCTCTGGCTTTCTCCTCATAACCTTTGGCACTCTTATTTATCAAGAACCTATCTTGGCATTAGCAGCGGACCAATCGATTCGGGGGGAGAATGAGATTTGCACAGGTCAGGGAGAAAAGTTTAACAAAGGAGCATTTTGCGGGGCTCGGTGCTTTAGAACAGTGGGTATGACTGTGAGGCCAGTTTTCTGTTCTGGGTGTCAGGTGTTGTATGTCTGGAAGACTTCCAGCCTCCCTGATGGCCACATCTGTGCCAGGTGCATTGAGCTGCAGCTCCTTAGAGACCGAGTAAGGGAACTGGAGCTGCAGTTCGATGAGCTTCGGCTTGTTAGGGAGAGTGAGGAGGTGATAGACAGGAGTTACATGCAGGTAGTCACCCTGGGGCCAAAGGAGACAGGTAAGTGGGTGACCATCAGGAGAGGGAAGGGAGGGCCACAGGTAGTGGAGAGCACTCCTGTAGCTGTCCCCCTTAAAATAAGTACTCCATTTTGAGTGATGCTGGGGGGTACAACCTACCTGGGGGAAGCAACTGTGGCCATGCCTCTGCCACTGAGTCTGGCCCTGTAGCTCAGAAGGGTAGGGAATGGAAGAGGAGGGCAGCGGTAGAAGGGGACTCTATAGTTAGAGGGGCAGATAGGCAATTCTGTGGATGCGAAAAAGAAGTAAGAATGATAGTTTGCCTCCCAGGTACCAGGGTTCATGATGTTTCGGAGCGCGTCCACAATATCCTGAAATGGGAGGGTGAGCAGCCAGAGGTTGCTGTACATATTGTACCAATGGCATAGATAGAAAAAGGGTTCACCGTGGTTCCTGTACCCTACCATCCCTTTCCTGTCTCATTGAAACATACTTATACAGAACGCCAAGCAAATAACACCTGAACATTTGCCACATTTCCGTTGTATATTTCCCTGAGAACATCTACTCCAAATTTATGCTTCCAAATTCCAGCCTGATAGCTTGATATTTCCCCTTACTCCAATTAAACATTTTCCTGACTTGTTTGTTCCTATCCCTCTCCCATGATATGGTAAAGGAGATAGAATTGTGATCACTATCTCCAAAATGCTCTCCCACTGAGACCTGACAACTGACCAAATTCATTTCCCAATACCAGATCAAGGACAGCCTCTCCTCTTGTAGGCTTATCTACATGTCGTGTCAGAAAACCTTCCTGAACACACCTAACAAACTCCACCTCATCTAAACCCCTTGCTCTAGGGAGATGCCAATCAATACTGGGGAAATTAAAATCTCCCATCACGACAACCCTGTTATTAGTGCACTGTTCCAGAAATTGTCTCCCTACCTGCTCCTCGATGTCCCTGTTACTATTGAGTGGTCTATAAAAAACACCCAGTAGAGCTATTGACTCTTTCCTTTTCCTAACTTCCACTCACAGAGACTCAGTAGACAATCTCTCCATGACTTCTTCCTTTTCTGCAGCCGTGACACCATCTCTGATCAGCAGTGCCACGCTCCCACCTCTTTTGTCCCCCTCCCTGTCCTTTCTGAAATATCTATAGCCTGGCACTCTAAGTAGCCATTTCTGCCCGAGTGCCATCCAAGTCTCTGTAATGGCCACAACATCATAGCTCCAAGTACTGATCAATGCTCTCAGCTCATCTGCTTTGTTCATGATACTCATTGCATTAAAATAGACACATCTCAAACTATCAGTCTGAGCACATCCCTTCACTATCACCTGCCTATCCTTCCATGCACACTGCCTACAAGCTTTCTCTATTTGTGAGCCAAACGCCCCTTCCTTCATATCTTCAGTTCAGTTCCAACCCCCAGCAATTCCAGTTTAAACTTTCCCCGATAGCCTCAGCAAACCTCCCTGCCAGGATATTGGTCCTCCTCGGATTCAAGTGCAACCCATCCTTATTGTACAGGTCACACCTGCCCCAAAAGAGGTCCCAATGAGCCAGAAATCTGAATCCCTGCCCCCTGCTCCAATCCCTCAGCCACACATTTATCCTCCACCTCACTCTATTCCTATACTTACTGTCGTGTGGCACAGGCAGTAATCCTGAGATTACTATCCTTGTGGCCTTGCCTCTCAGCTTCCCTCAACTCCCTGTAGTCTGTTTTCAGGACCTCCTTCCTTTTCCTACCTATGTCTTTGGTACCAATATCTACCACAACCTCTGGCTGTTCACCTCCCACTTCAGGATATAGTGGATATGATCAGAATCATCCCAGACCCTAGAACCTGGGAGGCAAACTACCATCGTGTTTCTTTCCTGCGTCCAAAGTATCACCTGTCTGACCCCCTAACTATAGCATTCCCAATCATTGCTGCCATCCTCTGCCTTTTCCTGCCCTTCTGAGCCATAGGGTCAGACTCTGTGGCAGAGGCACGGCCACTGTTGCTTCCCCCAGGTAGTCCGTTCCCCCTCCCAACACTACCCAAGCAGAAGTACTTACTGTTAACGGGGACAGCCACAGGGGTACTCTCTAGCATCTGCCTCTTGCCCTTCCTTCTCCTGACTGTTACCCAATTATCTGTCTTCTGAAGCCCCAATGTGACTACCTGTCGAGAGATCCTCTCGATCACCTCCTCACTTTCCCTGACCAGACGAAGGTCATCAAGCTGCATCTCCAGTTCCCTAATCCAGTCCCTAAGGAGCTGCAGCTCGATGCACCCAGCACAGAAATGGCTGTCCGGGAGGGTGGGAGTCTCCTGGACATCCCACATCAGACACCCAGTACAGAACACCAGACTTACAGACATAGGAGTCTGAGAGTCTGAGTGGGAGTGCCGAGAAAGACATTTTTGAAATTTTCGTTATGTTTTTTTCTCCAACGGCGTTCTGAGAGGCGGGACTTCGCAGGCATGTGACGTCGGGCAGCGCAGCGCGGCAGATTTGAAAGGAACAAAGCCTCATAGAGCGGGCAACGTAGTTTGCGGGCGGCGGAGTGAGCCGGGAGCAGAGTGAAGACTTAAGGGCTTCGGCTCAACGGGCTTAGGCAGAAACAGGCGAGGCGAGGAAGGTTTGACATTCATTTTCTGTTGTTATTTGAGGAGAGGGGCAGTATGAGTGTGAGGGCAGTTTGCTGTTCTCGGTGTCGGATGTGGGAGGCCCTGGAGTTTCCAAGCCTCCCGGACGTCTACATCTGCGCCAAGTGCATCGAGATGCAGCTCCTAAGGGACCGCGTTACAGAACTGGAGCTGCAGCTCGATGACCTTCGCCTGGTCAGGGAGAGTGAGGAGTTGATAGAGAGGAGTTGCAGGCAGGTGGTCACGCCGGGGCCACGGGAGGCAGACAAGTGGGTCACGGTTAGGAGGGGGAAGGGGAAGAGTCAGGTAATAGGGAGTACCCCGGTGGCTGTGCCCCTTAACAACAGGTACTCCTGTTTGAGTGCTGTTGGGGGGGACAGCTTACCCGGGAGAAGCGACAGTGGCCGTGCCTTCGGCACAGTGTATGGTCCTGTAGCTCGGAAGGGTAGGGCAAGGAAGAGGAGGGCAGTTGTGATAGGGGACTCGATAGTAAGGGGGTCAGATAGGCGATTCTGTGGACGCAGTCCAGAGACCCGGATGGTAGTTTGCCTCCCTGGTGCCAGGGTCCGGGATATTTCTGATCGTGTCCAAGATATCCTGAAGTGGGAGGGTGAGGAGCCAGAGGTCGTGGTACATATAGGTACCAATGACATAGGTAGGAAAAGGGATGAGGTCCTGAAAGGAGAATATAGGGAGCTAGGAAGGGAGTTGAGAAAAAGGACCGCAAAGGTAGTAATCTCGGGATTACTGCCTGTGCTACGCGACAGTGAGAGTAGGAATGCGATGTGGTGGAGGATAAATGCGTGGCTGAGGGATAGGAGCAGGGGGCAGGGATTCAAGTTTTTGGATCATTGGGACCTCTTTTGGCGCAGGCGTGACCTGTACAAAAAGGATGGGTTGCACCTGAATCCTAGGGGGACCAATATCCTGGCAGGGAGATTAGCGAGGGCTACTGAGGTGACTTTAAACTAGAATGGTTCGGGGGTGGGAATCAAGTTAAAGAGACTAGGCGTGAGGAGGTTAGTTCACTATGGGGGGATGGGAACCAGTGCAGAGAGACAGAGGGGTGTAAAGTGAGGGTAGAAGCAAAAAGTAGTAAGGAGAAAAGTAAAAGTGGCAGGCCGACAAATCCAGGGCAAGCATTAAAAAGGGCCACTTTTCAACATAATTGTATAAGGGCTAAGAGAGTTGTAAAAGAGCGCCTGAAGGCTTTGTGTGTCAATGCAAGGAGCATTCGTAATAAGGTGGATGAATTGAAAGTGCAGATTGTTATTAATGATTATGATATAGTTGGGATCACAGAAACATGGCTCCAGGGTGACCAAGGATGGGAGCTCAACGTTCAGGGATATTCAATATTCAGGAGGGATAGACATGAAGGAAGGGGAGGTGGGATGGCGTTGCTGGTTAAAGAAGAGATTAACGCAATAGGAAGGAAGGACATAAGCCGGGAAGATGTGGAATCGATATGGGTAGAGCTGTGTAACACTAAGGGGCAGAAGACGCTGGTGGGAGTTGTGTACAGGTCACCTAACAGTAGTAGTGAGGTCGGAGATGGTATTAAACAGGAAATTAGAAATGTGTGCAATAAAGGAACAGCAGTTATAATGGGTGACTTCAATCTACATGTAGATTGGGTGAACCAAATTGGTAAAGGTGCTGAGGAAGAGGATTTCTTGGAATGTATGCGGGATGGTTTTTTGAACCAACATGTCGAGGAACCAACTAGAGAGCAGGCTATTCTGGACTGGGTTTTGAGCAATGAGGAAGGGTTAATTAGCAATCTTGTCGTGAGAGGCCCCTTGGGTAAGAGTGACCATAATATGGTAGAATTCTTCGTTAAGATGGAGAGTGACATAGTTAATTCAGAAACAAAGGTTCTGAACTTAAAGGGGGGTAACTTTGAAGGTATGAGACGTGAATTAGCTAAGGTAGACTGGCAAATGACACTTAAAGGATTGAAGGTTGCATGGATGAACTACAACAATTGTTCATCCCAGTTTGGCAAAAGAATAAATCAAGGAAGGTAGTGCACCCGTGGCTGACAAGAGAAATTAGGGATAGTATCAATTCCAAAGAAGAAGCATACAAATTAGCCAGAGAAAGTGGCTTACCTGTGGACTGGGAGAAATTCAGAGTTCAGCAGAGGAGGACAAAGGGCTTAATTAGGAAGGGGAAAAAAGGTTATGAGAGAAAACTGGCAGGGAACATAAAAACTGACTGTAAAAGCTTTTATAGATATGTAAAAAGAAAAAGACAGGTAAAGGCAAATGTGGGTCCCCTACAGACAGAAACAGGTGAATTGATTATGGGGAGCAAGGACATGGCAGACCAATTGAATAATTACTTTGGTTCTGTCTTCACTAAGGAGGACATAAATAATCTTCCAGAAATAGTAGGGGACAGAGGGTCCAGTGAGATGGAGGAACTGAGCGAAATACATGTTAGTAGGGAAGTGGTGTTAGGTAAATTGAAGGGATTGAAGGCAGATAAATCCCCAGGGCCAGATGGTCTGCATCCTAGAGTGCTTAAGGAAGTAGCCCAAGAAATAGTGGATGCATTAGTGATAATTTTTCAAAACCCGTTAGATTCTGGACTAGTTCCTGAGGATTGGGGGGTGGCTAATGTAACCCCACTTTTTAAAAAAGGAGGGGGAGAGAAACCGGGGAATTATAGACTGGTTAGCCTAACGTCGGTGGTGGGGAAACTGCTGGAGTCAGTTATCAAAGATGTGATAACAGCACATTTGGAAAGCGGTGAAATCATCGGACAAAGTCAGCATGGATTTGTGAAAGGAAAATCATGTCTGACGAATCTCATAGAATTTTTTGAGGATGTAACTAGTAGAGTGGATATGGGAGAACCAGTGGATGTGGTATATTTGGATTTTCAGAAGGCTTTTGACAAGGTCCCACACAGGAGATTAGTGTGCAAACTTAAAGCACACGGTATTGGGGGTAAGGTATTGATGTGGATGGAGAATTGGTTAGCAGACAGGAAGCAAAGAGTGGGAATAAACGGGACCTTTTCAGAATGGCAGGCAGTGACTAGTGGGGTACCGCAAGGCTCAGTGCTGGGACCCCAGTTGTTTACAATATATATTAATGACTTGGATGAGGGAATTAAATGCAGCATCTCCAAGTTTGCGGATGACACGAAGCTGGGTGGCAGTGTTAGCTGTGAGGAGGATGCTAAGAGGATGCAGAGTGACTTGGATATGTTGGGTGAGTGGGCAAATTCATGGCAGATGCAATTTAATGTGGATAAATGTGAAGTTATCCACTTTGGTGGCAAACATAGGAAAACAGATTATTATCTGAATGGTGGCCGATTAGGAAAAGGGGAGGTGCAATGAGACCTGGGTGTCATTATACACCAGTCATTGAAAGTGGGCATGCAGGTACAGCAGGCGGTGAAAAAGGCGAATGGTATGCTGGCATTTATAGCGAGAGGATTCGAGTACAGGAGCAGGGAGGTACTACTGCAGTTGTACAAGGCCTTGGTGAGACCACACCTGGAGTATTGTGTGCAGTTTTGGTCCCCTAATCTGAGGAAAGACATCCTTGCCATAGAGGGAGTACAAAGAAGGTTCACCAGATTGATTCCTGGGATGGCAGGACTTTCATATGAAGAAAGACTGGATGAACTGGGCTTGTACTCGTTGGAATTTAGAAGATTGAGGGGGGATCTGATTGAAGTGCATAAAATCCTAAAAGGATTGGACAGGCTAGATGCAGGAAGATTTTTCCCGATGTTGGGGAGGTCCAGAACAAGGGGTTACAGTTTGAGGATAAAGGGGAAGCCTTTTAGGACCTAGATTAGGAAAACCTCTTCACACAGAGAGTGGTGAATCTGTGGAATTCTCTGCCACAGGAAACAGTTGAGGCCAGTTCATTGGCTATATTTAAGAGGGAGTTGGATATGGCCCTTGTGGCTACGGGGATCAGGAGGTATGGAGGGAAGACTGGGGCGGGGTTCTGAGTTAGATGATCAGCCATGATCATAATAAATGGTGGTGCAGGCTCGAAGGGCCGAATGGCCTACTCCTGTACCTATTTTCTATGTTTCTATGTTTCTATACTTCCTATTCCTATTGTTCACAAATAACTTACCTCGCCTTGACCCGTTATCGCCGAAACCCCATTGAGCCAAAGTCCTCCTACTCTGACTCCCTCTACTCTTGTGCCCACTCTATAAAGCTGTCTTCTTTTTAAAATTCTTCCTACTGATCTAATTCACTCACATCCACGTGCCTGCTCGCCTGTGCCTGGATCAAACTGCTGAAGTAAAAATGCTCTCCTTTGAAATTCTTCCTGCCGGTCTAACTCACTGATGTCCACGTGTCTGCTCAGTCGTGTCTCAATCAAAGAAAAAGGGGGACAGGGAATCAGACTTTTGAATCATTCAGACCTCCTCTCGGGCAGCTGTGACCTGTACTAAAAGGATGGGTTGCACTTGAATCCAAGTGGGACCAATATTCTGGTGGGAAGGTTTGCTTATGCTGTTGGGAAGGGTTTAAATTAGATTTGCAGGGGGGTGGGAACCGAAATGAGGAGGCAGAGGATGAGGAGGTTGGCGCACAAGTAGGGACAGCTTGTAGGGAGTTTGTGAGGAAGGATAGGTAGATGTTAGAGCAAAGATGCACTCAGCCTGATGGTTTGAGATGTGTCTATTTTAATGCAAGGAGTAGCATGAACAAGGCCAATGATCTTAGAGTGTGGAGGAATACATGAAACTGTGACATTGTGGCCATTACAGAGACTTGGATGTCTCAGGGGCAGGAATGGCTGCTTAGTGTGCCAGGCTTTAGATGTTTCAAAAAGAACAGAGAGGGAGGCAAAAGTGGTGAGGACATGGCATTGCTAATTAGGGATGTAGTGTCATGGCTGCAGCAAAGGAGGAAATCATGGAGGGATGGTCTACTGAGTCAGTGTGGGTGGAAGTCAGAAACAGGAAAGGGGCAATAACTCAACTGGGTGTTTTTTATAGACCCCCCCAATAGTAACAGGGATATCAAGGAGCAGATAGGGAGGCAGATTCTGGAATGGGGTAATAAAAATAAGGTTGTTGTGATGGGAGATTTTAACTTTCCTAATATTGACTGGCATCTCCTTAGAGCAAGGGGTTTAGATGAGGTGGTTTGTTAGGTGTGTTCGGGATTCCTGATGCAATATGTAGATAAGCCAACAAGAGGAGAGGCTGTACCTGACTTAGTATTGGGAAATGAACTTGCTCAGATATCAGATCTCTCGGTGGGAGAGCATTTTAGAGGTAGTGACCACAACTCTACCTCCTTCACCACAGCACTGGAAAGGGTTAGGAGCAGATAAATTGGGAAAACATTTAATTGGGATGGGGAAAATATGATGCTATTAGGCAGGAATTTGGGGGTGTAAATTGGGAGCAGATGTTCTCAGGGAAAGGCATAAATGTGGCAAATGTTCAGGGAACATTTGCATGGAGTTCTGTATAGATATGTTCCATTGAGGCAGGGAAAGGATGGTAGGGTTAAAGAACCATGGTGTACAAAATATGTAGAAAATCTAGATAAGAAGAAAAAAAAGATTACGAAAGGTTCAAGAAACTAGGTACGGTTAGAGCTCTAGAAAATTACAAGGTTGCTAGGAAGGACCTTAAGAATAGAATTAGGAGAGCCAGAAGGGGCCACAAGAAGGCCTTGGTGAACAGGATTAAGGAGAACTCCAAGGCATTCTACAAGTATGTGAAGAGCAAGAGGATGAGCTGTCTGAGAATAGGACCAATCAGGTGAGATTGTGGAAATGTGTGCATGGATTTGGAGGAGGTAGCGGAGGTACTTACTGAATACTTTGCTTCAGTATTCTCCAAGGAAAAAGACCTTGGCAATTGTGTCGATGACTTACAGCAGACTGAAACGCTTGAGCATATAGATGTTAAGAAAGAAGATGTGCTGGAGCTTTTGAAAAGCATTAAGTTAAATAAGTCTAAATGAGATATACCCTAGGCTACTGTGGGAAGCAAGTGAGGAGATTGCTGAGCCTCTTGTGATGATCTGTACATCATCAATGAGGACGGAATAGGTTCCAGAGGATTGGAAGGTTGCAAATGTTATTCCCTTGTTCAATAAAGGGAGTAGAGATAACCCAGGAAATTATAGACCAGTGAGTCTGACTTCAGTGATGGGCAAGTTGTTGGAGAAGGTCCTGAGAGACAGGATTTATGAGCATTTGGAGAGACATAATCTGATTAGGAATAGTTAGCATGGCTCTGTCAAGGGCAGATTGTGCCTTATGAGCCTGATTGAATTCTTTGAGGATGTAACAAAACACATTGATGAAGGTGGAGTAGTGGATGTAGTGTATATGGATATCAGTAAGGCATTAGATAAGGTTCTCCAAGCCAGGCTCCTTCATAAAGTAAGAAGGCATGGGATCCAAGGAGACCTTGTTTTGTTCATTCAGAATCAGCTTGCCCACAGAAGGCAAACGGTGATTGTAGATGGTTCTTATTCTGCATGGAGGCCAGTGACCAGTGGTGTTCCACAGGGATCTGTTCTGGGAGCCCTCCTCTTTGTGATTTTTAAAACTGACCTGGATGAAGAAGTAGAAGGGTGGGTTAGTAAGCTTGCTGATGACCACAAAGATTGGGGGTGCTGTGGATAGTCTGGAGGATTGTCAGAGGTTACAGTGGGACATCGATAGGATGCAGAAGTGGGCTGAGAAGTTTCAGATGGACTTCAACCCAGATAAGTGTGGTGGTTCATTTTGGTAGGTCCAATTTGAAGATGGAATATAATATACGTAAATAGTAAGACTCTTGGCAGTGTGGAAGATCTGAGAGATCTTGGGGTCCATGTCCCTAGGACACTCAAAGCTGCTGCACAGTTTGACAGTTTTATTAAGAAGGCATATGGTGTGTTGGCATTCATCAACTGAGGGATTCAGTTCAAGAGCCATGAGGTAATGCTACAGCTATATTAGACCTTGGTCAGACCCTACTTGGAGTACTGCGTTCAGATCTGGTCACCTCACTACAGGAAAGATGTGGATAATATAGAAAGAGTGCAGGGGAAATTTACAAGAATGTTGCCTTGGTTAGAGGGCGTACCTTATGAGAATAGGTTGTGTGTACTTGGCCTTTTCTCCTTAGAGTGGTGGAGAATGAGAGGTGACTTGATAAAGGTGTATAAGATGATGAGAGGCATTGATCATGTGGATTGCCAGAGGCTTTTTCCCAGGGCTGAAATGGTTAATACGAGGGGGCATAATTTTAAGGCGCTTGGAAATAGGAACTGAGGGGATGCCAGGGGTAAGTTTTTCCACACAGAGTGTGGTGGGTGCACAGCAGGCACTGATAATGGCGGTGGTGGAAGTGGATACAATAGGGTCTTTTAAGAGCCTCTTAGATAGGTACATGGATTCTATCTCGGCCTTTCAGTGTTTGGTAGGTTTCAATTTTATCCCCCCTCATTCTTCGAAACTCCTGCGAGTACAGGCCATAGCCATCAAACAGTTCTCATATGTTAACCCTTTCATTCCAGGGATCATTTTCATAAACCTCCACTGGACTTTCTCCAACACCAGCACATCCTTTCTTAAATATGGGGTCCAAAACTGCTCACAATACTCCAAATGTGGTCTACTGACCATTGATTATAAAGTCTCAGCATTACATCCTTGCTTTTATATTCTATTCCCTCACCATGAATGCTAACGTTCTATTTTCCGTCCTTACTACTGATTCAATCCGCAAGTTAAACTTTAGGGAATTCTACTCTAGGACTCACAAGTCCCTTTTGCACCTCTGATTTCTCAATTTGCTCCCCATTTAGAAAAAATAGTCTACATATTTATTCCTTCTACCAAAGTGCATGACCATACACTTCCCTACACTGTATTTTATCTGAAACCTCTTTTTGCATTCTCCTAATTTGTCCAAATCCTTCTTCAGACTACCTGCGTTCTCAACACTACCTGCCCCTCCACTCACCTTTCTGTCATCTGCATTGACCTGGATATGACAATTTTTAAAAATCTACCTACATTAGTAAGCTGAAATTAAGACAGAAGATGCCGGGGACACTCAGAGAACCAAGTTGTGGAAAGAGAAATAATATTAATGAGTTAAGGCCAACCAAAGACTCTCATCAAAACTGGAAATGATTGCTAGTATGATCAAAACCAGGAAAACAGATATTTTGTGTGATTTCTGCACAGTACAGGAAGAATGGACTTAATATCAAGGTATTGAAGTGATGTTATGATAAGATTATTTAATTCAATTAATCTAACTTAGAATAGTGCAAATGTATATTCTTTTCCTTCGGTAGTCAATTACGATTAAGAAAGATTAGCTTCCAACGTGGCTAACGAGGCTAATGAAGGAATTGCGACTTATCCACGGATGGAGTAGAATGTGCCAAGCAAAATGTGGCTTATAAAGTGATTCACTTCTACAGTTTATGCAGGGCTTTATGCACCCACATTGCATTGTCATGAGGTTCACAACGCCATCCTGAATAGCCCTTCTCCCTGTGAGCGATCATGGGCCAGGGATTCCCAACAGTCTAAAGGAACATTGCATTTTTTTTCCTTGAACCAATCCACTTGGTAATCCCTTCCACTGATAAATGATGTACATACTATTTACCCTAACACAATTGATTGAACTTGATTTTTCTGAAGTCTTCTTGCCATGGCCATGAACACCCATTGCTAAGCTGGCTGGCTTTTGTAGATGTTGCTCAGTATTCTACTTAAAATTATAAAGATTGATAAGTTACAGAACCTGGGCCTCTGTACCTGCCTCTGCAATTGGAACTTCCTAACCAGAAGACCACAATCTATCCGGATTGGTGATAATATCTCTTTCTCACTGATAATCAACACTGGTGCACCTCAGGAGTGTGTGCTTAGCCCACTGCTCTACTCTCTCTATACTCATAACTCTGTGGCTACTCATAGCTCAAATACCATCTATAAATTTGCTGATGATAAAACCATTGTTGGTAGAATCTCAGATGGAGAAGAGAGGGTGTACAGGATAAATTATGTACATACTATATGCCAACTAGTGGAGTGGTGTCGCAGCCACAACCTTGCCCTCAACTTCAGTCAGACGGAAGAGCTGATTGTGAGCTTCTGAAGGGTAAGACAAAGGAACACATACCAATCCTCATGGAGGGATCAAAAGTGGAGAGAGTGAGTAGTTTCAAGTTCCTGGGTGTCAAGATCTCTGAAGACCTAACCTGATCCCAACAAATTTCACGACATATGCTGATGATAGTAAACCTGATTCTGATTCTGAAGTTTCAATGTATTTCAAATAATTGTCATTTTCATTTTCATTTTCATTTTTAAATCTTTTTTATTAGTTATTATTGAAGATCAACAAAAAATACTTCAAAGTAATCAAGTCAACATGTCAATATGTACAATGAGGAATTAAATTACCAAATAACTGATTAACAAAGCTAAACAATATATCAATAATAAGAAGAAAAATAAAGTGTTAAAACTATGTTTTTGGGAAAAAGAAATAAGGAATAAAGAACCCTTCCTAACTAAAACAAAAAAAACCCTGCTAACGAAAAAAGAGATCCACTGGGAGCACAACTCCAGAGCTATACACCTTACAAGCTTCCATAAAAGAAAAACATCAATCCGCCAACTCAAATCCATTTAAGCAAGAATCAGAAGGAAACCATCTTAATTAACTTAAATCAGATGATAGTAGTGGGCAAAAAAACCCCAGCTTTTCTCAAAGTCAAATCGAGCATCAAAAGTTTGATTTTTGATTTTCTCCAAACTAAGACATAGCATCACCTGAGAGAACCATTGTTTCAAAGTGGGAGCAGAGGCATCTTTCCATTTCAGTATAATAGCCCTTCTGGCCAATAATGTAACAAATGCAATTACATGTTGGCCTGATATAGAAATACCATGAATATATTGAGGGATTATACCGAAAAGAACTGTCAATTTATTAGGTTGTAAATTAATTTTAAAGCTTTAGAAATTGTAGAGAAAATAGATTTCCAAAACTGTTTCAATACAGAACACGACCAAAACATATGTGTGAATGTAGCTGTCTCAGTTTTACATCTATCACACTGACTATCAACATTAGGAAATATTTTAGACAGTCTCTCCTTTGTCAAATAGTAATGATGTACAATTTTAAATTGAATTAAGGAATGACTGACACAAATCAAAGAAGAGTTAACCAACTTCAAAATTTGCAACTAATCCTCTGTTATCAAGGTCACGTTAAGCTCTCTTTCCCAATCTTGCTATAATTGTCATAGGATACAAGGTATCAATTTATCGATCACATTCAGTCGATAAGGAATGAACATCAAGGCTAAGTCTTTAGCTATTTTCTCCATCTACACACACCTGAACAAGCCCATTCAATTTTTAAAACATGGGGGTGGATAATATCCATTGGTGTTACTTTTCTGGTGCATTTGTTAGCAGAATTCTAGACGATGTCTATACTATATGTAGCAGACAGATGAGAGAGCCCTGATAGGCATTTGCACCCAATAATTATGTTATTGATTCCTCAAATTGTTTCTGCAGAAAATGGTCAACTTTAATAAAGACTCAATCCTGGTTGACTACCATGGAGTCCTGGAGATTTCCCTGTTTCAGGTATACAAATTGCTCCTGCGGTTGACTTGGTTGTCGGCAAAATCAATGATGGTGGCAAATCAGCATATAGGAGGGACATTGAAAATCTGGTTAAGTTGTGCCACCATAATAACCTCTCACTTAACGTCAGGAGGAAGAAGCCAGAAGTCCATGAACCAATTCTCATTAGTGGACCAAAAGCACGACTGTGCAGGAGCAAAAACAGCTTCATAGAGCGGGTATCAGAGGAGCAGGCATTGGATTGGAGGAAGGCTTTGGCGGTAACGGGCCAAGGTGATGTAAGTTACTTGTGAAGTTACTAGGAATAGGAAGAATGTCTGTGAGACCGGTATTCTGCACTGGGTGTGGATGTGAGATGCACAGAAGACACCTAGCCTCCCCGACAGCCATATCTGCACCAGGTGCGTTGAGCTACATCTCCTTAGGGACCGGGCTAGGGAATTGGAGATGCAGCTTGTCTGGTCAAGGTCAGTGAGGAGGTGATAAATAGGTGCTATAGGCAAGTAGTGACACTAGGGCCTTGGGAGACAGAGAAGTGGGTAACAGTCAGGAGAGTGAAGAGCAAGAGTCAGATACTGGAGAATATCCCTGTGGCTGTCCCCCTTAACAATAAGTACTTCCGTTTGAGTACTGTTGGCAGGGACGACCTACCTGGGGGAGGAAACAGTGGTCGTGCCTCTGGCACAGAGTCTGGCCCTGTGGCTCAGGAGGGTAGGGAAAGGAAAGGCAGAGGATGGCAGCAGTGATAGGGGACTCTATAGTTAGGGGGTCAGACAGGTGATTCTACGTACACAGGAAAGAAACACAATGGTACTTTGCCTCCCAGGTGCCAGGGTCCGGGGATGTTTCTGATCGTGCCCATGATATCCTGACGTGGGAAGGAGAACAGCCAGAGATCGTGGTACATATTGATACCAACAACATAGGTAGGAAAAGGGTGGTAGACCTGAAAACAGACCACAGGGAGTTAGGAAAGAAGCTGAGAAGCAGGACAACGAGGATAGTAATCTCAGGATTACTGTCTGTGCCACACGACAGTAAGTATAGGAATAGAGTGAGGTGGAGGATAAATGCGTGGCTGAGGGATTGGAGCAGGGGGCAGGGATTCAGATTTCTGGCTCATTGGGACCTCTTTCGGGGCAGCTGTGACCTGTACAATAAGGATGGGTTGCACTTGAATCCGAGGAGGACCAATATCCTGGCAGGGAGGTTTGCTAAGGCTATCGGGGAAAGTTTAAACTAGAATTGCTGGGGGGTTGGAACCGAGCTGAAGATATGAAGGAAGGGGCATTTGGCTCACAAATAGAGAAAGCTTGTAGGCAGTGTGCATGGAAGGATAGGTAGGTGATAGAGAAGGGATGTGCTCAGACTGATGGTTTGAGATGTGTCTATTTTAATGCAATGAGTATCATGAACAAAGCAGATGAGCTTAGAGCATTGATCAGTACTTGGAGCTATGATGTTGTGGCCATTACAGAGACTTGGATGGCTCAGGGGCAGGAATGGCTACTTAGAGTGCCAGGCTTATAGATGCATCAGAAAGGACAGGGAGGGCGGCAAAAGAGGTGGGGGCGTGGCATTGTTGATCAGAGATAGTGTCACGGCTGCAGAAAAGGAGGAAGTCATGGAGAGATTGTCTACTGAGTCTCTGTGGGTGGAAGTTAGAAACAGGAAGGGGTCAATAACTCTACTGGATGTTTTTTATAGACCACCCAACAGTAACAGGGACATCGAGGAGCAGATAGGGAGACAGATTCTGGAATGGTGCAGGGTTGTCGTGATGGGAGATTTTAATTTCCCCAATATTGATTGGCATCTCCCTAGAGCAAGGGGTTTAGATGGGGTGGAGTTTGTTAGATGTGTTCAGGAAGGTTTCCTGACACAATATGTAGATAAGCCTACAAGAGGAGAGGCTGTACTTGATCTGGTACTGGGAGAGGAATATGGTCAGTTGTCAGGTCTCTCAATGGGAGAGCATTTGGGAGATAGTGATCACAATTCTATCTCCTTAACTATTGCACTGGAGAGGGATAGGAACAGACAAGTTAGGAAAGCATTTAATTGGAGTAAGGGGAAATATGATGCTATCAGGTAGGAACTTGGAAGCATGAATTGGGAGAAGATATTCTCAGGGAAATGTACGTAAGAAATGTGGCAAATATTCAGGGGATATTTGTGTGGCGTTCTGCACAGGTACATTCCAGTGAGACAGGGAAAGGATGGTAGGGTAGAGGAACCATGGTATACAAAGGCTCTAGAAAATCTAGTCAAGAAGAAAAGAAAAGCTTACGAAAGGCTCAAAAAACTAGGTAATGATAGAGATCTATTAAATTATAAAGCTAGCAGGAAGGAGCTTAAGAATGAAATTGGGAGAGCCAGAAGGGGCCATGAGAAGGCCTTGGTGAGCAGGATTAAGGAAAACCCCAAGGCATTCTACAAGTATGTGAAGAGCAAGAGGATAAGACATGAGAGAATAGGACCAGTCAAGTGTGACAGTGAAAAAGTGTGTATGGAACTGGAGGAGGAAGTGGAGGTACTTAATAAATATTTTTCTTTTTAGTATTCACTATGGAAAAGGAATTTGGTGATTGTAGGGATAACGTGCAGTGGACCAATAAGTTTGAGCATATAGACATTAAGAAAGAGGATGTACTGGAGCTTTTGGAAAGCATCAAGTTGGATAATTCACCAGGACTGGATGAGATATACCCCAGGCCACTGTGGGAGGTGAGGGAGAATACTGCTGAGCCTCTGGCAATGACCTTTGTATCATCAATGAGGATAGGAGAGAAGAGGTTCCGGAGGATTAGAGGGTTGCAGATGTTGTTCCTTTATTTAAGAAAGGGAGTAGAGATAGCCCTGGAAATTATAGACCACTGAGTCTTACTTCAGTGGTTGGTAAGTTGATGGAAAAGTTCCTGGGAGGCAGGATTTATGGACATTTGGAGAGGCATAATATGATTAGGAATAGTCAGCCTGGCTTTGTGAAAGGCAGGCCATGCCTTAAGAGCCTGATTGAATTTTCTGAGGATGTGACTAAACACATTGATGAAGGTAGAGCAGTAGATGCGGTGTACATGGATTTCAGCAAAGCATTTGATAAAGTACCCCATACAAGGCTTATTCAGAAAGTAAGGAGGCATGGGATCCAAGGGGACTTTGCTTTGTGGATCCAAGATTGGCCTGCCTACAGAAGGCAAAGAGTGGTTGTAGACAGGTCATATCCTGCATGGAGTCGGTGATCAGTGGTGTGCTACGGGAACTGTTCTGGAACCCCTTCCCTTTGTGATTTTTATAAATGACCTGGATGAGGAAGTGGAGGGATGGGTTAGTAAATTTGCTGATGACACAAAAGTTGGGGGTTTTGTGGATAGTGTGAAGGGCTTTCAGAGGTTACTGCAGGACATCAATGGGATGCAAAACTGGGCTGAGAAGTTACAGATGGAGTTCAACCCAGATAAATATGAGGTTCATTTTGGTAAATCAAATATTATGGCAGAATATAGTATTAATGGTAAAACTCTTGGCAGTGTGGAGGATGAGAGGGATCTTGGGTTCCAAGTCCATAGGACACTCAAAGCTGCTGCACAGGTTGGCTCTGTGGTTAAGAAGTCATACAGTGTATTTGCCTTCATCAATAGTAGGATTGAGCTCAAGAGCCGAGAGGTAATGTTACAGCTATATAGTACCCTGATCAGACCCCAATTAGAGAACTGTGCTCAGTTCTGGTCACCTCACTACAGGAAGGATGTGGAAACCATAGAAAGGGTGCAAAGGAGATTTACAAGGGTGTTGCCTGGATTGGGGAGCATGCCTTATGAGACTAGGTTGAGTGAACTTGGCCTTTTTTCCTTGGAGTGACGGAGGATGAGAGGTGACATGATAGAGGTATATAAGATGATGAAAGGAATTAATCATGTGGATAGTCAGAGGCCTTTTCCCAGGGCTGACAAGATGGCACAGTTTTAAGGTGCTTGGAAGTAGGTACAGAGGAGATGCAGGGGTAAGTTTTCTACGCAGAGAGTTGTGAGTGCATGGAATGAGCTGCTGGTGGAGGAGGATATGATAGGGTCTTTTAAGAGGCTCCTGGATAGGTACATTGAGTTTAGAAAAATAGAGGGCAATGGGTACCCTTAGGTCATTTCTAAAGTACGTACATGTTTTTATGTTTCTATATTTCAGAGGTAGAAGATGGTAACTTTAAATTCCTTGGAGTTATCATATCAGAGGATCTGTCCTGGGGCCAGCACGTAAGTGTCATCATAAAGAAGGCATGACAGCACCTCTATATTCTTGGATGTTTTCATATATTCAGCATCTCACCTAAGACTTTGACAATTTTCTCTGGGCTGCGTAGTGGAAAGTATCCTAAAGTTACAGTATGCATGAGCCGGTTGTGCATGCAGCCTGTTACAGCCGTTCCCATTGGATTCTTACTTTTTTCTTCTTACTTTTTACCTTACGTTATCTTTCGTATTTTTTTTCATGGTAACACGTCGAAGCAGCACCCTCTCTAACAGGCTGGTAGAGAGAGTTTTATTTGGGTTTTTAGCGTTGGGAATAGTTACTTCCCGACACGCGGGACAGAAGCATGTCGCATTGTGTATTCCAGGGACCAGCTTCTTGCGCTTATGCCGGCCGGTGTAGCGAGCAGAGCAGCGGACACCCCTGCTGAAATCTGGAGGAAAACACACAAAGGATGCAGAGGGGGATCACAAAGTTGAGGAAAGAGGACCGGGTAGAGACAACAGAGACGTATGGAGAAGAGGAGTTCAGTGGGTAATAAAATGGACGAGTTCACAGCGCTAGCCGGGTGTCAGAGAACATTTCGGGAGCACAGTTTTATGTGTTTCACTGGAACGGAGCTGCACAAGGACATACCCAATCAAAACTTCTCCATGGACGGCTTCCAGACCGTTCCGGCTGACTGGAAGTGCACTGAGAGCAGTAAGCGTGAAGGAGTTGGGTGCTTACTGTTCTGGTTAACAACAGATGGTGCAATCCGGGTCATATTACGATCAAGGAACATATTTGTAGACCGGATATTGAACTTTTTACTGTTGGACTTTGGCCACATTTCACCGAGATTCAACACTTGGTGGCACGGGATGTCGTTCCTGCCTGTGGCTATCAAACTTGCAGCTCCTTCCGTGGAGGGTCAGACACCCTGAGCCACTAGACTGGTCCTGGACATTTTTCCATCTGGCATAGTTTGCATTTTGTTGTTTGATTGTTTGTGGTTTTTGTATTGCTATACTTATGCTCTATTCTTGGTTGGTGAGGCTGTAACGAAACTCGATTTTCCTCGGGATCAATAAAGTATTTCTATCTATCTATCTAACTGGTTACATCACAGCCTGGTATGGAACCTCTAATGCCCAGGAATGGAAAAGTCTACAGAGAGTGGTGGATATGGGCCAGCCAATTGCATGCAAATCCCTCCACTGAGCGCATTTACAAGGAGCACGGTCACAAGAAGCAGCATCCATCATCAAGACCACCACCGTACAGGCCATGTTCTCCTTCACTGCTACAATTGGTTAGTAGGTACAGGAGTGCAGAGAGAACAGACAATCTCCACACAGACGGCATCTGAGGTCAAAATAAACCTGGTCTCTGCTATTGTGAGGCAATAGTGTACCGTGAATTTGATAAGTAGTTCTTCACAATTACAACTTGCATTTTACTAGTCACACTTAACACAGAAAAGGGACTACACTGCTTTTAATTGACATCAAACCTGCAGAGGTATTATGCACGAGACTAAACTCTCAGTTAGACACACAGTTTTAAAGCAGCATTTTAAAGGGAGTGATGTAGAGATTTAGGAAAGAAATTCCAGAACATAGGACTGAGGCAATTAAAGTCTAGCTGCCAATGCAAGTGGTATAATTCACATAAAATGTGTAAAGGGCCCATCTTTGTCAATCCGATCAATGCATGGATGCCTACTGTATGCTATGGAATCAAAACATCACCAGTTGGCAGTGCTGAAGTACAGAACCAGGCTTTCCACAACCTAACCACAAATTAATCAGAGATATGCAGTATATCTACTTTATTCTATCCTGTATCTGTCTATTTAAATGTAGCACAATAGAAAATAACTTTAAAAAAACTCTGGCTATTCACCAATATTGTTGACTGTATAATGGAGTTCCTCTATACAGGTTCCTTGCTGTAGGTTCCACGCAATGTTTTTTTAAAGAAATTTAGCATTGTGATTATTTCAATCAGATGTGACAGCCTGTAATTTCTTAAATGAGTCTGTCAATTTTGAGTTTCTAATTGGTCTTGTCAATTTTTAAGGGCAATGAAAGGTAACAGAACCAATTCAAACATGTTGATTGAAATGCAGACATTCCCACATCTTGCAGAAGGAATATTAAGAGAAGCTGGGACAGATGCCCCCAGGGAACATGGAGGAAGAACTTAGCAGTGATCAATACAAATTCAAATTAATAATGTTGAAAAAAACAATATTTTGGAAAATACAGATGAATAAATTGTTACATGATAACTAGTTGGTGTGGCATGCTTGGGTTGGTGAAAGTTAATTTTGTACCCATGGAAACTAATGATCTCCAACATTGCTCATGCGATTTCTGGGTCTGTTGAAGATGAATAGGCTGAGACTGGCAGCCGGGATTAGTCACCAGCAATTTTATCATTATTAAGATGGCAAGAGGTGAACTGGATGGACCTTGGCCTTTTCTCAAGTAGTAAATCATCTCTATAATGGTCCTTATGGGAAAACAAGGAAACAAGTGGGATATGCGGCAGGTTATTGGTTTTCCCTTCAATAAAGTAGATCATCCAGATGAATATCCTTATCGGTGCAGGTGGCCAGGATACGTGTGTGGGACTGGCACTTCTACAATTAGCACCGGCTTCAATAGCACTGGAGCTGTCACACCCAGTGGGAAAATCTCCTGAACTTTAACCTTTTAGTTGGTTCTAAATAGAAGCTTCTGCTTTCAATCTAAGTAGAATAATCTCAGGATAACCAACTAGTTTGTGCTCTATAATCTCCTCCATTTGGATACTGACAGATGAATTAAATATAGCTCAGAACACTGGACATAATGTTCCCTGTGAATGCAGAAGACAACAGACTGTGTAATAAGTAACAAGAACATGTGATAATGAGATAAAGAGTCCTTAAAGTGATATCATTGATTGTGGGAACATTTCAATGATGGGGGCAAGTGAGTGTAGTTATCCCCTTTTATTCAAGAGCCTGAAAGTTGAGGGGTAGCAACTGTTCATGGCCTGGTGGAGCAAGTCCTGGGGCTCCTGTACCTTCTACCTGCTGGCAGTAGTGAGAAGAGAACATGACCTGGGAGGAACACACATCAAAGTTGCTGGTGAACGCAGCAGGCCAGGCAGCATCTCTAGGAAGAGGTACAGTCGACGTTTCAGGCCGAGACCCTTCATCAGGACTAACTGAAGGAAGAGTTAGTAAGAGATTTGGATCTCTTCAAATCTTTTCAAATCTTTTCAAACCTTTCAAATCTCTTACTAACTCTTCCTTCAGTTAGTCCTGACGCAGGGTCTCGGCCTGAAACGTCGACTGTACCTCTTCCTAGAGATGCTGCCTGGCCTGCTGTGTTCACCAGCAACTTTGATGTGTGTTGCTTGAATTTCCAGCATCTGCAGAATTCCTGTTGTTCTCATGCTTTCCACTACTTTTTATATGATTTTCCTTTCAAAGGCATTGGCATTTCCATTCCAGGCTGTAATACCTGGTATGGAAACTCCAGTAAGCAGTACAATAAAACATGGCAGACGTTATGCAGAGCAGGACAAACTATTTTGTTCTTCCAGAAAAACAAATAATGAATACTATGGGAGATCTATGGCTGGCAAGTTCCTGAAGTCACCCTGAGTACGGAAGATTGAAAGAGTAATCTACTTAAGGGACAATAAAGAATTTGTTAGTGTGAATAGAAAAAAATATTGTCTTCTCACGGAGCAGTCCAGAATATGAAAGAATGCATGACTTAAAATCAGTTAATCTAATCGGGGATAACGTCAGGAAGTAGTTTGTTACATATATAGTAACATAAATTTCGGCTATATGTCCTTCTATCAAAAGTCAATGGGAGAAAACTATGTTTATTAAAATATGTTTGAATTAATAAAATTGTGCATTTATATCACACTTTATATGGTGTTCAGGGGGCGTCAACCTTGCCGAAGGGTTTGGAGGCTTGAGTGGCTTAATGACCCGAAGAGCTATGAGTCAGGGCCTTGTGCTTTGACGCTTGGTAGGGTCACCCATGCCAAATAGGTCAAAGGATCGAGGTCACACCAAGAGTGGTCCACCATTCTTCGAAGTTTGGAGGTTCAGCTCAGGGCTAATACCCTGACTGGTCAAAACATGTTATAGGAACAGCAACGGCAGCGCCGCAACGGGCAGTAAGTTATAGGGTATTTCATAACACTTAGTCAGATACGTATTTATAATGTGAGAAAACGAGCAGCTCATTTGTATGCACGCTCCCCATAACGACAAGATCACTTGTTTATTAATGTTGAATGACGAATACGTACGCAGAGTGCCATGAAATCTTCTACATCCATTCGAGAGCACATCCAACTATCAACACTTCCTCTGAAAGAGTGACATTCAAAATCCTGCACTCAGCATTTATAGCACGGGAGTGTCAGGAGTGGGACCTCGGCCCATAATCTTCAGCAGTGACATTGCTCTGAAGGAAGCCGCAGCTCGGTAGGTACAGTAAAGGTGTGAAGTACAGGGACCACAAGCAGACCCTCCAATCCCCTGAGTCTGCATCGGTTAGATCCTGAATGATCTGTATCTTAACTTGGTTTATCGGCCTGATACCCACATCCCTTACTATCCTTATAGAAGATAAAAAATTGGATTAGTTTTCATTAGCCCTGAGCAACACTTGGCAGGTTGTCCTTTGCTTGGCACGGATTTAAATTGCCATGCTTTGCAAGAATTTTAATTTTATCGATGTTTGAAGTTAGGCGTTGACGCAGTCCTCATTCTTATATTCACACCGGATTTATTCGTGCTGGATTTGACACTGACTTTCGCAGCACATTACACAAAGTTTTTTTTAAACACCAGCATTGTGCTACAGCATGTTACAATCTATATAATCATAACCAGGCCAGCGCAGTGAATCACAACATCTACTGGTCAACTAGATTGACTTCAACTGTATAGATAGAATGAATCACTTTGCCTCTGCGCAAGTAATACAAATTTCGAGACCCGGCTTCTTCGAAATAATTATGTAACGAAAGCCCGCCCTCTCAAATCCAGTCCAATTAGAATGCGATAGATTTACATAAACCCGCCCACAACTCCAGTCTGGACCAATAGAAATTGCCCGTGCGCCGGTCCAGCTGGTTCGGAGTTTGTCCTGCCGGAATGAATGAATGAATCAATGAATGAAAAGTGCCGGGAGCCAGGGATGGGGAGAAGGGGAGAGCTGGAATGAAGCAGGACAGGGAGATAGGGAGTTAGACACAGCAGACGGCTTGTTGGAGAAAACACATACATACGCACACAGACACAAACACACAGAGAGACACACTGCTCTCACGCAGGGTGTAAAGCAATATCAAGCAAGGGGGGAAAACAAAGTTGTATTGATGGTTTGAGGATCATTGAAGAGTTTGGGGGCAGCAGGCAATGGACTGGTGCTGAGAGCGTCGGAGAAGAGGCACTCATGCCGGAGGATGGGTGAAGATGAGAATGGCCCAGAGGAATGGCATGTAGGACCTTCCACCAACGCAGCCCGTCTACTTGTGGTGCCCGGCTCGGCAGGCTCCTGCACAAACTCCTGGCCATGCTCTCCCTTTTCACCCTCTCGCTTTTCTGCTTCTACCTGCTGGCCGGCTGTTGTGACTCCATCCCGCTGGAGCCCGGCTTGAGCCGGCAGGGACGGCCGAGGAGAACGGTCACAGCGCAGCCCGCG
This sequence comes from Mobula birostris, assembly GCF_030028105.1. NCBI lineage: Eukaryota > Metazoa > Chordata > Chondrichthyes > Myliobatiformes > Myliobatidae > Mobula > Mobula birostris. Next base: position 15,620,527 of record NC_092393.1, read on the forward strand.
GACGAGGAGCCCTCGTCCGGATCGTATACGCCGGTAGCCGGGGACGGCGCTGAGCCTCAGCAGGGCAGCGGGGCACCCGAGGCGGGACAACGTGTGGCGGCAGCGGTCCGACCGCTCAACGGCACGGCGAGGGCAGGCGGCCGCTGGTGGTGCGCTCTCCGGCGGCTGCCCGAGGCTCTCATCATCGGCGTGAAGAAGGGAGGCACACGCGCCTTGCTCGAGTTCATGCGGCTGCACCCGGCCGTCAGGGCGCTGGGCGCCGAGCCGCACTTTTTCGACAGACACTACGCCAAGGGGCTGCAGTGGTACAGGTAAGGTGCCCACGGGAAGGGAGAGGGGGGGAAAGGAGAATGGAGGGGGCGCAGAGGGATCTCGGTTTGGGATGGAGAGATGTTTTTGCACCCTAGGAAAGGTCGATCCCTGAGTCACTCCTCCTCTCACTGTCAGACCCTGATTTCCCACCCTCACCTGGTCCTCTGTACCCGCACGCCCCGCACTCCAGCCTCAGAGCGAGGTCCTAACCCTGACTCCTCACTCTTCTCCATCACCTGATCCTCTACACCCCACCCTCCTTCGGGGATCACCACCAGCCTTGAGGTCACGGATTCCACTCCCTGCCCCGGGGACTCATTGTCAACCCACCCCTCTCACCTTCAGACAGAAGTTCTGGCATCATTCTCCGCCCCCCCCCCCCCCCACTACCACTTATTCCTCCAGACTTTACCCTGGGTTCTGCGGTCACTGCCTTTCCCACCACCCTGATTCACCGTTCGCCCGTCTCCGCGGTCACGGATCTACCACCTCGCTCAGGGCCTTGATGCTCATTCCCTCCTCCTCTCTCTCCATCCCTTCACCTGCTTGATTCACTCCTTCATCCTCAGTGCGGGTTTTAACCTTGATCATGTTATCTTCGACACGTCCACCCGCACCTCAGGGTTACCGGCCCTCCTTCGCACCGCCAACCCGGAATCACTGATTCACCCCTAACCCTCAGAGTGAGGGCCTGACCTCCACTCCTTCGCCTGATCCGGCATCTCACTCCAGCCTCAGATTCCTTCACCCCACAAACCCTTCCCACCGTATTAACCCCTCACTTCATCGTTTCCCCTATCTCTATCCCAATGTGGAGTTAAAGTACCTCCCTCCCTCTCCTGATGAATTTTCTGATATTAAATGAAACTATTGAACCGTTGATACGGGGTCACTAACGACACCACCCTGGTGTTGATAGTTATCCTTCAGCTCCCTCCTCACGCAAGGTCTCTGATTTCCCCCTCCAGGGTGAGAGCGCTAACACCCATTCCTCGAGGAGTCACTTTTTTGTTACTACGGCGCATAAAGTTCGGCCGTTCAGCCCGTCAGGTGCAAGCCGAAAGCCGGGGAGGACCCGGTCGGCCCCACCCTTCGTATTTCTCTGCACCCCTGCATCACTCATGGCCATCGGCTCTCTCGTGGTTCTCCTCTGACACTTACTCGAGCAGTAATGTTCAGTGCCCGGTTACAATTGCAATAGGTCTCCGGGTGCGCCGTCCCAGCCATGTTCCCCATCTCCCGGCACCCCTCCAGCCCACCAACCCGGGGCCACTGATTCACCCCCAATTCCCCAGAGCAGATCCTCCGGACTCCCCTGGAATGTCTCCTCACTGACGGAAAAGGTGGCTACAGAGCTGGGGCTCTCCCTTTATATCGAGCCAAGTTTGCAACGAGCTGGGCTCAGGGACTCGGTGGGAGATGGGTGAAACGATACACGGAAAGTCAACGCATTCTATTAATCCGAGCGAGGCGTAACTTGCATATAAATATAATTTATCTATCCGCAGGCTCACAACACCATTGAAAATCATTATCCGGGTCCATTCGTCTTTATTTGTCTATTTATCATATCGCATTATTAGCTGCTCCGGTAAATAATCTAACTATTACTGTGCCATAATTTACTATGCTGATCGATATGTCCATACGGTATTTATTTCTCTCTCTTTCTGCCTCACGATGTAGTACCAAACTAACATGCCCATCTACAACTCTCCCTCTCTCTCAATCCTTAATTGGTTTCGGACAGTTTTTATGTCGTAGCATTTCAGCAACTCTCGCAACTGCAAGGTGGTTTCGGGCAGTGTATCCCCGACTCTTTCGCGGCCTCTTGCCTCGCTGAATTCTACCTGACCGCCCCCTCACCCCCCACTGAATCTTATATGGACTAACAGAAGAAAGGGCCGCTGCTGAGTTAGGAACTAAATATCTCTGAGATGTTTATTGCTGGATAAATAAAATGGAGTTGTCTCGTTCTTGTTTGGAGTGTGGTTGTCAGTTTACATAGGGAACTGGCCGTTCTGTTCACCTGTGTTTCCTTCAGTCCCCGCCTCCCAGCCTGCCCAGTTCCCCATTCCTATTCTGCTTTTGTGTAGACCATCGGAAATGCGACCAGCTCTCTGGCGAACTGCTCTCCCCTCTCCTCCTTGCTACAGAGAAGCCAAGCAGGGCGACTCCGACGGAGCGGAGATGTTAACACAGCCCAGGCCAGTCTCTCCTCGTGCGAAGTACATATGCCAACCATTTGTGTAGGAGTGTACGCGTCCCTAAACAGGAGCGTGTGTAAAGTCAGCAGAAGGAACTTATCAAAACTTGGGTAGATTTCATTTCATCCTAAACCCAAATGAAAGGGAAGCTTTTATAAGCAGAACATACCCCGAAGAATACGCGCTCGTTTCATCTATTAAAAGTAAAAACGAATATCTGATACCGATGGGTCTGCTGGTGTGCTGGAAGATCATAAGCACTGGCTGGTGAAGTTTAATGTTCCGATGGCCTGCCCCATGTTACGGTTCATCGCTGCCGATCAACGCTGATCGGAAATATTATGAGGTTGCAATAATGTGTCAGTCAGCATCTTTAACCCGCACCTTATAATAGATTGTCTTTAAAAAAAAATCACTTCGCCGTTTTAAACGGACAGGGTTTGTACTTAATGGACTACACCCGGGCTCTGGGAATTTCACTGGGATCAGTCTGGAGATGGGTCTTTTAGTATTTATATCAATCACTGTGCATTAGTTGTCGTGAAGTCCAGTCCCCCTGAGATCTACTTATATTCGCAGATCTCAGATTTAAGGAAAGTGCTGATTAATATTTGAAAAGACAGACCGTCACTCTTTGCTGCATGTTAATGGTTTCTGCACGCAACCACAATGTGCATATGTTCTCATTTGCGTGTGTAGCCGATTGTAAGTCGGAGCAATGAGTTGACTGGGAGGGGAGGTCCGTGAACTGCACGGTTTACGTTGCGAGACTATCTCTGAATGTGTGTTTAAGGGCTTCCTTCGCAAGTTGAAAGCGCGCACAGCGGCGCCACCTCCCGGTGTCTCGGTTGTACAACTGCGTACGGAATAGGAAGATGCACACTGACCCGACCTTGGTTTACAGAAAAGATTTTAAGTTTTTGCACTTTACTGGAATGCCATCCAATAAGTGTTTAATCAGTCCCAGCTTGAATCCTGACCTTAAAAGTGTAAATGTTTGTCCAGGTAAAACAAAAAAGGTCTTGTTCGGTTTCCTTTCAAAGATGAACTCACCAAGCACAGCATTTGATACTAGATACTGCAGTACTTTGCAAAGTAAAATTGTGTCCAGTTGTAAGAATTGCTGTGCATATGTACTTGCAGCGACTTGTATTTTAATTGTATGCTTTGTGAGCTGGAAAAAAGCTTTGGATAAAAAAAACCTCCCACATACATTAATGCAATTCAACTCCAATTTATTGACTGATTAATGATCAAATGTGCCCATGTTATAGCTATCTTTTTATTAATAAGAACTGTTATGCAATGGTACTTGCTTCATGATTTTAAAAAGCCCAGTAGTTTTGTAGAGAGTTGACTTCAAGAACAGCTTTGTGGGGTGGTGATTGAAACCGGCTGGAATCTCTCTGGGCCAGTTGCAGGTTTCTCTTAGCAACAGGCCTATGGAGGAGGGCTGGCAGAGGCCTGGAGCACAGGTTTTTGGCACTTTGCTCTGATGTGTGGTGAGGACTCAGTGGGCATGTGTCACGTCAGTAGTAGGTGACTTTGTTGAGCATTTTAGTGCCATATGCCATGCACAGAGAGCTAATGAAACCCCTGACACAAACAATGAGCAGTTAATTACCGAGAAGTCATGAGCCCAGTATATGCCAGGTAGGGAAACAGAGGAGAATGAAACTAGGCCTGATGATAAGAATGTTTCATTTTCCATACTTTTTTATAATAATGTTGTCTAATACTGGCTTATTTTTGGCTGACCTGATTTGATGAAGTATATTTCTTTTCTAACCTACAATGCTATTATTTTGGCAATATCCGCTAATAGTCTGAAGTACAGCACATAGTTGGAAATACAAAGGAGCATACAAAACTTTCAGAATCAGATTTAATACCACTGGCATATGTCGTGAAATTTATTAACTTAGCAGCAGCAGTACAATGCAATACATGATAATATAGAAAAAATAAATAAGTAAATCAATTTCAGTAATCTGCAGATTTTCTTGTGTTTGCGTCAGTAAATATACATGTTTTTTAAATAGTTAAATTAAAAATAGTGCAAAAACAGAAATAATATTTTTTTTAAAGTGAGGTGGTGTTCATGGGTTCAATGTCCAATTAGGAATCGGATGGCAGGGAGGAAGAAGCTGTTCCTGAATTGCTGAGTGTGTGCCTTCAGGCTTCTGTCCCTCCTTCCTGAAGGTAACAATGAGAAGAGGGCATGCTCCTTAACATGCATAACTTTATTCTGCTCATTTGTATTTACAAAGGCAATAGTATTTACAAATTTATAAACTGCCATAGTTTAATATACGATCAATGTTCTGGGCAACTCTATTGGGATATTGTGTTAATACCTTCTTAAAACTGCCCACCTATAATGGTGTGGAAATTAAAAATGTGCTCTGTTTCTTCTGGAGTTTGGGCCCTGGATGGTGTCATGTTCCCCAGATATCACTGTATTTTAACATAGTCAAGGTGCATCTCATGCTGACATTGGGTACCTTTAAATGCAACAGTGATCTGATCCACAATAAGCCCAGGTATCCTAGCCAGCAATGGCCATGCAATATTAATGATCTGATTTGGACTTTGTCCAGTATATTCCAAGTGTTGATAGGTCTGTTTTAAGTACGTTGTTTACACTGAATTTGAAAATTTGTTCTATAAACTGAAAGGCTGTCAGATTGTTGTTTACTTCTAATGTCCAGGGAAGGAAATTAACTGCTTTTGCTGTCTGAACTATGCAGGACTCTCATCCTATAGCCAATTCTCAATTGCATTTTGAAGTAGATTATGAAACCATCCCAGGCAGAAAAGCTGGCATGATCGAAGAAGAAGACGTGCCACTACCATATTAATACAGTTAGGAATGGAAAATCAGCACAGTGATGCCAGCATAGGAATGAATTTAAATAAAGCTGTTAAAGGTTGGAGGATGCAAAGCCGTGTAATGTAGACAGCAACAATCCTTACACCATACTTCTTTTTATCAGCATAGCACACTATCCATCATGCACAAATATAGCAGTTTTTAAAATGAAGGAGTTTTTCAGGAATTGGATGCTGGATGGGACATCCCATCTGGGGAACAGTGCTTTAAGAAGTGTCAACTGGGAAACTGATGTTCAGAAGCTCATTAACTAAACTGAAAACATTAGAATGGTGAACTTTAAAATGTAGTGAAAAACCACTTAGAAATAGTCAACCTGACACCATTTAGGTTGGCCAGCCAATAGAATTTGAGGACCTTTGGAATACATTTCCAAGGATAATAACAACTAGACAATAACGATTAGAAAAATAGAGGGCTAGGGGTAACCCTAGGTTATTTCTAAAATAAGTACATGTTCAGCACAGCATTGTGGGCCGGAGGGCCTGTATTGTGTTGTAGTTATTCTATGTTTCTGACTCTCAGTCACCTTGACTATGATATGGAATGAAATTATTTAAAAAATCCTGCAGATTCTAGAAATCTGAAATAAACGCAAGAAATCTTGGAAACGTTCCTCAGGTCAGGATGCATCTGTGGAAAGAGAAAGAGAGTTAATGTTTCAGGTCTGAGACCCTTCATTAAAACTGGGGAAACAAGCATCATTGTAGTTGCAGAAAGGATGGAGGAGGGATGGACAGAACAAAGGGAAAGGATGAGGTTAAGGTTGTTGTGCTGGTGATGTTTCGATGAAGCTGCTTAGTCCATAGCTTATTGAGTATGGTTTAAAGGAGAGTGAATGAACTACAGAACATGTGAACTATAGATCAAGGCTGTAGGAAATGCCAGGAAAACAGGACAGTTAGATATTCTGTAACAGATCTGACCAGTTCTGATAGTATAAATAGAGGAAGCAAGTTACTGAAACAGTTAAATTCTCGGTTGATTTTAAAAGGTTGCATTGTGCCTAGATGCAAGACCAGATGCAATACTTCAAACTTTTGAAATACAGTGCAGGAAGCTGGTCAACGTGGGAGTGAGGTGGAGAGCTCAACAGATAGACAAGGTTTTACACAACATTTTAAAATTACTTGGGTTCTCCAAAGTAGAGGACACCACCCGTGAGCACTGAATCCTCTACACCTGACTGAATGAAATATGGAAAATCACTGCTTTACCTGAACGTAATGTTTTGGTCCCTGCATGTTGGGAAGGGATGAGGTGAATGGGCACGTCATATACTTCCTGTGGTTGCTAAGGAGAATAACTAACCCGTTCAGCATTTGCAAACATGTTGTAGTGCAGGGTTGACTTATCAATAGGCACAATTCCCAGAGTTCCATTTACTTGTACAGCCTTGAAAGTTGGGATACAAAATTTCCTGTTAAATACTAGGTATGATGACTTAAACTATACACATCTTTTGGAAATGTTTTCTACTAGGGAAAAAAAAAACATGACTTTCTTAGTAAAAGAAATGTTTAATCTCCCACAGACTTTATAATTTTGTTCAGAGTCTATAGTTTGAACCAGCGTAGGATGGGAAATTAACATCTCCCAGTTGGAGAGCCTATTTTTACATGAGTGTGTTACTCTGCAGAGGATGTGTATTTGCTGAATGTGAAATTGATGTTCCCACACTTGTCTTCTGCGTCTGTTTAGTGAAATGTATGTGGAGACATGACATGTATATATGTATGTCAAATGTATGTTTGTTGTGTTAGAAAGTGCACATGTACACGTCTTTGCATATCTTTTTTCTGTTTGCCTCAATAATTTTTCTCTATCCTCTATCTTCACTTTCTCACCTCCTCTTCTCTCTCTTTATCCTTCCAGCACTCTCTATCTCCACTCATTATTCCTTCACTTTCTTGACATCTCCCTCACTTTATCTCTCCTCTCTGTATTCTGCAACTCTTTATCCCTCTCCCTCCTCTCCCTGTCTCTTTCTCCTTCGAATCTACTGTCCGTATCTCCCTTTATTCTCCCCATCTCATTATCTTTCTTTATATCCCTCTTCCTTTCTTTACGCTCCCAGCTCCGCATCCTTTAGCTGTACCCTGATCACTAATCACTGTCCCATCAGTTGATGTTCCTGCTCACTAACCAACTTGTCAATTCCCTTTCTGAACCCGACAATCTCTCCACCAAAATCCAAAGATCTGAAATTTCCTTCCCTAAAGTTGTTCCATGATGATTCCCGTCTCCTTAACCATTTTTACAATATCCTTTTGTAAAACGCCGTGAGACTCTTTTCTGAATGTGAGTGCAAGGTGTTGGAGTACCTGGGGCAGACTGTTACAGCCACAAGCACAACTCAGCATTAGATTCAGGGCTGATGATAAAATAGAATTCATTTCAATAATGCTACTTGACTAAACGTAGTGAAGCAATGTGTCCAAATATTGGAGTGGCATGGTAGTGTAGTGATTAGCGTAATGCTTTACAGCACGAACAATCAAGGATCAATTCCTGCTGCAGCCTGTTAAGGAGTTTGTACATTCTCCCTGTGACCACATGGGTTTCCTCTGGGTGCTTTGGTTTCTCCCATATTCCAAAGATGTACGGGTTAGTAAGCCGTGAACATGCTGTGTTGGTGGCAACACTTAATCCCCCAGCTCATTGTCAGACGCTGTCGTTGATGTGAATGATGCATTTCACTGTATGCTTTGATGTTTTCATATACAGCTGGCAAATAAATGCAAATCTTTATCTTTAAATATTGCATTTGTTGGAATCCAGACTAATTACACAATAATCTAAAAAAGATCTCCATAATTAGGGGTGACAGATTAAATTTCTCCTTTTACCACTCACTGCATTTTGCATTCACCTGAGGTGAAGTAGCATCAGGACTTCTTACCGGTTGCAAGTCCACAGCAACAACAAAAAAAGAGCACTTGCATTTCAACTTTAACAAAGCCAAGTGTCCTAAAGTATTTCTCAGCAGCATTAGCAAGGGAAGTATGACACAAAGCTACATAAGGAGAAGGTAGGGTAGTGGAATGAAAGATTTCTCAAAGATGTAGCTTTTAAGGAGCGTATTGAAAGGTGTAGAGGGGTCTGAGCGTTTAGGATTTTTGGAGCTGAAGGCTTGCCTGCCAGTGATGGTGTGATTTGAAATGAGACAATGCAAACGTTTGGAAGTGGAAGCCAGAGTGGTGTTGTGAAGTTATAGCATGGAAATGGATCTACTCAGAACAGTTGTTATTGAGTTCAGCGGGATTGTACTATGTTGCCTGTCTTTCAGCGCCACTAGTAGACTCATTCCATGCCATTTTATTCATAATTAAGTTACTGTATGAAGTAGAGGCTCATCATGTGTATAAAATTGGAACCTAGCCTTACTTCAAGACAAGGAGTTATTTGCTTACCTGACTTGACTGAACTCAAAACATACAGTCTATCCCAACATACTGTAGTCTGAAGGTGAAAAGCCTTCAGCACCTATAATCTAGGAACTAGACATCGTGGGTTTAAGATAAGTCCCAAAAAAATCCAAAGAGGAAATTTTGAATGATCACAATTCTGCGTGGAAGAATGATGGAAGAGGATTAAATAAAAAAAATTAAGAATTGGGTAAGTGGCGTTCAAGCCTCTCTTTTCGATTTGGGCATTTTTCTATATTTTTGTAGAATATTTTAATTTAACCTTTATCTGACTCTTCAGAAATACATAATTTGGTCTATTTATGAATTTTGTCAGAAGTTACGTTGTTGTATGACCAAATAATTAGATGGGGACATTTGAGCATTGGGACTTGATCCCACAACCTTCCAACTGAAGCAGAAATGTTAGCAGCTGATGTCATACAGAGGGCATCTGGTCCCCTGATACTGTCCTTTTTATGCAAGATTTCTGATATAGGACTGTGTTTTTTCAATCAGATTACTAAACCAAATCTGTAATCTCTGAGATAGGATTATCAAATTGAGTCCTTAATCTCTTACTATTTTACCAAGCATAGATTGTAATCTTTCAAATCAGGTTATTGAATGTCTGTAATCTTTTTTATACAATTATAGTGTAACCTGTAATCTCCCTGAATAAATTATTGTCTGGCTGTCTTCTCTCCAACTGAGATACTAGTCTGAGACTGTAATCGCTTTGATAAATTTATTGAGTGAGTCTGCAAATTCTTTTACCAGATAACACAGTGACACTGGGACCTCTCTGATCGGATTATTGGGTGTGTCTTGTTTATCTGTCTGTTTAGATTATTACTGTGTGCCTGAACTGCGAGTGCGAATCAATGGTGTATACGTTTCTGACACAAAACATATACTGTAGGTTGCCCAGTTAGTCTGTAATACACTGGTAGTTTCCCGAAGTAAAGATACCAAATTTATTCTAATTTCATGTGTGAATTAGCATTGCAGATCTTCAGTATGATTTACCCCATTTGGCAAGTTGCTGATTTGCGTGCATTGTTCACGCTGTGAGAACATGAAATGCAATGTAAATTGTCACACAATGCTGCGTCAGTGCTAGTCCTGCTAAATTGGATTGTGATGACCCAATGGGACCAGGTGTGAAGCAAACTGGGGGATGGAGAGGGGGCACGGTTGGTGGAGGAAGACTGGTATTTAGAAGCCACATGATCCTGCAGGGCTGTAGTACTTAAAGGGAAATAGAATGACTTGCAGGTTCATTGGAAGGAGGATTAGCTGTACAGATTCCTTTATTTTCATTGTTGGATACTGGGGGAGTTTCAGATCGTGAAAGGATTTTGTGGCTTCTTTCATCCTCTGATGTCTATGCGCAGGTGGTACTGCAGCAGTAATTAATGCCATAATATATAATATAGACCCTTCTCATCTTTAACCAGTCTGAACCACACCGGAGGTGTCTCACATCAGACCCAGTGTAGGTTCTGATTTGCAATGGCCCCAAAGTTTGGAGCGGCAGAGGGTGCTGCTTGGTGGGTCCACAAGTGTGGAGGGGAGGGTGAGTCATGTGCAATACTCTGCCAATTGTTGGTTCTTTGTAATGTCTTGTGCACTTTCACACTGGCCTGCCAATGTCCGAAGTATTTTGTATTGCATCCAGTCAATCCATGCCAGAAGCTGCTGCACTGAAGACTGCAGCTGAGCCAGCTACAACAGAAATAATATGTGATATTACTCTCTGGGGTTCCGGCTACCAAGGCAGCTCTTTCCTGCCCACTGACTCAACACATGTAGATCCCACATCCAAGGTGGAGAGAGACACGGTCCGAGCTGGTGACTGGTTCTCTCTGTGAATGTACTGTCATCTCTCACTGATGATGATGAGAGACATTATCCACCTGAGAACATTAAGAACAGGCTTGAAGAGGGAAGAGGCAGGCTTTGTAGGATGGAGGAAGTGGGTGCAAGAGGAATGGGACATATGTTCCCACCACTGAGTTGATACATTCTGAACTGCTGCTAGCCTTTGTCTCAGTGAAAGAGAGCCCAGTAAAGCCAGTACTTGTTTCTTCAGGGTGGTAAACCACTTTATCAAGGCTTCTCATCAGTGATCTGTCACTGTCCGTGCTGACACCACTGTCTCTTCTGCAAAAGAGGGAAGAATGTAAATGAGACCCTGTCAATGTGTCTGGTTGATGCACCTGCCCTAGTTGAAGAGCACCAACCTTGAAGAGCACAGTAGCACAGTTTTTAGGCAGCAGCACAATGTCACCATTACTAGAACATCTGACCCACGGCTCCAGAGATCCAGATACGATCCTGACTTTGGATGCTGTCTGCATGGAGTTTGCACTTTCTCCCCTTGACTGCATAGGTTTCCTCCGGATGCTCCGCTTCCCTCCCACATGCAAGGAGGTACAGTGTGAAAGGTTAATTGGCTCCTTAATTTACCTCCTCAGTGTGTAAATGAGTGGTAGAACCTGGGGGTGGAGAGGTGGAGTGGGCATGGAAAGAAAATTAAAGGGAATAAATGTAGAGTTAGTGGAAATGGGAGTCTGATGGTCAACACGGTTTCAGTGGGCTGAAGGCTTTTCAGCTTGGTATAACTCCAAATGTGACTCCATCTGGCAGGTGGAGATAGAATGCATTGGTGTTCTCATTGGCCTTTCTCAACTGCCTGACGTAGTTGAGAAGTTAGGCTGAGATGATCTACCAGTACAGCTTCACCATTGGCCAGCAGAAATTCCAGGCCACCCTATCAGCTAAGTGATGGAGGACCTTTCCTCTTTAATCCACCTCATCCAACAAATTCTTAATCTTCTGAAGGCAAGATCAATGGCGCTCAGGTCGTGCAACCAAATGAAATACAAGAGGTCCTAGTAGGACCTCTCTAAATTCAAAAGTTCAAAGTAAATTTATTATCCAAGTACATATATGTCACCATCCACAACCCTGAGATTCATTTTCTTGTGGGAATACTCAATATATTACATAATAACAACCATAACAAACCTCTTGCTTCAGTAGTCTGAGGTACCCACCTGCTTCAACCAGGCTACAATTATGTCAGTGCCTAAGAAGAACGTGGTAACCTACCTCAATGATTATTGTCCAGGTGCACTTACATCCACTATGATGAAGTTTTTGAGAGGTTGTTGATGAAACATAGCAATTCCTGCCTGAGAAGTGACTTGCATCTGATTAAATTTGCTTACCAGGAAAAAAGGTCCACAACAGATGCCATTTGATTGGCTCTTCAGTGAAGATGCATACATCAGGATGCTCTTCGTTGACTATAGCTTGTTGACTGTAGCTACAGTTCAGCATCCAATACTATCATCCCCTCAAAACTAATCAATAAACTGCAAGACCTAGGCCTCAATATCTTCTCGTGCAACTAGATCTATGATATCCTCATTTGCAGACCCCAGTCAGTTTGGATTGGCAACAACATCTCCTCCACAATCACCATCAACACAGGTGAACCACAGTGCTATGTGCCTAGCTCCCTGCTCTACTTGCTTTATAATTATGACTGTGAGGCTAAGGACAGCTCCAATGCCATTTTGAAGTTTGCTGATGACGCCCCTGTCGTTGGGCAAACCAAAGGTATATACCAAAACAGTATATAGGAGGGTGATTGAATATCTGGCTGAGTAGTGCCACAGCATCAACTTCTCAGTCAACGTCAGCAAGTCCTCATCGGGGGATTTGAGGTGAAGAAGATTGGCAACTTTACATTCCTCAGTGTTATAATTTCAGAGGGTTGGTCCTGGGTCCAGAATGTAAGTGCCAAAAAGCATCTAGTGCTTTCCTGGCGTATATGATGAGTAAACTCTTCTCAGACTTTCAGCCAGGTAAGTGCCATTACAGAGAAAGCACTTCAGCACCTCTACTTTTTTTTAGAAGTTTGCAAGACTCAGCATGTCATCTAAAACTTTGACAAACTTTTATAGATGTGTGGTAGAGCTACAATGATTGTTTGGTTTACAGTTTGGCATGGAAACCCCAAAGCCCTTGAACAGAAAGTAGTAGATACAGCCCAGTCCATCATAGGTAAAGCCCTTCCCACCACTGAGCACATCTACATGGAGTACTGTTGCAGGAAAGCAGCATCCATCATCGAGGATCCTAAACATCTAGGCAATGTGCTGTTCTCACTGCTGCCACATGGAAGGAGATACAGGATCCTCAGGGCCTACACCACCAGGTTCAGGAACAGTTATTACCCCTCAACCATCAGCCTCTTGAACCAGAAGGAGAACATCACATCATCTTATGTGCCTTGCCATATGATGTGGCCAATCATGGTCTTTTGACCACAATTGTGCTTGGCAAGTCTTTTCTACAGAAATGTTTTGTCATTGCCTTCTTTTGGGCAGTGTCTTTACAAGATGGGTGACCATAGCCATTATCAGTACTCTTCAGAGATTGTCTGCCTGGCGTCAGTGGTCATATAACCAGGACTTGTGATGTACACGAGATGCTCTTACAACAATGGCTTCACATGACCCTGATCGCAGGGGTGGTGGGGGCTAAGCAGGTGCTGCACCTTGCTCAAGGGTGACCTACAGGCTAGCGGAGGAAATGAGCGCCTTCACCTCCTTAGGTAGAGATGTATCTCCACCCTGCTACCCTTCACTCAACCCATCATAGAAACTTGGTCAGGTTGGTAAGGTGACATAAAAGCATTGGTTAGTGGAGCCTCAGACTCCAAGGATCTGGGTTCAGTCCTGACCTCTGGTGCTGTCTATGTGAAGTTTGTACATCCACCCTGTGACTGTGTGTGTTTCGTCCCAGTGCTCTTGCCTCACCTCAAAAGAATGTGGCTTAGGGGATCAATGCTACTGCAAAATAACGAATTTCACGATGTATACCAGTGATATTACACCTGACTCCTAACTGGCCACTGTAAGTTGTCCCCAGTGAACAAGTGAGTGGTAGAACCTTGGGGGGGGGTGGGGGTGACCAAAATGGGTTACGATGCAACCAGAGCGAAATTGGGTGTTTGATGATTGGTTTTGATTTGATTGGCTGAAAGTCTTGATTCCACACTGTGAGTCGTTATGACACCATGAGCATGATAAAGGAGAAAGAGAAAGGGAGCAGAAAGATTCGTAGAGGGAATGCCATAAATCCATAAGAAATAGGAATGGAATCAGGCCAGTCCGCTCACCCTTAACCCCAATACAATCAAGAACCTATCAATGTCTACCTTTAATGCACCCATTGGCTCCACAGCCCTTTGTGGAAATAAATTTCACAGATTCTCCATTCTCTGGCTGAAGATATTCCTTCACATCCCCAGTTTAAAGGGACATCCCTTTATTCTGAGATAGTGCCCTTGAAATCTATACTCTGCTATGAATTGAAATGCCCTCTCCATGTCCACTCTATGCAAGCCTTTCAGTATCCGGGAGGTTTGAATGTGATTCCCCCCTCATTCTTCTGAATTCTATTGAGTATTGGCTCAGAGACATTAAAACATCCTCATAAGTTAAGCCTTTCAATCCTGGGATCATTCTTGTGAACCTCCTCTGGATCTTCTCCAGGGCCATCACAAATTTTTTTAGATACAGGGGCCCTTAGATACATAAACAATTGCTTATAGCAGTGGAGTGATAAATCTTTGGGACATAGAGGGAGCATAAATTGGAGAAACACAAATATCTGATGTGTTTACAGGCCTAAACAGAATCCGAGTGCCACCTCTTTAAGAGGTATGGGCAATCCTTCAATCACCTCTAACCTGCTGCAATTGTTGATTGACACTAACAAAATCAGGTCCTGTGGCTATGCTTTAAGATAATAAGGACATAATTATCTGTGCAGGATGCCAGTGCTGTTGAATGAAGTACAAGCTTTTCCCACACCAGGTCAAATGAATGTAGGCTAATTGTACAACAGAGTCAAGTGCACCATTTCCCCCTATAGTCTTTAGAATATGTTCATTCTTGTATTTGTCATTTGATAATTCTTCAGTTTCCTTGTGTTGCCTCCTCTCAGTCTCCTACTCGCGCCCTTATCTCCCACATTTTCTCACACTTGGCTCTCGTCGGGATTGGCGATTCCAAGTTCCCTGCTGTGTAATGGGCTCGAGCAATAACAGGCTCCACAGGGGCACTATATTCATTTTAATGTGTAGGTGTTTAATGAAAAATTGCATGTCCTGTGATAATTGCATCATAATTCACCCTGTAGTGACTGTTATTACTAAATTATATTTTGTAAAAGATTAGAGAATGGAAAGCACACTTCAGAGGACAAAAGAGTCACAGTATCCTTCCTGTGTCAAAGTGGCTGTATTACTGAATTAAGATTCCAAGTGGAAAAGGAAACAAAAATTTGACACATTCTGCTGTGCTGAAATAAAAATGAAAGACGGACATTGATATCTATGCAGTTCTATAAACTTTTGAGATACCTACCTCCTTCCATTTAGGCTTCTTGCCCCGATCCTATCACTTGTGGCTATCCCTTGGGTTAACTGAGGATTAATGCATCGTCCACCTTTCCTTGAAACTCTTTTGTTTCCTCATTGCCCCTCTCTGAAAATACCAATGTAGCCTGTCTGTAACTGCAGAGTGGGAAATGGAGCTACATCTCTTCATAGGTCTTCAAAATGTTACAGATGCAACATGTCTTAAGATAATGTGAAAGAGAGTCCAAGCTTTGGAGGGAAAATTTAGACAGAGTCGGTGCTGATAAAGTGTTGCAGATATTAAGTGACAAGATAGATGATGCTAGGTAAAAATTGAATTTAAGCAGGGCAAATAAAGAAATAGAAGGTTGCTCAAGTGGAGGTATAAATGGAACAACAGCATCATTTTAAACATCTGAGAAAGTAAAAGCTGCAGATAAGAAATAATGGAGGTTTCCCTTCTTCATCCTCAACGTAAGCAGCTAGTGATTCACTTGTTGCCTTTCCTAGCTCCTCCAGGCCCATTAATGCTTCATTATTGGATATAGTTGTACAGTTGCGTATTGGTTAGCAAAGTGCTATTACGGCTTGGGGGTGATGAAGTTCAATTCCACTGCCACCTGGAAGGTGTTTATACATTCTCCCCATGACTGCGTGGGTTTCCGCCACGTGTTCTCGTTTCTTCACACAGTCCAAAGACGTACCGATTAGTAGATTAATTGGCCGATGTAAATTGTCCTGTGATTAGGCCTGGATTAAATAGGTGGATTGCTGGTTTATGTGGCTCATTCGGATGGAAGGGCCTGTTCCATGCTGTATTTCTAAATAAAAAAAATAAATTTAAGTTTCTGTTGTTGAGTTTTAAGGTAGACAAATCAGGCAAGTACTGAGGTATGGATGCAGAAGAGAATACAGACGTTGGTATCTGGAGCAATACACAAAATGGTGGAGGAGTTCAGCAGGTCAGGTAGTATCTAAGGAGGGAAATGGACAGTCAACATTTTGGATCAGGACACTTCATTTGGATTCTCCATATAGACTGATCCCATCCAGCTGAAGTCTCCCGGCCCGAAATATTGACTGTCCATTTCCTGCCAAAGATGCCGCCTAACCCGCTGCGTTCCTCCAGTGTTTTGTGTGATTTACCAAGGTGTCTCCAGCCAAGGTGATGGATTAGCTAATCACACTTCAGAAGAGAAGTCATGAAATCAGGCAATGTTGCTGCACTCACTGAGCCTAGGAATGGAGTGTATCAAGGACAGGACGGTGTCATTCTCACCATCCTATTGTTCAAGGCTGTATTTCATTCAGCCTCTCAAGCTATCAGATAGAGAATAGCTTACTGATGAGATGCTGGAGGGTGACAGGTTCCTGTGGAGTGATATCTCAGCATGAATCAGTGCAGCGGGGGTGGGAAGATGCATTTGGAAGAAGAATAAAGTTGCACGTAATCAAGCTGTAGCTGTCTCCTTGAGCTTTCCCTTTTATTCATCTCTAGTGGAAATAGCCATTTAGATCTTGATTTTGTTGGAGATTGCATGGTTTGACCTCAGCTCTCTTCCGTTTATAAAAGAATAAATTTATCTTTCTCTCTGGAATCCATTGAAATATAATGGGCCACTTTATTGACCTACTTCAGAGGAGCCTGTTCATGCACATTCTTTACTGCACTTTTATTTACTCTGACTTGCCAATTTATGAAGATCAGGCAGTGTGCCATATTATGTTGGGCAGTTAAATGTTTGCATAAGCATATCAAATATAAGCAGAAGTGGACCATTCAGTCCTTTGACCATGACTATATAATCTCTGTCTTGAGTATATTCAATTACTGATCCTCCACAAAGCTTTGAGATAGTGAATTCCAAAGATTTACCTTCTCTGCTGGAAGATGTTCCTTGTAATCTCTGTTCTAAATAACAAGTCCCTTACTTTGGTACTCTGATCCCTATGTTCTGGACAGTCCAGTTAGGGAAAACACCAATCTAATATATAGCTGTTCAGCCCCTGAAGAATTATGCATGTGTCCTATTCCTCTAAACTCGAGAGAGTGCACCGTCATAAATGGTTCTCATATGGTAATACCATCACCCAGGAATCATTCTGGTGAGTATTTGGTAGGGAGCCCAGACATGAAGAATATATTCCAGGTGCTGTCCCTCTGCTGTTTTATTTCATTGGAGCATGATATCTCTACTCTTGTATTCCAATTTTCTTGTAATAAAGGACAGCATCATGTTTACTTTCCTAATTGGTTGGCTAACCAGTACATTAACTTTCACTGATTCCCTAGACAAAGTCACATAAATTTGCTTGAGCACAGCGTCTTGCAATCTCTCATGGTATTAAAAAGTAGTTTGTTTTTTCTTTTTTTCCCTACGTACTTTTGTTAAATAGATTTACTGATTTTTCTTTCCCCTTTTTGGCACTGTCTTAGGTAGCTCAATGCTCTCTTCTCTAAGCCAGAGTGTTGTAGATTGAAATCATTCCAGTTCACTTACATATAATCCAAATTGAAACTCTGTTGTATTACTCTGTCACTTTACACCAATGACTGTGTGGCTAAGTACAACTCAAACACCATATACAAGTTTGTTGATGACACCACTGTTTTGGGCTGTGTCAAAGGTGGTGATGAATCAACATACAGGATGGAGATTGAAAATTTGACTGAGTGGTATAATAATGACATATCTCACACAATGTCAACAAGACCAAGGAACTGATTGTAGACTTCAGAAGAGGGAAACCAGAGGTCCGTGAGCTAGTAATCATTGGAGATAGAGAGTGTTAGTAACTTTAAATCCCTGGGTGTCACTATCTCAGAGGACCTGTCCTGGATGCATCATATAAACATAATTGTGAAGAAAGCATGAAAACACCTTTACTTCCTCAGAAGCCTGCCGAGAGTTGGCATACCATCAGAAACCTTGTCAAACTTCTATAGATGTGTGGTGGCAAGTGTGTTAACTGGCTGCAGTATGGCCTGGTATGGAAACACCAATGCCTCTGAGCAGAAAATCCTACAAAAGTTATTGGATTTGGCCCAGTACGTCATGGGTAAAATGCTCCTAAATGTTGAGCACATCTACATGAAGCATTGACATAGAAAAGCAGCATCCATTATCAAAGATCCTCACCATCCAGGCCATGCTCTTTTCTCACTGCTGACATCAGAAAGAAGGTACCAGAGTCAGGATTTGCACCACCAAGTTCAAGAACAGTTACTACCCCTCAGCCATCAGGCTCTTGAACAAAAAGGAGTAACTACACTCATTTGAGAACTCTTTTATCTTGTTATTTCATGTTTGTCATTTATTGCCATTTATTTATAATCTGCATTTGCACAGTTGCTTTACACTTTACAGATCCTGATTACAGTTACTGTGTTACAGATTTGCTAAATATGCCTGCAGCAAAAGAATCTTGGGGTTGTATGTGGGGACATGTACGTACTCTGATGGTAATTTTACTTTAACTTTGACTTTACCAAGGGAGTGTGGCATTGTTGGAAAGTCTTCTTTCAGTGGTGGCTCTAGGCTGAGGACGCATCTTCTTAGTTTGATGCTTGTTAATCATCCAATGACATTACCTAAAGAAGAGTAACAGAATGCTCATGAAGCAAGTCATCTAAAACTTCGACAAATTTCTTTTGAGTGCACAGTGGAGAGCATCCTGACTGGTTGCATCATGGCCTGGGATGGAAACCCCAATGCCCAGGAATGGAACCCCTACAAAAAGTGGTGGATACAGCCCAGTCCATCACAGGCCAAGCTCTCCCCACTATTGAGCAGATCTACAAGGAGTGCTGCCACAAGAAAGCAGGATCCATCATGAGGGAACACCCACCATCCAGGCCACGTTCTCTTCTCATTACTGCCATCAGGAAAAAGGTACAGAAGCCTTAGATTCTACACCACCAGGTTCAGGAACAGTTATTAAACTCTTGTACTATCAGGTTTCTGAACCAGCATGGATAGCTTTACTCACCTCAAAACTGAACTGATTCCACATCCCGTAGACTCACTTTCAAGAACTCTACAACTCATGTTCTCTGGATTGATTGATTTATTTATTTATTTTTGGCATTTGTACAATTTGTTTTCTTTTTGTTGTCAGTCTTTGTGTGTAGTTTTTCATTTATTCTATCATATTTCTTTGTTCTACTGCGAATACCTGCGACACTATGAGTGTCGGGGTAGTACATGGTGACGTGTACGTGCTTTGATAATAAATTTTCATTGAACTTTGAACTTTAATTTTCTAGCCAATATTTGTACTTCAACCAACATCAAAGCAGATGATCATAGTCACATTTGTTAAAGTGGAAATTGGTTGCTGGAATTGGTGATGGAAGCACTGTTCAGGTCAGTTATACTGCGTCATTAAAGGTCCATCTAGGAACAGTTCTGGAGCCTTGGACAATCAGCCGGGTAGCTTCATTACAAAGGACTGGATGAAGACACATACAACTCCTACTATGACCAGCTCTGTTCACTGAAGCTTGTGCATCCTTAGATATTAGGCAATGGCCAGCAAACTTACCATTAGTATATATGTCGAGGAGCTACAATTCAGTGGGATTTCCTGTCTGTGCTTCCCCAAAAGAAATTCATGATATTGTAAGTTTCCAGGTCTGTAGTCAGTAGAGTTCCGTGTTGACTTGACTCAGCTGGTAACAGATTCTGTTAATAGATTTTTGACTGGAAGTCATATATGTTTTATCATGTAGTTATGTACCTAATGCACAGAGTGTGGTGTGGGACCAACTGCCTAATGAGACTCAAATCTAGCCTTGTCAATTGTTCTATGTTAACTGACATCAGAAAGTTGGGATGAAAACTAGGTCTGATAAATGTTGCAGAATGGCATGTCAATGAGAGGAAAACTGGAAGCAATGTGACACATACAAAATTCTGGTGGAGCTCAGCTTCACAAACATGAGAAAATCTGCAGATGCAGTTTACTCTTTCCGTAGATGCTGCCTAGCCTGTTGAGTTCCTCCAGCATTTTGTGGAGCTCAGCATGTTAGGCAGCACCTATGGAAAGGAATAAAATCGATGTTTTGGGCTGAGACCCTTCATCGTGATTGGAAAGGAAAGCTGGAATAAGAAGGTGGTGGAGTGGAAGATTAGAAAGTGTTAGGTGAAGCCTGGTGAGTGGAGCAGGGGGAATGAAGTGAGAAGGTGGAAGGTGACAGGTGGAAAAGGTAAAGGGCTGAAGAAGAAGGAATTTGATAGGAGAGCAGAGTGGACCAAGGGGAAAAAGGGAAGAAGGAAGAGCATCAGGAGGCAATGATGGGCAGGTGAGGAGAGCAGAAGAGGTAAGAGGGGAGCCAGAATGGGGAATGGAAGAAGGAGGAAGATGGGGCTGGCGGTGAGAGGGGGTATTTTCCAGCACCTTCAGAATATCTTGTGTTTAAGACTGGAAGCAAGTTAGTTGATTATGACTGATGTAGTTATGTGTACCTGAACCCAACCACCAACAATACAGGCAGCATCTCTAGGAAGAGGTACAATCGACGTTTCGGGCCGAGACCCTTCGTCAGGACTAACTGAAAGAAGAGCTAGTAAGAGATTTGAAAGTGGGAGGGGGAGGAAGAGATCTGAAATTATAGGATAAGACAGGAGGGGGAGGGATGGAGCCAATAGCTGGACAGTTGATTGGCAAAAGGGATATGAGAGGATCATGGGACAGGAGGCCCAGGGAGAAAGAAAAGGGGGAGGGGGGGAAAATCCAGAGGATTGACAATGAACATTGACTTCTCAAACTTCCGCTAATGCCCCACCTCCCCCTCGTACCCCATCCGTTTTATATTTATATACACACATTCTTTCTCTCTCTCTCCTTTTTCTCCCTCTGTCCCTATCACTATACCCCTTGCCCATCCTCTGGATTTTCTCCCCCTCCCCCTTTTCTTTCTCCCTGGGCCTCCTGTCCCATGATCCTCTCATATCTCTTTTGCCAATCACCTGTCCAGCTCTTGGCTCCATCCCTCCCCTTCCTGTCTTCTCCTATCATTTTGGATCTCCCCCTCCCCCTCCCACTTTCAAATCTCTTACTAGCTCTTCTTTCAGTTGGTCCTGACGAAGGTCTCGGCCCGAAACGTCGACTGTACCTCTTCCTAGAGATGCTGCCTGACCTGCTGCATTCGCCAGCAACTTTGATGTGTGTTGCTTGAATTTCCAGTATCTGCAGAATTCCTCGTGTTTGCATCGACAATACTCTAGGATTCAAAGGTGGTACACTAGTGAGACCTACAGAGAGCGGGATTCCTCTCACTTGGCTTTGTAACCTAATGCCCAGGGATGTTCTCTCAACTGCATTCAAGACAGATTACTCAAGTCAGAGGAATGGAGAGATACAATACAGAAACTGCGGCATTGTGCTGTAGTGTTGTGAACAAAGTCATTAGAGAGACACTGAAGCTAGGGGATAAAGAAGTGTTTTATTCAACAAAAATGAGCAATAGGCACCATATTGAGCTATGCTTGGAGGAAGGGGCCTCCCAATCCAATATTACATGACATTTTATCTATACTAAAGATCAAAGGTAACAGCAGGACAATTCTGTAGTTAAAATGTATCTACAATGCTTCCTTTGCCTTACATATAGTTTTCACACACTTCCTTCTTTGCACCCACACTCCAGACATCCGAAATATATGTTAATCAGCATTGTCTGGTTTGCAATCAACTCCAGTCCACAGCTCCAAGAAAACTATTGTTCAGGGCTGCATTTAAATTCAATCTACAATCCAAGTTCATGTCTGAAGATTTGTTGCCAGTGAAATTAATATTTGTTTCATAACCCAACTCCAAAATGGAGTGTCAACCATCCATTTAAAATAATCCTGCACCAACCTATTTTATTCTCCCACATTTGCATCAACTCCCTCCAGATTCTACCACTCACCCATAGACAATGTTGGATATGGATTTGAAAAAGGTCTTGGACTAAGGACTTCTTTCAGTCTTATAGTTTGTTATACTCTGTGTTTCTCACCTGAGCGTTTCCTTTTTTTGCATGCAGGGAGGGGTTTTGGGGGGGTGGGTGTGGGTCATTGTGCCTGTTCCATTTTTGTTTGATTTATTTGTGCAGGGAGGGGGGATTTGGGGGTTGATAATTGTGTTGCTGTTCTTTTCTTTCTTGGGCTTATGGCTATCAGGGAAGAAGTTCAAGAGTTGTACATTTTGATAATAAGTGAATCTTTGAGCCTTTCATTTACCTTGGCCAATTAGTCTACTGATCTGTATATCCTTAGAATGTGGTCGGAAGCTGGAGTACCTGGAGGAAACCAGGGACAATCCACAAACTCCACAGAGATATCATTGGACATCAGGATTGAACCCAGGTTACTCTAGCTCTGAGGTAGCAGCTCTACTAGCTGCTCCATTGTGCAGTGGTGTCTGTGTCAATAAGCATGTTGTTTTAGCTGGGTAAACCCATAGGTAATTGGACTTGGCCAGCACAAGCTTATGTCCTCTATAATTTGAGTAATAGATAATATTCTGATGTATAAGATAGAGTTTCTCTGGTGAGAATTGGAACATGGTATGACTGTGAGTTTGATGCTTTCAACAAGCTAACCAAAGACATTAGGATCTATAGACTAAGTGGATTATTTTGCATCTGGCTCAGTGATCCATGGTGTGTCAGTTGTATATTCATAATTGACTTGTTTCAATGAATTGTCAGGGATGTATTTGTGACAATTATAGTCCCATCGGATTGAGGAGAGCACTTCACACTTTTTAATGCTACCCTGTGGGTTTGAAACTGATGAGTTTTTGATGATTCAGCATGTGACAGGAAGTATCTCGTCACAAGTACATGGAATGCCAATATTGACTTACTACCTTCTTTAGTTTAGATTGGCCCCACATGACCAATTTTGCCCTACAGAGAATGGGTTTAGAGAATAAACTGGTTTGTATTGTTCACCTACTTGCAAAATTAACCTGCAGAGTTATTGTATAGTATTTGATTTTTTAAAAGCTAGTCCAGCATGTTTATATTCTTGTAGGAGTTGTTGATAAGTGGAACAAACAATAAGACGTTAATAACATGCATTGATCTACCATATTTTACTGTCTTGTGGCTCATGGTATTTTAAACTCACTTTTTGAAGAGCCTTCTTTGTTAAAATGTGAAAAGCACACCAACCAAATGTTGAATAGAAGAATAACTATTGGTAATGGAATATAACGTTGACCATATACCAGGGAGAATTTCCTGTTTTAACTGAACTATTCCTTTGGGCTCTTTCTAAATTCACCTGAAGGGGGCAGGCATGGACATAATGTAATGTGTCATCCTAAAGGTGGCAAGGGCGTTGCAGCTGTCCTGTTGGTCTTGTGTTTGTGTTTCTGCTCAGATTTTGTGCTGAAGCCATTTCTTGTTTCAAGATGTATCCCAGATACGAAAGAGAGTTCTCATTCTAATTGCTTTATTGCACAACTCCTTTACGCAATACTTGCAGGTACCTGTAAGGTTAAATGTTGACGGAGAGAAAGGAAAAAAAGAGGCGAAGATTTGCCCTAACAAGAAGTATCAGGACATTAGGAATACTTTCCTGGGGACAACTTTGAAAGGCATATCCAGTGATTCTGTAACATGTTAAATTTCTGCATACAGCAAAAGAAACTTAGAAATAAAGTCTAGAAATAAGAAACTTAGAAATAAAGTCTTAGAAATAAGAAATAAATTATTTACAGAATGAATTTAAAAAAACTGGTTCAGTTGCAGACAAGAGAAACAAGCAGATTGTTTAGTACTTTCACACTAAAATTTCATCTTCTGACTTTGCTGCTGTCTGCTTCTTCATTATCTCCTGAAATGCTTCAGTTAACTCCTCAGTACTTGAATTCCTTCACATCAATGGTTGTCTACTAGCCGGGAAAACAATATCATTCTTGATATTAGTTGCATCAGGGAACCCTTTGAGGTCATTTGCTGCTTCAGGCTATAATTCAGCTGAACATCATTCATTGTCATTTGTTTCACTTGATTCCAGTGGCTACCGTAGTAGAATCAAATATATTTCTTTCCGATAGAAATTTTTTCTTATCACTTAATGCAAATAATAAGCCTTAAGTGTTGAAATTACATATTGTCCTACAATATGCTTAGTTAGCAAACATCACAATATTGCTAAGTACTTCAGTAGTTTACTTTGGGGGATCACGGACCTCACTGATGATCAATGAAACCTTGTTATCCATTTTCTTTCCTTCTTAAGATATAATCCAATTTAATGCTTAACATATCCTTTCATATAGTTGATGCTGTCATCTATATCACACTATTTAGAGATATAGCAAACTGATAGAAATACCTTTGAAATTTTTTTCAGTGCCTTGGGGTTTTCTGAGTATGGATAACATGAAATCATGATTGCCCCCAAGAACTAGGATCAAACACTCCTTGGCTGCTTTAAATCCCAACACAGACATTTTTGTCTGTGATAAGGCTTTTGCAACTTATAGCAAGTGACAAAGCAATCAGCGACATTGCTACTTCTGTCCATAGATGTAGACACATCACTGTCTTGCTTATTAAAGTCCTGTGAATATCATGTGTGCCTTTCCTTAAATGATTAGATTAGAGAAGGCAATTACTGGCATTTTCATATTCTCTATCTCCTTCTTCATCTAGTTTCTGTTTCTTTATGGCAAGAACCAAGAATCAGGGAAGTCTATGCTATCTTCTTCATTGCTTAGCTGCTTTTCACAATCGCATTAGTACCCGAGCCAAATGCCCAGGTAATAATGGATATCATCTCACCTTGCCTTCCTTTCCACAATATCCAACTATATGTCCAGTCTACATGACAGATCTCAACCTATAACATTCATTGTCAGTATCCCCCTACAGAAGCTGCCTGACCAGCTGAGTTCTCCAACTTTTTTGTGTTACTCTAAATGCCCAACATACTGGCTTTTCTTGGGATGGATGATGCTGTATGTTTGGAGACCAATCTTATTTTTAAAGATAAAGATGAGCTTTATTTGCCATATGTAAATATGCAGGAAAGTGCATCATTTGTGTCCAATCAAATCAGTGAGGAATGTGCTGGATGGCCCACAGATGTTGCCATGCTTCTGGTGCCAACCCGGCATGCCCACAGTTCACCGGCCCTAACTATATTTGTTTCAGAAATATAGGAAGGAAACCGGGGCACCCAAAGGAAACTCAGGCAATAATGGGGGGCATGTTCAAACTCCTTACAGACAACTCCAGGAAGCACACTCCAATCTTACAGCTGGAGTTACAAAGCGTGGTGCTAACCACTATGCTATCATGCCTCTTACTGCTTGAGGTTATAAAAACTTATTACAATGCTTAGCTTCAGAAACTGATGCACATGGAATGCTGCTAACTCATAAACTGATGCTCTGACTTTATTCACAGACCAGAAATGATGTGTGTGATAGGAGGGAATTAAAAAATAGCTTCCCCACCCTTGTTGTGACGAACAAGACTTAATTTAAACAATAAGTTAAATTAAAGCAACACACATCAAAGTTGCTGGTGAACGCAGCAGACCAAGCAGCATCTGTAGGAAGAGGTGCAGTCGGCGTTTCAGGCCGAGACCCTTTGTCAGGACTAACTGAAGGAAGAGTGAGTAAGGGATTTGAAAGTTGGAGGGGGAGGGGGAGATCCAAAATGATAGGAGAAGACAGGAGGAGGAGGGATAGAGCCAAGAGCTGGACAGGTGATAGGGAAAAGGGGATACGAGAGGATCATGGGACAGGAGGTCCAGGAAGAAAGACAAGGGGGGGGGGACCCAGAGGATGGGCAAGAGGTATATTCAGAGGGACAGAGGGAGAAAAAGGAGAGTAAGAGAAAGAATGTGTGCATAAAAATAAGTAACAGATGGGGTACGAGGGGGAGGTGGGGCCTAGCGGAAGTTAGAGAAGTCGATGTTCATGCCATCAGGTTGGAGGCTACCCAGACGGAATATAAGGTGTTGTTCCTCCAACCTGAGTGTGGCTTCATCTTTACAGTAGAGGAGGCCATGGATAGACATGTCAGAATGGGAATGGGATGTGGAATTAAAATGTGTGGCCACTGGGGGATCCTGCTTTCTCTGGCGGACAGAGCGTAGATGTTCAGCAAAGCGGTCTCCCAGTCTGCGTCGGGTCTCGCCAATATATAAAAGGCCACATCGGGAGCACCGGACGCAGTATATCACCCCAGCTGACTCACAGGTGAAATTGCCTCACCTGGAAGGACTATTTGGGGCCCTGAATGGTGGTAAGGGAGGAAGTGTAAGGGCATGTGTAGCACTTGTTCCGCTTACACGGATAAGTGCTAGGAGGGAGATCAGTGGGGAGGGATGGGGGGGACGAATGGACAAGAGAGTGATGTAGGGAGCGATCCCTGTGGAATGCAGAGAGAGGGGGAGGGAAAGATGTGCTTAGTGGTGGGATCCCGTTGGAGGTGGCGGAAGTTACGGAGAATAATGTGTTGGACCCGGAGGCTAATTAAATTAGATCTGTTATTACAGTAAAGATTTGTTCAGTGAATGTTCACTATCCACGAGAAACCTGTTATATTATTGTGTTGAGTCTCCTGTTGAGAAACCACTGCTCTTCTTCCTTGGCAATCAGCAATATTCATTAACAAGGTCCCCTCTCTCACTGCCACTTCTTTCCCTCTGTCGTCTCTTTCTCCCATTTGTGGACCAGGCATCTGGAACGGTGAAAGTCAGTGTGTGAGGTGGCTGGGATTAGGCAAGTCATGTCCCTTGCCAAAGTTTTGCAATGGAAGCCTAATATTATAGAATTACCATTTCTCCAACATCATAGCTAAGTCAAGGCTTGCCTAACAGTCAACTATGAAATTAAAAAGTTTCAATTTGAAGGACCTTCATCAATTCTCCACTTCATTAATAGACAAAATTAACACAGATGTCTGTGGCAAAAAGATGTTCTTCAAGTCTACTAATACATAGAGCAGTTAGATACACATTCAACAATTTCTTGATTTTCTTCCCTGCCTTTCTCTTATTATATTTTTCTGGTTCTTCTTAAGTGAGAATATTTAATTAACTTTCTTTAGTACAAGGTGAAGATAAACATACTTATTACCCAAGTATTTGTTCTTGGTTTTATTTGCTTTAATTGTGCTACTGTTCAAATAGCTAACCCCTTTCAATCACCTTGAGCAGCTTAAATATTGTAACTATATAGAGTGAAGTTTTTAATTTCAACTAAATAAATGAACATGCCACTTATTTTCTTAAGGATTTATATCTTTCCTTTAACTATAAAATCTTAATGGTTCATTTTTAAATGTTACTTACCAATCTTTTGAGTGGAAAATTATTTCCATTTGCAGTTCAAAATAGCCCAACTATAAATGTATGATTCAGCTCTCTTGGTCTGTACTTTCCCCATCACTCTAAGCATGGAGGTCAATAATGCTTCCACTGATTGGCTGCAGATATCTTATGGTGATGGGTCCCTTGATGATACCAGAATGAGAATATAACATGATAATGGACAGGACCAATAACTGCAGCACTAGACTAAATAAAGAGCATACATTTAATGAATAAAAATACAATAAACAAAGAAACAAAATTGCAAACATAATTGATGTGAGATTAACTGGAAGTAATGGAAATTGTTAGTCCAATTGACACAATTGAGAATGGATTGGAACCTTGCCCAGATCCTCTTTCAACCTAAACCCTCAATTGTCTCACTGAGTCTTGATATGGCGAGCCAGTGTATGCGCAGATCTATCATTTCTTGGCAATGTGTAGGATTCATTTGTCAGATTACTGAAATATACTTGGCCTAAGCCACTAAAAATTAATGGCTTCTTCTTTTTGCATCTGGCTGACAATGAAAATAAAAGCAATGACAGATAGCACTAAAAGTTTATTGCTACACAGTGCACAATGTGTTATTTTGTGCTCATTCATCTGTCATTGTCAGGAAGAGTAAAGGTTAATGGCTGTTGGAGGTTCATATTGTCAGTGCACAGTGTGCAGAAAGGACAGGTGAGGTAGAGAACAAAACAAAATCCTTTTTAATCATGTTTGCATCATGGAAGTAGAAGATAAAGACATGATGAACTGGCAACACACCGCAGCAGAAACCAGAAACTCCTTTCTGTTGAATCAGTGACAACACTCAATGTTAAGCACTGAACAGAAGCTTGAAAGGTAGCCAGTTTCATTTAGATATCATTGCCTTTTCCATAGTTATTGAGAAGTGTGTGTCACAGGTGACTTCCACAGGGAGATGGCTGATTTTCTGTTTACTTCAATCAAGCTGGTCAGATAACATTCAGATTTCTGCTTTGCTCCCGGGATTTGGCTGACACAGGCAATGTTGTCCTGGATATCTTGATGTCACTTTGAATTGCTGCAAACTTTATGGTGATGTTGCGGTGTAACAGTATGAAAGGAAGGATTTGATGATATTGACCTAGTGCCAGTGATGGTGCATCAACATATGCCCAATTTGGAATAGCGTGTGACTTGGAGGTGTTAGTATTCTCACACATTATTGCTGTATTATTTGATGGTAAAGGTTACAGATGAGATTTGGTGCTCTGTTGCTGTGATTGTATGCTATAAAAGCCATTTACTGTCATTCTCATTTGACTGTGGTGGATGTTTGGTGTGGAGCCAGGGCATCAGTCAAGTGAGTTCCTCCAATATTGTTACAACTGCAGCTGTTCAGTCTATTGGTGAGTTTCCCCTCACTCTCCTGACTTGAAACTTGTATGTATGACAGACTGTTTCTGAAGTTTGCAGGCGAGCTGGAGTAACCTGTCACCAACTTCTTGACTACAGGAGAACTCAGCAAAGGTGCTGCCATTGATGGTTAAGGGAATGTGGCTGGATTTACCTCATCTTGTGCTGAGATGAGGGCACCCTCAGGGTGGAAGAGCAACACCTTATATTCTGTCTGGGTAGTCTCCAACCTGAGGGTATGAATATTGATTTCTCCTTCTGGTAAAAAAAATTCCCCCTTCCGCTCTTCCTCTATTCCGCATTCTGACCTTTTACCTCTTCTTACCTGCCTATCACTTCCTCCGGGTCCCCTCCCACTTCCCTTTCCTCTATGGTCCACACTTCTGTCCTATCAGATTCCTTCCACTCCAGCCTTTGACCTTTCCCACCCACCTGGCTTCACCTAGCACCTTCCAGATCACCTCTTTCCCGTCCCCCCACCTTTTATTCTGGTGCCTTCCCCTTTCCTTCTCAGTCCTGTCTGAAGAAAGGTCTCAGCCAAAATGTTGACTTTTTTTTTTTCATTTCTATAGATGCTGTCTGTCCTGCTGAGTTTCTCTGGCATTTTGTGTATATTGCTTTGGACTGAACCTTGGTCAGGATGGCTTTGCCCAGCACTGGATGATGTACAAATATTGACAGTTATTTTACCATCCCAAGTCTGATTATTATCCATACACAGTTGCAGGTTAGTTTGGGCTCCTTCATTATGAAAGAAGTAGTGAATGGAGTTGCACAGATAGTATTGCTAACAAACTGACCCACTTCCAACTGGATGGTGGGTAAACAAGCAATAATGAAAATGATTGAGCTTCAAAGAAATTCCCACAGTAATGGCCTGAGGTGATAAAATTTGTCCTCAGAAGTCCATTTTGTTTTGCGAGGAATCACTTGAACCATTGAAATTTCTTTTACTATTTTACTGATATCAGTGTCTCTTATTCGGAAGAATTCTCCCATACTTTAGTTCATTATATGCCATATCATATGACATATGTGATCATGGTATTTCCATGACCATGATTGTTCTTGGCAAATTTTTCTACAGAAGTGGTTTGTCATTGCCATCTTCTGGTCAAGATGGATGAACCCAGCCATCATCGATACTCTTCAGAGATTGTCTGCCTGATGTCAGTGGTCACATAATCAGGACTTGAGATATATGTCAGCTGCTCATAAGACCCTCCACCACCTGCTTCCATGGCTTCACATGACCCTAACTGGGGAGATAAGCAGGTGCTAGAGCTTGCCGAAGGATGACCTGCAGTTAAGTGGTAGGAAGGATGTCTTACACCTCCCTTGGTAGAGACGTACCCACTCCCCCAATAGTTAAGGTATTTACTCTTGTTTCCCTCTTGAAATCCAGCTTTTGTACACCTGTCTGAGTGATGGTTGTGTAGCAGAATTAGTGAATAGCTGTTGCATAATGGCACTACTGACAAGAAAGACACGCAAGAAGGAACTTTAATGATATGCATCAATAAGATAGTACATATCATTCTATTTTACATTACAATGAAACACAAAGCCATGAAATTTAACACAGAACATGCTGAGAGACACAACAAATCCACTTTGTTTCAGATAGAAGGTTTTCTATATAATATTCTGACCTAACATGTAAATGGTGCCAATTTTCTGCAAATTCTTTTAAAATGGATTCCCAAGTATCCTCTGGGAAAAACTAATATTGCTGCTTTCTATCAGTT
Source organism: Mobula birostris (assembly GCF_030028105.1). Lineage (NCBI taxonomy): Eukaryota > Metazoa > Chordata > Chondrichthyes > Myliobatiformes > Myliobatidae > Mobula > Mobula birostris. The sequence goes on from NC_092393.1 coordinate 15,651,254, forward strand.
AAAGTTGGCTCAATCACTTTTATTTCTGCTTATTTCTAATAGACAGTTGCCAAAGTAGGGAAGTAACCAGCTTTAAGCCAATGGTTGTTACAACTGGGGGTATCCTGCCAGGACGAGACGGAAGCTGAGGCTTTGAAATCCATTTCCAACAACAATACTGTTTTATTTATTGCAGCAGGAAATACTTTGTCTTTCTTTCTGTGCCAGCTTGACTTGAAAAGGAAGAAGAGCAGACATCCCAGGTTAGAATGGTGCGCTGCTGCTTTACCATTTAGATTTATCTGGAGGCTTACTGAGCATTCCATGAAAGCTTTTCATGCAGCATTAGTCATCACTGGCACTTGATCCAAGTCAAGTTAAAGAAACTGCAACCTTTATATTTTTGTTGATTTAACCACCGTTCAATTTTTGATTCTGTCCAAGCTTCATGGTTAATAAATGTATGTTAGTATTTAACCCGAATAAATAGACTTTGAGGTAGGAGTTTCTTCCAAGTCAATCAAAAATTATTCCCGATGCCCCTAAATTCTAAACAGACTGAGGTAATGAGTTCCATTAGTTTCAGATCTTGTGGAAAAGATGCACTGGCATCAAAATGGCGCAATGAGTCAATGTAAGAAGAGAGAACGAAGAAAGGTAAAGGAATATAAAATAGCACATTGGTAACACGAGAGTAAAGCTTAGCAGAGCATTGTTTGCACAGTTTCCGTAAGTAGAAAGTGATGAGAAAAATGTGATGGACAGGCTAACTCAGTTCCATTTATCTGCCAATGCTCTGAAATTTAACTTGAATTTTGTTTTTTTGCAAATGATTAAAGGCAAACTATCTGATTACTACGCACTAATATTCCCCACTGTTTTAAAATAAACTACCTCTCTGCAAAGATATATGTGTTGGTTCACAGCATATGATGTTTTCAACAGTAAAAACTTACTGCTCTTAATGGGACAAGTTTGTCAACAGTGTAATACCATATAATATTCAAGTGCTCATGCTAACATAAAAATGGAGTCGGTGAAGCTAAGAAAAGTTATCTTATCGACCCTCATGTGATTGCTATACCTTTAAACAACTCACAGAGTTTATAAGCAAGAAAACTACCCACCATGGATTACAACCGAAGAAGCTTCTAGGATGAGCGGTGAAACGTCTCTAGACACACAGCAAGTCCAGTTTCCTTGATTTACTACTGCTTGATAAAGGTCCCCTTCGTTCTCAAATGGACATTAAAAAACAATTCCCATAACGTGACTCATGTAAAAAAAAAAGAGCAGTGTTCTCTCATTATCCTGGGCTTATCCCGCAACGAAGATCAGAAAGAAATAGAATGGCCATTATCACCTTACCTGTCGAGGGACCTTGTTATGTGCAAAATGTTTGACGTCGCTTCAATGAATATGTTTCAAAATTTTTTATATATATGAGGGGTGATTGATAAGTTTGTGGCCTAAGATAGAAGGAGTCAATTTTAGAAGACATAGCACATTTATTTTTCAACATTGACCCCACCTACATTTACACACTTAGTCCAGCGGTCGTGGAGCATACGGATCTCTTCTTTGTAGAAGTCAGCGTCTTGGACCTCCAGAAAGTGGTCCACAGCAGGGCTGATTGATAAGTTCATGGTCTAAGCCAGAAGGAGATAAGTTATTAACTTCAAACTTTCTGCATAATCACTCAAAGAATTGAACAGCATGTGCATGTAATGAGAGCTGTATAACTCATCTCCTTCTACCGACTTCTACAAAGAAGGGATCTGTATGCTCCACAACTGCTGGACTAAGTGTGTAAATGTAGGAGGGGACTATGTTGAAAAATAAATGTGCTAGGTTTTCTAAAATTGACACCTTCTTCCTTAGGCCACAAACTTATCAATCACCCCTTGTACCTTGCTTTGGTGTGTCTTTCTAAATAACTTATTACTCTTAATAACAGTCCTTCTGAGTTTGGCTTAATCTAAATTACTCTTGGAGATAGATGTTCAGTTGATCAAAGCAAGAATATTAGCTCTGGAAGCAGAAATGTCACTTTCAGCACCAGTATCAAGTACTCCATAGTTAGATGGTATGTATAAAGTTGTTCCTAGAATGTGCTGTAATAGACAGGACCAGCAACTGCAGCTGCACCAGTGTGAATTCTTCTGCTCTACAAGTTGGCCAATCCCTCTTCTAAAAGTGATAACTAATTTGGTGTCAATTTGAATTACATGTCGCATTCTGCACTGACCTGGGATTCCAGTTGTAGTTCCTTGTGGTTTACAGAGGAAACTCAGCACGTTGCTGTGACTATATAGAAATCAAGCTCAATTATATGATCACTTCTAAAAGGAATGAACTGAAAGGACTGTATATCTCCAAGGACCTCAAGGATTTTCTTGAAATCCTGTTTAGAAAGCTGATAGTTATTTATAAGAACATGTTTGTAATTGAATAAATCTTTCAGGTTTGACTATTTCTTCTTTTACTCCAAGAACTGTAAATAAAAGCTGAACTGATATCCCTTCATATCATGAAAAGGTCTCTATGTTAAATGTTCCCTCAATATTTCACTTTTATCTTTTTATACAAAAGAATAGAGACAGTGTAAAGTTCTGAGAGCGAGCAAAGCTCTTCTGTAGATTGAAATTTTATGTGGTGGCTTGAATGTTGAAACTTCCAGATTCTCCATGATTTTAATTACTTATTTTTCTTTAGTTATTTCTATTTCTGCTTAAGTGTTTTCTTCCTTATAAGCACCTTACTATAGGCAGTATAACATGTCAAGCAAGCCCAATAACAAAGAATTGGACTACATAGTCCTATCATAGGAAGGATCTGAAATGAATGGATGGCAGATTAGTAAAAAAAATTCTAAGTGTATTGTATCCTATTATTTACAGTACTAGTCTCCTTCTTTAAAGAAGAACATTAATGCTTTGGAAGCAATTCAGAGAAGTATCACGAGACTGATATCCTGAAGGGGCAGGTTCCTGATGAGTATTGGTTTGTAAATTTCAAAAGGAGAGTGAGAACCTGATTGAAACATATTAGATAATAACAGGCTGTGACAAGGAGGATATGGAAATCATCCTCCCTCTTGTACAAGAATTTAAACTAGGGATCATTGGTTGAAAATAAAGAGTCAGCCATTTAAAACAGAGAGATGAGGTAAAATAATTTCCACATAGTGCGATGAGTCTTTGGTATTCTCCTCCTTAAAGGGGGGTTGAAGCAAATACTTTGAATAATTTTCAAGGCCATGGTAGATAGGTTCTTAATAAGCAAAGGTTGAAAGAGTAGATGGCACTGTTAGATGGGAATGCTGGATTGTGGTTACAGTCACACCTACTATTGAATGGTTGAATATGTAGAACCAAGCTGTTCCTACAATATTTCATCACTCTATTCCCAGAAGAATAACCTCAATTACACTTTTCCCCTACTGTTTCCTCCTCTCTGCGCCCTTCCTTGGCAAAGTTTGCTAATGGATCGTAATCCAGCTACAAAAAAAAATTGCTTTATATCTAAAATATGTCTATTCTCACACAAAATAAATGTAAGTGTATTAATTACCTAGCAGTTGTCTGACATCTGCTCAGTATTAGACTGCCTCTCAGCATAAGTCCTAAGCCTCAATGGCAATTGGGAATAATTGTGCAAATTAAATTAACCAGGGAACATGGTATTCTATTATCAAACAACCTTGCTGGTTAAATTTGCAACACACATCAAAGTTGCTGGTGAACACAGCAGGTCTGACTCTCACAGCTATCTGGACTATTGCTCTTCTCACCCTGTCTCTTGCAAAAACACCATCCCCTTCTCGCAATTCCTCCATCTCCGCCGCATCTGCTCTCAGGATGAGGCTTTTCATTCTAGGACGAGGGAGATGTCTTCATTTTTTAAAGAAAGGGGCTTCCCTTCCTCCACTATCAACTCTGCTCTTAAACGCATCTCCCCCATTTCACGGACATCTGCTCTCACTCCATCCTCCCGCCACCCCACTAGGAATAGGGTTCCCCTGGTCCTCACCTACCACCCCACCAGCCTCCGGGTCCAACATATTATTCTCCGTAACTTCCACCACCTCCAACGGGATCCCACCACTAAGCACATCTTCCCCCCCCCCCTCTCTGCATTCTGCAGGGATCACTCCCTACGTGACTCCCTTGTCCATTCCTCCCCCCCCATCCCTCCCCACTGATCTCCCTCCTGGCACTTATCCGTGTAAGCGGAACAAGTGCTACACATGCCCTTACACTTCCTCCCTTACCACCATTCAGGGCCCCAAACAGTCCTTCCAGGTGAGGCAACACTTCACCTGTGAGTCGACTGGGGTGATATACTGCGTCCGGTGCTCTCGATGTGGCCTTTTATATATTGGCGAGACCCGACGCAGACTGGGAGACCGCTTTGCTGAACATCTACGCTCTGTCCGCCAGAGAAAGCAGGATCTCCCAGTGGCCACACATTTTAATTCCACATCCCATTCCCATTCTGACATGTCTATCCACGGCCTCCTCTACTGTAAAGATGAAGCCACACTCAGGTTGGAGGAACAACACCTTATATTCCGTCTGGGTAGCCTCCAACCTGATGGCATGAACATCGACTTCTCTAACTTCCACTAGGCCCCACCTCCCCCTCGTACCCCATCTGTTACTTATTTTTATGCACACATTCTTTCTCTCACTCTCCTTTTTCTCCCTCTGTCCCTCTGAATATACCTCTTGCCCATCCTCTGGGTCCCCCCCCCTTGTCTTTCTTCCCGGACCTCCTGTCCCATGATCCTCTCGTATCCCCTTTTGCCAATCACCTGTCCAGCTCTTGGCTCCATCCCTCCCCCTCCTGTCTTCTCCTATCATTTTGGATCTCCCCCTCCCCCTCCAACTTTCAAATCCCTCACTCACTCTTCCTTCAGTTAGTCCTGACGAAGGGTCTCGGCCTGAAACGTCGACTGCACCTCTTCCTAGAGATGCTGCCTGGCCTGCTGCGTTCACCAGCAACTTTGGATGTGTGTTGCTTGAATTTCCAGCATCTGCAGAATTCCTGTTGTTTGTGGTTAAATTTGCACCAGTTTTTAACCAACTTGGACTAAATATTGCTGGGACAGAAAAATCTATTTCCTTGTCTAAAGTCATCAAATCAATCCAAGTATATACACTCTGAGTGCCTAATTAATGATCCAGCTAATTCCCAGACATATTCCTTGGAAGTATCATGAAGTCCGATGTCGCATATGTTCCCTGTTGAAAGCACTTGGCTGATTGTAATGTATAAAGGAAGATTCTAATCTCTTTGAAACCAGACAATGCTTAAGCTTGAAATTCCGGTGAATCTGACCATGACGTTGCTGGGGAATAAAATGATGATGACATGGGTTTTGTAGTGAAGGGAATATAGTTAGAATATCCACTGACAAAGTGCAGGAGTCAATGTGAAATGACATGTAGTGACACAGAAGGTAGGTCTGTTTATGTTGCAAATTCAAAGGCCAGACCTTCAGATAGTTAATAATCCATTTAGCAAGCAATACGCTCATGTTTAATCATAGCATTTATAGTTATTGATTTTAATGATTTTTCCATTTAAATATGTATTCCGCTCTTTGAAAGTAAACTGTAATTTGAAGAAGGTAGAAAATTGTGTTATTGCCCAGAAGTGTTACTACAAGTATGGGCACAAGATTGAGGGCTTGACTGTCAGCCACAATGGAAGTATTGGTGAATGTGGTCTCAGCTAATAAAACCAAAATTTCTATCTTAGTATTTACTCAGATATTTACCTGCATCAGCCTAATGTACACGTGGCACAGACAGACTCATTTCTATTCACTAATTAATAAGCTTCACAATATACTGAAGGTAGGAATTTCAACATTGTCACTACAGTCATAAATGAAAATTGGTTCTTACTGTACTTCCTTTGCATTAATGAAGACTATGATCATTTCTCTACTTTTCTGTCGTTTCTGGACAGCCATTTTAGAAGAATGAGTGGTATCCAGTTCACTATTCTCTTGAAGACTTTGCCCTATTTTTAGGTTGAGTCACCTTCTGGAGGTCTTCTGAAACCCTTTTTGTTCAGTTATTCTACTTGTGTGAATTAGCAATGAGATGATAGATGGTCTGTCCAAAACGTCAGAGAACATCAAAGGTAAAGGTGATCTCCCTCTTCCTTGGAGAAGTAGGATTGCTGAAATTCATACAGAAGAGATATTATCTCTCTCAAACCACCCAGCCCAAACTCAGTGATTCTTTGGCATCTGTGGATGCATCCACTGAAACTGCCTGAGCAGACTGAGGGACATTTTCAGACATGTATCAATTCATTACACACCAACTCTACCCGAGCCTCATTCAGCCTCCGATTGATGGTTTATATTGTATCTTCATCTCACAGTACAGCACATTCTGTGTCTCTGACATACCTTTCATTTAAGCCCTAACAGCCCTGAGCTCCTGCAGTGCTGGACTGTTGTATGTCTCTGATTTCCTCTGTCCCACAGTTAACAATCATCTTTTCATCAGCCAAGGCCCTAAACTCTGAAATACTCTCACTATCTCTCTCTCTTTGTGTCTTCCAACTCCAAGCTCTCCTTTAAAAGAAGCACTTTAAAACCTATCTCTTTGAGCTTTTAACTTTCTGTCCTATTGCTTCCTCCTTTGGCTGAATGATAGTTTTTCCTAATTACATCTCAATGAGATGCTTTTGGACATATTACAAACTCCAAATAAATGCACAATGTGCAAATAAATGCTTGCAGAGAAAACTGTGTGAAGTAACTGCATGTCTTCATACAGTTGAATAAAACAGTCTCATCTGCAAGTTAATGACATGTAGCACCTTTTACTTTGTACAAGACAAGGAGGCATGGAAAATTGTCCCTTATGGGATTTTGTCACTCTGCGGGTTAAAACATCCATCATATCAGGCCTTCCATCTGGTGGTGTTTATAAAGCTCTTTAATGCTGGCTGTAGCCAGCTGAAATTTGTGGCAGTGAAACAGAGGAGGATATTGGGAACTAAGATGGGAACTAGAATGTGCATTAGTTTTGGAGACCAGATACTGTAGTTTTATACAAGAGTTTGAAAATTCAGGGAATCAAGTCAGCTCTGAATTAAAGGGTTAATGTGAACAAAGTTTCCTCTCAACCTCACCATCACAATGAAAGCTGTTAATCCATTCACTTTTCTGTTTATTGGCCCCTATAATTCTGTCAGATTTAATAGGGCATTATTGATGCTCATGTAGCAGGCAGCTTTCACCAGGCAAGAACTTTATTTGCAGCAAATGAATGATTTTGTTGGTTTTAGTGCAATGAGCAGTATGATGCAAAGCGTGTGTTTCATGGGACAACACATTATACACTGGGTTAATTGCTTGTATTGAAGCCAGACTTGCTTATTTGCATATGAGCAAAGGAGGTATTTTTGAGTGCAGGCGTGGACACAGCTGTTGTCTATAATCTCCACCCTGCAATCCTTTTATGGTAATTACACCCTAACTGAGAATAATCAATCATATAATCAATGACAATTTAACAAAAGGCACATCACTGCAGGCTTGTGATGAGCTGAGCTGGCTTGTGTGTCTAAATGCTCTACAGAAGAATGTGCACTTGATCCTGGGCCACCCAAGGTTCTGTTTCTTTCCTTTTCCCTCTCCTTGAAGGAAGAGAATCTTGCTGCCATTTGGTTCTGTGAATGTAATTTCCCCACCTTGATCCCATTTCTGCAACTCCCACCCCTCCTTCATCCCTCCATCTGGTACCCTTAACAATGTCCCTTTACTCTATATGTGACCACTTACAATTGGCTTCTTGACCAGGATGAGTTGGTACCAAAAGGCCCATTTTTCCCTTTATCTACACTCAAATCAGTGTAGTGGGTAGCACAGTGCTTTACAGTACCATCAACTTGAATTCAATTCCGGCCACTGCCTGAAGGAGTTTGTATGTTCTCTTCGTGACTGTGTGGATTTCCTCCCACAGTCCAAAGATGGACCAGTTGGTTAGTTAATTTGGCGTTGTAAATTGTCCCATGATTAGGCTAGGATTAAATCAGGGAATTGCTGAGTAGAGTGGCTCGAATGGCTGGAAGGACTTATACTGCACTGTATTCAAATAATTAAACAAATAATTAAATAATAAATATTTTCTTGTTTATTCATTTTTCAAGACCTGAGCTCGCCTATCCTTATTTACCCTTGAGAAGATGGTGATGAGCGACTTTCTTGAACAGTTGCAGTCCTAATCATAAAGATGCTCCCAGAATGTTGTTGGGTAGAGAGTTCTGGGATTTTAATCCAGTAACCATGAAGGAATGGTGATATGTTTCCAGATCAGGATGTTGTGTAAACTGGAGGGGTGGTGTTCCTGTGCATCTGCTCACCTTATCCTCTGTGTCAGAGTTTGCAGATTTTGGAGGTGCTGTCTAACCAAATAATTGCAGTGGATTAAAAATAATGAAGTGATCTACACTGCAAGCATGGTGTACCAATAGCGGCGGGAATGGCTGTTAGGCGGCATAATGAACAGTAAGTTAAAAATGGTTTTTACCACAGGGAATCAAGATCAAAAACAAATTCAAAGCTGAGTTTATTATCAGGTACACAAGCATGTCTCTGCACAGGTGCAGAGAAAAACTTACTTTCAGCAACATCAGATAAGCAGCATTTACACAAGGAAAACATAAACACAATTTTTAGAAGAAAGAGTACAATTAGCACTAAAAAGCACTAAGGCTAAATTAGTGCAAGGTGATTTGACTGGTCGTAGGGTTTCTAAACTGTAATGTTTAGGGTTTTTTATGGTTAGTTCAAGGACTGAATGGTTAAAGGGAAACAGCTGATCATGGACTTGTGTGGGATTTCAGACTTCTGTACCTCCTGCCCAATGGTAGTTGCAAGAAGATGGCGTGTCCTGGATGGTAAGGATCTTTGACGATAGATGTTGTCTTCTTGAGTTTGTGCCTCAGGTAGATGTTACTGATGGTGGGGACTGATGTACCGGCGATGTATTGGGCAGAGTCCACGATGCTCTGCATTCTCTTACATCTCTGTGCATTTGAATTGCTGCACTGGACCATGATGCACCTGCTTGGGATACTTTCGATAATGTGTCCGGAGAAACAGACAACGTTAGACATATAGACTATTTTTAAAAACCTTTACTTGCATAGTTTCACCCCACGTGTAATAGCATCTTATCAACTATGGGAGGACCCCACAGCATCAACACCTCTCCTACCTTTGCACCTCAGTCAGAAATTTAGTGAGACTAGAGCTTGGTTAAACTTCTGCCCCCTCTGCTCAAGAACAAAAAAGGAAATTTGTAGGGAGTACAAATCATACTGGTTGTGTAGAGGTAAATAAATTAAACCAACAGATTGTTCTTATTAGAATTACTAACTATAGCTTACATTTAGAGAAGGCATTTCTTACTATTAAAATGTGTAACACAGATATGTGGAAAATTAAACTGGTGTAGACAGAGGTGTGCACATAGAGCAAGCATTCATTACATGAGGACTCAAGTGAAGAGGGAAAATTGACTGCAACAGAATGTTGATCTTTAGAAAAATGTGTAAGGCTGTGGTGGAGCGAAGTGTAATGTGCAAAGAATGGACAAGTCAATGTTGAAGGGTGTCTTGGAGAATACGGAGGCTGACCAATGGAGGCTGGGCAAACAGTGAAGGCGAGAGACAACAGGGTTTGGATACTAAATGGAATTGAACTCAAGAAGACATTAATATTTATATAGGATGCAATGTTAGAAATTGGAAAGGAAATCAAACCTTGAATTAACAAAATGCAAGATTAAAGTGGAAGTTTACATCCAGGCATTCCTAACAGACTTTTTACCACACATGGTAATATGACTGACGTGAAACAGCTTGAGAGCCATTCATTTGTACTGGGCAGAACTCAGAAGGGATACATTTACAGCTGGTACAAAATTGGTCACATTTGCAATGAATGAATAGGGTTAGTAAAGGCAGACTGGAACTGAGCCAATCCCACCAGAAGGTGCCAGGTTTGGTTTTCAGGATGTGTCATTTTAATCATAACAATTATGGCTCGAACTGTGTTAGCGAGCACGGGCAAAATCAATGGGAATTCTTACTGCTGTATGCTGGTCTCTGTGGAAATGTGGGTGACTGGATTGAGCTCTGTATTCAGACCAGCTCAAGAATGATAAAGCTGACAATGCCTTGGGCTTTTGTATTGTGAAAAATAGCAACTTCAGATAGAAGCAAGATGATACTTTATTCTGTAGCGCAAGTTGATATTTTAGGAGAGGGAATGATAGGAAATTAAATTGTATGGTTAAAGTCAGTAATGTATTTTATTTATATGCTTAAGCTCTTATTTCTAATTACTTATTCACTGTGTACATATAGCAAAGAGCTAATGAAGACCCATGAAATGCATTTTGTGGTGTTAATCATATGTCCCACGTATGATGATTATCCAATTATCAGATTAATCCATTCAATTGGGCACAAGTAATATTTTAATGGTTCGTTATCGTCTATGTGCTGCACAGATGCAACTACACAACTGCACTGATTGATAAGCATCAAACCCTGGGGGAAAAGAATGCAAACACCTTGATGAATACACACACAAAATGCTGGAGGAACTCAGCAGGCATGGGAAAGAGGGTGGTGATGGGCAACTTCTGGTATTTCCCCCCACTTTCCTTCACCATTCCCCATTCCTGTTTTCCTCTCTCACAATCCACTTACCTGCCCATCACCTCCCTCCTGGGCTCCTCCTCCTTCTGTTTCTTCTACGGTCTTCTACCCTCTCCTATCAGATTCCCACTCATCCAGCCCTTTATCTCATTCACCAATCAACTTCCCAGTCTTTACTTCATCCCCTCCCAACTCTTCTGGTTTCACCTATCACCTATCACCTTGTACTTCTTACTGCCCTCCCCGCACCTTCTTACTCTGACTTATCATCTTTTCTTCTGGTCCTGATGAAGGATCTCAAGGATGTAACTCTGAGCCTTTATTAAAACAAAACTGGAGAGGGCTCACTTGGGGTATTGTGAACAGTTTTATGCCCCTTATTGTTGAATGGAAACTGGAGAGGATTCAAATGAGGTTCACGACAATGATTCCAGGAGTAAATGGCTTGTCATATGAAGAGCTTTTGATGGCTCTGGGCCTGTGTTCACTGGAATTCAGAAGAAAGAGGAGTAACCTCATTGCAACCTATCAAATGGTGAAAGGCCTTGATAAAGTGGATGTGGAAGGGATGTTTCCTATGGTGGGAGTGTCTAAGACCAAAGGACACAACCTCAGAATAGAGGGGTATCCTTTTAGAATGGAGATGAGAAGGAATTTCTTTAGTCAGGGCATAGTGAATCTATGGAATTCATTGCAACAACTGTAGAGTCCAAGTCTTTTTTAAGGCAGAGGTAGATATATTCTTGATTGGTCAGGGCATGAAGGGATATTGGGGGGTGGGGGAGAGGCAGGAGATTAGGACTAGGAGAAAATGGATGATGAATGGCAGAGCATATTTGATGGGCCGAATGGCCTAATTCTGCTCCTATATCTTATGGTCTCAGCTCGAAAAGTTGACTCTTAATCATAGATGCTGCCTGGCCTACTGAGTTCCTCCAGCATTTTGGATCTGTTGCTTTGGGTTTCCAGCATCTGCAGATTTTTAGATTAGAATAGATTCAACCCCATTGTCATTGTGCAGAGTACAGATACAAAGCCAATGAAATGCAGTTAGCATCTGACCAGAAATGCAAAGAATAGTGTTATTTACAAAATAACTGCAAATAAAAAGCACACAAATATAAAAGTACTGAGACAGAACAATTGACAGATCACGTTTGTGACCTTGGTGAATAATGTGGTTATGAATTGAGGCAGAGACAGGATTAGCTGAGACAATTTAGCCCAGTCTCATGCAAATCCATACGTAAAAGTTCTGGTAGAAATATCTTTAGGTGTTGGGAATGCTCCCTATCAACTCTGAGACCTGCTCATCTTCTGTTTCTTGCACCAGGCATACTCTGGCGCCACAGTAATGTAGCAGTTAGAATGACACTGTTACAACTCGGGGCATCAGAGTTCGGAGTTGAATTCCAATGTCATCTGTAAGGAGTCTGAACATCTTCCCCGTGGAATGCATGGGTTTTCTCCAGATGCTCCTGTTTCCTCCCACAGTCCAAAGATGTACCAGTTAGTAGGTGAATAAGTCATTGTAAATTGTCCCATGATTAGACTAGGGTTAAATTGGAGGATTTCTGGGCGGTGCAGCTCGAAGAGCTGGAAAGACCTATTCTGTGCTGTATTTCAATAAGCAATAAGCATTAAAGCTGATTGCAAAATTTATGTGGAATAGGCATTTGGATGCAGATTTAATGCAAATTAAAGAGATGTTATTGCAAACCTTGTTTTACAAGTATCGTACTACTAAGGATGAAAATTTTGTACCTTTTTTTTCGAACTTTTACAGATGTGTCTTTTGGAAATGTCTGTCTCTTAGCAGCCTTACTGTTCCAAAGCAGTATTGAAGAGTAATAATAGTTTAACTTTTCGTTTGTAGACATACTGTAGGTTCAGATTGCAATTAATAATTCCCGTTCACCAACACATTGCAGGTACAATGCCCACAGTTTCCTGATCATTCAGTTTAAGCAGATGATTGGAAGTGAGTTTGGAATCTCCTGAAATAGTAGTGCTTATATTATTGACGCACTAAACTGATTTCAGATCAGCTTCTGTTTTCATGGTCAAAATCATCTGGCCACCACTACCAGTTATTTTCACTGTATAATGAGATTGCTCACACTCCTATCTCTGCTGAAAGCTTCACACCTAAAACCCTAAGCCATCTTATCTCTTCTCAATGCTGACAGGCTCACTGCAGCCTTTGCAATTTTTCTTCTTCATTTATAGCTCTATTGTTTAGGAACATTTCGAATTACAAAGAAAATACAATTCCTAATCTAGTTCATGCAAAGCAATTATGTCCAGAGACTGCTTTGGCCCTCATAGGTATAAATCAACAGAATAAATTTTTTATGGGTTGTTCAGAATTCTCTGTGGACTGGCAAGAGGCTTTACTTTTTTAAAATTTAATTACAATTATTAATTTGTTCCATTTTGTTATATTTTCTACAATACACCAGGGGACAGGAATCCTCTGATCTGTTGTTAATGCTTATTAACATGTTCTATCTTCTTCCACAAATGTATGCAACAAAGTTTATGCTGCATGGAAGACTTCCATTTTCCATGGCAGTCACTCAGGCACTATTATTCAGCATAATAAAGGAAATCCTGTTCTGCATGGCACCCCACTGTTGCCTGGCTTGCAAAACATGAATGGATTTTCATGTTGCACTTATAATTTTAGCTTCCATAAACACCCCAGTAGGTTTTACAAACCCTATTGAACTTACTTGCCTCTGAAGATTAAGTTATTAAATTGGTAAATTGGTTTATTACAATCACGTACTGAGGTAAGGTGAAAAACTTGTTTCATTACAACAGTGGTACAAGGGAAAACAATAACAGGCTTATCATATGAGGAGCGTTTGATGGCACTGGGCCTGTACTGATTAGAATTCAGAAGACTGAGGGGGGATCTCATTGAAACCTTTCGAATGTTGAAAGGCCTCGATAGAATGGATGTGTTGAGGGTGTTTCTTATGGTGGAGTCTAAGACTAGAGGGCCATCCAACTTGAACGGAGATGAGGAGGAACTTCTTTAGCCAGAGAGTGGTGAATTCGTTTGCCACAGGCAGCTGGAAAAGCCAAGTCATTGGGTATGTTTAAGGCAGAGTTTGATAGATTCTTGATTTGTCAGGGCATGAGGGGATATGGGGAGAAGGTGGGAGGTTGGATCTGAGAGGGAAATGGATCAGCCATGATGAAATGGCGGAGCAGACTCGATGGGCCAAATGGCCTATTTCTGCTCCTATATTTTATGGTTTTGTGGTCTTAAATGCTGAATGAAGAGAAAGTCAGTGCAGTAAGCCAATAAGGAGAAAGGCCATAATGAAATAGGTTGTGAGGTCAAGAGTTCATCTTATCTTAATAGAGTGCTATTCAATGGTCTTCTAATAGTGGGGTGGAACCTGTTGTTGAACCTGGTGGGACGTGCTTCCAGGCTTTTGTATCTTCTGCTCTGTGGGAGGGTAGAGAAAAGAGAATGTCAGAGGTGGGTAGGGTCTTTGATTATGTTGGCTACATTACTGAGGCAGCAGGAAGTGAAGACAAAGTCCATGGAGGGGAGGCTGGTTTCAGCGAGGTACTGAGGTATCCAAACTCTCTGAAGTGTCTTGAGGTCTTGGCAGGGCAGTTACTGAATCATATATTAATGAAAACAAAATAACATCAGTCACTATGAAATGTATTCTGAGCAGTTTTGGACCCCTTATCTAAGAAACGATGTGCTGACATTGGAGAGGGTGCAGAGGAAGTTCATGAAAGTTATTCCAGGAATGAAAGGGTTAATGTATGAGGAGCATTTGATGGCTCTGGGCCTATTCTCACTGTTCAGGAGAATGAGAGGGGATCTCTTTGAAATCTATAGAACATTGAAAGGCGTGGATGAAGTGGATATGGAAAAGAGGGAGAATACTAACGCAACCTCAGAAAAAAGCAATGTCCCTTTAGAGCAAATATGAGGAGGGATTTCTTTCGCCTGAAAGTGGTGATTCATTGATAGAATATCGGAGGAGACTCAATGGGTAGAGTGGCCTAATTCTATTCCTGTATCTTATCATCTCATGGTCTTATGGCAGCTACCTGTGATGGCTGTTGTAAATTTCCTGAGTCATTGGATGATAGAGTCAAAGTTGAGCAGCTGAACTGATAATGGAATTGGTTATTGTCACATGAACCGAGATACAGTGAAAATCTTGTCTTGCATACTGTCTGTACTCTTGTATGCAGTTGCTAGAATTTAGTGGGGAAACATCTCTCGCTTGTGCAGGGGGAGAAATGTACAAAGACATAATGTGAGTAGAAAACAAGGGTCTGCAGATGCTGGGATCTGGAGTAACAAACAATCTGCTGGAGGAACTCAACCAGTCAAGCAGCATCTGTGAGAGGAAAGGAATTGTCAACATTTTGGGTTGAAACCCCATATGAGGACTGATACAGGGTTTTGACCCAAAATATTGACAATTCCTTTCTTCCTTCAGGTGCTGTGTAACGTGAGCTGTTGTGTTTAAACTGTAGACTCTTCCCAACAAAAAGGAGGGAATTAGAAATCTCTGGTGTTAACTGTTGTCTAAACTGAATTTATTTTTGAAGCTTAACTGAGAGCCTAAAAAGAAGCATAGGGGGTTTTAGTGAGCTTTGTAGATTCTTCAGAACATGGCTTAGAAAACATGTTTGCTACTGTCTGAATGAATCAGCTGACTGCAATATCAGATCCACCCTTCAGGGAACCAAATGTGGGAGGGACAGCAAGCCTCAGTGGAAGCCAAAGGTTGCAAACAGGTCATTTGACCATCTTGTTATTCAATTTTTATGGAGTATTAACACCCATAGATTTTGACTTACCACAATTTGTGAGAAGTGTATGTTGCTGAGCATTTGTACTGCTGTAGTCAAAAGGTTTTTAGCCTGGAATGAGTCAACAACGCTGTAAATTAATTCAAAGGAAAAGATGAGTTGTTACACACTTCCACTTTGCTGCATCAGATGAACCCATCTGCTGTGTACAGCTCTGATGAATGGCTATTTAACATCAATGAGACTGGGCGTGAAAGGAGCTAAATTCGACAGCCCCAGAAATGGTTGTGGTGTTGGAAGTGTGCAATTGATCCATTGATTGTAATGCAAGAATCACACCTGATCATTATGGTGATTTTGCAATGACCCTGTGCTGACTTTGTTGGGAGTGTAGCAAGCACCAGCTCAGTCTAACCTGTGTTGCTTAAAGCCAACCTGCTCCCATTAGAATGGAGATCATCATGGCTGGAGCAGGTACTGGGAGATGTTCAACCAATGAATCTGATTTGGGGGAAAAATGAGGAATGGGACAATGTAGGAGAGACTGCCTTGATGACAATTTGTTGCAGACCTTTCCAGAGTTGGGAGCTCATTATTTCTAATGTTTAAGTGATGGACAATTCTGTTGAAACAATTGTTAGTTTAACTAAGGTACACACATTGATGGCTGGCGATTTTATCTCTGGTGCATATGTTAGAGTTGCATTGGAAACTCACATTACTTTACGATGGTGGTGAATATTGGTAGCCCGGGTTGAGTCTTCTGATGTTATGGTGTTCACCGAGCTTGGCAATTAGCTTGCAGACATTTCATCACAGGTCAGGGTGATGTCCTTGGTGTGCAGCTGTTGATGTTCTCTCTGGGAGAGTTTGCATTTATATCGCACCCCCCTCCCCCATTTGCTTGCCTTGGTTCTGATTGGCTATCCCTTCAGTTGACCTTTGGCTTGCGTTTCTTTGGCTCTTAGGTGCTCGTAGATGACATTTATTTCAATATAAGCAACACACACAAAATGCTGGAGGAACTCAGCAGGCCAGGCAGCATCCATGGAAAAGAGTAAACAGTCAATGTGTTGGGCCAAGACCCTTCATCAGTCTTTTTCAATGTGTTTGTGCACGGAGTTAACAGCAGAGAACAGCACTTCTAAAAATTCTCACGCCTGCCTTATGTTTGCCTGCGCCAAATGAAGGTGTAGCCAATCAGGGCAGAGGGAAGCCCATTCTCTGTAAATTCTAGAGACTGTTGTGCGTGAAAATCCCAGGAAATCAGCAGTTTCAAACCACCCCGTCTGGCACCAACAATCATTCCACGGTTAAACCATGGTCAAATTCACTTAGATCACATTTCTTCCCTATTCTGATGTTTGGGCTGAACAACAAGTCAACTGCTTGACTATGCCTGCGTGCTTTTATGCAATGAGCTGCTGCCACATGATTGGATGATTAGATATTTGCATTAATAAGCAGTTGCACAGGTGGACCTAAAAGAGTGGTTGCTGAGTGAATATGTTCTTTCACGTTCGAGTATGGTTAAGATTAGAATTTGGACTAGGATGAGAGTTAGTAACATGGCCGTCACCCCATGCATGCTAGCTAAGAGTGTGTAAGATGATCATTAGTCTGCAGCTAAGCCACCCCGGTAACCTTTTGTTAGTTGTGGTGGCGACAGTGCAGCTGGCATAAGAGACCTCCAGAAAATAAATTCTGCAAAGTAATTAATGTTGACCTGCACTGTTTCTTACCTATAGTCAGTTGGCAGTTGGTCAGAGAAGGTGAGGGATCTCCTTTCACTTTATCTATAAAGCAGAGAGGGCAAGCATTGCACACAGAGTGATGTACGAGTAGTTGGTGCCCCCCTCTCCCCACATTATGGGAAGCACCACTGAGAAGATATATAGGTTTTCAGTCCACTGTAATCCCTTGCAGTGCTATTTTGTTAATAATATTGATTTTATTAAGCTCTTCATTTCCAGTGATACCTGGACTTTCTGCTATATCCAAACTATTTTTCATTTCTGTTGTGGGCAGGTACAAATCTTCCCCCATTTAAAATTTCCCTGTCAGTAAGCGACCACTTCTTTCTAAATTCTGTCTTGTTACATTCCTACTGAAACTTTCACAGGTCATTTTTATTTCTCCCCGTATTATGTTCTTTTACTTCACTCTTACATTCTCATTCTCCCTCTAGCTCAGTCAGAATGAGAATTGGGTTTGTGATCTCTAGATGTTGTGAAATTTGTTGTTTTTTTGGCAGCAGTACATTGCAATACATAATAATAAAAATGCAATAAGAAATATGCATATATATATTCAAAAAGTAGTGTAAAAAGAGAGCAAAAAAAGAAAAGAAGTCAAGTAGTGTATGTGGGTTCATCATCCATTCAGAAATCTTGATGTCTGTGGGGAAGAAGCCGTTGCTAAAATGTTGAGTGTGTGTCTTCCGGCTCCTGTACCACCTCCTGGATGGTAGCAATGAGAGGAGGGCATGTCCTGGGTTTAGGTCCTTAATGACAGATGCTACCATTTTGAGGCATCTCCTTTTGAAGATGTCATTGATATTGGGGAGGCTAGTGTCCAAGATGGAGCTGGCTGAGCTGAGAACTTTCTGCAGCTTTTTCTGATCCTGTGCAATCACCCCTCCATACCAGAGAGTGATGCAGCCAGTTAGAAAGCTCTCCATGGTACATTTGTAGATATTTGCAAGAATTTTTGGTATCATACCAAGTCTCCTCAAACTAATGAAATATAGCTGCTGTCATGCCTTCTCTGTAATTGCATGAATATATCAGGCCCAGGAAGGATCTTTAGAGATGTTGACACACAGGAGCTTGAAACTGCTCACTGTTTCCACTGCTAATCCCTCAATGACTGGCGTGTGTTACCTCGATTTCCCTTTGCTGAAGTCCACAATCAGTTCCTTGGTCTTATTGATGTTGAGTGCAAGGTTATTGTTCTCCCACAACCCCTCCTCCCCTCCTTTTCCCTTCATCTATTTCTTGGTTATGTTTTGCTAAATTTTAAATTTCTCCAGGTATTACTTTGTCATCTCATGATATAAAATCCATGATCTAAGTTAAAACTTTTTCTTCTTTCTTTGTTCATTCCTCTTTTTCCTCCTTTGCTAGTTTCTTTATTTCTCAATTACTTGTCAGTCTCTGAGTCAAACTGCACATTTCAAAACCAAACATATATCAACCGTCAGAAGGCAGTGCCACCCACAATTCAAAAACTGTCATTAATGCTACACAAAAGATGAAATTGCTTAGATTTAGTACCTTTCTGTTTTCTCACAGAAGTATCAACCTGTTCATTTCAAATGGTTTAACGTCTCCATTAAAACAGCAGTAAAGGACATTGGGCAGGAAGCCTTTGAGTTACTACAAACAGTAACTTACAACATTTGACCTTGCCAAGGCTTAAGAGACAGGCTAGTGATGGATTCTAATTGGCTGTGGAAGTTGTTCACAGACATGACTGTTACATCCATTCCCACAGAAATTGAAAGGACAAAATTCCAATTACCCCGGAAAAAAATTCCACAGTCAGTATTGCTAAGCACCCTATTTTGGAATAGCTGTGCATTTCAGTCTACTTCAAGGATTGAAGTAGATGGGAATTAACTAAATTTTACATACACAAGAGATTCTGCAGATGTTGGAAATCCAGAGAAACAACACACAAAATACTGGAGGAATCCAGTAGGTCAGGCAGCATATATGGAAAGGAATAAAGAGTTGCTGTTTTGGGATGAGACCCTGAATCAGGAGCTAATGAGGGTGAAATCGGAAGTGTAATGTCATACAGGAGTTACTTTGGAAAACTTCGGAGTAGAACATGCAGGTGAAATTACAGGGGAATTTGAGAAATCAAAGATAGGGTATGGCAAATACAAAGTCTAAATAGCAGGAGGATTACAAAGGAAATAATAGGGCCTATAGGGGAATAAGATGGTAAGTGGTATGTGAAGAAGGAAGAGGAATCCCAGTTAGAGCCATTGTATTGTACAAAGAGAGGAAAGCACAGAATGCATGCATAGAAAAACTGCCTAATTGTGCACAGTCAAGTCTGACAAACAGCAATGTATTAATAACTGGATAATCAGTTCTGGAGACAGTGATTGAGTGGACATATTAGGCTGCATACAGGGGAAAAACATCTTTAAGTTGATGCTGAAGGAACCATTGCTGAGCAGGCAGTGAAAGTCTTAATTTAACAGCTCTCTCGAAAAGCAAACCTTTTGACAGTGCGACCACTGCATAATTACAAAGAAGTAATATTATTGGAAGGAGGCTTTTGTCTATTTCAGTACCTCAAGTGTCTGGAGCTTGTTAAGATAATGCTATTGGTCTAAATTGCATGTGGCAAGGTTCCAAACAACAGGTATGGAAGAAAGGTTAGTCCAAACAGCAGACCTAGCCTTTGCTGAGCTGTCAGAGTGAATGCAATAGGAAATGCGGGTTTTTGAGCCAGATTTGTTTTGCTGCATGCAGCTTATTTTCTACACACTCTTGTCTCACTGATAAATAGCAGAGGTGCCAATTTGCGATATTCACCAGAGTTGACACTGCCCTACAAAGACGAGCACTCAGAAATAATGTGCAACTTCACCAAGTACCTGGAATAAATCCCTGTGAAGAAAGGCACTGCTTCAAAGTGATGTAGAGGTTCCTCTATCTGGATCAAGTTGCTGGATCCATGGCCGCGTTCTGGGATCACGTTCTGCTGCTTGTTATCCTGCTGAAACAGAGGCCTAATTGATCTTTGGGATGCCAAAGTGAGCCCTGAGGTAGTTTTGTAGCTAAATCTACTGATGGTCCCAATGTTCTGCTGTTTGAACCTTGTGGGGCAGAGGGATAAATGGGCAGGGCTGCAAGAGACAGCATTCCTTTGGCAGCATGTCCTACATTGGAAGCAGCGATATTGAATCTGTCAAGTGGAATGTTATGCACATCCTCCTGGCATCTGATTAATCTTCCCCCAGTGGGAGTGTTTTTGCCCCGGTGAATTTCAGGAATATTGAAAATAGGAAGGGAATTTTATAGGAAGATCATTTGTGTCTGATGGAGCCATTAAGGCACAGCACCTGGACTTCATACCATGTTGTTGTTCAATGATAGTTACTCTGTGGAAATTACCAATCTCTGTGATAGGATGTTTTACTGTTTAATGTGATATTGTCATCGCTGATAATAAAGTAAAATAACTAAAATAACTGGGCCCAGAATATACACACTCTTATGACTCAAGCATGCTTTTTATTTTACTGCTGCACAAGGAGAAAAGCATAGGCCACTGTCACCCACACTGCTCTGAAGTCCAAACAGAAAACTGCTATTTTTACACAGGATTGGCTTATCAGTTACAGATATTCATATTGTATATGTTTGAATTCCTTACTCACCAGATCAATCGCCATTCACAATAGAGAAGTTAAAGTCAATCGAAACTTTAAGTGACACACATAAAAGTTGCTGGTGAACGCAGCAGGCCAGGCAGCATCTCTAGGAAGAGGTACAGTCGACGTTTCGGGCCGAGACCCTTCGTCATGATGTTTTGAAGTTAGTAAAGATGATAGAGCCTTAGTTGTTGGGTATATTTCACATCTCTCTATTACTCTTATCTTGTCTGCTTCTAGCACCTCCTATTGTGTAAAAGGATACCATACCTCAGGAAGACACTGCAAATGTCTCACTACAGAAGTTTCACTCGTTTGGCTTGAGTACACACTGCCACTGTCAACCCAGCCATCTCATCTGTAGTAGACAGAGGTGTCTCTGCCAGTCTCAATTGACTGCAACTGCACCAGGCTATATTTGCCTTACCGCAACTTCTAACCTCCCTCCTCTTTGTCCTGTATATGGCATCATAAATCTTACTGAATTTCAATAATGCAGAGCCTCTGATACTCTATGACAGTTTCATGTTAATACTTTCATGAGCCAGTCTGGCAGGTTCCCTAAACAAGGAGACTACAATCTAGCAACAGCTAGTCTCCATAGTTCTTCATTGGCAGACCCATACAGTAGGATATAGAGAGGATGCGGACAGGTGGTACAGCTATGGTACCACGTAGGCCAGATAGCAACAAATCCTCCATGGCTTTGGTTCAGGCCAAGGATCCCATTTCAGAAGGGATACCATTGACAGCCAGTGATAGGCCTGTCGACTACATACCCAGTAAGTACCATTAATGAGATTTGGTGTGTCACCGGTTATAGAAGCATTGCATGTACCATTACCTTAAGTCTAGTTCCATCCCTTTATGGTGACAGAAACATAGTTCACCCTATCCGCATAAAGCAGCGTCAGGGTAGGGTGGGGTGGGGTGTGGGGGTGTGGGTCATGCAATCATTGAAAGTTGGTTGATACTAGCCTTCACATCAGTTCCATTATGAAGAGTCATTCCTATGGGCAGTGCAGTCCCATGTTACTTTTGTTATCAAAGTAAAACAGAGAATCAAACACATTATGATCCAAGGGTATAAAAGGATTGACAACCCTCCTTTTGAATGTATATACACTCTCTAGTGCACACCCCACCAACCTGAGTGGTTGGTACTCACTGCATATTCATAACTAAGGCGAAGAAAAGTGTTAGGAGTGTTAGTGTGGTGAGGTACTTCCACATTTAGGCAGAAATAGATGTCCAGATTACCCAAAATGTATAATGCATAATGATTACTTATGGTGGCAAATAAGAAAGATGAGGAGTTCAATCCATCGATACGTATCAACAAAGTTCTTCTGGCCACCGGTTCTGTGATCCAGTGGCAGCACTGGCTTCAGATGTGAGGCACACACCAATGTCAACATGCAACCTGCTTTCACTCAAAATATGGATGTCTGGCTGCTAACACTACAATGATTTCAGCGACTGGTATAACTTTACACATAAAGTGAAGGCCATTATCACTTGAGATTTTCTTGGGACCCCAAACCATAGAATAAAAAATTATCAACGGTTACAGTGTTATTTCTCTGAGTTGGCTAGGCTTTTACCCATGGAGCTATCAAACAAAATAGCAAGTGCTTAAACACGACCCACACATCTGAGTGACCTGAAGTCCATCTGGAAGCACACAAGTGAATTGCAGGGGGAGGGGAGGGCCCAGCGGTAGCAGATACCACCAACTGTGTCTTTCGGGATTATGTCTCTGGCAAACCATACAGTTACTATTACCTTTCTTGATATGATTGAGAATCTCTCGTATTCAATTATACCCATTGCACATTGTGTGCCTTAGTCCATTTTCCAAACGCATTTGGAAAATACTAGCCGTCTGATCTACGTGGCCATAAAGATCTGCTGTTGCTCCCTTAGCAAAGGAGTCAGCTCGTTTGTTCCCTCTAGTTATTTCATTCTTCCTGTAAGTATGAGCCACATAGTTTATAACAGCAATTGTAGTAAGTAATTGAAAAGCAGTAAAAAGGTTCATGGTTAAATTCACAGTGCTTTATCGGAGATCTGAAAAGGTGAAAAATCCATGTAATTTCCATAAATGTCACGTGCTATTCCTGAGGCATAACGGGGTTCAGTGCACCGGCTGCAAGAATGCAGGCTTTTGTTAAGCTAAAAAGGTTCAGCTGCTTGAGCAGAACAGGACGGAAGGTAGCTGTGTCGCCTCAGCTGCTATGACTTGCGCACGTCGCATATCCACTAAAACCTGAAACGTCGACTATAGATGCTAAAGTTTTTCTACAGATGCTGCCTTGCCTGCAGAGTTACTCCGCCATTTTGTGTGTTTTGCTTGGATTTCCAGGATCTGTAGAATTTCCCTTGTTTGTCACTAAAATATCCCACTAGTTTTGTTTCAGTATCAAATCTAGAAGAAACGCTGTCAAATAAAAATTACACGCCGGTTTACCTCAGGTGGAATTTTACAGCTGGCAGAATTAAAATAGAACATAGAACATAGAATAGTACAGCACGGTACAGGCCCTTCGGCCCACAATGTTGTGCCGACCCTCAAACCCTGCCTCCCATATAAGCCTCCACCTTAAATTTCTCCATATTCCTGTCTAGTAGTCTCTTAAACTTCACTAGTGTATCTGCCTCCACCACTGACTCAGGCAGTGCATTCCACGCACCAACCACTCTCTGAGTAAAAAACCTTCCTCTAATATCCCCCTTGAACTTCCCACCCCTTACCTTAAAGCCATGTCCTCTTGTATTGAGCAGTGGTGCCCTGGGGAAAAGGCGCTGGCTATCCACTCTATCTATTCCTCTTATTATCTTGTACACCTCTATCATGTCTCCACTCATCCTCCTTCTCTCCAAAGAGTAAAGCCCTAGCTCCCTTAATCTCTGATCATAATGCATACTCTCTAAACCAGGCAGCATCCTGGTAAATCTCCTCTGTACCCTTTCCAATGCTTCCACATCCTTCCTATAGTGAGGTGACCAGTACTGGACACAGACCTCCAAGTGTGGCCTAACCAGAGTTTTATAGAGCTGCATCATTACATCGCGACTCTTAAACTCTATCCCTCGACTTATGAAAGCTAACACCCCATAAGCTTTCTTAACTACCCTATCCACCTGTGAGGCAACTTTCAGGGATCTGTGGACATGTACCCTCAGATCCCTCTGCTCCTCCACACTACCAAGTATCCTCCATTTACTTTGTACTCTGCCTTGGAGTTTGTCCTTCCAAAGTGTACCACCTCACACTTCTCCGGGATGAATTCCATCTGCCACTTCTCAGCCCACTTCTACATCCTATCGATGTCTCTCTGCAATCTTTGACAATCCTCTACACTATCTACAACACCACCAACCTTTGTGTTGTCTGCAAACTTGCCAACCCAGCCTTCTACCCCCACATCCAGGTCGTTAATAAAAATCACGAAAAGTAGAGGTTCCAGAACAGATCCTTGTGGGACACCACTAGTCACAATCCTCCAATCTGAATGTACTCCCTCCACCACGACCCTCTGCCTTCTGCAGGCAAGCCAATTCTGAATCCACCTGGCCAAACTTCCCTGGATCCCATGCCTTCTAACCTTCTGAATAAGCCTACCATGTGGAACCTTGTCAAATGCCTTACTAAAATCCATATAGATCACATCTACTGCACTACCCTCATCTATATGCCTGGTCACCTCTTCAAAGAACTCTATCAGGCTTGTTAGACAGGATCTGCCCTTCACAAAGCCATGCTGACTGTCCCTGATCAGACCATGATTCTCTAAATGTCTATAGATCCTATCTCTAAGAATCTTTTCCAACAGCTTTCCCACCACCGACGTAAGGCTCACTGGTCTATAATTACCCGGACTATCCCTACTACCTTTTTTGAACAAGGAGACAACATTCGCCTCCCTCCAATCCTCCGGTACCATTCCCGTGGACAACGAGGACATAAAGATCCTAGCCAGAGGCTGAGCAATCTCTTCTCTCGCCTCGTGGAGCAGCCTGGGGAATATTCCGTCAGGTCCCGGGGACTTATCTGTCCTAATGTATTTTAACAACTCCAACACCTCCTCTCCCTTAATATCAGCATGCTCCAGAACATCAACCTCACTCATATTGTCCTCACCATCATCAACTTCCCTCTCATTGGTGAATACCGAAGAGAAGTATTCATTGAGGACCTCGCTCACTTCCACAGCCTCCAGGCACATCTTCCCACCTTTATCTCTAATCGGTCCTACCTTCACTCCTGTCATTCTTTTTTTTCTTCACATAATTGAAGAATGTCTTGGGGTTTTCCTTTACCCTACTCACCAAGGCCTTCTCATGCCCCCTTCTTGCTCTTCTCAGCCCCTTCTTAAGCTCCTTTCTTGCTTCCCTATATTCCTCAATAGACCCATCTGATCCTTGCTTCCTAAACCTCATGTATGCTGCCTTCTTCCACCTGACTAGATTTTCCACCTCACTTGTCACCCATGGTTCCTTCACCCTACCATTCTTTATCTTCCTCACCGGGACAAATTTATCCCTTACATCCCGCAAGAGATCTCTAAATATCGACCACATGTCCATAGTACATTTCCCTGCAAAAACATCATCCCAATTCACACCTGCAAGTTCTAGCCTTATAGCCTTATAATTTGCCTTTCCCCAATTAAAAATTTTCCTGTCCTCTCTGATTCTATCCTGTTCCATGATAATGCTAAAGGCCAGGGAGCGGTGGTCACTGTCCCCCAGATGCTCACCCACTGAGAGATCTGTGACCTGACCCGGTTCATTACCTAGTACTAGATCTAGTATGGCATTACCCCTGGTCGGCCTGTCCACATACTGTTACAGGAATCCATCCTGGACACACTTAACAAACTCTGCCCCATCTAAAGCCTTGGAACTAATCAGGTGCCAATCAATATTAGGGAAGTTAAAGTCACCCATGATAACAACCCTGTTATTTTTGCACCTTTCCAAAATCTGCCTCCCAATCTGCTCCTCTGTATCTCTGCTGCTACCAGGGGGCCTATAGAATACCACCAGTAGAGTAACTGCTCCCTTCCTGTTCCTGACTTCCACCCATATTGACTCAAAAGAGGATCCTGCTACATTACCCACCCTTTCTGTAGCTGTAATAGTATCCCTGACCAGTAATGCTACCTCTCCTCCCCTTTTTCCACCCTCTCTATCCCTTTTAAAGCACTGAAATCCAGGAATATTGAGAATCCATTCCTGCCCTGGTGCCAGCCAAGTCTCTGTAATGGCCACTACATCATAATTCCATGTATGTATCCAAGCTCTCAGTTCATCACCTTTGTTCCTGATGCTTCTTGCATTGAGGTACACACATTTCAGCTCTTCTACCTTCCTGTCCTTACACCACTTATTCTGCTCCTCTTTCCTACAAATGCTACAAATTCTGAAAAACAGTTTGGAAACAGATTCTTTAAAGTAAACTGCGTAGTTATGTTACCGCTGGCAGTGGAGGTGGAGATTGTTATCAAAGTTGCCTTGACGGAGGGCATCTTCGAGCCCAGTGGCAAAGCTGTCTGCAAACAAAAATGTACCCCTCGCAGACATCCCCATGCTTACTCCGAACTTGTCCGCCGTCCCATTCCCATGTTTGTTGAAATAAAAAAGAATTCCATACATTTAAATATTTTATATAACAAACTACGCTGTTCAAAGCAAATATTACTAATTACAAATGGGTCGCATTAGGCATATGTGCATAAAACAGGCAATGTTGGACCCAAGATTTACACTGAAATTTTAAACAGAAGTTAATCTGGTAATGACTAGCCAAAGTTTAGTTACTGTCAATTTGGTGAATATGACGCTATAACATTCAAACTATATAGGGCAGCTATCGCAATACTTTTAAAGTAACACAGTATTACCCAGAGGCAATAGTAGAGCAGTCGGGGAAGTCTCACACATGCATTATCCCCATTCCCCGAACTGCTTTAAATCCATTGATATTGTGAATGCTTTTGGCAATATTGGCAAACACCACTAATTTTATGTAACTCTCATCTCACACAAGTAATAGTATATATCTTTTTCCTTTTATGCAGGTAGTAACTTACTTACACACACATTTAATTAGACGGAGTCTTCAGTTGTAGAGTTAATCGGGATACCTTTGAAAGTATTTACGCACGCATTCTACAAATGTTCATTAACATCTTCTCCTGCCTGACACTTTTTTTTGTCAGTCTACAGTGTGAGGGAAACATTTTCTCCAGGCTCCAAATAAATCCGTTCTAAGTATATTTACATCAACATTTCGCTCATTCTACTGCACCTCCCCACATCCCCATCCCGCCTCCCGTGGTGCTATTAGGAACCGCCACCTGTGGCAGGGTACCAGCTGACGCTTCTCGTGGGACTCCGTCCCAGACCACAGCAACACCTCGTCCGGGACTCCAACCACAACCACGGCAACACCTCGTCCGGGACTGCAACCATGAGCACGTCAACACCTCGTCCGGGACTCCAACCCGGACCCCGGCAACGCCTTGGCTGGGACTCCAATCATGAGCACGGCAACACCTCACCTGGGACTCCAACCCGGACCCCGGCAACACCTCGTCTGGGACTCCAACCCGGACCCCGGCAACACCTCGTCTGGGACTCCAACCCGGACCCCGGCAACACCTCGTCTGGGACTCCAACCCGGACCCCGGCAACACCTCGTCCGGGACTCCAACCACAACCACGGCAACACCTCGTCCGGGACTGCAACCATGAGCACGTCAACACCTCATCCGGGACCCCAATCATAAGCACATCAACACCTCGTCCAGGACTCCAACCCGGACCCTGGCAACACCTTGTCCGGGACTCCAACCCAGATCCCGGCAACACCTTGTCCAGGACTCCAACCCGGACCACGGCAACACCTCGTCCGTGACTCCAACCTGGACCCTGCAACATCTCATCTGGGACTCCAACCATGACCATGGCAACATCTCATCCGGGACTCCAACCACAACCATGTCAACACCTCGTCCGTAGCTCCAACCACAACCACGGCAACATCTCGTCCGGGACTCCAACCATGACCACGGCAACATTTCATCCGGGACTCCAACCACCACCACGTCAACACCTCGTTCAGGACTCCAACCACAACCACGACAACTCCTCGTCCGAGACTCCAACCACGATCATGGCAACACTTCGTCCGGGACTGCAACCATAAGCACGTCAACACCTCATTCGGGACCCCAACCATAAGCACATCAACACCTTGTCGGGACTCCAACCCGGACCCCGGCAACACCTTGGCCGGGACTCCAATCATGAGCACGGCAACACCTCATCTGGGACTCCAACCCGGACCCTGGTAACACCTCGTCTGGGACTCCAACCCGGACCCGGCAACACCTCGTCCGGTACTCCAACCACAACCGCGGCAACACCTCATCCGAGAGTCCAACCCGGACCCCGGCAACAACTTGTCTGGGACTCCAACCATGAGCACAGCAACACCTCATCCGGGACTCCAACCTGGACCCCGGCAACACCTCGTCCGGGACTCCAACCCGGACCCTGGCAACACCTCGTCCGAGACTCCAACCACAACCACGGCAACACCTCATCTGGGACTCCAACCACAACCACGGCAACACCTCGTCCGGGACTCCAACCCGGACCCAGGCAACGCCTCGTCCGTGACTCCAACCTGCACCCCGGCAACACCTCGTCCGGGACTCCAACCCGGACCCAGGCAACGCCTCGTCCGTGACTCCAACCTGGACCCCGGCAACACCTTGTCCGGGACCAACCCGGACCCTGGCAACACCTAGTCTGGGACTCCAACCATGACTACGGCAACATCTCATCCGCGACTCCAACCACAACCACGTCAACACCTCGTCCGGGATTCCAACCACAACCAAGGCAACACCTCATCCAGGACTCCAACCACAACCACGGCAACACCTCATCCGGGATTCCAACCCGGACCCCGGCAACACCTCGTCCGGGACTCCAACCACGACCACAGCAACACCTCGTCTGGGACTCCAACCACAACCACGGCAGCACCTCGTCCGGGACTCCAAACTGGACCCCGGCAACACCTTGTCCAGGACTCCAACCCGGACCCAGGCAACGCCTCATCCGGGACTCTAACCCGGACCACGGCAACACCTCGTCCGTGACTCCAACCTGGACCCTGCAACACCTCATCTGGGACTCCGACCTGGACCCCGGCAACACCTCATCTGGGACTCCAAACACGACCACGGCAACATCTCATCCGGGACTCCAACCATGACCATGGCAACATCTCATCCGGGACTCCAACCACAACCATGTCAACACCTCGTCCGTAGCTCCAACCACAACCACGGCAACATCTCGTCCAGGACTCCAACCACAACCACGGCAACACCTCGTCAGGGACTCCAACCACGATCATGGCAACACTTCGTCCGGGACTGCAACCATAAGCACGTCAACACCTCATTCGGGACCCCAACCACCATAAGCACATCAACACCTCGTCCGGGACTCCAACCCGGACCCCGGCAACACCTTGGACGGGACTACAATCATGAGCACGGCAACACCTCATCTGGGACTCCAACCCGGACCCTGGTAACACCTCGTCTGGGACTCCAACCCGGACCCGGCAACACCTCGTCCGGTACTCCAACCACAACCGCGGCCACACCTCATCCGAGAGTCCAACCTCGACCCCGGCAACACCTCATCCGGGAGTCCAACCCAGACCCCGGCAACAACTTGTCTGGGACTCCAACCATGAGCACAGCAACACCTCATCCGGGACTCCAACCCGGACCCAGGCAACGCCTCGTCCGGGACCAACCCGGACCCTGGCAACACCTAGTCTGGGACTCCAACCACGAGCACGGCAACACCTCATCTGGGACTCCAACCCGGACCCTGGTAACACCTCGTCTGGGACTCCAACCCGGACCCGGCAACACCTCGTCCGGTACTCCAACCACAACCGAGGCAACACCTCATCTGAGAGTCCAACCTCGACCCCGGCAACACCTCATCCGGGAGTCCAACCCGGACCCCGGCAACAACTTGTCTGGGATTCCAACCCGGACCCCGGCAACACTTCGTCCAGGACTCCAACCATGAGCACAGCAACACCTCATCCGGGACTCCAACCACAACCACGGCAACACCTCGTCCGGGATTCCAACCCGGACCCCGGCAACACTTCGTCCAGGACTCCAACCACGACCACAGCAACACCTCGTCCGGGACTCCAACCACAACCACGGCAACACCTCATCCGGGACTCCAACCCGGACCCCGGCAACAGCTCGTCCGGGACTCCAACCATGAGCACAGCAACACCTCATCCGGGACTCCAACCTGGACCCCGGCAACACCTCATCTGGGACTCCAACCTGGACTCCGGCAACATCTCGTCCGGGACTCCAACCTGGACCCTGGCAACACCTCGTCCGGGACTCCAACCACAACCACGGCAACACCTCATCCGGGACTCCAACCTGCACCCCGGCAACACCTCGTCCGGGACTCCAACCCGGACCCAGGCAACGCCTCGTCCGGGACTTCAACCCGGACCCTGGCAACACCTTGTCTGGGATTCCAACCTGGACCCCGGCAACACCTCATCTGGGACTCCAACCACAACCACGGCAACACCTCGTCCGGGACTCCAAACACAACCACGTCAACACCTCGTCCGGGACTCCAACCACGACCACAGCAACACCTCGTCCGGGACTCCAACCCGGACCCCGGCAACACCTCGTCCGGGACTCCAACCACAGCCATGGCAACACCTCGTCCGGGACTCCATTCACAACCACGGCAACACCTCATCCGGGACTCCAACCTGGACCCCGGCAACACCTCGTCCGGGACTCCAACCTGGACCCCGGCAACACCTCATCCGGGACTCCAACCTGGACCCCGGCAACACCTCGTCCAGGACTCCAACCACGACCATCGCAACACCTCGTCCGGGACTCCAACCACAACCACGGCAACTCCTCGTCCGAGACTCCAACCTGGACCCCGGCAACACCTCGTCCGGGACTCCAACCCGGACCCAGGCAACGCCTCGTCCGGGACTCCAACCCGGACCCCGGCAACACCTCGTCCGTGACTCCAACCTGGACCCTGGCAACACCTCATCTGGGACTCCAACCACGACCACGGCAACACCTCGTCCGGGACTCCAACCATGACCACGGCAACACCTCGTCCGGGACTCCAACCTGCACCCCGGCAGCACCTCGTCCGGGACTCCAACCCGGACCCCGGCAGCACCTCGTCCAGGACTCCAACCCGGACCCTGGCAGCACCTCGTCCGTGACTCCAACCTGGACCCTGGCAACACCTCGTCCGGGATTCCAACCATGATCATGGCAACACCTCGTCCAGGACTCCAACCCGGACCCCAGCAACGCCTTGGCTGGGACTCCAATCATGAGCACGACAACGCCTCATCTGAGACTCCAACCTGGACCTTGGCAACACCTCATCCGGGACTCCAACCCGGACCCAGGCAATGCCTCGTCCAGGACTTCAACCCGGACCCTGGCAACACCTTGTCTGGGACTCCAACCCGGACCCCGGCAACACCTCGTCCGGGACTCCAACCACAAACACGTCGACACCTCGTCCGGGACTCCAACCACAACCACGGCAACACCTCGACCGGGACTCTAAACACAACCACGGCAACTCCTCGTCCGGGACTCCATCCACAACCACAGCAACACCTCGTCCGGACTCCAACCACAACCACGGCAACTCCTCGTCCGAGACTCCAACCTGGACTCCGGCAACATCTCATCCGGGACTGCAACCCAGACCCCAGCAACACCTCATCCGGGACTCCAACCCGGACCCCAGCAACACCTCGTCCGGGACTCCAACCACAACCATGGCAACACCTCGTCCGGTACTCCAACCTGGACTCCGGCAACACCTCGTCCGGGACTCCAACCCGGACCCCGGCAACACCTCGTCCGGGACTCCAACCACAACCATGGCAACACCTCGTCCGGGACTCCAACCTGGACCCCGGCAACACCTCGTCCAGGACTCCAACCACGACCATCGCAACGCCTCGTCCGGGACTCCAAACACAACCACGGCAACACCTCGTCCGGGACTCCAACCACAACCACGGCAGCACCTCGTCCGAGACTCCAACCTGGACCCCGGCAACACCTCGTCCGAAACTCCAACCCGGACCCCGGCAGCACCTCGTCCGGGACTCCAACCTGGACCCCGGCAACACCTCGTCCAGGACTCCAACCACGACCATCGCAACGCCTCGTCCGGGACTCCAAACACAACCACGGCAACACCTCGTCCGGGACTCCAACCACAACCACGGCAGCACCTCGTCCGAGACTCCAACCTGGACCCCGGCAACACCTCGTCCGGAACTGCAACCCGGACCCCGGCAGCACCTCGTCCGGGACTCCAACCCGGACGCTGGCAGCATCTCGTCCGGGATTCCAAACACAACCACGGCAACACCTCATCCGGGACTCCAACCACAACCACGGCAACACCTCGTTCGGGACTCCAACCCGGACCCAGGCAACGCCTCGTCCGGGACTCCAACCCGGACCCCGGCAGCACCTCGTCCGTGACTCCAACCTGGACCCTGGCAACACCTCATCTGGGACTCCAACCATGACCATGGCAACATCTCATCCGGGATTCCAACCATGATCATGGCAACACCTCGTCCGGGACTCCAACCACAACTACGGCAACACCTCGTCCGGGACTGCAACCATGATCACGTCAACACCTCATCCGGGACCCCAACCATGAGCACATCAACACCTCGTCCAGGACTCCAACCCGGACCCCAGCAACGCCTTGGCTGGGACTCCAATCATGAGCACGACAACGCCTCATCTGAGACTCCAACCTGGACCTTGGCAACACCTCATCCGGGACTCCAACCCGGAACCAGGCAATGCCTCGTCCAGGACTTCAACCCGGACCCTGGCAACACCTTGTCTGGGACTCCAACCACAACCACGGCAACACCTCGTCCGGGACTCTAAACACAACCACGTCAATATCTCGTCCGGGACTCCAACCACAAACACGTCAACACCTCGTCCGGGACTCCAACCACAACCACGGCAACACCTCGTCCGGGACTCAAACCACAACCACGGCAACTCCTCGTCCGGGACTCCAACCCGGACCCCGGCAACACCTCGTCCGGGACTCCAACCACAACCACGGCAACACCTTGTTCGGGACTCCAACCACAACCACGGCAACTCCTCGTCCGAGACTCCAACCTGGACTCCGGCAACATCTCATCCGGGACTGCAACCCAGACCCCAGCAACACCTCATCCGGGACTCCAACCCGGACCCCGGCAACACCTCGTCTGGGACTCCAACCACAACCACGGCAACACCTCGTCCGGGACTCCAACCACAACCACGGGAGCACCTCGTCCGGGACTCCATCCACAACCACGGCAACACCTCATCCTGGACTCCAACCTGGACCCCGGCAACACCTCGTCCGGGACTCCAACCACAACCACAGCAACACCTCGTCCGGGACTCCAACCACGACCACAGCAACACCTCGTCCGGGACTCCAACCTGGATCCCGGCAACACCTCATCCGGGACTCCAACCCGGACCCTGGCAACACCTCATCCGGGACTCCAACCCGGACCCCGGCAACACCTCATCCGGGACTCCAACCCGGACCCCGGCAACACCTCATCCGGGACTCCAACCCGGACCCTGGCAACACCTCGTCCGGGACTCCAACCCGGACCCCGGCAACACCTCATCCGGGACTCCAACCCGGACCACAGCAACACCTCATCCGGGACTCCAACCTGGATCCCAGCAACACCTCATCCGGGACTCCAACCTGGACCCCGGCAACACCTCGTCCGGGACTCCAACCCGGACCCCAGCAACGTCTCATCCGGGACTCCAACCACAACCACGGCAACACCTCGTCTGGGACTCCAACCACGACCATCGCAACGCCTCATCCGGGACTCCAACCACAACCACGGCAACACCTCGTTCGGGACTCCAACCACAACCACGGCAACTCCTCGTCCGAGAATCCAACCTGGACCCCGGCAACACCTCGTCCGGGACCTCAACCCGGACCCCGGCAACACCTCGTCCGGGACTCCAACCACAACCACGGCAACACCTCGTCCGGGACTCCAACCACAACCACGGCAACACCTCGTCCGTGACTCCAACCCGGACCCCGGCAACACCTCGTCCGGGACTTCAACCACAACCATGGCAACACCTCGTCCGGGACTCCAACCACAACCACGGCAACACCTCGTTCGGGACTCCAACCACGACCACGGCAACTCCTCGTCCGAGACTGCAACCCGGACCCCGGCAACGCCTCATCTGGGACTCCAACCACAACCATGGCAACATCTCGTCCGGGACTCCAACCTGGGCTCCGGCAACACCTCGTCCGGGACTCCAACCACAACCACGGCAACACCTCGTCCGGGACTGCAACCCGGACCCCGGCAACGCCTCATCTGGGACTCCAACCACAACCATGGCAACATCTCGTCCGGGACTCCAACCTGGGCTCCGGCAACACCTCGTCCGGGACTCCAACCACAACCACGGCAACACCTCGTCCGGGACTCCAACCACAACCACGGCAACACCTCGTCCGGGACTCCAACCTGGGCTCCGGCAGCACCTCGTCCGGGACTCCAACCTGGGCTCCGGCAGCACCTCGTCCGGGACTCCAACCTGGACCCTGGCAACACCTCGTCCGGGACTCCAACCACGACCATCGCAACACCTCGTCCGAGACTCCAACCCTGACCTGTGGCAACAGCACGTGCGGAATCCAACCCAGGCCATGGCAACCTTGACTTTTAGTTAATGCTACAGCTTTTCTGTGTCGGCGACTAAAATGGCGGACCTTGACTACTGCACACGGAAGGAAATCTGTGTTCCGTCAGCAGACTCTGTCCCTTGCTCAAATATGAGCAGCCTAGGATTTAGGACTAATCTATTACTGGGGCTAAATTTGTTTCTCCTGTATATCAAAGTCAAGGTTTCGCCATCTCATGGAAGCAAATAACTACCATCACTGATAATAAATAAATAAATAAACTGGGCCTCAACACATACCTCTTATGACTCAAACATCCTTTTTATTTTACTTGTGCAAAAGGAGAACGACATTGGCCCGTCACCAGCATTGTTCTGAAGCCAGGAAAGAAAACTTGCTTTTTTATAACAGAAATGGCTTAACTGTTATGGATGTTGACCACTTGGTAAATTGTATATGTTGAATTCTTTATTTGAAAGATCAATCACTATTCATAATAAGGGTGTTAAAGTCAATTGAAACTACAAGCGGACAGCCCATGATATTTTGAAGTTAGTAAAGACAATGGAGCCTTATTTATTATGTTTCACATCCTTCTGTTACCTCATCTACACTCAGGCAAACCATGTGCTTATTTCCACCAGTCAGGAACTCATGATCACTTGCGGCGGGGTTACATTTAAATTGCAACACCAGCCATACACTTTGTTTCCATCTTTCCCATTGCCTACATTCAGATGCCTGACCATAGCCCAACATGAATGACTTGAATCACATTTGTAAAATATGTTTTGCAGATCTGTTTATTCTTGGACACTGTGTTTAAATAGTCTGATAATAATGTAAAAATTAACTTCTGCAAGCAGGTATAAGGAATTTACTACAGCCCTATTTTAATCAACCCTTTTTTCTTGGTTGCCAAATCCACTACAGTTACTAGGCAATCCAAGTGAAACAGATTGATTGGGGTTGTAAACCCCGATGTGTAGTGCATCTTATTCTCTAAATTGGAAAAGTTAGTTATTGAGGAGGCATTCTCTGCTGTCAATATGTTCAGTAATTTTCATTAAAACCACTGACTTGAGCATACCCAACAGCAACAAGATGGATGTTGGGAGCTGTAATGACTTCCAGATGTCTTTGCAGTAGGTTAAACACAGCTTGTTGTACTTTTACTTTCATGCCACATCCATCAAGCTGGAAGCAGCAGTGGGAGATGACGATGAAAAAATCAGTAAACATTCATTTTAAACTTCCAGGCATTCCAACTGGTTTCCTTTAAGTACAGGCTTACACCCTACCGGGAAAAGAGATCTGCATGAAGCTTGTTATCTCTGAATGAAGAGATGTGTGACTTGTTTATTTCCTCCTGGTCCTGCGCTTAAACCTGTCCTTTGAAGGCAATCACTGCAGTTCAGTTTAGCTATCAACTCTGCCCTTTTCAAGGTCACTTTACATGAATTTTCTTTGGGAGAGAAAGGCGGATGGTGTGGAGGTTGAGCACTTCCACACCATCTGCCACATGCAGGATTTCCTGGCAGCCAGACATTTAAATTCCTATTCCCATTCCCATTCCAACATGTCAGTCATGGCCTCCTCTTGTGCTAAGGTGAGGCCACCCTCAGGGTGGAGGAGCAACACCTTATATTTTCTCTGGGGCCCTCCCACCTGATGGCATGAATATCGATTTCTCCTTTCGGTGAACAAATACCACCCTCCTTTCCTTTATTCCCCACTCTGACCTTTTACTTCTTCTCACCTCCTTATTACTTCCCACGGGTCCCCTTCTCCTTCCATTTCTCCTCTGGTCCACTCTCCTCTCCTATCAGATTCCTTCTTCTCCAGCCCTTGACCTTCTGACCCACCTGGCTTCACCTATCACCTTCCAGGTAGCCTCCTTCCCCTCCCCGTTCCTTTTTATTCTGGCACCTTCCTGCTTCCTTCTCAGTCCTGAAGAAGGGTCTTGGCCTGAAATGTCGACTATCTATTCATTTCCATTGATACGACAGCATTTTGTATGTGTTGCTTTGGATTTCCAAACTCTCTCACGTTTAAGGTGTTTTTCTCCCTGTTTAAGGAGCATTTTCTTCCCATGAACATAAATTACTTTGCATGTAGTTCATGAACTATCAAAATACTCATTATATTATTTATTAGTTTATTGTATATTGTAGCTATAAATTGGTATATTATTGTCAGATGTACCAAGATACAGTGAAAAGCTTTCAGACAGATCATTCCATATATAAATACATCCAGTTGTATATTTAAAAAAACACTGCAGAATATAATGTTACAATTGCAGAGAGAGCGTTATAGGTAGACAAATAATATGCATGGTAGATTGAGGGATCAAACATTTATCTTTATCATAGGGAAGATCTATTCAAGAGTCTAAATCAGCAGGACAGAAACCATCTTTGAACTGGGTGGTACATGTTCTCAAGCTTTAATATCTTCTGCCTGATGGGAAGGGGGAAAAGAAAAAATAATGAGAAACTGGAAATTCAGAGCAAGCCAGTCAGCATCTTATTAGCTTATGCATGTTTGGTGACTTGGGGAGGTGGAGGAGTGCAGCAGCAATTTTAATTTGGCATACTCAGGTGTGTATCCCACAAGATAGAATGCAACAATATGTTTACTGTGCCACGCTACTGTTAATTGCTGTTAAATTGGTTGGATGGAACAAATTCTGGCAAGTGCATGAAAGCTATTGTGGCTGAAATCCATTTATTTTATCTTTCTTCTGCATGATGGCCAAGAGACTTTCTGTGCATCCCCACTTTTATGGCTGAAAATCAAGCATATCATTGAACTGTTGCTAAGTGGTTGTTTTCATTCTGTCTCTCAACTTAAGTGCTGCTATTGGGAACATGCCTGACCAGCACTCCCAAGAAGTGCCAAGTCACCGATATGAAGAGCTGGATCTGTCACAGAAAAGGTGGCTAATCTTTACAGGATTCTGTGTTGCTGGTGTGGTAATGCACACACCTGGACATACAATTAACATGGTACCTGTGAACAGTAAGTAGCTACTACATTGTATCGTGCCCTTGTTACGACCAAGAAAACTTGCACCCTTTGTAACTAACTGAATTGTAGAGAGCCTCCACTGGCAATCAGTAATAAGATCACATCATTTTCAAATAAATAGGGGTAAATTTGTCATCTTCTACTCAGAAGTAAAACTTCCTGGTCTTCGACGATCTCACTTCTCATTTTATTGTTCCTTCTTTCTCCCACCGATACATTCCCTTTTCCACTTTTCTCTTCCTGTATCCACAGTTTCACTTCAAGCTTGATAAATTTTTATAGCTATACTTTATATTATGCCCTCTTTTTTTGAAGATGTGGTATCTGCTCTTCAGGCAAGGTTCTCACAAGAGTGGAAGACCAAAGTTATCTGATTGATGTGTTTAAAATAACAAATAAACTATCTAGTGCTGCTAGAGAGAATGCTGGTTGGGGTATGGAATAATGGATAATTGGTCCAAGGTGAAAAATAGTGTCAGGCCAGTTTGGAAGCCCAAGGAGAGACAGAAAAAAAATGCCCTTGAAAAGCTATAGAAGCTTGGGACAAAAGCGCTATGAAGATTGAAATGGACAGATAGTAGTTGCTTAAAGAAATTGAAGAGTATTGAGTGTGGGGTGTTAAGATCAGCTTATTTATGATCTAATCAAAGGGCTGATCTGTTATTTACTCACTCCTTCAAAAAGTGCTACAAGTTAGAAATGTGGAATCTTGGGAAGAGGGGTGAGAGATTTTCCCCTAGTTCTTCCCATCATGAAAAGCTGAAGAAATTAGTTCCATATTCCTTGGAACTTGGAAAATGAGGTGCGATCTTATTGAAAAACAGGAGATTCTCGAGGGGCAGAACAGGATAGATACTGTGATGCTTTCTCCAGTGACAGAAATATAAATGAAAGGTATATTTACAACATTAAGGGACAGTCATTTAAAAATCGTGCATCTGCAACAACTTCTAGAAGCTCTGGAATTCTTATCCCGCACACTTGTGGAAGGTGGATTATTTGGGATATTTAAAGAAGATGTAGGTACTTTTTTGAAAGATTAGGGAATTATGGGCAATGGGGAACTGGCATAGAAGAACTGTTGAGGCCTGTGACAGATCTGTCATAATCATACTGATTGGTGGGGCAGGCCTGAGGCAACCACTGACCTACACCTGCATCTATTTTCTTATTTTGTCATATTTTAGTTACAACTTCACTGTTGTGTAGCTTCAATCCATCTTCAGTGCTCTTCTTGTCACATCTAGTCATCTTCAGTTTTGAAATATTTTTCTTGACTCTTGCTTCAACACCATTTGTGGGAAGAGAGTCCCAATACTTCTTCTACGTTTGTAGGATCTGATTTCTGGCCCCTCTGTTAAATAGTTCATCTCCATTTATGCTCTAGTTCTGGGTTCAAAAACCAGAGGAAACAATTTCTCTCCTTTTTCTTAAATATCTCAATAGATCATGTCTTAGTCTTCTGCATTTGAGGAGAACAAACTAATGGAACCTGCCCTCCTTTAGCCCCCGAACAACTCTGGTGAATGTACACTTAACCTTTTCCACTGCACATACTAACAACCACACCCATGAAGGATAAATTATCCCTCCTGAGAGGCAATGCTCAGCACTGAAGCAAGATACTAAAATACTAATAGCTGGAACGTGTTATTCTAATTCTACCTCTGGCGTTGCACCCTTTTAAGATAAAGGCAAGAAATCCTTAATATAAATAGGACTTTCTTCACTGCAAGCAATGGGCAAAATCTTTCTTTCTGAGGCATAATGACTTGTGAAAGCTGATTTCTGATACTGATAAAATGACACGTTGTCCAGATTATGTTGCTATTCATATTGCTCTGTTCAAGGCTACAAAAACAATACATAGAATCAGGAACACAGTTCAGCACATTACGAAAACCAACCTCTCCTTCACTGTCTCCCTCCACCATCTCTGGAACTCACTTTGACTCTGGCTACAAGGCTGAAACCTCCCATCCTGTCAGTGGGTCCTACTCATCTTCTTCCACCACAATTCTCAACCCACTCCTGGTCTCTTACACATCCCTATCCCTTGTTCTGCCCCCCCACCCCACCCCACTCATTTGAGCCCTTTTCTTCCCAGTGAACCAGATCCCAGCTCCAACCCTTGCTGTGTCCCCTCCAAACTTCACCCTCTGAAGCAAAACATTCTCCCCTTATCAGTGGCATTATCTCTGAATGCATTGTCCTCTCCACACTAATCCCAACCTCCTGTTCCTTATCCCAAAACTGCTGTCTCCTGCGTTAACACTGACATCATTACTTTCAGGGATTTCCCTCCTTGACTTCAGCCTCATTGTTCTCCAACCCTGCACTGCCCATTTCTACCTCCTGCTGGACTTAATGAAAGGTCTTGACCCGAAGTGTTTACTGTCCGTGACCCTCCATAGGCATTGCCTGACCCATTGAGTTCCTCCCGTGCATTTATGTGTTGTTCCCTTCCATGAACTTCTTGCTGCCTCAGTAAAGCACCAGACATTCTTTCTTCTCCCCTTTCCATCAGGTGTGAGATACAAAAGCCTCAGAGCACCTACTGCCAGGCTCCAGATTCTATCCTGCTGTCATAAAGCTATTGAATGGTCCTCCAGTGCAATAAGATGGTTTCCTAACCTCACAATCTACCCCATCACAGCCTTGAACCATATTATCTTCTGCTTCCACTGCACTTCCTCTGTAGCTGTCACACTTCTGTTTTCTGTTATTGCCTTACCCTTGTGTTCGCTTAATGTACTGATGTGATGAAATTATCTGTATGGAAGGGATGCAAAACAAGCTTTTCGCTGTACCTCAGGACATGTGACAATAATAAACCAATTTACCAATTTGCAATCGTTATGCCTGCCTTCCTGCTAACATCATTTGCAGCTACATCATTTAAATTTGTAGCTTTAGGAATGTGTATTTGAAATGCTGAACATTAAAAAAATGCACTTTTTTTATTTAACTGCAATTAACTAGTAGTGAACTTCGCTTGGCAAAAGCTAAGTTTTAACCACATTTTTTAAAAAAAGAAACGAAAGCTCATCCAAGATGAAGTTAACATTCTGGCCATGCTCAGATTTAGAAATTTATAAACAAACTCAGTACAGTAATTTATTTTACAATGAAGTGTTGAAGCTGCATATTTATAGGAAGATATATACACATATCAGGCTCGTTTTCACTAGATTAGAAGGACTGTGACACACCATAAGCTTAGCACTGATTTACTCGACATTGAAGATAGCTGAGTTGCAGAGACAATTTAAGACCAGCAAAATGAGTGAGTTCTGGCACTGGCTTGGACTGGTCAGAATATAGTTAGCCAGTTGCTAATCATTGTTATTGATGGGAGCAGACTAGTATTAGAGTACAGGCAAAGGGAAACAGAAAAGCTGTTGACATGTGCACTGATTTTAAGTAGAACCTACAATGGGTCAATAGCCATAATTTGGAAAAGCTTTTAAAAGTCAATGAGAAATGAGAGATGTAAGTGATTAGGTATGGGGTTGCAGGGACCATGGAATAGAGGGACATGAATATACTGTAGATCAGTCTGCAATTCAGTGGATTCATGATGCTGAGATACAACCGAGGATACGCTGGGACGTATCGTCAGTGATGTAACCTGGTGTCATCGGGTGTTTTGGGTCTTTCAACATCAGACACTCGCCCTGGCAACCCAGCCAAGGTTGATCAGGCTCTGGTTTGTGTCCCAGCAGCATTGGTCCACGGGTCACACCTCTAGATTCATAGCCACCTGGAGGCTCGCTCAGCAGCCTCTTTAATGGTCCTGATGGCTCTTTTCTTTGCAGCCCCTTAGAGAGTAGTTTCTGCAGAGCGAGCAAACAGCAAAACCTCTATACCCTAACTCTTTGGGCTCACAATGTGCCCCCCACCCTTGTCTCTGGCACTGCTCTACCAGCTCCTGGTAATTGGCTTTCTTACGCTCAAATACCTCCTCAATCCGGTTTTCCCAAGTTCAGTTATTTTCTTGTGAAAGAATGTTGTTGTTTAGGAGCATAAACAAAATTAAGGTACTTGTCCATTGATTATAATCAGCTTATAGAGACCTATCAACCATTGTACCATGTTAATGCAACAATAACTATATTTTGCTAGTGCACTCCCTTTTAGTGGGTCTTAGTCCCACTTATACTATAGAATATACTTTTGTTTTCATTGGGTATGTTTACACAGGTTGCTAACCAAGTACGCAGAACCTGAAGAAACGGGAAGCTTTTCATGTATGTGGGACCTTATCACACCTCCCAGTAAGATTTCAGAGGTCTCCATACGATGCTACTGTGGCTGTATGAGAAATACCCAGATCTCACAGTCACCCATGATGCATTTGGCTATTGCGTCTGTCGGTTGAGGAAGTGAGGTAAGAACAAAGGCAGACTGAGATGGCTGCATGTGACCAGTGGTTCTCAGCTAACTCATTGAGACAGGCATCTTTGATACTTTGAATTTTAGGTTTGCACTTTATGTGCACCATATGACTTAAAATGATGGAAAACCTGTGTAGAACAGGGTAGATTGAAATGTGGAGTCCCAATCCCTGATCCAGGTTTCAAATTGTTAGCATATGAATCAAGCTAACAGTTTTGACTGTAATTCAAATGAAGAGAGTAATAGACAGACAAATAGATATTGACAGATTTTTGAAGAGTTGAAAGGGTTATTGAGCTCATAACAGATGTGGTTGAAATCTTAACATCTTTTTTGACAACGATGTTTCATCCTTCTTTGCTAATATTCAACATCTGTCAATCATTTCAAACCCTTTTCTTGAAAGGTGTTCTGTGTTTCTGTATAACTTTTGGTCTGTGCTTGTGGTTATCTAATACAAGCACAAACATTGAGGACAACAAAAAGTGCAACAAAACTAACTGTAAGTGCACTGCCTGGGATCGATGGACACCCTAGTTGACCTTGAGTTAAAGTGGATATCAAAATGCTTAGCTCTGGTCAGTGGATATTCAGTTACAATTAGCAGGGGTCACATCCTGCTTGAATCTAATTTGTGCATTCTCCACGGGGATTCATGTTCCACATGTACGAACTCTGTGATTTTACGGTATGTCAATAGGCTGCAGATTTTATTGGAACACTGGCAAAGTCTCTGATGCAGTCAAAAGCTCCGTGGAACCAGTAACAACAGAGAAGGGGATTAAATCCCTAGCAGTTGGCCTCATGGGATGTTTAAGCGAAAGAAACTTCCCTGAGAATAACTTAAAAATAAATGCAGATGCATAGCAAACAAAAACAGAATATGCTAAAAATAATCAGTAAATAAGGCAGCATGGATGGACTATTTGGCCTCTCAGTATTGCATATCCTTCGTCAAGACTGAAGACATAATTTCTGGGCATCTGGAGTGCTGACTAACTTCGTTTCTTCTCTGGTGCTGCTCGAACTTTTAAATATTTTATTCATTTTCTGTTTTGGTTTAATATTTTGTGCATCACTGTCGGGGTGTCACAGTGACATAGCAGTTAGCACAATTGATTTACAGCACCAATGATCACTGATTGGAGTTCGATTCCCACTCTGGGTTTTCCTCTGAATGCTCTGGTTTCCTCACACATTCCAAAGACCTATGGTTATGGTTAGTAAGTTGTGGGGCATGTTATGTTGGCGCCAGAAGCTTGGTGACACCCATGGGCTACCTCCGGCGCAATCCTTTCTGATTTGTTTTGATGAAAATGATGCATTTCTCCTTATGTTTAAATGTAGATGTGACAAATTTGATTGGATCTCTCTTATTTTGCTAAATATGAACATACTACAACACAGAAGGAGCCTACTCATTTCATTATATTCATGCTGGTCCTAAATAGAGCAATCACATTCTCACCCCTCCCCCAGTCTTTATAGCCTTAAAATCACATGTCCATCAACCACCTGTTGGTTTCTTTGCCACTCTCTACATCAGGGGTAACTTACAGCAGCCAATTAACCTACAAGCATATCTCTAAAATGTGGAAAGAAACTGGGGGACAATTTGTGTGGTCACAAGAAGAACACACAAACTTCACATG
The DNA here is from genome assembly GCF_030028105.1 of Mobula birostris. NCBI lineage: Eukaryota > Metazoa > Chordata > Chondrichthyes > Myliobatiformes > Myliobatidae > Mobula > Mobula birostris. Next base: position 15,695,084 of record NC_092393.1, read on the forward strand.
GACATCAAAATAGAGACATAAGAGACTGCAGATGCTGGAATCCGGGGCAACTCACAAAGCACTGGGGGAACTCAGTGGATCAGGCAGCATCCATGGAGGGAAGTGGGCAGCTGATATGACGACCGGGAAGTGGGCAGCTGATATGACGACCAGAATTATCAACTATCCAGTTCACTCAACGGAGGCTGCCTAGCTCACTGAGTTCCTCAGGTGCCTTTTGTAATGCACTACATGGACAGCACCCGGGTCCAGAATGAATCCATCGCTCTGGAACTATAAGGCTCCAGCACTAACTCTACTATGCCATCCATGTCTATCATTGCCAATTGTATTGGGTTTTTACAATCAATATCACTTGTTGGGTTAATTCCCTATCTTACATGATATAGATGCACTTTAATAAAATGTAGTTGCAACTCAGTGCATCCACTCCAAAGGAGTATATTTGACTGGCATGTTCAGGCAGGATTGCAGCTTCCATTAGGGCTGTTGCCTTTTGGCTAAGCATTGTGATGATGAAACAGTTTATTCCAAACCTCACTAGTCAAAAATAGACTTTACATAAACAAGAGATGAAATATTGGGGACCATATTAAAAATTAATAATATAAAAATGAAATGCTGCCTATTGTATGGAAATAATTGGTTTGTTCTTGGGTAAGCCTCATTGCAAAACATGAATTGTTAGTTGCAGTCTTGTAAAATCCATTACTGGTTTATTACATTTTGAATAGAAATATGTTTAATGAGAATGGTATTCATCATATTACAGATAATGTGGGGAATCTGAATGCCCCTGTGAAAAGAGTGCGAAATGTAATTTATCTCACAGAAAATGATTTGACTCGAGAAACAAATGGAAAAACTGCAGTTTCTTTTGGATAATTATATTACTAATGCACTTTAAACATTGATGTATAGCTCCCAGCTATGAATATCAGCTAGCCAGTTCTCTACTTGCTGCTATCAACAAAGAAAAATGTAATAGAGGTCATTAGTTGCAGTCTTAACATTATTTATTAAATTAGTTTGCATTCATTTGTTTTGCCTTCATGTAATTAGTTTCCTTTCAGAATCTGTAATGCCTTGAAAGAGCTATTGAGGTAGGTTTAACTTGAACTGAACGTTAATCAAAGGTTTATAACCATTTCCACTCAATACAGTTACTGTCACAATCATTCTCTGCATCTTTCAGCAGTCATGATACCCAGCATTCTGTTTATAAAGGATAACTTTTGACATTCAACTGACTCTTCAATCAGTTCAAGAAGAATGTTTGTGGAGTTTATGTCTGGCTGATCTCTTTGAACTGTATGTTGAAATGAGCTGATCTGAAGAATCATAAAGAGATTCTGAATTTGTAAACTTAAAGAGTCAACAATACACTCACAGAGACTGAGAGGCAGAAAAAAACATTTCACAGCTAGTGGACATGGTTAAAATAAAATTCAATGCATTTAGAAGGGAAATCAGGAAGCAGATCACACAGAAATTAGTGGAAACCTGGAACCCTCTCATCTGAAATTTATGGATGTTTTGGGGAATTCTGAGCTTTCAATCTAGAATGATAAAGGTTTCATTAAGTGACATGGGACAACAGTAGTTAAGTCAAGTTGAGTTATTCATGGTCTAATGTTGAAATATTGTTTTCGGGCTGAATAAGACACATCTATTCCTATTATACACAAAGCAATGCATGTCTTGATGCCTTCTTGGGACACATTTAATAATTCTAAAACCATTAGGTGTTACAGTAAGAACCTGCCACACACCATTTTCTTTTCAATAATTATGCAACACCTCCTGTGTGCTGACTTGTCAGTTATGAGCTTACTGTGCAAATATGGTCAAACTTTAACAAAATAAATTTAGATTAATCATTTATAACAGTGTATAATATCCAATTAGGGCACATAATTGAAATAATGCACCATTTACTTAGGCAAAGAAGAACACATGGAATCTGAAAAGATACATAAAGTATTATAATCCCAAGGCAAGATCATTAGAAAGATTAGGATAAAAGTCACTCTGAAAAGGCTATCTTCCTCTTGAGGTGAAAATAAAGTTCTGATTTTTTAATTAGAATAAACAGCCATCTGCAGGAAAATTGATATGTAAAGTTTCCGAGCAATTCTATCATCTTTCTTGAATTACATAATTGTAGTTGGGGCTACTGATAAACTGCATCTTAAATCAATATTAAAATTGAATGACCATCAATGTTCAGACTTATGTTCTGAACAGACTTATGTTCAGAGTAAAACTTTTCCCTCACTGACTCTATGCAGTCCTATTAATTTCAAGAGTGAGTGACAAGTGATCTTTAAAAGTGCATCAAAGGGACATTGAGTTGAATTTAGGGTTAGGATTTTCAACATCCAACTCTGTTCAGATTGAGGCAAATTTTCGCAAAGAGTCTACCAAATGGATTCTAAACCAAATTAGCAATTACATTGATGCATATATCAGTAATTAAAAGCTCGCCGTGTAAGTTAAATACTAATCAAGGTAATGCTTCTTAAAGTGTTCCAAACAAACACTGATAATTAGCTCCATTTTACATTCAAGAATTAAAGGCTATTGAAAATGTTCCATGCCCATTGGAATAGAACTGGCAGCTTCTTTGGAAGTTAAGTTCAATGGTGATGCCATCAGGAATCTGGCTGGTGGCACTAGTTACAGCAAATCTGGAATTTGCACCTTCTATCCTTGTTTGGTGACTGCAAGACACATTACCATGCAACTTTCCTTTTAATGTGGTTGTTTGTAATTTGTTACATCAACAAGGAATTCAATCACAAATATTACTAAAGTGTAAATAATTTTGCATTAATCTACAGCTAGTTATTAAGGATTACCTATTTATAACCCCTAGTCTCTGTTTTTCTCTGTTGTATGCTTCCTTGTAACTTTCAGATTGATAACACTGTCTTTCATTCTTTTTTCTTTCAAATGCAAAATTGTACTCTCTCTACTTCACAAGTATACTTTATGTTGGTACTGAGTTCATTCTAACCTGGCTTGAGGGATGGAGTATAACATTGGTTTTCAACCTTGCCTAATTTTATGTTATACAATGGAGAATAATTGGCTGGTGTGTAGAGCAACATTTCCCATCAGATTGCTGACAGATGGGTTGCATTAAAATTATCCTCAACCTTTATTTAGCAGTCAACTACTCATCCCTTGAGGTAGTCAGATTGCACAAGGCATTGACCATATAAAATCAGCTGCGAGGAGAAGATGGACTGAAGGGCTCACATGACCTTAAAGAAAACCAAAACGAAACTCCATTCATTCATTGGAATAGTTATAACTGTGAATATTATTCACATTTCTTAAGCTGTCTCCGGTTGTTGGTCGTTTGTCAGAAAGAGAAATTGGCATCTTCCAATCTTCTTTTCCCTCAATTTTGGTTCCTTCAACCTATTTTCTCAGTTATGAAAGACTTATTTATAAAGGTGATCCTGAAAATTGTTTTCATTAGCAGAGGATACAAAGTAGGGAATATTAAAAGGACACCATGTGTGGAGTCAGTCTGGGCAATATACTTGTAAGCATCAGAATTATAAACTGGTGAAGATACTGTATACCTGGAGGATCCTGGACATCATAAAACCACTGATTTTTTTTCTGTAAAGTAAATGGATTGAGTTAGAGAGTAGGGAAGTTGAGGGTTTTATAAGAGTTTGAGTATTCATTGTGCACTCAAGTTCCTTGTTGAAATCCATTATTAATTTCCAAAGGTCACTTCTAGGTTTTCCCAGAGCTGTTAGATCCAGTACTATATATAGAATAAATTAACATTTGTACAATACGTTGTATAGAATAAAGTTTTCAGAAGTGAAGAATTATATACACATAATATTTATAAAGTCATTGAGTACTATTGTACAGAACAGAACTTTTGGCCTATCTAGTCTACCGTTTGTATGACAACCTGATTTTTTAGCCTCTTGCCACCTACCTGTACTTGGACCATATTTCTCCATACTTCTCTTATCTCCATACCTATCTAAACTTCTCTTAAATGTTACAATTGAACCTACATCCACTCTTCTGCACTAACACCACCCTCTGAGTAAAGAAGTTTGCCCTCAAATTCCCATTAAATGTTCCACCTTTCACTCGAAGACTATGATCACCAATTCTAGTCTATCCCAAACTTAGTGTAAAAAGCCGGCATGGGTTCACCCTATCTATAACACTCATAATTTAGTAGACCTATGTAGACCCTCCTCTTATTCTCCTGCCCTCCATGGAGCCGGTTCAACTTTTCCATACAACTCAGGTCCTGAAGTTCTGGCAACATTCCTGTAAACCCTCTCTACACTCTTTCAGGATTATTGATTTCCTTCCTGTAGGTAGGTGACCAGAACTGCACAAAATGTGCTAAATTATCCTCACAAATGTCTTTTACCTTCAATATAACATCCCAACTCCTGTACTTAGTGCTCTGATTTATGAAGGCCAGTTCTCATTACTACCCTATCTACTTGTAATGCCTCTTTCAAGGAATTATGGATCCATTTTCCAAGGTGTTTTTGTTCTACCACACAGGTTCAGAGTCCTACCTTTCACTATGCAAATCTTACCCTCTCAAAGTGTGATACCTCACACTTGTTTGCATTAAATTCCATCTGCCATTTTTCAGCCCATCTTCCCAGCAGACCAAGATGACACTGCAAGCTTTGACAACCTTCCTCACTATCCACGATGCACCCAATCTTGGTGTTATCTGCAAATTTGCTGATCCAGTTTACCACATTGTTGTCTAAATTATTAAAATAGATGATAGACAACAATGGATCCAACACTGATCCCTGCTGCACACCACTAGCCAAAGGCCTCCAGTCAGAGATTTACTGTAAGAAACTGCTGGAAATACTCAAGAAGCAAGCAGCATCTGTGGGAAGAGGAACAGACAAAACATTTCAGGTCACGTATTAATTCAGATATCCTGCATCTACAGTTTTGAATTGCATTTATAAATTACATTGGGTATGCAAAATAAAACACACCTACTCAATACTGATATGGATCAGCATCTGTGCTTCATGCTGCAAGTACTGGTCATTCTCTAATTATTCCGGTTAGAGATTTTGCACTGAGTCAAAGCCAGTATTGTGCCTTAGCCAATTTTTCTTAACTTTTATCCGGCTATGACACATCACTGTGAAGTGTTTTCCATTTGTCTCTTTATTTTGTTATTCCGTGGTTTATTGAATTGCAAACTATTATGGGAATCCAAAACCCTGGTAAACTGCCACAAAATAATACTCATTAATATTCTATGATGAAATGACCACTCATTATAGCCTCAGAGCAGACTATCACACATACACTACAAGTAAAACAGAAACCTTCCACAAATAAGGCAGTAGATATTATGACAATTGGCCCAGGAATTGGGTTGTAAGACAGAATTTAATTATTTAAGTCAAATGGCAGTTATTAACTGTGGGAGCCTCCCGAATGCTGCCTCATAACTAATTTCTACATTTTTTGATTTGTAATTACTTCAAGTATTGCTCTGGTTCCTTTGTGTAAGTTAGATCACAAGCATATTATTATAGAATACATTAACAGTGACACTACAAACAGCTCTCCACAGGCATTATTTAATATTAGTTTGCCCATTGATTGAAGCAATTGACAGTTCTTTATGTGGTAATTCTGTGATCTAGATGTTCCAGAGGGAAACACTGCTTATAAGGAGCATCTTTTCAATGTGCTGCCTTTGTTGCTTTCTCCATTCGTTTACTAAAAGTGATGGAATTGTGTGCAACATGTCGTGAGAAGTGTTCTCATCATGTGTTAGTCATAGTGGAAATGTCCAATCTCTCAGCTGTCCCCAGGATCAACTGAAAAGTTTATTGAAAATTTTGCCATTAATAGAGAAGTATGTTCCATGGTGCTTTACAGAATTAAGATGGGCAAGGAAATGATAACATTTGTTGACTTTATCGCTGATTATTTCAGCAACTTCAGGATGAGGGTCACTTCAGGAGCAATTACATCAACCTGGCACAAGGTGGAGATCGGCATCATCACAGGGTGCACTATCTCAGTGACACTGTTCTCCCTAGCCATGAACATGCTCACTAAGTCTGCTGAACCAGAGTGCGGAGGGCCCAGAATGAATTCCGCTCAATGGCAACCACCTATCAGGGTATTCATGGATAACCTCACAGTCACCACAGAATCAGTCCCAGGCTGCCGGAAGAATCTGCAAGGGCTCGAAAAGCTGTTGGAGTGGGCCCGGATGTGTTTCAAACCTGCCAAATCAAGATCGATAGTGCTGAGGAAAGGGAAGGTGGAGAACAAGTTCCGGTTCAGCATCGCAGGCACAGCCATCCCAACCATCACAGAAAAGCCAGTCAAGAGCTTAGGCAAAGTTTTTGACAGCTCTTTAAGGGACTAACATCCATTCAAGCAACCTGCACTGAGTTGGATGGCTGGCTGAAATCTGTGGACAAGTCTGGCCTACCTGGGAAGTTTAAAGCCTGGGTGTATCAGCATGGCATTCTTCCCAGAATCCTGTGGCCCCTCCTCGTCTATGCAGTTCCGATCTCAACAGCCGAAACCTTAGAGAGGAGGGTTAGCAGCCACCTCAGGAGATGGCTGGGACTGCCAAAGAGCCTGAGCAGCATCACATTCTATGGACACCACAACAAACTGCAACTGCCCTTCAAATCCTTGGAGGAAGAATTCAAGGTAACAAGAACCAGAGAAGTGCTACAGTACGGGGACTCAAGTGACCTGAAGGTGGCTAGAGCAGGGATCCAAGTAAGTACTGGCAGGAAGTGGAGGGCAGAGGCAAGCCTGCGTCACAGGAGGCTGGTGGGAGTGGTCACACAAGGCCGAACTGGGCTAGGATCCTTTCCAACTCCCCAAATGGACACCAGAGTGAAGGAAAGGTGTTGTCTAGTTCAGGAGGAGGTGAGAGCAGTAGTGGAGGAGATGAGAGCCTGCAAGGTGGTGGGAATGAAGCAACAGGGAGCTTGGACAAGATGGGAGAATGCAGTTGAGAGGAAAGTGACCTGGGCTGATCTTTGGAAAACCGAACCACACCGTATCCAATTTCTCATCCAGGCAGTGTATGATGTGCTTCCAAGCCCATCAAACCTGCACACATGGGGCAAGGCAGAGTCATCTGCATGCCCACTGTGCTCCAAGCGAGGAACCCTGGAGCACGTCCTCAGCGGCTGCGCAAGGGCACTTGGTGAGGGATGGTACAGGTGGAGGCATGATCAGGTCCTGAAGACCATCGCTGAAGCCGTCAGTGCAGGAGTTGAGTGGGCGAAGCGGTCCTGACCCTCCAAGCAGACCATTGCCTTTGTCAGAGCTGGGGAGCAGTCAATACCTGCCAAAAGAACATCTGCAGGCATTCTGATCTTTGCAAGGGACTGGCAGCTGTTGGTGGACCTCGCAGGGCAGCTGAAGTTCCCCAACCATATCGCAGCCACCACCCTGTGACCAGACATGCTCCTAGTGTCTGAGTCGACTAAGCAAGTGGTGCTACTGGAGCTGACAGTCCCATGGGAAGATAGCTTGGAAGAGGCCTTTGAAAGGAAGCTCTCCAAGTACGCAGGACTGGTCAGCAACTGTCAGCAGGCTGGATGGAGAGCGAGGTGTCTCCCAGTGGAGATTGATTGTAGGGGATTCATAGCCCGTTCTTTAGTTAGAGCCTTCAGCATTTTGGGCATCGAGGGAGAGAGGAAGAGGAGAGCCATCCACAGTACCACCGATGCGGCAGAGAAGGCCTCAAGATGGCTGTGGCTCAAAAGAGGGGAGCCATGGAGTCATAAGTAGCTAGCCATCTGGACACAAGCTGGGGTCTGATCAGCCCCGGCTGGGTCACCTGGAGGAGGTTGTATGATGTTGAAAGACCCGAAACACCCGATGATTCCAGGAACATCACTGAAGATGTGTCCAGAAGCATCAATAGATGTATGTACACAGTAAGATCACTCAACGAAGTAAGGCATCACAGCAGGGTAATAAAGGGGGATTAGTCTTATATACGAAGGAATAAGGAAGGATGTAGTGCTTCTGAAGGTCACAGAAGCAAGGAAGGATGAACCATAGAGGGAACTAAGTACGCTGTTAAGGATGTTAGATCTGAGGCATCGAGATGACCTGTACTAAATGTGTGTGTAGGGACAGAGATGAGCTGGTTCTGAAATAATATAGAGTTTATTTCCATTTTTACATGCTCTATTCCACTTTGGTCACATTGATCTCTGTCTGTGAATTTATGAAACATTGTTAACCTGTGCCTCTGACATACCACCATTGCCTGGTTTTGGCTGACAGTGTGTACAATGGGTGGGCCATTCAACCCTAAGATTCTGCATCCTCACATTCAATTGACATAAAGCCATCCTGGAAATAATTTTCCATCCTTTATTCCATCTCCCTTTGTATCCCAACATAGCAAAGTCTATCAGTCTCAATCTTGAAAACTGAAGTGGCCAAACACAGTGTTGATAGAGAGAGAAAGAATTCCAAATTTCCAATGTGCAAAGAGAAATTAATTTCAGACTTAGAGCCTACTTTCACTTCTCTGGATTCTCTCACCTGCAGAAACATCTTTTCTTTACCTATGTTACTCATTCTTTCTTGTTACTGTCATTACCTTATGTTACTTACTCTTGCTCAGAATTTAACCCTCTATATCCTAACACTAGTGTTGCTCCCCTTCAATGTCAATTACATTCCTCATTTGCAGTGTTCAAAATTGTACAGTAATATGCCAGTTGAAATCTTTATGATGGAAGCATAATGGCTTCTTTGTATGTCAATCACAAACAAGAGAAAATTTGCAGATGCTGGAAATCCAAGCAACACACACAAAATGTCGGATGAACTCAGCAGGCCAAGCAGCATCTATGCAAAAGAGTATAGTTGACGAACTTGTGGTAATGCTCTCCCGTTCACCATTCCCCATTTCTTTTTCCCTCTCTCACCTTATCTGCTCAACTGCCCATCACCTCGCTCTGGTGCTCTTCCCCACGCTTCTTTCTTCCATGGCCTTCTGTCCTCTCCTATTAGATTCCCCCTTCTCTAGTCCTGTGTCCCTTTCACCAATCAACTTGCCAGCTCTTTACTTCACCCCGCTCCATCCCGATTTCACCTATCACCTTGTTTCTTCCTCCCCTTCACTCACCTTCTAACTCTGACTCCTCATCTTCATTTCTCCAGTGCTGCTGAAGGGTATCAGCCCGAAGCATCCAGTGTACTCTTTTCCATAGATGCTGAGTTCCTCCAGCATTTTGTGTGTGTTGCTCGGATTTGTATTTGCTCTCTTTCTGATGAAGAAGAGCCTCTGTGGACAGTCAAGGTCACACGGCACAGAAACTGGCCCAGCCAATCTCCAATGATCCCCTTTACCAGCACTTATACACTTACACTTCTACATTTAGTGGTTTGTGCACAGGGGTACCAAAAAATCTCTTTGTTCCTCCAGTTCCTTATCTTATTGAGATTGCTTCTGCAGTTCATTCCTAATAAGTTAAACTCATATTATTCAATAGTTTGAATTTAATAATTCAAACTATGGGTGTCAGAACCACACCATAAATGCAGCAAGGGGTCACATTTTTTCTCATTCTGTAATCAACCTCAAAATAAGGGCCATGTTTTGATTTTCATGTACGTAATGGATTACTAGTAACTGGAGCTAGGTGCTTTTACAAATGTTAATTTGTAAAGCAATCTGTTTAATACAGGGTTGGGGTATACTTCACAATATTATCTGTTTAATGATTTGGGAAAAATTTTCTTTATGCTGCTGGTCCTTTTAAGATGCCAGTCTCTGGTTTTCTTTGTCCACCTGTGCCAAAGGCAGCTTGAATTTGCATAGTGACTTTGTTGAGCTAACCTTTCTTCACTAGGTATGGAAGAGGGATGGAAAGAGTTAAAAGCTGGTCGAAGGAGAAAACTGAATGATGGGTAGGGAGCACATAAGAGATGATGCGGGGCTGCTGGGTATTTACTGCAAGAGCACAATCACACCCTATTACAGATGTTCTTTCTCTTATCCGTTCCTCTGACCATCTTGTCTACAGTTTAAAATTACCTTTCTTTTTCATCCCTTTCCTAATTCTGAGAAATTGTCTCAAACCCAACTTGTTAATTCCGTCCCTTTTACAGAGTTCACCTGACCTCCTGAGTATAGCTGCATTTTCTGTTTTTATTTCAGATTACAGCATCTACAAAATTTATTTTTGATTTTCATTTACTGATAGAATGTTGCTGCATAAATTGTATTTCAGCACGAAAGGGAGGCCTAGGAGTTGCTTGGAGCATTAAGCCATGGGCTCAATTTGAACCTTTGACGCCTTGCCAATTATCAAGCAACCACTTACACCAATACTATACCACTCCCATTTTATTCTACCCATATTCTCATCAATTTTACTCGGAGTACCACTCATCTACACACTAGAGCTAATCTACAGTGGCCAATTAAATTACCAACAAACATATTCTTGGGATGTGGGAGGAATCTGGAGCACCATGAGGAAATAGATCCTTCAAAGTTGTCATGCACGTAGGTAGGGTGGTTAAGAAGACGTATGGTGTGTTGGCTTTCCTTAGTCAGGAGATTGAGTCCAAGAACCACGAGGTAATCTTGCAGCTTTGTCAAACCCTGGTTAGACCACACTTGGAGTATCATGTTTGGTTATGGCTGAATCATTTTATGAGGATGAGAATGCTTTAGAGAGGGTGCAGAGGAGATTTACCAGGATGCTGCCTGGATTAGAGAAAATGTCCTATGAGGAAAGGCTCAGTGAGTTAGGACTTACCCCTTTGGAGCGAAGGAGGATGAGAGGTGATGATAGAGGTGTACAAGATGATAACAGGCATAGATAGAGTGGACAGCCTGCGTTTTTTTCCCAGGGTGGATATGGCTTATACAAGAGGGCATCATTTTAAGGTGACTGAAGGAAAATCTGGGCAGTATGTCAGAAGTTGGTTCTTTTACACAGAATGATGGGAGCATAGAACATTCTACCAGGGGTGGTGATAGAGTAGATACGTTAGGGACATTTAAGAGACTGTGAGATAAGCTATGGATAAAAGAAAAATGGAGGGCTTTGTGTGAAGGAAGTGTTAGATTAATCTTGGAGTAGGTCCAAAGGTTGGTACATCATGGCCAAAGGGCCTGTACTATGCTGCATTGTTCTATGATCCATGAAATCCACCGAGTTACAGGGAGAAGGTGCAAATTCCACATAGACAGGAATGAACCTGCTTGTCCACTGCTATGAAGCAATAGCACTACTGGTGCTCAGGATCCCTGGCGGTTAAACCTTTTCCTGGGTTGGGTTTAAGTTGAAGTGGATGCACCAGGTCAGAGATAAAAATGGAGGGGTTTGGTGAAAGGTGATGCAAGGGAGACTCAGATCAAACTAGGGTTGTTAAGGTATTTGAAAATGGGGATTTTAAACGGGGAGAGTGGATGCCCAGGTAGTGCTATGGGTTAGAGAACATACAGTTACATTTTGCTTAAGGACCTTCATGGAAAGTGAAGGATAAAAAGACAGAAATGTTAATATTCAAGCAAATCTGAAAGTGATAGCTGAGGTAAGGAAAGCAAAGTTTCTACACTCTCTGGTTCAGCTAGGGAAATGGAGTTGAGCAAGAGAGTGGATTCTTTGATGGGCATCAGCAACGACTTTGAAGTGAATAACTTGTGGTTCATCTGACATAGCGTACTAAGGGTCCATGCAAAGCAGCATGATAGAGTTTGTGGCAGGGTCATGTTTTCTCTGGATGTTAGTCTCTCTCACCCATTTGGCTGAGAGTGAGGGCAAGTTATTCACTTCAAGAGGCAGATCAGCTTCATCTGACCAATGGACATCAGAAATTAATGATCAGAATGGAATAGCAATTCACCCTGAACCTTCCCTCCTTCATAATCCATTGATGATGAAGTCAGAAGTGAGCCCACTCATTGAAGTAGGGATTAAGGGGGTTTCTGATAGAAAGGTTCTGAAAGAACACAGAAGATATTTTGATGAGGCAGAATTTCACTGCTTTAAATCAAATGACTTATTTCCCTGTCCTTCCCTTCTTCCACACCCCATGGCCTTGATGTCTATTCCAAGAAGTATGAAAGAACTGACAGTACAGCAGAGAATTGATAGACACTGGCTTCAAGTGTTTTAACAGCATTGCTAAGTTATGTTATACAGGCAACTCTTGTTCATCTTCCAATTTACCTGTAGTCATGAGTGCCTCAACAGAATGATGTAATGTTCTACAAAAGGCACATTGTTGAGCCATTCTCAGACGCAGCTTGGATCACTTTTAGTCACACGGACTTCACTCCTGTTTGTGTAATGAGAACCACTTTGCAAGGAAATCTTTTACATGGCTTGAGCTGAGAAGGATGAGGTATTTCTACAAATGCAAAAGGTTTAGAATGGAGGCAGAAACCTCTGCTGTTAATTGCAAGGTTGTAGAATTGTCATACAATTGAGGCAGAAAATATCTCAATTGCAAAGATGAAATTGACAGATAAAGAGAGTTGTGAAGAAAGTGGCTAACTGGGAATAGATTATTTGCTTACTAAAAGGTATATACTGACTTGAAATAATTGGCAAAAGGAATATGGGATAAACTGTATGCTATTATGCATGTTTCTGAGTCACAGGGAGAGAAATTAGTCCTATAGCTTTCTTTCTTTTGGAGAAGAATTGGTTTGGAAGGGACCAATTTCACAATTAATTCCACCCCCTCCATGTTGCACCAGCAGTCAAACTGTAAGCTATTGACTTCAAGCTGTGCAAAGACCTCACCAGGAGTAGAATCTAGGGCCCCTTAAAAGTAAATAGGTTTATTTGGGTCTTAACATCTGCTGTTTCCTATAAATGGAACATGAAAATAGAATAGACTTCTTTCTTTATAGTACCTTTTCTCGTCCTTAGTTTATCCTCAAACCATTTCCATACTTTGAGAAATAATTGGCCAAGCAGAAGTTCAAAAGAACCAAGTCCGAAATAATTCACATCATCTTTTACGTCAGTCTGAGGAAACTAGGGTTTCTGGTTAACGTCTCATCTAAAAGACATAACAAGCTATAAGCAGAACCACATTATTTCAAAACACCTTCATATTAAGCGTCAGCCTAAGTTTTCAAACTAATTTTTTGGGAGAAAGATTAGAACTCATGAAATCCCAGGGCAAGATACATTTTCTGTTTGCAATTTCATGACTTTGAGCCTTACTTCCAAGAAATTAATATAAAGTGCCAAGCACCCTGTGACCCATGTCTCTGGATCATTCCCGTCGTAACCTATGGCCCTCAATAGCGCAAGTGCTCACACTCAGTGAAAAGATAAATATAGTAGCAAATAGACAAGTGAGGCAGCATACCCATAAAAGGAGAACACACATAAAAGTTGCTGGTAAATGCAGCAGGCTAGGCAGCATCTCTAGGAAGAGGTACAGTCAACGTTTCGGGCCAAGACCCTTAATCAGAACTAACTGAAAGAAGAGCTAGTAAGAGATTTGAAAGGGGGAGGGGGAGATCGGAAATGATAGGAGAAGACAGGAGGAGGAGGGATGGAGCCAAGAGCTGGACAATTGATTGGCAAAAGGGATATGAGAGGATCGTGGGACAGGAGGCCCAGGGAGAAAGAAAAGGGGGAGGGGGGAAAACCCAGGGGATGGGCAAGGGGTATAGTGAGAGAAAAAGAATGTGTGTATATAAATAAATAATGGATGGGGTACGAGGGGGAGGGGAAGGGGGAGATAGGCTCTCGGGCAGCTTTGTTTCTATAATTGTGCTGATCCAGACACAAAGATAACTTAATGCCTCTCAGGCAAAAAAGGATAGAAGCTGCTACTGACCATGATCCCAGTCCTGGTCAGCCCCAGTTTCCAATCCCCAGCCCCACTCCCAGTGCAGTCAGACAAGAGTTGTTTTAAGATAGAGGCAACAGCAAGTAAGTGAGAGAAAGAACTCTTTTAGAAAAATACTTTGATTGGAGAATTTGCAATCAGAGGAGAGGTGACTTGTGGGAATGGATCTTCAAAAGGAACATATTAATTATACTTTCGAAGTCAAAGTCAAGTTTATTATCATATGTACAGGTACATGTATGCACATATGCAATGAAAAACTTACTTGCAGCAGCAACACAGACCATTTATTATCTCCAGAATGAAGCAAATGGGAAAAACCCTCTGATCTCCTTTAAATATTAAAACAATGGGAGACCCATCCTCATTTCAAAATGGTGAGCAGGAATCCCTGTCAGTTGATTGTTTATTTGTATGTTTGCAGAAAACTGGAAGGAGCCTGATATTCATTTGTAGGTTTTAGATATCCTGGTGAGGTGTTCAGAAATCCCTTGTGATGACTGGCAAAGCTTTGGACCCAGGACAATGTCTGCACTCAGATAATTTTAGTAAACTTGTACACCAGATTGTGCCTCAGATATTCGAAATAGGCCTAGTTCAGGCCTATTTGCTAGCTGTGGATAAAGAAGTCAAGAAATAAATGTACATCTCTGGTGTGCTCTTTTGGATGGAAACATACCATTGCTGCTGGGTTGAAATCAGCTCCAAGGCAAATCTAGTTTGTATATCTTTAGGACATGGTCCAATGTAATGTTGAAACAGTTCAAGGTCTGAAGGAAAACTGAAAATATTCAGCAGATCTGGCAGTGTCTGTGGAGAAAGAATCAGAGTTGGTATCTCAGGTCCAGTTTTGAACTTAAAGATTGTTTTTCATGCCTCAATGCTGCTGGGGGATTGATTGAGGCTTTCTAACAACCTGCTTTTATTTCATATTTATAACAGATGGACTTTTTTGATTCCTGTTAAGGGTTGAATGGTCTTCTCATTGTTTTTCACATTATACTAAAGGCCCTTTGAACTCTGAAGGGGATAGAATCATAATCTGACTGAAACAGGGGTGTTACAATGTTGGAACAAGTTCAACACTGAACAGAGGAGTCACATTTCCCTTTTTTAAATTGCATAAGTGTAAGTGGTGTAAAATAGTTATAATATGCTAAATATTTTCTGAGTCATCTCTTCTCTATTATTTGGTTCTGTTATGAAGTGTAGCTGTTAAGAATACCTTTGAAGAATATCTTAAGTAGATGATCTGTGTAAAGGTATTTGAAATAATAATTTCAATTGAAAATGAATATCATACAACAGCAACTGAGAACATCCAGGATCATCTAAAAAGCTCAAGACAATATGTCTCCTTTTCAATTTCTGTTCTGGTTTGAGCGGTTCAAGTGTGCCGTGTGCAAACGGCGCTATTGCATTAAAATTGTAACAGAAAAGCAAGCAGGATTCCTATTCTTGAGTGACTGTTATGCAACCTTGTAGACTTTGAAAAAGGATAAGATTGAGTTGTTATGTGGCCACAGTTAAGTAGTATATTTTAGTGCAGACATTATCCTGGGTCCTAAGCTGTGCCAGTCGACACAATGGATTTCTGAACACCTCACCAGGATATCTAAAACCTACCAACCACAGACAGCCAGCTGGAGGTGTAGTGACATCAGCACCGGATTTCGAGGCAAGTGGTCCTGAGTTCAAATCTGGCCGGCCCCTTGCACGCTTTCCCTCCATGCTGGGTTGAGCCTCCATCCTTGTAAAAAAACTAGCAAATGCTAAGAAAATGGCAAAAAAATGCCGCCTGATACTCCAGAAGGCACAGAAAAGGAAGAACACAACCACAGGTATAAATCCTAGCCCCACTATTAGTATCACCAGACACCCAAATCATGGTTCATGCATATAGATGCAGAGGTGATATGGCATAATATGGAGAGTAGAATTGATTCAGTTTTGTTTCTGCTGTAGGACTCTTGCAGACATTTTCTTCCCATTAACTGTGCTGAACAACATGGAATTGGGTCAATTCCTAAATGAAAATCCAGGTCTTAGACTCCGGGGGAGAAGGTTGCCAGCTTACCCTGGATGACAGCTCCGTCATATATCAGTAGGGGATAGATGCCACATTTTTTCAAGCATTAATTCCGGGTATATCTCGGATTAGCAATGCATGTGTGTAGAACAGGATGGGGGTCAATGGTGAGTGGCAAGAAAGTCTTTTAAGCCAAAGTGAACATGTATTCTAAGTAATCATATCTGCGATTTTGAATATTTATTTTGGGAGATGCCTGTGGTCAATGCAACTGCTTGTGTTTGCACACATATTGTATTAGAACAGACCTGTCTATGCCGTGGGGTTGAGGGGGAGGATTTTGCAAGTGCCCTGCAATTTAAGCAAGGCTGGTAGATAACAGCTGAAGGGAAAATGGCCCTGTAATTGAGGCACATCTGCTACAGCACAACAAGCAGCTGACGGGGGATCAACCCTAGTCTGTGTACACACTCCAGCTGCCAGCTTTTAACCAGCTGAGACTTGCATTAGCATAAGCAGCCTGCATTAATCAGGAGTATGTGACAAAGTTAGTGATTTTGACCTAATTTGCGACACGCTTATTAGGGTGCGTTGACTAAATGATGTTGTAACACGACTGCAGCCAGCAATATTGAGTTGGTGACCTTTGAAACTTGCAACGGGCTCTCAGCCTTTATGCACTATGATTAGCAAATAAGGTGCTTTTTTTAAAAATCCTGATTATTTGAGTGGGTATCTAAGGGGCTGTAGATCTTTAATTAAAAAATTTTGGCATCAGTAACTCACAGCTTAAAACGTTTCCAATCAAATAAACTTACACTTCAAAATGGCAAATGTTCTTTATTGCTTAAAAGGGGTAAAGACTTCAGTAGCTATATGGCAGGTCTTAATTTTCTTTAGGGTGCGGGTTTGAAAGCAATGATTATAAGATTCTGTCCGACCCCATTTATACTGAGGAAGATACTCATTTGGGAAAGTCTGGCTGTGGAACGGTACCCTTACTGGTAACAAAATGACTGCATCGAGTTGAGCAGGCAACTGGCTGCACTGCTGATATTAACAACAGTTAACAACCAAAGTTTAGGCAGTATGCTGGAAGATTTAAAAGCCATTTTACTGCAGCTGCTGTGGTATTGAAGTGGTGTGCAGCTGAATGCGATTTGTATGTCTATTGAGCCTTTCAGGACTTTCCAAAGTGCTTGAAGCTTTAAAAAAAATTCCAGATGGAAATCTGAAATACAAATAAAATATTCTGGAAAGCTTGAGCAGGTCAGGCAGCACCCATGAAAGAGAAACAATTAGTAATTCAGGTCAAAGATGGTTCATCACAATGCAGGAAGGGGGACAGCAAGTTTGTCTAAGTGGCTACATCATTTCACCTTATTACATTTATTCCTTTCATTCCACCCACTGCCCTCTTCCACCTCTTTTGCCACACAGACCAACTTACTTTCATTACCTAAGTGTCTGAGCCTATCAGTAACATAATCACCTTGTATTTGGGAATGGACTTGCCCTGAGCACCCTCATCCTCTGGATTATTCACTCAGATAAAATATTTATGTCTTTCTCATGTACAAATTGAGGGTTGCTATACTTAATAGTAACCACGCTGCTGATGAGAGCACAGATCCGGTGGGCAGGTCATGTCATCCGCGTGCTGGTCGAGTGCATACCCAAGCAGCTCCTTTTCAGGGAACTCTCTGCTGGAAGACGCTCACATGGAGGACAGAAGAAACGTTACAAAGACACACTAAAGGCCTCCCTGAAGTCGTTTGACATAGACACGACCTCCTGGGAAATGCTGGCACAAAACCGCCCTACCTGGCGCACCCTCATCCACAAGGGCTGTCAGGCTTACGAAGCAAGGCGCATTGCTGAAGCACAACATAAGCGCGAGCCGCGCAAGTCCAGAGCCACCAGCACAACAACTGCAGTGCCTACACATGTCTGCCCAACATGTGCCAGGACATTTCGTGCCCTAATTGGCCTGACCAGTCATCTTCGGACACACCGTATCCAGTCTCAAAGTGACTAATGGTGTCAAGGTCTTTATCGACGACGATGGACGAACCATTCGTTCAGTAACCACCAAGTCATCCAATAGAAGTACCAGCCATTTTTATTGTCTGGATATTAAACCATTACTAGCCTTGGCTTTTTAAATTCATACTGTGCTTGGCAGGCATTGTCTTCTTCACTTGCCTCATCTTTGAGTCTCAACCACACACTTGCTGCAATTAATTATAAGAGGCTTTACGTACTTACCAATGCAGTCAATCAATGTCCTCAATGAATTTGTCACTTTCCTTGGTGGTGAGTCTTTGTTATCCTCATTCCATTGTGCAGTATGATTATGTACATTGAGTCTGTAGGTGATGGTACCATATTGTATGCCCCCAAGAAAATGAATCTCAGGGTTGTACATGGTGACATATATGTACAAAGAAGTTTCTATGATGTTGATGCTATGGCAGAATGGACTGACATACACATGGGACGTGTGAAACACAAAACAAATGTATTTGCTTTTTCATTGCTATTCACAGACTGACCTAGAACACCGAACAGCACAGGACTCTTGGCCCACAATGTCTGTGTTCAGCATGATGCCAAGTTAAACTAATCCCTTCTGCCTGCATGTGATCCATATCCCTCTGTTCTCTGCGTATTCATGGACCTGTCTAAATGCCACAATTGTATCTGCTTCCATTCCACTCCCAGCAGTGCGTTCTGGATACATATTGCTCTCTGTGTAAAAGAAAGACTTGTCCCACACATTTCCCTTAAAATTACCCATTCTCACTTTGATACTATGCCCTCTAGTATTCATCATTTCTAACAAAGGAAAATGATTTTGGCTGTCTCCCCTGTATATACCTCTCATAATTTTATAAACTCCTATCAGGTCTCCCTCCAGCTTCTCATGCTCTAGAGAAAATAATCCTAAATTAGTCTGATCGCTGCTTATGGCTATAACCCTCTAATCCAGGTGCTGTCCTGGCAAACCTCTCCAACATCTCCACACTCTTCAGTAATGGGCTGACCAAAAACTGTACAGAGTACTTCAAGTGTGGCCTCATCAAAGTTTTATACAACTGCAACAGAGCTTCTTCATTCATAGCCTATGTCCGTAGTGATGAATGCATATGTGAATGCACTGCTTCTTGATATATTCCCTATGTCCGTAGTGTGAACGCAAGCATGCCATATACCACCTTTATTTTTGTTTGTTTAGAGATACAGTACAGAACAGACCCTTCCGGCACTTCGAGCTGTGCTGCCCAGCAGCCCACAGATTTAACCCTAGCCCAATCAGGGGACAATTTATAGTGACCAATGAGCTTACTAACTGATAGGTCTTTGCACTTTGGGAGGAAACCAGAGCATCTGGAGGAAACTCACGCGCACATGGGCAGGAACATACAAACTTGCTTTCAGAGGATGCCAGAACTGAACTTTGAACTCTGATGCCTCAAGCTGTAATAGCATCGAGCTAACTGCTAAGTTATCGTGGTACCCTGACTACTACTTTACTAGTTTAGCTAATCATGTTTTGAGAGTATTCTACAAAACAACTCAGAGAGCAGCTAGTCAGATTACGTGATCCTTAAACGGATGAGACCTGTAAGCAGGGGTTCCCAACCTGGGGTCCACGGACTCCTCTATTTATTGGAAAGATCCATGGCATAAAATAGTTTGGGAACCCCTGCCTTAAAATGACTATTATTATTCTTAATCAACAATACATACACTACGCAAATGAATTTGTTGGCCTTTGGAGAGGTAAGTGTGCTCTTTCTTAATGAGATAGAACAAACACATTTTTGGAGGCCTGAAAGATCAAATTTTAACTTTGTTCATGATTATTGGTGACGAGTTTACTGTGCCTCTGTCTGAGTCTCCTTGGGCATCCCTCTGGCAATCCAGCACTCAAGTCTTCAAGAAACGAACGTTACTTAATGGAGCCACTGAGGTGTTATATTTGATACTGTACATGTTGGCACGTTGCCAAGTGGTTAAGGCGTTCGTCTAGTGATTTGAAGGTTGCTAGTTCGAGCCTTGGCTGAGGCAGCATGTGTGTCCTTGAGCAAGGCACTTAACGACAAATTGTTCTGCGACGACACTGGTGCCAAGCTGTATGGGTCCTAATGCCCTTCCCTTGGACAACATCAGTGACATGGAGAGGGGAGACTTGCAGCATGGGCTCCATACAACCTTGCCCAGTCCTGCGCCCTGGAAACCTTGCAAGGCGCAAATCCATATGGTCTCATGAGGCTAACGGACGCCTATAACATTTGGGCCATCTTGAGTTCAGAATATGGGTGTGGCCAGGCCAATAAACTGATCAAGAAGGGTGCTTTGGATTGGAGAACTCTACCTATTATCACTTCCCCTGAGCAACCTGTGCGAGCTGTTTTGGGACCAAGTGCTGAAGGCACCAGCACACACATGAACCAGACACTGACCTGTTCATTTTCTTTCACAGAGAAGTGGTGTTCTCTCAGTTAGATAAGCAAACGTAGCTGTAAAATGTTCCAGCTGTTTCTTATTCATGAGTAGTGATGCCTTCGCATTCTGGCTCTGTTGATTAGAATGCTGTCAGAGCATGATATTCTGGCATACAACAGCTACTGATCAGTATTCAGCCTTACTTCCAGTGCAGCACATTGGACATAATAGTGTCCAATTTTTTTATGCAAATCACACAAAAATCAGTTTAACCTTGAGTAGATCATAGTAGCAATAGATTCTTGGTGAAATCATGGCAAAAGTCTGGTGTAGTTTTGTGTTGTTTCATGTAGCACCATGGTCCTGGAGGATTGTTGTTTTGTTTTTACCGTGTACTGTACCATGGTTGAAATGACAAAAAAAGCGACTTGACTTGACTTGATTTGAAAATTAGGACATCCAATTGTTATTTTTCCTCCGACACGTTTCGTCAGATACGTGACTGATTACATCACTGAGCTTCCATTGCTGTCCTCGCGGAGATAAACTGGAGCTATAGGATTCAACCTACAACTATCCTGCTATTATCACAAGCACTCTTAGAAAAGGACAGCACGGAAGCATGAGAACATCAGCCCACAAGGAATGAAGGATCTTGGCAGCAATGGGATTCGAACTTGCACCAACAAATTGACTGGAACCTAATTCAAATGCCTGAGATAACTTGGTATGTTTTTGAGTGTGAGCTACCCCAACACTGTTTTAATCATCATTTTTGATAATTTCATGTTTTAATTGTGAGGAATCTGAACAGATTTTGCTGCTAAATTGTGCATTCAGTGCATCAAAAAATGGTGAAGCTCAGTTTCTAAGCTTTAGCCAAATAAAACCTACAAACTGCTGGAGGAATAGCATTTGTAAGGCAAAGAGATTGTCAGGATTCTGGGTGAAGGCTTTTTTGGACTGAGAGAAGTGAGGCAGTGTCTGAGCATTAGCCTCTTGTCACACCAGCACACGGTGTGCCACCAATTCTCTGCATACATTCCTTTTGCATGCATTGTGAAGATGATGTGTCGTTGTACCTGACTCCTCACACACAATTTCCCCTCTGTGATTGGCAGCGCAAGGAGTAGGCTGTTCTGGAGTAGTCCATGAATCAGTCTGATACTAAATGTGTGCGAACAGTTTTGATGCGGTTAAGCACCACATTAACCCAACCAACACAGACGACACATTAGCTGACCTGATAGTTTCTCTGGGCTAGCATTGCAGGTGTAGAAATAATTAAACCCAGCCTAACATGTGATTAACTTTTCTTGGCTGGTCATCAGAATGTTTCATCATGATGATTTTATTCAAGTCTTTGTGATTTGAACATCACCATAGCAACATGGCCATGATGATCTTAGCAGTTGCAGGTTCCTTGCTGTGTGACTGGCTTTTCACCTTGTTGGGCAGTCATTCTTTTGTGCTTCAGCATTAAATTCATCCATCAGATTACCTGTGCAGACAGAAACATCTTTGAACTCATTAATGGTTTGTTTTTGTTCTCTATTCATAAAACACTGGCAGGCAGCAATATCTTAATAGACCTGACACATTTTCTTGTGCAGTCAGTCAGGTGGAGCCCTGATAGTGGTTGTGAATGCACCGTGTAGATTCTTGGTTGGTACTGTTCGCTGTCACCTTGGCTTACAACAAGTTATCTCATTCAGTCTGTTGTAGCTGACTACTGTAACCTGCTATTGCTTTGTTACTGTGGCTGATAACCCATCTGCTCCACAATTCAAATAAATAATTTATCAATTCTTTCATTGTCAACTTGCCTATATTAGTAGCTGTTGAATATCCATTTCATTTAGATCATCTTCTGCAAAAGGGGCACTATGTACTACCCCATAACTCAAATCATTCCTCCCTCCCCCATTTATTCCCCCACACCCTCCCAGTCTCTGCTTCATAACACCGCTCAATGTCCTACTCCTCTTCTAAACTACTCAGCTCTCTTTCCACACCTCTTCCCATTCTCCCCTTTCAGTTGCTCAGCCATAGTCCTTCAGAGATCGTTTCCGAGTTGGCACAATCTTAAACACAAGGAAGTCTGTAGATGCTGGAAATCCAAAGCAGTGCCCAGAAAATGCTGGAGGAACTCAGTAATGCAGGCAGCTTCCATGGAAATGAATGGACAGTCCTATCTTTTTATTCTGGCATCTTCCCCCTTCCTTCTTGGTCCTGAAGAAGTGCCTCAGCTGGAAACGTCGACTAGCTATTCATCTCCATAAATGCTGCCTGACCTGCTGAGTTCCTCCAGTATTTTGTGTGTGTTGCAAGCACATTCTTACCCAGCTTGCTGCCCAGTTCGTCCCTCAAATAATGCACCCTGCCAAAGAATCCAGTCTCCACTGCATCACATGATCTAGGGAAGTAGTTATTAACATGCCAAACGAGTTGACGTCAAATCTATCTGTGCAATGGCTTTATGTAAATAAGCTTGCTGAAACTATGCTTAATCTTTGAGTTATGAATTAACTTCATTTGAAATTAGTTTTAGATTTAGAGATTAGAATCCACAGTGACTTCTGAATAATGTCTGCATTAGTGTTAGCAACTGCATCATTCATCACAGCCTCACTGTATGAACACAAGGAAATAAGACAATATATAATAAGACAAACTGATTAGGAGGAGGAGCTATGTAACACTACCATTTATTTATTTTATTAGCTGTTTGCCAAAGAGAGGGAGAGATGCAGTATTATAAAACTCATTGTTTGCCTGTCAGAGGCTTAGTTCTGCACAGGGTGGATCTTGCTTTGATTTTCATGTGCACTTGTATCAAGTGGGGTTGATGCTTGCTGTGATAGCCTGTACCTTAATAATAAATGTTGGCTCTCTATCTCATTTTATAACCAAGTCTGTCATGAATAAAGGAATAATTTCTATATCCTCTGGGAGTCTACAAGAATAATTTAAGATTTACTTTTGCGAGACAGCCCAAGGAACTGATGGAGAGCTGATCAGGTCTGTCCAAAACTAAACTGGAAATCTGCATATTAGTCTTGCCGTAGGACTGATTGACATATTAGAAGCCCCTTATATCTGAATAGCTGGGATCTTTGAACACCCGGACCTTTAAATTAGGTTTGGCTGCTTCCCCAATATTAATGGTACAAAAGGTCACTGACTGTTTAGAAGCTGGTACCACCCTGATAAAACAAAAAAATAACAACTTCACTTGTCTTCACAACCAGCATTTCCAGACTGTCCATTTTCCTAGTCTTACCTTTTTGTTCCTCTGCTTTCGAATAGCTCAATTTGTTCTACTTTTCTCTGCTTTCATTATTTGTCAGTTTTGCATGAAAAATGCCACTTTCATTGGAGACAATCCATGAGTTCCACAAGTCTACTCACAGTGCAAAATGTTCTTCAGTGTGTCTTCTGCTCTGGCTGAGGATGAAAAGGCTTTTAGCAATAGTGCTGTTCTGTGTTCTGAACTGGATGGCTGGCAGCAAGTGAGGGGTGGGTGTGTGATGTCGTGCTACAGAGAGAAGTGTAACAAAGGCACTTGGTCTGCAAACTCGTCACTCCATGTGTAGCATGATAGTGGACAGATGCCTCCATTCTCACTAGCTAGCACAATGCTTTACAGTAGAGGCTATGTGGGTTCAAATCCCACCACTGCCTGCAAGGTGTTTTGTACATACTCTCCATGAACATCTGGGTTCCTCCTGGTGCTCTGGTTTCCTCCAGAGTCCAAAGACACACCAGTTGATAGGTTAATTGGTGCTTGTAAATTGTCCCATGATTAGGCTGGGCTTGCTCGGCAGCGTGGCTCGAAGGGCTGGAAAGACCTACTCCACGACATACCTCAGTAAATAAAATCTCTAGCCTTTGTCACAAATTGAAGGACACACCAGTCTGCACTCAATCTACACAATTCTCTCCTTCAGAATCAGAATCAGATTTAATATCCCTAGCATATGTCATGAAATTTGTTGTCTTTGTGGCAGCAGCACAATGCAATATATAATAATAGAGAAAAATAAAAACTGTGAAGGAAAAAAAAATATATACATATGTTTAACCGTTAAATTAAATAAGTAATGCAAAATGTCTTGCATACTGTGGAGGCTAGTGCCCATGATGGAGCTAACTAAGTTCACAAAGTTCCTCTTACTCCATTTCTGCCTGTGATCTGCTCCTTAGCTCCCATTTAGTTTAGTCTTTTTTTGTAATTCCTTCTGAGCTTTGCACATGCACTTGTACTGACCCTGTCATGCAGGGATCCCATGCTGAGGTTGGTGAAGGTGAGCTTAAGGAGTGCTCTATTCTTAGGCAGTGTGGGTGGAAATTCTTTCTGTCCCGAGGAATGGTGGCAGGTGAGTGTTTGGGAAAGGTCAGGGGTAATGGAGTGAAATGTTGACACAGGAACAAGTAACCAGCTATTTGGCTGCAGTACCTTGAATATATTATAACTGATCTGGATTTTAACTTTATTCGTATATTTTCTCTTGACCAACAAAATCCAAGGGATTCATCTCTTTGTGTGAATTTACATCACTGCAAAAACTTCTTCAGGAAAAGAAATGTAGCATTACACTGAAGAAATGCTGCTGACATTGCTGTGGTTTTGGGAGTGAGGAAGAGGAGAAAACGTGGTGGAGAAAATAATGCCACTGCTTAGCAGAGATGGCACTGTAGAGGAAAACAACCTGGAGCAGGAATTGGGGAGGGAGGAGGCAAGAGAAGCCTTAGAAAAGTACCCCAGAGCAGAGCAGCGAGGTGCCAAGCTGTTTTCTTGGTGGAAGTGCAGGAACAGTATAAGGTATTGTATAGGGACTGGTTGAGGGACTGTGGGAAGCTCAGAGCAGTGTTGGGAAACATGCTCCTAGGAAACAATACCATCTTCCCTCAACTTCAGTTAGATTTTGACATACATTGAAGGAAATAAGAGAATCGCCATTAGTTGAATTTAGTAGCTCATAGACACCACGGTGGTTGGTCTGATCAGAGGGGATGATGAGTCGGCCTACAGGGACGAGGTCCAGCACCTGGCCGTGTGGTGTGCCGACAACAACCTGGCCCTTAACACCCAGAAGACCAAGGAGATCATTGTGGACTTCAGGCATGCCAGGAGTCACACTCACGTCCCCATCTACATCAACGGAACTGGAGTGGAGCGTGTATCGAGCTTCAAATTCCTTGGTGTCCACATTTCCAAGGATCTCACCTGGTCCCTGAACTCCTCCATCTTGATCAAAAAGGTACAACAGCGCCTTTATTTCCTGCTGAGCATGAAGAAAGCTCACCTCTATCCCAGAATACTGACGGACTTTTACTGCTGTACCATTGAGAGCATACTCACCAACTGCATCTCAGTGTGGTATGGCAATTGTCCCGTATCAGACTGCAAAGCACTCCAGTGTGTGGTGAAAACTGTCCAGCAGATTATCCGCACCCAATTGCCCACCATTGAGAACATCTACCATAAACGCTGCCTGGACAGGGCGAAAAGTATTATTAGGGATGCATCTCACCCTAACCATGGACTTTTTACTCTCCTCCCATCCAGTAGGCGCTACAGGAGCCTCCGCTCCCGCACCAGCAGGCACAGGAAGAGCTTCTTCCCTGAGGCTGTGACCCTGATGAACCTCTCATCACAGCGCTAAGCAGTATTGCATCCGTATTGTACTGTCTCAGTACTTTTATATTTGTGTGCTGTAGCACTTTTTTTATTCTCAGTTATTTTGTAAATAACACTATTCTCTGTATTTCTGGTCAGATGCTAAATGCATTTCATTGGCTTTGTATCTGTACTCGGCACAATGACAATGAAGTTGAATCTAATGTAATCTAATCTAAAGCATTTACAGTGAAATTATTTTCTTTATTATCTTGTAGACATTTATTTTGAGCTTTTTTTCCAGCCTTTATGCAATAGATATCTACATCAATGTTTTCTCATTGTTGGTCAGTTTTTGCTGATCAGACTAGAATATTCCACCTCACTCACGGGCAAAACATTCTGGAAACACACAGCCCACCAGGCAGAGAACAGAGTTAACGTTTCAAGTTACAGACTGTTCGACAGAACTGGAAACCACACAATATTTTAATTATTTGTCTCAGTCTTTGTGTATTTTTGGCCTTTATTTCTCATTCTTGCTCCCTCTTCCTCACTCTCTCTCCTTCTCCCTATATCTATCTACTTTCACTTTCCCTCTCTGCCGCTTTCTCTCTCACTCTCTCCCTGTATATCCCTACCTTTTCTCTTCTCTTAATCCTCTTTGCCTTTCCTGTTCTCCTCTTTTCTCCCCTTCTGCCTGTCTCTTACCCTTTATCCTTTCTATTCATTTCCTTTTTTCTTCACCCCTCTATTCTATGCTTTTTTTCAAACCCACTGTCTCCCTTCTCTCCCCTTCTCTCTTCCTTATCCACCCTCAACCTCCCTCTTTGCTGTTCTCTCTCTTTCCTTTCTTTCAGTCCTCCCCTCCCCATCCACTTCACAGACTCTGCCAGGCCTTTTGAGTATTTTCAATTCTTCAACAGCCCCAGGATTTTACACACACAAGATGCGGAACTCAGCAGATCAGGCAGCGTCTATGGAAATGAAGAAACAGTTGACGTTTCGGGCTGAGACCCTTCTTCAGGAATGAGGAAGGGGGAAGATGCCAGGATAAAAAGATGGGGAGAGCGAAAAGAGGTTAGCTGGAAGCCAGGTAGGCCGGAAAGCTCAAGGGCTGGAATAAAAGGAATTGTTTAGAAGAGGAGAGCAGACCACAGGAGAAAGAGAAGGAGGAGGGGACCCAGAGGAAAGTGACAGGCAGGTGAAAAGAGGCATGAGTTCAGAGCGGGGAATAGAGGAATGAGGAAAAGGGGAAATTTTACATTCCTATTTAAGCATTCATATTAGGTGACATTCATGACCTCATGAAATTTTCAAACTATATTGCAAATTAGATTTATGCATAGAATTACCACAAATACAATCACTACTCTGTGCTTACTTTTGTTGATTTGTAAATGTGTTCCTTTAAGAAAATATCAAGGTTATATCATTGGGAGTAGGTTAAGTGAAGATGCCAAGGGAGACATGTCATTAACACCAGCATAAGCAGCGGAACTGCAAGTGTTTGTTCAACTCTCTTACATTTTGTGCCATGGGCCAGTGCCCCAGTGAACATACTGGCAAACGCTGCTGAAGAGTCCACTGAGAGAAGGTGGAGAAGGTGTTGTCAGAGGCGGCTCTGCAAGAGAAAGCAAGCTGACATTCAAAAAAGTGAATAAACCAGCGATGTGTTTTCAACCACAGGAAGCTGTAATGAGGTGGATTCCCTTTTCAGTAGCTCACTTAGTCAACATGATCCAATTTCCTTTACAGTGAGACATCACATACTTGCCACTTAAGAGTAAGTCTATCAACACCCACAAAACTATCCACTCTTACAGATCGCAAGCTTCCCTCTTGATATGTCTCTCAATACATCCCACTCTGAATTACATCCAAATTACCATACATCACATTTATCCAATGTCTTTAAGGGCTTACCTTATGATAATATGTTCCTTTACCCTATTAGTCTTTGTTTGGAAGGGTTCAAACTGATTTTACTTTCTTGCTCTTTATTTTGTAAACTGCATTTTGCATGGATTAAATTACTTTGCTTTAATGAACAACTTGGCTGGATCAATTTTGCTGTGATCTTCTGTTCCCCTTTAAGGCACTTCTTTTGCTTATATCCAACACATTTTTCTCAATGGAATTCAAGGGGATAGTTTAATTTCCTGATTAAGAGGCCATTATTCATGGCTCTATGTCTTGTTGAGTAGGGTGTGCCAGATTTCTACACTGACAGCCACATGTACTAAACTGGTACAGTCGACCTTCATTAATCCGACTACCTGTAATCCAGTTTCTTCGATAATCCGGCACTGATTATGCTTGATGTGATCCTTCTGTAATTCGGCATTTTCACTAATCCGACACTCCTCAGGTCCCAATGGTGCTGGATTAGTGAAGGTTAGCTATTGTTTAATGTGATCCTTCTGTAATTCAGCATCTTCACTAATCCGGCACTCCTCAGGTTCCAATGGTGCCGGATTAGTGAAGGTCGACCTGTATTTCAAAAGGTGGTCTTACTGTCTGAGACCACATGCTGAATCATAGGCAGTGCCAGAGATCGATGAAATGTAACACTGGTCATCCAGAGCTAGCTGTCTGTTAAAGATCTTAGCAGCTTTTGATGCTGTTGTCGGATTCTGATGTTTTTTAATCCAAGGTTCTTTCAAGAGTCAGAAACGAGGCATAAAGCTTGTTGCCTCACGATCATTTTATTCAGTATTACTAGGAAAAAAAGAAAATTGGAAATGGACAGTGACAGGAGCAGAAACTAGAAAGGGAGAGAAGCAAAAGGTGGCAGAGCCAGGTGATCAGCTCTTGCGTACCACATAGAGAAGAAACATTCCATTCAACCAATCAGATGGGCCTTATTCAAATAATGCAACGCTAGAGAAGATTACAGAGCTTTCCAGAATGATACAAAAATCTGTAACCACTAGGGGACACAGTAAACAACAGCACATACATACTCTGACCACTAGGAAACATACTAAACAGTTATAGTACTGTGAAAAAGTCTTGGAAACATATATCTAGCAACACGCCTAAGACTTTTGCACAGTACTGTGTACTGGTTAAAATTGGAAGGCAGTTGGGAAACAGAAACAAGAGTACTCAGCATTGTATTAGCTCATTAGTACTAACTGTTATTTGGTAACTGGAAAGACGTACTATACAGTACTGTGCAAAAGTCATCTGAATGTCTGTCATACTTGAAATTTATTAAAACCAATACTGAATTTAAAAAGAAAGTAGAATCATATCCCTTATCTTCCTCGCTGTTGTAATATCTCCATTGAAAGCACAACGAAAAACATTTACACGAGAGGGATCAGACCATTCATCCCTTTGAGCAAGCTCTGTCATTCAATATGAAAATAATTGATCCTCTATCTCAATATTCATGTTCTCCTCATCCCTCTTCATGTTTTCTATGTCTTGATAATTACAGTATTTACTTCTTTCTCTACCACAGGCTTTAGTGGTAAAGAATTCTACAGGTTTGTCATCCTCTGAGCGATGAAATTTTACTTTTTCTTGGTCTTAAGTAACTTGTATTCTAAGACTGTGTTGCCTCGTCCTGGATCTTTCTTTTTTTTCTTTATTTCTTTATTAATCTTTTTATTGATTTAAAAGGAGCATAAATACAATCAAGAGGAGAATTATCTCAAATATATATATCAGTAACAATACAAACTGAGATTAAGATAGACATTGTCAAAATCATACATATTGTTAAGCTAGTATAAAATATATAATGAAAAAAAGAAAACAGCAATTCTCCTCTTATCAGTTCATGAAGAGGAAAGAAAAAACATTGAGTTTTAAAAGGAGAGAAAAAAAAACCCACTACACTATATGAAAAAAAGAAACAAAAAAAAGGGACTGGGCAGTCCATTTTGAGGATACAACCAAAAAAAAAATACTTTCTAATCAAATCTAAAACTTCGAAAAAAATTGGAAGAGTAATAAATCAAATTAAATGAAAATATTGGATAAAAGGTCGCCAGATTTGCTCAAATTTAAAGGATGTATCAAATGTCTGGCTTCTTATCTTCTGTAAACTTAAACAGGACATAATGAAGGAGAGCCAATAAAAGACTGTAGGTGGATTAGAATCTTTCCACTTCAATAAAATGGCTCTCCTAGCCAGTAAGGTCAAAAAGGCTATCATATGTTGAGCAGAAACAGGAATATTTTCTGCTTCCGATGGGGTAATCCCAAAAATTGCCGTAAGCAAATTAGGTTGAGATCTTTCATCATCCAGTCTGTCCTACTCTGTCAGAAATATGGTCATTTTGATGTGATCCATACTCATTCCTCTAATCTCTAGTGATTATAGGCTTAGTTAACATAATCTCTCCTAAATTCCCATCAGGAATTTGACTGAAGAATTTTCATTACATGTCCTCTATGGCAAGCCTATATCCTCTAAGGTGAGGAGACCAAAACTGCACATAATACAGGTTTGGTTTCAGGAAGGTGATGTATGATGATAGTAAGACATTCTTTTTCCTGTAGTCTAAACCTCCCTCAATGAAGGCCTTGCATATTACATGCCAGCTCTAACCTGGAATAGGACAAGTTCCACTGCATCTAGTGCTGAGGTAGAGCAAGTCGGTACTAGCAGAGTCACCCATTGCAACGTGTTCCCTCATTCATCATGGAGCCTCGTATTGGCTGCTCAGAACTGCTGGCAAAAGTTACAAAAAATCCTGTCCATATAAGAATCGCAGAGATACCATAAATGAAACCAAATATTTAAGGTGTGTTTTGAAATGACTTCTTGGTTCTTGGTTAGTCAGGATGCTTGTGGGGAGAAGGCAGGAGAATGGGATTGAAAGGGAAATGGATCAGCCACGATGAACTGGTGGAGCATACTCGATGGGCTGAATGGCTTAATTCTGCTCCTATATCTTAGGGTCTTATTTATTTATTATTCGTTCTTTCTTACAGTTTGTTTTCTTTTGCATGTTAATTGTTTGTCCTGTTGGATTTGATCTTTCATTGATTCTATTGAGTTTCCTGTATTTTCTGTGAATGCTCACAATAAGACAAATCTCATATATGTACTTTGATTAGAAATTTACTTTGAACTTTGAACTTTAATCTAGGCAGAGAAAGATGAAGTTTAAAGATTACACTGTGTGGAAGCTTCATAAACTTCCCAGTGATTTAATGGACACAATGCAAAGTTCCTGACTTTACTGCAGCAGGTTCCTCACAGAGTGCCCCATACTTAGATGGGTTCTCCCACTCTTCACTCCCTCT
Source organism: Mobula birostris (assembly GCF_030028105.1). Classification (NCBI taxonomy): domain Eukaryota; kingdom Metazoa; phylum Chordata; class Chondrichthyes; order Myliobatiformes; family Myliobatidae; genus Mobula; species Mobula birostris. The sequence continues at coordinate 15,726,337 of NC_092393.1, forward strand.
TCATTGACAGAGGTCAAAGTTGGTAGCAGATCAACAAAAGACTAGCTGGCACCTTAGTGAACTGGGGGTCTATAATATATCACTTCTATCACTGATCATCAGAAAAACTGACATGTAAAAATAGGCAATGCAAGAAACACACAGCAGGTCAGGCAACATCTGTGAATAATGGAACAGAGTTAATATTTCTGGTTGAATTTCAGTGGTTCAATAGTTCAGTTTATTATCAGAATGTATTCACTATACAACCTGAAATATTTAGTCTGCAGACATCCACAAAAAACAGAAGAACCCCAAAAGAATGAACAACAGAAAAATGTTAGAACCCCAAAGACCCCTCTCCCCTCTCCCCGCACAAGTAGCAGCAAGCATCAATGCATCAACATCCCCCTTCCCCTCCACTCACATCAACGTCCACCACCCACGAAGCAACAGCAAAAGCCCAAAGAGACACCATGATCTGCAGTCAATGAAAGCTATTGTTTGCTTGACAGACTCTCACTGACAAAGGACAGAGAGATGTCACCCATTTCATGGTGAAAGAGGAGACTAACAGTTGCTGTTAGAATGTTGTAGTCCGCTACGTCGCTTTTTATTCTGAGATTCTCCCACGAGAGAATCGGCCGCAAGCTCTCCCCACAATTAAGAGAAAGAAAGAGTGTGGTTGCTCGACTACAAAGACCTTCGTCCACAGCATCCGCCACCACGAAATCCTGATGTTCCCTCTCCTGCAACGCCTCAGTTAGTGGCACCGGCCTGGAATCAGTTGTCCACGTAGGGCCACACCGCGGCATCTGCCATGCCACCCCTGGAGAATGTTGGAAAACGGCTGGTCGGTCAGTGAGCTCCAAGAAAGGAAACTAATCAGTGTGGAAAATAAAAGCAGTTTTCAGTGCTGTTTCAGATCAGAGTCCTCGATAGAACCCCAACCACCTTGAAGCGGGAAAAAGAGACATTAAGAAGAGGAATTTAAGCTGTTTCCGCAGATGAGCTTGAAGAACTAGCCATTTGATGCCATCTTAACTCCGCCCAAGAAGGATTTGACAAGGTTCTGAAGTATCTTCACTTTTCACTTTTACCTTAATTATCAGGATTTAACGATAAAGAGAAAAACAGGAATGACTGGACTGGAGCAAATCAGAATGACTGGATTAAATATGCAAGTACAAAGAGATGGAAAAGAATTTAAAGATCTACAGTAATTTACAACTGCAGAACCAGGCTTGAGAGCTTCCATTACTCCTTCCCTGTCTCAGAGAGGCTGAGTGGCAATGCAGAATCAGAAATCTCCTCATTAAAATGCATGCACACTATTAAGCACTGGCCACCTCTGAAATGAGTTTAATGGGCAATTAAGGTGCAAAAGCAGCAACTTCATGGGTCTCCTGTGTGATGGTGAGTTAGCTGCAGTTTTATGCCTGGAGGTGCTATCATCCATCGTTTACGGGGTTCAGATCCCATGAATAATTCCTCTTCACTACATGATGCTGGTCTATTTACACAATAATGTGGTGAGCATTAATGAACTTCTTACTTTGGCAGCATATTCTATGCCATTGGGTTCCTTTCATATCCCAACTCACACCACATTCTTTATTCATTAACCCCCAGAATGATCCTGTATTAGTTTTGTCTTACCTGTTGCACATTCATATTTTCTCCAGAGGTTATTGGTTGGCATGGTATCCCTGGACTCCATTGAACTTCTCCCACAGCACTAGCACCACAGCAATGGCTTCAGTAAGGTGGAAGTTGAAAAGTAATTTGGATTTGAAAAGTGTACTTGTTGTGGTCAAGAAGTAAGGACTTTAAAATTGAGATGAAACCACCTCAGAGGATATTAAAAAATAAATTTAAGAAAAAGATGTAGAAAGCTGTGTAAAGTTTTTTATAAATGGAAGGTTTCAAAGTGGTAGAAATACTAAGCAGGCCAGGCAGAATCTCGGAGAAGCAAAGTTCGCAAACACGAGGAAATCTGCAGATGTTGGAAATTCAAGCAACACACATCAAAGTTGCTGGTGAACGCAGCAGGCCAGGCAGCATCTCTAGGAAGAGGTACAGTCGATGTTTCGGGCTGAGACCCATCGTCAGGACAAAGAAACAAAGTTGTTGTTTTAAGCTGAATATCCTTCAGTTGAACTAGGAAAGAGAAAACAAGAGTGTTTTAAGTCACAGTGGGGGTGGGGGAGTGCATAGAGAGAATAGAGGAAATATCTAGATTGAGCAAAAAACAAATTACTGGAAGAACTTGGCAGATCAAGTAGCATCCGAAGAGGCCAAGGGATTGGTTCACGTTTCAGGTCAACACCTTGAATTAGGATTGAAAATATTGCATTACATGGACAATGTTGGTCCTCCTTTAGACATTGCTTTTGTTCATCCCCACAGCCCTCTTATCTCCACAACATAACATCCAATTCTTTTAATACCTTTCCAGTTCTCATGGAAGATCAGTGCCTCTGAAACATTACTACTGCATGACCCTCTGAATATTTCCTGTTCCAGTACTTTGTTTTCTTTTTAACTTCAGGAGATATTAAGACATGGTTTAGTCAAAGAGACTTTAATAAGGATCTTAAGAATTGGAAGACTCAGGGGGATTTCACAGTTTTGGTAACGGGTGGTTGAAGGAAAAAACACTAAACAAAGTCAGAGATGTTGAACAGGCCAGGATGTAGGACTAAATTTTAGAAGGGTAATGGTAATGGCTATGGTTATGGATTTAAAGAATATTAAAGTCAAAGATCTGTTAGCTCAGCGAGCACTTAAAAAGCAGCCAATTAATCTCCTTGGACAGACAACAAAGAACAACTATTGGTCAGTTTAGTGAACAAAGCCATTAAGATTTTTTTCTCTCTGACTGCTAATGATCTGAACATAAAATTATAATGGCATTCTTCAATGGGATTGGCCCAGGCAATGGAGGATATTTAATGGCTTATGGATAATGGTTTAAAACTCATTGGGAATGTTATATGAATTCTACAGGCACATTTCTGGGCACCGATGACAAAAGCCAAACTTTATTTTTAAAAAGTGGAGTGGTTTTCTAAAGGGTGGAAGGAGCTTTGGAGCCTGGAATGTGAAGAGATAGAATACTTGAATAGGGGAGAGATGGGACAACCTTTTTACACAGAAGGTAATACATATAAAGTTCAAAGTAGAAGTATTATCGAAGTTCATATATGTTGCCATATTCAACACTGAGATTCATTTTCTCTAGACATAAATCATTTTCTCTATAAATCCATAGAATAATAACCATACAGAATCAGTAAAAGACCACATCACCTTAGGTGTTCAACCGGAGTGCAAAAGACACAAACTGTAGAAATATAAAAAGAAAGAAAGAAAGAATAATAGGAATAATAATAATATATAAGCAGAAAATATCAAGAACATGAGATGAAGAGTCCTTGAAAATGAGTCCCTAGGTTGTGGGACCATTTCAATGATGGGGCATGTGAAGTTGAATGAAGCTATCCTCTTTGGTTCAAGAGCCTGATGGTTGAGGGGTAATAACTGTTTCTGGAGCTGGTGGTGTGAGTACTGGGGTTCCTGTACCTTCTTTCTGATAGCAGCAGTGAGAAGAGAGAATGATGTAGCTGGATGATGATGGATGCTGCTTTCCTACAACACTGTTTCATGTAGATGTGCTCAATGGTGGGGAGGGCTTTACTCATGATGAACTGGGCCATATCAACCACTTTTAGTAGGATTTTCCATTCAATGGCATTGGTGTTTTCATACCAGGCTGCAATGCAGCCAGTCAATATACTCTCCACTACACAGCTATAGAAGTTTGTCAAAGTTTTAGATGTCATGCCAAATCTTTGTAAACTCCTAAGGAAGTAGAGGCGCTGCTGTAGTTTCTTTATAATTACACTTCTGTTCTGGGCCCAGGACAGTTCCTCTGAAATAATAACACTGGGGAATTTATAATTTCTGATCCTCTTCATCTCTGTTCCTCCAAAGAGGACTGACTCATGGACCTCTGGTTTCCTCTCCTGAACTCAATAGTCAGCTCCTTGGTCCTGCTGATATTGAGTAGGAGATTGTCGTTGAACTACTGGGTTGGCACCACTCAGCCCAATTATCGACCTCCCACCTATATGCTGATTCATCACCATCTTTGATTTGGCCTACGAAAATGGTGTCATCAGCAAACTTGAATATGGCATTGGAGCTGTGCTTAGCTTCACAGCTAAGCCCCCTGATCTACATGTAAAACAGGTAGATCAGGGGGCTAAGCACACAGCCCTGTGGTGCACCTGTGCTGATGGAGATCGTGGAGGAGGTGTTGTTGCCAGTCCAAACTGACTGATGTCTGCAAGTGAGGAAATTGAGTATTGCACAATTGAATAAGGGGGCATAGATTGGTTTTGAGGGGATGATGGTATTAAGTGCCAAGCTGTAGTCAATAAAGACCATCCTGTTGTATGCATCTTTGCAATCCTGATGTTCCAGGATTGAGTGAAGAGCCCATGAGATGGCAACTGCTATGGATCTGTTGAACTGGTAAGCAAATTGGAGTGGTCCAAGTTGCCTCTCAGGCAGGAATTGATATGTTAAATCACCAAATCTGTGTATTTAGTATTTAAGTAACATATTGGTTGCTTAAGCATTCCTGTTCATTTAAATATTTAATTATGGGTTATATACATTAATATGTGAATTGCATACGTCACCATGCTACTACATGATATGTGCGCACCTCACATAAAGTTAAAGATGAAGTTACACCCACATTTCGGATTCCCGTGTTTCCTTGAATTAGTTCACTGTTTTGAAGTTACAAAAACATAAAACTGGCAATGAGGTATTTTTAAAACAAACCCAACACGGCTCTTGACCTGTTGAAGCGAGACGCGAAATAAAATAAAATGCAGCAAGAGTAATGTCGATATAGAGCAGCACCTATCCTTTGGAAGGGAAGAACGATCGAGTTTTTTAAAATGCTATAAGTAGAAGAATTTAGGGTTCATAAAGAATGAGTAGGGTAATCATTAAAAAATCAGAAGTAGCTGCCTACATCAGAAATAATTGGCAAGTTTGATTACACAATAGGTAATTGGTTCATGTATATTGAGCTATTGGAACAGTATTCTGAAGCAAATGAAATAGCCAATGAAAAGCGCATGCCAATTTTCTTGAAGGCATATAGATGGCTTTGAAAATTGACTGCTCCAACCAAACCTGCAGAAATGAGCTTTCCTGATATTGGTAGAGTGAAGTAGGAACAGTTAGCACTGAAGCCATTGTTGATTGCAGAACGCTCTAGGTTTCATGAGCAGAATCAAACGAAGGGGAGTCCATTTCAGCGTATGTTGTTGAATTGAAGAGATTGAACATTGTCAGTTTGATAATGGACTTAATAATGCACTGAGAGATTGTCAGTTTGTGAAATCTAAAAAGAAGGCATTCAAATGCAGCTCATAACTGAAGTATAACTTACTGTTTAAAAAGCTATTGAAATTGCTGTTTTAATGGAAACTACAGAGAGGGATGCAATTGAGTTGCAGTCGGGAATAAAAGTGAGCGTGAATAAAATTGCAACATCTAAACAGAAATCAGCCTGGTCAAACAAATTGTGTTACCGTTGTGGCTGGTGCTCACATACACCAAACAAATGCAGATTTAAAGGTGAAACTTGCAGAAAATGCAACAAAGTAGGTCACATTCAAAAACCACGTCAGGCAGACAAAAATAAATTGGCTGTACAGAGAAGAGAAAAAGATAAAAAGTCAAGTTGCGGTTTCAAAAAGAGCTCTAATCTGCGTGCAGTTGATGAAAAATTTGATAGTGATCAGAGTGACACAGGATGTGTAGCTTTAGGACTTACAGTGTAAAAATTAACAATGGCCAAGCAATATGGCGTACACCAGAAGTGATTGGCAAATTAAATAACATGGAATTGGACACTAGGTCAGCTGTTTCAGTCATTCCACAAAATGAATTTGAACAGAATTTCAAAGATACTAAACTGAAGCCTGCAGAAATCCAACTAAGAATTTATGCTGGAGAAAAGAAAACTCATCTGGGACTGACATTCGTGACAGTGAAATACAACAATCAACAAGCCACATTGAGCTTGTCTGTTGTAAAAACAAAAGGACCGGCATTATGGGGGCATGATTGGCTGAGCCAACTATAACTTAATTGGAGATCCATTCATAATTTGCATGCCACATCCCAATGAAACCATCAGAAAGTGAATTAAGAAGGGTGCTGGGTGATGCCACAACAGTATCCAGAAGAAGGGTCTCAGCCGGAAATATCGACCACCGATTCGTTTTCCATAGATACTGCCTAACCTGCTGAGTTCCTCCAGCATTTTGCGTGTGTTGCTTTGAAATCAAAGAACCTCTGGGGGTGTGTAGGAGTTCATGATGGTTCCTCCATGTTTTGATAGTCAAAGCGAGCATAGAAGACATTGAGCTCATCTGGAAGTGAAGCCCTGCTGACACCTATGTCGCTTGATTTAACTTTATAAGAAGTCATAGTATTCCAGCTCTTCCACAACTGTGGACTAACCTTCAATGATTCAAGTTTAGTCCAGCATTGCCACTTGGCTTGTGAGATCGTACCTGGAGCTCTTGAAATTTTCTTGGTCACAAGACTTGAATGCCTCTGATCTGGCCCCCAGCAGATTATGGATCTCACGGTTCATCCAGGGTTTATGTTTGGGGAAGACTCTGAATGATTTTGTTGGGACACACTTGTCTACAACTATTTTAATGAAGTCCATGAAACCATGGTGTGTTCATTCAGATCCGCAGATGAGTCCTTGAACGTGGCCTGGTCTACTTATTGAAGCGATCCTGTAGCTGCTGCTCTGCCTCCCACGACCTCCCCCTTACCATAGAACCATAGAAACAGGCCTTTTGGCCCTTCTTGGCTGTGCTGAACCATTTTTCTGCTTAGTCCCACTGACATGGACCTGGACCATATCCCTCCATACACCTCTCATCCATGTACCTGTCCAAGTGTTTCTTAAATGCTAAAAATGAGCCCGCATTTACCACTTCATCTGGCAGCTCATTCCACACTCCCACCACTCTCTGTGTGAAGAAACCCGCCCCCCAATGTTCCCTTTAAACTTTTCCGCCTTCACACTTAACCCCTGTCCTCTGTTTTTTTTTTCGCCCCTCGCCTCAGTGGAAAAAGCCTGCTTGCATTCACTCTATCTATACCCATCATAATTTTATATAACTCTATCAAATCTCCCCTCATTCTTCGATGCTCCAGGGAATAAAGTCCTAACCTATTCAACCTTTCTCTGTAATTCACTTTCTCAAGTCCTGGCAACATCCTTGTAAACCTCCTCTGCACTCTTTCAACCTTATTAATATCCTTTCTGTAATTTGGTGACCAAAACTGCACACAAAACTCCAAATTTGGTCTCACCAATGCCTTGTACAACCTCACCATAACATTCCAAATCTTATACTCAATACATTGATTTATAAAGGTCAATGTACCAAAAGCTCTCTTTACAACCCTATCTACCTATGATGCCACTTTTAGGGAATTTTGTATCTGTTTTCCCAGAACCCTCTGTTCTACTGCACTCCTCAGTGCCTTACCATTTACCCTGTATGTTCTACCTTGGTTTGTCCTTCCAAAGTGCAATACTTCACACTTGTCTGTATTAAACTCCATCTGCCATTTTTCAGCCCATTTTTCCGGCTGGTCCAAATCCCTCTGCAAGCTTTGAAAACCTTCCTCACTGTCCACTACACCTCCAATCTTTGTATCATCAGCAAATTTGCTGATCCAACTTATCACATTATCATTCAAATCATTGATATAGATGACAAATAACAATGGACCCAGCACTGATCCCTGTGGCACACCACTAGTCACAGGCCTCCACTCAGTGAAGCAGTCCTCCACTACCACTCTCTAGCTTCTTCCATTGAGCCAAAGTTTAATCCAATTTACTGCTTCTCCATGTATACCTAGCAAATGAATCTTCCTAACTAACCTCCCATGCGGGACCTTGTCAAAGCCCTTACTGAAGTCCACATAGACAACATCCACTGCCTTCCCTTCATCCATTTTCCTGGTAACCTCCTCGAAAAACTCTTAATAGATTTGTTAAACATGACCTACCACGCACAAAGCTATGTTGACTCTCCCTAATAAGTCCCTGTCTATCCAAATACTTGTAGATCCTATCTCTTAGTACTCCTTCCAATAATTTACCTACTACCGACGTCAAACCTACCGGCTTATTATTTCCCAGATTACTTTTAGAGCCTTTTTTAAACAATGGAACAATATGAGCTATCCTCCAATCCTCCAGCACCTCACCCATAGGTACTGACATTTTAAATATATCTTCCATGGCCCCTGCAATTTCAACACTAGTCTCCTTCAAGGTCCGAGGGAATAGCCTGTTAGGTCCTGGGGATTTATCTACTTTGGTTTGCCTCAAGATAGCAAGCACCTCCTCCTCTTCAAACTGTATAGGTTCCATGACCTCAGTACTTGTTTGCTTTATTTCCATTGACTCCATGCCAGTTTCGTTAGTAAATACAGATGCAAAAAAACCATTTAAGATCTCCCCCATTTCTTTTGGTTCCATACATACCCCTTGTCCCAATCTCTGGAGCTTTGTTCTTTAGCCTCTGCTCTGCCTGTATGCAGGTAGGAGAAATACAGCCAATTGATACGATTTACCGAAATGCGCTCTGGGCATGGAATGGTCGGCATTCCTTATCTTAGCATAACAGTGGTCTAGTGTGTGGGTCCTCTGGTGCTGCAGGTTATGTGCTGATGGTAATTGGGTAGGGTTTTATTCAAACAGGCCTGGTACTATGATTTGAAATCCATTGGGACTGTTTCTTGGAAATGGCATCATGCAGCATCTCAAGCATTTGATTATAGTCAGCTGCTGGTGGTATGTAAACAGGGTAGAGGTATATAAACTGTTGTTATGATTACGGAGGAGAACTTCCTTGGTAAATAGAGTGGGCACCATTTGATCGTTAGGTGTTCAAGGTTGGGGAACAGGAGTTTGACAAAACTGCCTCATCGGAGCACAAACAAGATTTTATCATGAAAAACACACATCCACCTTTTGCCGACCCATGCGGAATGAACTGCCAGAGGAAGTGAGGTATGATGACAACTTCTAAAAGACAGTTGATTAGGTACTTGGAAGGACCAAAAAGCACCAGCTTGAAAAGACAACTTGGACAGTGTGGAACCGATGGGCCGATGCCTATTTCTGTGCTGTATGACTATCACTCGATCACTTTAGGAGTTGGGGTTTGAGGCAGTGAGGAAATGAGGGTGGAGGAGGAGGAGCGGAATTAGAAGAGGAAAGTAAGGTTGAAGAGGGACTGGAGAAAAGGGGGAGGTGGGGGGTTGAGAAGAGGAATGAAGTATGCGATGCATATTGAAGAGAAAGAGAGCACGAGCACAAAAGAGATGGAGGCTGAGAGGAGAGGGAGCTGACTGTGGGGGAGAGAAGAAGGTGGGGATTAAGGAAGAGTGGGAGGAGTGTAAGGAGTATTGAGGATATTAGGGTGATATCCAAGAGGAGATAGGATGAGGATATAGTTCGAGGGGAAGAAGGGTAGGAGTTGAGAAGCCACCTCCAAAGTGCCTGGAAATATCGTATCAACTGGGAGCAAGAGAATGTTATGGAATTAGTTGAAGTGATACTGGGGACATTTTTAAAACCTGGAGATAGCAGTGGGGTAGCTGGGAATCTGCCTACAAGCATGTTACACAGGCTCAGGTCGAAGATCGTGCAATCACTGATCCAGACTGCAGCAGTGGATCACGTGGTGCAGCTGTCTTCCTTGGGCTGCTGATATCCCCAGTCTTAAAACCTGTAAAAGTTACGGCATCAATGAGGAAGGGCCAAATGTTAGCGAGAATCAAACCGTCTGATTCCTATCAGCTGGTCACTACTCTTGATGTCATGAAATGCCTGCTCCCACTGTCCGTCAAATGACAGCAAAAATACAAAGCTTATTCAGCTAATTTGTCAAAAGACATAGTCAGCATCTGGACCATGTGTCTCACATCTGCGTCCGTCACGGGGAATGAAGATAGATGAACATCTTGTCTAACACAATGGTCACAAAGCAGGTGCACAACCTCAATAGAGAAGGGGGGATGGTCCAGCTCTGTGTGTCTGTCACTTTTAACTCTTGAAGCTCTGACCAACTGTTTCACCCTTCCTGCTTCTACAAATTTGTACTTACCTATTTTGTTGCTTTGTTTCTGTCTGCTTCGGTCTTGAATCTTGAATCATCTTACCTCTTGGTGAAAAATCCAACACCCATTCATGAGTATAGACAGTAATTACTGACAGCTTTAGAGAGCCAAGGTGCTTTCTCTGCAACAGCCATCTTAGGCTTCCTGTTGTGTGTCATTTCATCTCCCTTCTCTTTCCCAAACCAACCTGTCTATCCTCTGCCTTCTCTACTGCCCAGCAGAGAAACTTGTGAATATTACTTTTCATATTCTTGTTCTGTAAACTACAGCCCAGTGGTGTGAAAACTGAATTTTCCATTTTCAAGTGACCCGCTCTCCATGTTTTCCTTTTCCACTCTTTCAGTCTACCTAGAATCTCATCTCTTCCTTCACATACCTCACTATCTAGATATTCTGCTCCTCTTTCCACCTGCCCAAATACCAGATACCTTTGTACCTGGGCTTCTCCTTTGGTTCACCTTTCCTTTCCTCCTCTCCCATTGGTTCCATCTCCCCACTGAACCTCTCCTAACCACCTATCACCTTCTCACCTCCATTTGGTTTTACCTGCTCACACACCCATCCCTTGCCTGGTCTACCCATCACTTACCAACTACCTTACCCTTTTCTCTCATCTCTCTCGGTCCTGACGGAGAGTCTCGACCTGAAATGTTGACCATCACTTTGCCCCATAGATGCTGCTTGATCTACTGAGTTCTTTCAACAATATATCTTTTTTTGCTTCAGATGCCAGCAAGTAAAATTTTGTATCTCTAGACCGTGGGTTCCCGACCTGGGGTCCACAGACCCCTCAGTTAATGGTTGGGGTCCATGGCAAAAAAATGGTTGGGAACTCCTGTTCTAGACAATGAATATTACTAGTCTAGTTGACCTAGGGTCATATTAAATGGTATGCTTGGTATATGGTATTGTGGTTAATGTTCACAATAATTGCAAGGTGTTGTTCCTGTCTCATATGTAGACACAGACCTTCCATTTAGAGCTCACTTGAGACCATGGATCCTCTTTATTTTAGTTATCTCCCCATCCTCTTTAAACCTTCTCAATTGCTGTAGCCACAGGTGGAGCATTGACGAAGGTCAGCCGGTGGCACCAGTTGAAAGTGGATGCTGGGCTCTTACTAGACCATAAGAGTCTTGTCACATAGAAACCAATTATTTGGAGGGCAGCACAGTAGTGTAGCAGTTAGCACAAGATTATTACAGTACCAGCTGTAAAATCAGGGTTCGATTCCTGCTGCTGTCTGTAAGGAGTTTGTAAATGTTCCCGTTCACCACCCTGGGTTTCCTCTGGGTGTTCAGGTTTCCTCCCATATTCCAAAGATGTATGGTTAAGGTTAATGAATTATGAACATACTATGTTGGTGCTGGAAGTCTGCCAACACTTACAGACTGATTTGAAGCTGATTTCATTTGACACTAAAACAGACACATTTCACTACATGTTTCAGTGCACATGTGGGAAATAAAGCTAATCTTATGTATTAAAAATATTTTTCATCTGAAGGACGAAACATTATGATTGTAACACTGGAAGCTAATAAAAGTGACAACTGGAGAAAAAGAAACAAAATAACTTAGACATTGACATCAAAATAAGGTAGGGGGATTATAGGAGGAAGGGGTTACTGAAGGAGGTAAATACTGCTCTGAAGCAACTAGCCTTCATTCATTCATAGTATTGTCAGAGGATTAATTTCCTTTGATGATGTCCTTACGGGCTTTAGTGTTATGTTCAGCACATGGAAACCTTCCTGGTGATAAAGTGTCCTATTTAGTAGTAACAAAGGAACTGATGCACAGTTGGAGTCCACTGTGATTCTCCCATTTTGTCATTCTGTACAGACCCATGGGCGAGCTCTTCATAGAAATAACATTTGTATGCAGATCTCTCATCTTCAAATTGTCTAAAATGATATTTCCCAGCTGACTTCATTTGTCCACTCCCTGAAAAACATAACTGAGGAGTTTGTCTATCTCAGGCGACGTCCTAATGGGCAGAATGAAGCAGCTAATTTTCTAGCTTAGCAAGTGTAATGATGAAAGAGTTTTGCACTTTATTATAACATTGGTATTGACCAGTGGGTATTCGGCCACTGTAATATATTCTGCTGCTGCACAGTATATAAACTCCACTTGATTTTGTTTATAATACTGATTGGATTGTACAAAGATTTTTTCCCATGATTGAGGAGTAAACCTAATTATTATTATTCCAGGAAAATACATGAGAGTATTATTTGGTATTCCAGGACAATACCTACAAAAAATTATTATGCAGTGGTAAAATGTTAATAATTTGGTCTGTTATGTTTTTTCCAGGAACGTACATTTTCTCCACATCAGTGAGCCTTTTGTAACACAGGGCAGGTAAAGTTCGTTAGTGCATTAAAAACTCAGAAAACAGCAAGTTTTACATTATGTGCAAAAATTCAATGCAATTTTCTTCCTGGAACCTAATATATAGACCCAGTGTTTTATTTGATCCAGAAATGGGCTTCTTAATCAAACATTAAAAGTGAGCATGAACATTTGAATTTGTAGCTTCATTTGCATATTAAATGTCACTTGATATTAACCTACACTTCAGCAACATCTTTCATGGTAGTGGACAAATTGCCTGCAGGGAGTTTGTAAGTTCTCCCCGTAACCGCATGGGTTTCCTTTGGGTGCTCTGGTTTCCTCCTCGAGTCCAAGGACGTACCAGTTGGTAGGTTAATTGGTCATTGTAAATTGTCCCATGATTAGGCTAGGATTAAACTGGGAGTTTGCTGGGCAGTGTAGCTCAAAGAGCCAGAAGTGCCTATTCTGCGCTGTATCTCAATAATAAAAAAAGAAATGTACTAGGAAATACCGTTTTTTGACAATCCGCAGGGAAATGTTACTTTTACAAAGAGCTCACCTTTGGGACTGTGCAGGGTGACAAAATAGGAGAATCACAGTGGACTTAAACTGTGCATCAGTTCTTTTGTTACCACTAAAAAGGATTTTTATCAATTGGATAGCTCCCCTGTGATGAACATAACACTAACCCTATGAGGACAACATCAAAGGAAATATCCTCTGCGGATAATTCCATGAATGAATGTATGGCTAACTTTTCAGCTTACCATTCATAAATGCAATCATTGTATAAGTGGTGTTGAGCCAGAATACACAGCCTTGTCTCATTAAAAAGACTAATGTCAGAAAGCAATGCAAGTGTTTGTAGTAGTAATCCTCCCCCTACTGTACACACCATGAGATGAGGCAAGAAAATGTCACCTATAGAAAACAATCAGGAAGATCTGAGACCAGATAGGACCACCGCGATCTACAACCACTAAAGGCAGTGCTGGCAGTTGGGAGGCTGTTGCTAAACTGTGCCATCTTCTTTAACAATAGGGCAATGTTACTGCAGTGCCCATTGTTTAGATGGCCATTACTTTTTGTCTCTTCACGTGGCAATAACAGGAGAGTTACCGAAGATTGAGGTGAATAGTGTTGCAGTACAGTACAGCGTGCCTTGCACATTGTTAAAGCTGCGCTAGTAAGAATTCAGCAAGTTTGATGAAAGAGATGTCAGTACAAGGATATTACCAGCAGCTCAATTTTATATAATTAAATGTCCTACAGCTACAAGCCTTGCTACAGAGACTTGTGCACAGAAGTACAGGCTGGCAGTCCGGACCGGTCTCATTCTGAGTGTGTGCTGCATGGTCAGATGTGCAGTGTTTCAGGAACATAATGTAGAGGACCCATCTGTTCTTCGGGTGTGGTTGCAAGAAGCACTATGTCACCATTCCAAAGGAGAGCAGGGATTTATCCTGGCCAATATCCCTCTGAAGTATCCAGGGCATCTTCAAGGAGCATGTAACGTTACATTGAAGCGGGTTCACGGGTTTGGTGGGTGAGACAGAAAACACTGACTGTGCGTAAGTGTATTAATTATTTATTTCCAAACAAAATTCAACCAAACATTTAAGTCCCATCAAGTTTCACAAACTACGGAACTAAATATTCCACAAAACAGATACTTGGTTAAAAGTAAGTGCGGAGCATCCTGTGCCTTCCGGACACTTCTGGGGACAAGGGGAAAGAGAGAGAATCTCTCACACATGCTACTCTTTGTACCCCGAGGTGTTTGAAACTGGACACTGGGTGCCGTGGCATGCAAGCCCAACCAATAGGAAGAGCAGCTGCAGTTTTTAAACTGACCAATCACAATCGACACAAAGGTAGAGGCTTTCGACAGCAAGTAAGCCCTGCCCCCCACAGGACAGAGCAATGCCTCAAAATGCAATGTTAAAGACCCCCATCATTCTCATTGATACCATCAGGAAGGAGGTATGGTGTCCTGAAGGCACACACTCGGTGATTCAGGATCAGTTTCTTTCTCTTTGCCATTCAATTTCTGAATGGGCATTGAACCCGTGAACACTATCTTACTACCCTTTTTAATTTTTATTTTGGTACTACTTACTCTACTGAACCCATTTGTTCTTCTTGCTTTTCTGAAGTTATTGTTAATGAATAAACTTTCATGAATGAACAGAAACAATACGTACAGTGGATGAAGCATTCTTGCCAAACTTCATACATCCTTACCCCTCCTTGTTGTGAACTAAACTCATGTAAAAGTTAAAAGTCTACTACCAACTATATGAAGGGTCTCATCTCAAGTTATTGACTCTTTATTCCTTTCCATAGATGCTACCTGATGTGCTCAGTTCCTCCAGCATTTTGTGTGTTACTCTGGATTTCCAGCAACGGCAGAACCTCTTGTATTTACCAACTGTGTCAACCTTTATTATTCTAGGCACTACACATTTGTTTTATGACCTGAAGTGTTTCAATTTTTCTGTGGCTAATTGGAAAATGTGATCCCTTTGTCCTGGACCTGCCTTGGATTGAAATTGACTGCTTCAAAGGGCATCCACAAGATAAACACAAGCTTCATACCCTTCAGTTTTATACTGTGGATAATTGCCAAACAAGTTTAGCACCTTTAATGAAGATAGAGCTGGTGAAGCACAGCGACAACTTGCTGGCAGCAAGCAAAACTACTAATTACTTTATAGATCACACTTGTTCTCAAAAATGATCACTGCTATCAATAGCCTGTGACTTCCCTTTTTGAACTGAGCTTTTAACTTGGCATTTTTACAGTGTGAACTGAAGCCTTGAAGGAGCAGGATGGTTGTGTCACGGGTGTGTATGGGCCAAATCAAGGTGGCAGAACCTGGGCACAAGAGTGAGGAACTTGCCAAAGTATGGCCATTGCTGTGTGGCCGAACCAAGGTGAGGCAGAGTCAAGATGGTGGGGCCCAGTCCTGAGAGTGAGAACAAGCTGATGTTTGACCAATTTAAGTGCTAGGGCAGATTGGAAAGGTCAGCAATTGAGGTACTGGTCCTGGGCCCTAGAGTGTATCGAAGCAGTAGGGCCGGGGTCTGAAAGTGAGGAACGTCCCGCTGTTTGGCCACATTAAGTGCTGGGCCAGATTGAAAAGGTCAGGGTGTCATGGCCAGAGATGAGGGAGAGGTTGGTGTTCAGTTCTCTGCTACACAATGTTTAATTGTCTTTGCGCTGAACTGAGGCTGCAGCCCATAACCAACGGGCTCCTGGTTGGCTGTGACTGGCTTTGTTGCTGTGAACTCACTTTCATGAACCTCGGTTGTAAATATTACTTGCTTACTTTCATTGCTTGCACAATTTGTTTCTTTTTCTGCACATTGGATGTTTGAGGACTTCATTTTGAATGGGTTGTAAATGGTATACATACTTTGATAATAAATGTACTTTTAACTTTGAAGCATCACTGCCTTTCTTACTACTGCCTGCTTTCCTCCCACTCCTCTTTATTCTTCAATATGACACTAAGGTACCTGAGAGCTTGATTAGCTGTGCTCCTGCTGGACATATTGAATAAAACGCAATGTGCAGTAAAGCTGCAAACTGCTACGTGATGTACTCAACAACTTCCCACCCACTATCTTGACGTTAATGCGATTTGCAAGGATACATAGTTTTGATAGCTGTTTCATTTGATATTCTGCCTAATTGTCTTAATCTACTTTAAAATGGCTTTCTGTGTCTCAGGGAGTTAACAATGTAATCAGATTAAGGTAACATAAAATGAAAAGAAGCAAAACCACTTTAGTTAAATTATGTAAACATCCTAAAATGAAAATGCAGAGGTATGATCAGTAGCTTTATAAATCACTCGCTAAAGCTAGATTCATGCCCACAATATTTTTGACCCTTAGATCGTGTTTTTAATTTATATGTTGGATGTGATTTTTCTGGCTGGATCAGCACTTACTGTCCATTCCAAATTGTGGCTCAACACAGAGCTGCCTTGTCAGGCCATTTTAGAGGGTAGTTACTGTAAGTACCAACCACGTATCAACCAGTTGGGTAAGGACGGCAGCGGTTCTTTTCCTTCCCCGAAGCACATTGATTGATCTTTTATAAAACTCTAAGGGTGTCACCCTCATCATTGCTGATATTAACTTTTTTATTTCAGGTTTAATTCATCAGTTGAGTTTACATTCCCCAGCTCCCATGGTTGGATTCAAAGCTCCATCTCTAGATAATTAGCCCAAGGCACTGGATGTCACTGTGGTCTGCATTATTGCCATGATGCAAATGGGACTGGGATCATTGCTGAAGGGTCAGATTTGCTATCGGTGAGGTTCTGGTGAAGTTGAGCACAATCAAATCATCATTTTTATATTCATTGTATCAAAATTATGTAGAATGAGGAAACCAATCTGCCCAATGAATTGACTCTATGAAGAATCTAGACAATTTCACAACCAATCAAATAAAATGAGAATAGGGAGACTGATAGTAGTGAAACCCTTTTACAACAACTCCAGGGATATAGTTATCCCAACTCTACGCCATTTTTCCCAATGCTTATTTCTAAATTCATCCTTTCTTCACTTCCTCTCCCCATATTACACCATATACCACAATATTAGTAAATAACTAACAGGCAACTAAAATATATGAACTCTGATAATACCAACACAATCAGAAATCACGGTCTTACTTTCTAATGTTTCTCTTGAGGTGCAGTATCAACAAAAACTGATGCAAATGAGCACTGCTTTTCATTTGTGTTCACCAAAGTCTTTGTGCTTATCAAGAGTTCAATATTGAAAAGTTCATGAAATCACTTTCAGTGTTTGTCAAGGTACTTTATATTTTGCCCCAGGAATAAACATATCTTACATATTCTGAAACTATGGTAACTCATTCTTTTGAGGGCCAGACTTTAGGCTTTACTAAGATTTATTTTAGCATCTATTCCTCTTGCATTTAGTTAGAATAAAAGTTTTGACCTGACATAATCCTTTGCTATATCAATACTGTGCCTTTATACCAGCCCTGGGAACATGCAATCAAAGAGAAAGCAAAGTAAAATCAAAGATGAAGGTAAAGTAGAGGGGGTCAGAAGAATAGAGAGTGAAAATAGACATTGGCCCTCACAGAGATATTGAGCTTGCAAAGAGCAGTGCCTGAATAATTGATGAGCTTCTCTAATAGACTTCATGGCTCCCTAATGGGATAGGGTAAACATTGAAATGTTTGAAAGAAACACTGGCAGGACTGAAGGAACAGATAAATGCAACCTGGTGGGAGATTCAATGAGCTCCCACTGAATTTCATGTACTAAGCAGTCTTGGTGACAGCTGTAGGCTCTTCCTACAAATCAATATCAGTACCAAATACTGTAGGAGCAAAATCTGGACAATGAAAAAATCTGTTACTGGAGAAAAAATTGTAAATAATCTTCCTAATGCTATCTTCATTTTTAAAAAATTATAATTGATTTCCACTCACCCTGCATGAGCCAGACATTAATGAGGTTTTGTGTTTAGAAGAGTTCATTCAATCTAAACGAGAGAATGATGGGGGTGGGGGAGGGTGTGCAGAAAAGCTACTCCAAATGCCCCTTTCCCTTCTAATACCCCCTACTCCAAATGCCCCTTTCCCCTCTAATACCCCCTACTTCAAATGCCCTTTTCCCCTCTAATACCTCCTACTTTAGTGAGCTCTCCAGTTTGCACTGGAGGTGCCAGCTCTGGTCAGTCATCATTCAGGAGGCTTCAGCACTTTATCATTTGATGTGTGAATCCATGTTATCCTATCAGAAACAAGAGAAAATTTGCAAGAGAAAACAAGAGGAAATCCTGCCGAAGGGTCTCAGTCCAAAACGTCGACTGTACTTTTTTCTGTAGATGTTGCCTGGCCTGTTGAGTTCCTCCAGCATTTTATGTGCATTGCACCCATGTAATTCCGCCTCTTCACATCTGAGTCAGAATCAGGTTTAATATCACCTGCATGTGTTGTGAAACTTGTCTTGGCAGCAGCAGTATAATGCAATACAGTCTTTTCTCTTTCATTAAGTATGTATATTTTAAATAGTTACATTAAATAAATAGTGCAAAATAAAAATAATAGAAGTAGTAAGTTAGTATTCATGGGGTTCAATGTCCATTCAGAAATTGGATGGCACATGAAAAGAAGCTGTTCCTTCAGGCTTCTGTAGAAAAATACGTTCTTCATACTAAATTAAATGATTCAGACCAACAGATTTCTTACTTTTTATAAACCACTGATTATAGAAAATGCCAAAGAAATGTTAGAAATAAATATCTTAATGCTCAAAAGATTCTCTTCTGGTCTGCATGTGGTCCAGGAGTTCAGTTCATGTGAACCATGTGCCAAAGAGGCAAACCTTCTCTGGGTGTGCTTTATTGTATCCTGCCTGCTAAGGTGCAGACATTAATGCAGGGAATTGTGAAACAAAGTTTCAGAAGATTAGAGAGATAAAGTACATCAATCTTTACCTCTTCTGGGAGGCCTAGTTAGGTCCCTAGAAGTTGGTGAGGGCAAAATTGTAAGATAAGAACAAGTGTTACACCTCCTGTTATTACAGAAGGAAGTGCCAGGGGTCAGGGAGAGCTGAGCTAGCATGAGTAAATGAGGGAGTCACAGAAAGAGTGGGCTTTGCAAAACTAAGGAGAAGAAGATCTTGTTGACCCTGGCAGTAGTAACAAAGGGCAACATGCTGGATGTGGAGTCTCATAGAGTGAAAAGTGAAAACCAGAACTGGGGGAAATGCAAAGGATAGTTCCAGAGATCTGAAAACCAGGTTTGAATGTTAAGCACCTGCCTGACTACCAGGGAGTAGTTAAATCTTGACCACGCATGTTTACATCACAGCCAAAGCCAGAGGTTTAAGGCTCTTACCCAAACTCCAGTCCTTTTGAGACCCCATTGAACACCGCCCTGCTTGAGGTCAGCTCACTAACTAAACCAAAGAACTGATAGGAAATCTACCATCTGCCTCAGTTTCCATCTCAGCTAGCCAGCTAACATTAGCCTGTGGTCTATGAAGCCAGCTTTAAATGTCTCTGGAAGAATAGCAAATGTCTTTGGAAGAAGCCAAGGTTTCTGCTGTGGTTGTCAATAGCAACATCTTGACGGATCCATTGGTCACATTGGAGTGAGAAGATTGAGATGCACTCAGTGTAAATTCTAAATTGAAATACCTTTTTAATGCTGAGGGAGTGCACGTTTTTTCAGAGTGGTTGTCCTTCAGTTAAGTTTAAGCTTCGCGTGTGAGAATATCTATGAAAAAAGTCACAAGGTACAGTTCTGATGACAAATAGTTGGAAATTCACTCCAATAGCTTAATTAGTTTGAAATGACATTGTGGGCAGAAAGGAGCTATAATCTTCCATGTTGTATGTTCTAATAGTTATTTATTAAACAATATTCTATGATCATTTTTAGGAGCTTGCTGTCTGTGGTTGACTGCCATGTGTACTACGTGGCAATTGTTAATTGTTTGGAGAATGCTTGGCATGTTTTGAAGTGGTGAAGGAAACTAAACAATTGCCAGCCTTCGTTGCAAAGCCCATTTCCACTGAATTCCATATTAATATTAAATCAGTATCATAAATGCATTATCGACACCCCAACCTAGCGATGGCACCTTAATCAAGCCTTTGCAGTGAAAAAGCTCCCACAGAGCTTGAAAGAAATGAATTAACAGGAAATA
This sequence comes from Mobula birostris, assembly GCF_030028105.1. NCBI lineage: Eukaryota > Metazoa > Chordata > Chondrichthyes > Myliobatiformes > Myliobatidae > Mobula > Mobula birostris. The sequence goes on from NC_092393.1 coordinate 15,746,630, forward strand.
ATTAAGGGATTGGCACAAACTGAGCGTTCAGTCACAGATATTAACAATTTACTCTGGTGTATAAGTCTATATTTGAAACCCTGGTGTTGCCAGCTTGAGCTCAGTGGGTGGTACTGTCTTAGATTGCTGCATCAAACCTTTTCCAAGATCTGGGCACATCATCCAAGATGCCAGCTCACCCCATTACTGAGGGAGTACATTACCACAAAAATAGTATACTATCTGCATGTTTGCAAGTGGGTTGAAGCACAAGCAGGAGCTCCTAATAAATGCTTTTGTCTCTGATAATGCAATACAATATGATTGCTTATTTCCCAAACTTCTTCACTTCCTCATTCCCAACAACCACAGGTAGCTCCTGGCCTCTCATCCTATCTCTCATGCTCTGAAGTGAAGCCAATCGGGCGATCGGTTCCATGTCAGCCACTTGAAAGAACAATCTAATTGGTCCCAGATCCCTACTGTTTCTGCATAGAACTAAACGTTTTCCGTTTGCTAAGAACATATCTAATTCTCTTTTGGAAGTCCCAATTGAATCTACTTCCATCATCCTTCCTGATAACACACTCAAGATCATAGCAACTCACTGTACAAAAGAAAACACATCTCCCTTTTATTGTACGAATGCTGATTATTAAGTACTCCCTTGTTTACTGTCATTGGACACAAAAGAGGGCCCAGTGATGTCTCACAGAGATACACTCATTGCCTTTATTTTTTAACCTATTTTAATCCACCTACAATATACGTTTGTACATTCATCTGCCACTTAAAATTGCATCATCTTCACAAAGACAATTTGTTGCAACGTTTGACTGAATAACAAAAGGTATTTTCCTTGGCTTGGTTCCTTTCTCCTGCTGCTTGTCCCACTGGAGATCGCTTGAGTCAGGGTGAACTTTTTGTTGTATTTTCTCCAAGTCACAGATCATCCTGTGTGAGCCAGGATGATGAGCCTGGCTAAGCAACATTATAGTCTACACAGATGCACCTTGTGAATTTTGCCCATAGTGTTGATCAAGCATGTGATATGGTGGAAAATTTGGCTACCACCACTTCTTGCTTAGACCCTAGGAACTGAGTGGTAGCCTCTCCAACCACCAGCCCCAACTCCACACTCTTTCTCAGCAAATGAGGAACAGAGTTATAGGCTGATCGCATTAGGACTTTACTCCTTGGAGCAAAAGACACTGAGGTGGTGATCATAAAGAGATTTATAATATCATGAGAGACATAGATAGGGTGAATGTACTCTGTCTTTTTTTTTAACCAAGGCTGAGAATCTAGAACTGGAAGTCATAGGTTTAAGGTGAAAGGGGAAAGATCTAATAGGATTGTGGGGGGCAGCCTTTTTTACACATATGGAATGAGCAGTCAGATGAAATGGTCAAGGCAGGTACAATAATGACTTTTAAAAGACATTTGGACTGGGGTATAGACAGGAAAGGCTTAGAAGGATCTTGACCAAGCATGAGCAAATAGGACTGGTCTGGATGGACATCTTGGTTGGTATAGTCCAGCTGTGCCAAAGGGCCTGTTACCTTGCTATATATTGCCATGACTCTATATTGTCAAAATGACAAGGACAGTCATTTGCGTGGAAATCTGAGTATTTCAACCATCACATTGCTGAAGCATGCAATGGCAGCAATGACTTCAGCAAACCAGAATGTATTATTGTGACAATTTGCACCCGTGTCCTCAGATACCATGTCTTTGGGGAATTTCTGTAAAATTAATTAATTTGACCATATTACACTGGAAATGGCCTCTGAGCTTCCAGCTGCAAGTCAGCTGTTTGCCTGAGGCTGTGGGCTTTTCATTCAGACACCACATGGTGTGAGCCTGACCTCAATTCCTCTCATTCTTTTAGTTTGGAGAAATAAAGAGAATCCATGGAAGGTTCAGATCAAAGGGCATGGGGGTGGGAGGTCCTAAAAGGAAGAAAGACTTGCATTTATGTATAGCATCTCTCATGACCTCCGAATGTCACCACAGCCTTAAAGTTGATTAAATACTTTTGAAGTTACTTGTGGAAAACAAAATACAAAAGTGGTATTTTGTAGGTGACAGCTAATATTACATGTTTGGTATTCTTGCAGAAAATTAAAATGATTTCTCACCCCACTCACTCCATGAATCTATTGATAAATTCTGTAATAATGCATATTTGTGAATCTGATCAAAGACCTGAGTGGTATCCTGTCTCTACCAACCCATCTCAATAGACAATGACAACAAAAGTAGGTGAATTGGTTATTCACCTCACTGCTTTTGTAGTATTTCTATTCAATGTGTCATATTGCCGTAGAATCAAAGAGCCATAGGGCACAGAAACTGTCCTTTCTCTCATCTTGTTTACGCTAGCCCTTTTTGTCTATTTACATAAATTCCATTTGTCTGCATTAGGACTGTAGCATTCTACATAATTATTTTCCTGCCTATATGCCTCTTAAATGCTGTAATTTTATCTGATTCCATTACTTCTAGCAGCACATTCCTGTTATCAACCACTCTGTGTATAAAAAAGGCCTCACCCCTAAGATCACTTTTAAAAGTCTGTTCTCTCACTTTTGTTTTTGATATGCTTGCCAATGGGGAAAAATGGTTTTGACTATCCACCCTTTCTGTATCTCACATAATCTTCATATCTTTATCTGGTCACCTCTTGGCTTCCTTCACTCCAGAGAAAATAAGCCCAGCTTATCCCATCTTTTTTCATCAGTAAAGTGTGACAGTACAGGCAAACCATCCTGATGAATCTGCACTGCACTCTCTCCAGCACAATCAAATCGTTCCTCTTTTGTGGGCCCCAACATGATACCTCAGAATAATTATTTATTTTCAAGACAAAAGAAGTGCAGCAGTATTGAACATTTTTCTATTTTGCCTTATAAGGGTTATCAAAGGATGTACTTAGATGATGTAGTCAACAAAATCAAATTCACCCTTTAGTTTGGATGCAGTTAGTAAACGTAGTTTGCTGTGATGGGTTATGGGTTAGGTGGAATAGTTTGAAACCAGCATCTTTTCACATTTCAATTCTTTCCAAATACTCCCATGTCATTGTGTTTTCATTGATGTAGACTAGCTTCCAGTAACCCGCCTTTGAATTTGATCTTCCCATGTGGTTCTGGAGAATGAACAATTTTAGGATATTCTTCCCAAACTGGAATATTTAGGGTCTTGGTCTGGACAGAATTGCTGTGGTCACTCCTAACTATTCTCATTTAATGCTCTGTACATTACCAGCAAGTTCCCTCAGATTCTGTCATTCACTTTTCAAGAATTTGCAGTGGCCTGTTGTTCTACCAATCCACAGGTCCATGGGAGATGAGGTGAAATCAGAGCAGTCACAGGAAGGATGTGCAAACTCCACAGGGAGCAGCAGAGGGTGGTACTGAACCCAGGTTGCAGGAGTTGTGGGGCACTACCATTCAGCCCAGGTCAATGATCAACAGTAAGAGTCCTGGCTGAGCCTTTCCTCCACAACACTCAAGCCATCACCAATGGAGAAAATTAGATGCTGAGATTATCCAGGTTCATAAACCTCCATCTTTCATTCTGTGTAATCCTTTGAAAAATATAAGAGTGCACATAATGGGAAAAGAGAGTTCCATAATTATTTCACTGTGATTTGCTTCAGAGATGTTAGAAGTCTTGGCATCTGACAGCATTTCTGAGAAGCATGCTGGCACGGGTTGCTAAAATAGCAGAGATTTGGAGGCAGCTAACATTTGCATTTATTCTGGAGTGGCAGTGTGTTGTACAAGTTCAGCTGTGCTCTGTGGTGGAGTAGACTTGAAGGCATATTCTTGCTTGTGTCCTTTCTATTCTTATTCCATTGAAGATCTGCCCGCATTCACTTCACACAAGTTTTAAAACCTTTTAAGTTGAAATAAGACATTTCCATATCTTGGTAAATTAACACAAAATATCCCATGGCACTATTTCAAAGAGGAGCAGGAGATTTTTTTTCCTGATTGCCTGACCGAAGCCTATCTCTCAACTTACACATAAAGCAAAATATTTGGTTAATCATTTCATGGGGCTATGCCATACATGGATTTGTGTATACTAACGACAAATACTATAAGTCAAAAAATAATCCATTGGTTTGAATAATTACTGCATTGGCTGAAAAACAAAATTCCATCAGACTTATAAGTGTACACCAATAGTTGTGAAATTTACATCGCTGTTTGAAAAAAATGTATGCATTAGTTGTAAAGGAATATGCCATTGAATGTTAAAACATTCAATTGATTGTAAAATAAATTACTCAATTAGTTATAGAAATGTATTCCAGTGATTTTAAAACATATTGGACAATCCTTGCTTTACATGTTCTCTTGTTCCCTGAGATCATTTTCATGCAATTACTTTCTCCTTATATTTGCCCTGTGCTTCAGAAAACTAAGACAAAATGTATCAGATTCTAGCTAGACATCTCAATCACCTTGCTGTCTTCAACAAAAACAATCTTGAGTCAGCTAAATTTCTTGAAGTCTTTTTGACCTTGATATGTTTCAGCACTGTGAATTTGATTCTGCACTTTCTATTCAATTTATGAAAAAATAATAATAATAGGTTATTTTATGGATGGAATCTTCAGCCAATTCTTCCGATCCCATATGCTGTTTTATTGTGGATAAATCTATCCATAATGTTGCATTCACACCACCGGGGAGATGCCATTATGGGTAGATGGCATTACTGGGATCTGTTTGCACTATGCAGCTGTGCAGTGCTCCGTACTGGAGGATAAGTGTCTGTCTGAGGTTGGTGCCAGGATGATGCACTGAGTTAATTACAAGCCACAGCTGTGGAGTGCAAGCTGGCACACAGGGCTGCCAAACGACTGAGCAATGGCATCCGCCTGATGGTGAAACAAAATCCTGTGCAGCTAGCTGGAATGTGTTTGCAGTTTTTGCTTCTAGTGTTCTATATCTCACACTATGTCTGCAGCCTCCCTCTGCCACTTAGCAGGTGAAACATCAAGGCCAGGAGACGTGACACATCACCATTAGAGCATAATCACACAACTGAATTGGGGATCCAACTGGCATATCCCTGGCTGGAATGACTCCATCCCATCGTAGATGGAGCAACTTCTTAAATCTGCCGGAAAGCACATACGAGGTTCCCTCATACCACATTGCAAAGTGCAGTACCATGAAACATTTTAGATGGAATGTCAGGACACTGGCTGTTTGATTCCTACCTTCCCAAACCTAAAGCTCCGACCCACAACCCTTTCTAACGTGGTCTCACATCCAAAATCTACCAAAAATGTTAGGTTGGGGCAGTCAAGGTTCTGTGGAACTTGAGGACTTACATTTATAAACATTTACTTAAAAAAGAAACTCTTAGCTTTATTGTATTAGCAGATCCTGTCAGTCATGGTTCATGACTATTATCAGATCCCCCCCACCAATCAATGTGATTTGATTATTGCTAGATTCCAAATTCAGATGTGTAATTCCCCTCCAATGGTGATGCAGACTGTCCGCCAACTACTCCAGCCTTCTTACTTCACCTCCCGGGGAAGCTGTGGGAGGGTCTGCATCATCACATCTGAACAAATGAGCACGAAGAGTCGGAGGGCATCAGGTATTAAGAACAGGACAAGTAGAAGCTGAAAAGCTCAGGTAGAGGTGCAGGTCCTTTGGTTTGGGTGATGGTGCAGTTGGAAGATGGTTGGTGGAGAATATAGAACTGAAAGTTTCTGTCTACTTATCATATTGCTCTCAACCTGTCAAGTTGGTTTGCAGGTAGTCTTGACTGTAACTTTCCCATTACCGCCAAGTCTTTCGCAATTTGATCACAGAGCAAATTTCAGGGCTTATTTTTTGGTTTCTTTATGTCCCAACTCTCGAAGTTTCTGAACGGGGATGCTGTGATAGTATTGAGTTTGCTGACAGTGAAGTTCTAAACTCAAATGAAGAACTTAAGCCCTATCTGCCAGCGATAGCTACTGTATCTACCCAGTTTTCAATGGTGTTTATATTGTATCTACCCAGTCTTCAATGGTGTTTATTCTCCACTGTGAGTTTAGCTGCCAATACTCCCTATTAAAGTGGTGGGTCCTCTCTCCTGACCAAGGAGAAGGTATTTACAGATAACAAAGTGGTTGAAAACACAGTTAATTTATTTTCAGTGATACACATTTAAATCAAAGCAACACTTCTAAAACACATTTAAAACTCAGAGAATTTCAATCTTAAACATTTCCAAATTCTCACAGAGGATTTCAATCATGCATTTCCAAATTAGAAAACAATTTTCTAAACAAAAAGCACAATTGCACAAAGCATTTCTAAGACACAAAGGACACAGGATTTTCAAAACAGGTGCAATTTATATAAACTAAAAAGACATATGCACAATGTAGATGAATAAGTCGTTTGTCACAGAAGCCAAATGAATGAATTCTCATTCACTGCATGGTTTTTCATGTTTCTCCTTGATGTTCATTACTCCATTCCTAATAATCCTCAACTGCTCTCTTCACGCTTTTTCTCCCACTTGGGTGACTTCACAAGTATATGATATTATCTCAGATATCCTTTAAACACAAACAGTCTAAGAGCATTTTGGAGACATAGATCTCAATTAATGCTCAAAAGCTAATATAAAGCTTCCAACTATAAATACATCAGTTACTGATATGCTTAATGATATTATCCATCTATTCTGCAAGCTTTCTTGAGTTGAGCAATTTAAGAATCATCTTGTCTGTTTTGAAACAACCCATTGTCATATACTACACCCTGAGAAATAATAAAGCGGATGTAGTGACTTTCCACAGAGTGTCTTCTGTCTGCAGAGCTTGTTTGCAAAGCTGTGTTTTTAACTTCAAGCTGAATACTGCTTTCCATTTCCATTTCCTTTTTTTAGAACTGAAGACTGACTTTCATCTATGATCAAAAGTTAAATAAATCACAGTTAGAAGTTACTTAGAATTGTTTTTGATCTTACAAGAGGCAGCTGTTATTTAGAAAACAAACTTAGCAAACATGAGAAAGAACCCTAGGAGAGTGACTATCCATTACAATGCAGCAGATCACAACAATGTTATTTCAGAAATAGGGAAGGGTACAACCACGACTTCAATCTGTAGTGAGTGAATCTGAAGTGAATGCTTTGCTTATTCCTACTGCCAGCCAGGTCATCAGGTGGTATAAAGGGGTGGGTCTTTTTGTTACTATATTTTGAAACACATTTCATTTTGAAGGCTAGAAAATTAAATCCATGAGGTGTGTTGAATGCTGATAAAGAAAACCTGAAGCACAAAGAATAAAGATGTCATTATATGCGGCCTGCCTAATGAAGTGAAAAATAAGCTACAACAGGGATGTTCACGGAGGACGAGCGCTAATCACTCGATCAGTTACACCTGTGTCTGGCCCATTAATTGATCGGTTGAAAGTGTGGATGATCAGAAGGTTCAACATCAATGATTTATCCCACTGTTGTCAAGCTGTCAGTTAAAAAAAAGACCCTTTAGCGCATCCAGCTGCTGCCCCTTATCCATTCACATTATTCAATGGAAAGATGGATTGTACAAGTATCTAATCAACTGCACTTTTCCACATAGGGACAGATATATAAACAGAAGTCTGCAGCAGACAGCAACCTTTATGCTCTTTTCAACAAAATTATTCTTCAAAATTAGAAATTTTGATGCATTGAACTTTAGAAAATCCATACCTCTTATTAAAAAGTTAAAAATATGACCAAAGCTCCACCTGGATTGAAGTGAAAGAGCATAAATTAGGAAGCAATATTTTAATTGTGACATATTTAAAATAGTTGTATAGTTCAGTTTGGCAAGTTTGTAAATAATCTCTTCAATTTCAGCTGGTTAAATTGTAAGAGTATCTCAAAGGACAGAGGACACATAAACCTTGGCTAATTTATACTGTACCTATACCTTGGTAACTGGGCTTTGTTCTCTGCAAAAGGAGAGTGCACCCCTTCAAACCAGACATATGCCAACTATTTAAGGATATTGGTATTGTTGGCAACAACCAATACACACAACATCAATTTATCAATGATCTAAGCAAAGTTGAACCACTGTAGAGAATTACAGAAGTTGGGATATTTTCATGAGTTTGTTTTGCCTGTGCTCTATATAAACTCTTATCACGTTCCTAAGGACAAGTCTTGCTCATTCGTCACTTTTTTCTTTTTTTTATCAATCACCCAACATTGACTTTCTTCGATGTTGATTATGTTCTCTATGTTGATCATTAACTTGGCTTAGATATTCTGCAATTCTATGCCTTTCTGATTCTTTTTCTCTCTACCCTAAATATTCAACATTTAATCTTCCATTTATTTTCCTCTCATTCTAGTTCTTGACAAAGTACAAGTTAAATAATTATAACCTTCAACCTTATTGAAATGCAAACCACTTTTTAGCATAATTTATTTAAGAGCTGTCACTGCGAAGGAAGGAGGTTATTACTTCCTTTCTTTGCTACTGAGATTTCACTATTGCTCAGAAGTACTAGGCTGTAGCACAAGACGAAATAAAAAACTGAGAAACAGCACTGATGCACTCAATAAAGTTGTTTGCAGAACTTTGCAGGATATGTTCCGTTGATTCCTGTCACACAGGGCTCTTCTGTAGTGCCTTTGAACTGTGAAGGTGTATCTGAAGCTGCTCTGAAACTGTGGAAGCTACCTTTGTTCTTCCATTTAACTGACTTGCCTAATAATGCCTATGCTGAAATATGAGCTCTAAATTTTTGGATCTAATATCCTCTGACTCTAACTAAAACAGATCAGCTGGGCCTCAATACTTTGCTGTTTTTGGGTCTGTATTGTGTAGAAACAGAGAACTATAACTTCCACATTACTTTCATGACAATGCACAAGAGTACTTGACTATCTGTAAAGTTACAGTTGATTATTATCTGTGCTTGGCTATTAATTATTTAAGGAGGATTCAAAAGTTTATCTGTTGACATTTTAAAATAATTTTATTATTTATGGATGTTGACTTCATTGTTAAGAGTTTACAAATGCCTCTAGATGTCAAAAATAGGTAGAAAAGCATTCGTTGGTCTTTGGTGGACAGAAAGGATATTTCTGGCAGTCAAAGACTTCCAGTGGAATTTGACAGTGGAGTCTTGTTCTGGCCTATGCACATCTCCCTATTATGTTGCTTAAGGCCCTGACACTGCTTGGTTCTCAGCACCAAGATCAAATGGGCCGGCCTTTGGGCCTAAAGAGGTTACATCTGGGAAAACATGGGACACCATTTGGATGAGAGTTCTGTTGAGGAAAATCAGGGCCTCTGGCAAAATCTGCAAATAAAGTGACTACATATGGGTCATGAAGACGAGCAGGTGCAGTGATAGAGATTTTCTATGTGATCTTAATGAACAGCACATCAGATAGAAGGAAGCACAGGCGGGTCCTAAAGCAGATGAGAGAGCAGTGTTACATGCTGATTCTGTGCAGTCATCAAGTCCAGCCTTCTCTGTGAGACCATGGAATGCAGATGAGATAATTGTGCTGCCCTTGCCCATCTTGAGATGAAAAGAAAGCCCCCTCAGACCATTTGTCTTTCTCTTGTATGTCAACAGCTTATCATGATTAATGTTACACAGAGCCCGACATCTGCCTACGAAACACTATTATTAATGTGGATGTTAGGCACAATAATGTTTAGAGCTTTGTCATGCATTATGAAGTATGGCATTGATGTTCCCTGAACCACATCGAATGTCCACACTGGATGGAAGTTGGCAACCTGGGTGACATCTGGTTTTGTGGTTCGTAAAACAAGCTTTTCTTGTACTACTCATTTTAGATTGGATGTAAAATGTTGGAATGAGCTGGGAGATGAGGGCAGGTCAAGGTCTCTGCTTGTAATTGAGGATATAGTGCTATTCTAATATCTCAGAACTGATATATACATACCAAGTAGTCTTCTGAACACTAGTCTATGTATAAAATTCTCCTTTGTCATGGCACATCATGTCACTTGATAAACTGTCTCTCAAGTTTCTATTTATGCATTAATATGTAGGAGCTAACACTGAAAGAAACCATGTCCTTGATCAAATTCAGCCTAGCTGTAACCAAGCAACACAAATAAAGTGGTGGAGGGATTCAGCAGGCAGCATCTATGGAAAAGAGTAATCAGTTGACATTTTGGGCCAAGACCCTTCATCACCTCCAGGGAAAAAAAAAGATGAGAAATTAGAGTAAGAAGCTGGGGGAATGGGAGGAAGAAGTACAAGGTGATAGGTGAAACTGGGAGAGGAGGGAAGTGAAGTAAAGAGATGAGAAGTTGATCGGTGAAAGAGATAAAGGGCTAGAGAATGGGGAATCTGATAGGAGAGAGTAGAAGACCCTGGAAGAAAGAAATGAGGGAGGAGCACCAGAGAGAAGTGATGGGTAGATAAAGAATTATGGTGAGAGAGGGAAGTGGCAATGGGGAATGGTGAAGAAAAGATTGGGGGGCAATTACTGGAAGTTCGAGAAAACGATGTTCATGCCATCAGGTTGGAGGCTACCCAGATGGAATATAAGGTGTTGCTATTCAAATCTAAGTATGGCCTCATTGCGGCAGTAGAGGATGCCATGGGCTGACATGTCGGACTGGGAAAGGGGAACAGAATTGAAATAGATGGCCACCAGGAGATCCTACTTTTTCCAGTGGACTTGGCAAAGCGGTCTCCCAACCTCATCGGGTCTCACCAATATACAGGATGGGAGTACCAGATACAGTAGATGACCACAACACACTCACAGGTGAAACATCACCTCACCTGAAAGGAATGTTTGGGGTCCTGAATGCCAGAACTAATTTCCGTTCACCTGGTAACTTCTATAGCTCCAGGATGTCCAAAATCCCTTCATTGTCAATAAGGTGTACTTAGTTGTGTAGTCACTTCTGCTGGAAACTTCGCATTTCACTGAATGTCAGAAGTAGGGTTAGTCAGCAAAATATTTGAAGATTGGAAGTATGCCATACTGCTAGGTGGGTGCCTCACATCCCCTTGGGAGAGCCAATTCTCCTGTCCCACTTGAATGCTTGGAAATTTATAAGCAATATTCCTGTTTATTTTTCTTTTTCCCATCTTTATCCTTTATTATCTTGTGTAATAATGTTCAGGTCAACTTAGTCGATTATCACCGCGGAAGTCACATAAAAGTTGAGACCTTGAGCAGGGTTGTTGGGTGTTGGGCCTCCTTGTGTAATGCTGGCATTGTTTATTTCAGAAAGGTGTGTTCTATCAAGATCCTTGCAACCGCCAGCACTTAGCCCAGCAGCTGTGCCATCTGCAGCTAGCTCTTAAAGGATTGTGCAATAATGTAACCCCACTATTTTTTCTTCCCTGGAGCAATATCATTCAGAAGGAAGAGGGAAATGATATTGATTTCAATTGTTGATGAGCAAGATCTGCTGTCATGCTTGAACTCCAACAGACCAGAGAGCAGAAGAGAGTTATTGACGGAGAATGGACCAGGTTCCAGTGACCAGAGCTCGATCACCCAGGTCAGCTCTGGGTCTGAAGTGTGTGAAGTGGCCTCAATGCCAACTGATCAGTTCATCATTGTCAACCCTGCACCCCGAGAGGCTGCTTAGAGTGTAGGAACAGATATTGATGATGTTCTTGTGAGAACATCAATTTGCCCCCCTATCAATTGATAAAATAGTCCAGGTTATTAATGAATCCTTATGGATAACTGTGTGCTATCCCTCTGATGTGGTTATGCAGATTTTTGATTATGTTTATGCAACAGGGAAAATACGAAGCTCTTTAAAATGGAACTTTTAGATCTCTTTGGATATACAGAGAAAGTTGGACTCATATGTGAATTCAACCAGCTGTGGTCTATTTGCTTGCCTTTACCTAATATTTAACTTTTCATTGTTGGGATTCTTCAGTTACCAAGGGGAGGTAGTGATGAGCTAAGTTCTATAACCACTTGATACAGTAAAGAGTTAATCATATTTTCATGGCTTATATTTGGAGTTTTCTTACACATTCAGAAAAGTAAATGTGGGGTGGGGAGGAAAACATCAAACAATTAGAAAACAGATTGCAATTTAATGATTAGTCAGGAATAATTTACTTACAGAATTGATGGTTAAACTTGTATACTAATCTTAGTCCGTTCAATAAGAAGTTGTTGCACACTTTGCTCTTTTCCCTGATTGGGGCAATCAGGGGAAGTAAATTAATTTGTGCCAAGCATGTGCTTCAATGCTGTTTTCTTTCATTGGTACCAAAGGGTGTTTACATACATTTGGATTTGTAGTTCATGAACTATGAAACCAATAGAAGGAATGGTAATACTGAATTTCAGGTGTACTACAAAGTAATTACTCATATATAAACCAAAGAACGTGGCATTTGGGCCATAACCCAAGTTACAAGCCTGGGACACATTGGTGTTTACTAATGGGTAACTTGAAGCTGATAGACCGATATGTAGAGCTGGGAGGGTGTTAAACCAAATCTCTGTAAGACTTCAATCGGTTAGTTTGAGTGTGCTAAACTCTCATTCAATTCACAGTATAATGCCCAACTCACGCCTCCCTAATTAAACACTAATTACTGTTTTCAGTGATATTAGATCACTAGAACAGATTATTAAATGGTTTTCTCAAGAGTACTTAATAACCAATTAAAACTTGTAAGCCTGTGGGGAAGTAATTAATGAATTCAAACCTTCTGTTGTGTGCAATGCTGAAGGATTAATAAATACTATTATTGGGAATAATTAACTTGTATGGAAATATCATGGTAACATCTCCCGTATATTAACTCACATTGATGTATGCCAAAACCATAGCAATTGGGAAGGGAAATTAAGATCCTCTACAGTATTAGAAACAATTTTTAATCACTAATGACTTTACCATAGTCCATTAGTGCAGTGGGCAATTTTTAAAGAAGTCTTTGTTTGAGAAATCTTTTTGGAGAGGGGCACATTTGAAACACTTGATATACATCTAAAATGAAAAAGAGTTATGCTTTTAAAAAAACATGTTACACTGCATAGAATAGGAGATATGGCAAGGTAAATCAGAAAGAAAGCCCTGCTTACTTTTAAATCCCGTAAGACAAGAAGAAAAAGTCAAAAGTGGTCTTAAGTTAAAAAGGAGGTGATGGGTCTTTATTTCGATTCATTTCTTGTTGCATAGTATTCAGAAAGTGTATAAGACAGCAGGAAAATTAAGGAGAGAATTAGAAGAACATTCAACAGAACAATGGACAATTTATGTCAAGCTAGGGTTAGCTCAGTTAATAATGTAACATGGATATTTAAACAGCTACTCTAATGGTAGGGGAGATAGATGAATCATTTCAGGATTGAACAAGCTTGAAACAAACTTTCTCCATCTGCACTCAAGCCCAGACCCTCTAGAAGTCTTTATTACCATGAGGAACTGTTCAGATTTAGGAATGATGTGTTCAGTAGTTGTTTCTTACCAAGACTCGGACTCTAGGAGTAAAAGTGTGGGACTTGTACCCAATGTACAAGTGGTGACAATTCAGCATATAGGAAGGAGATTGAAAATCTGGCTGAATGGTGCCTCAGCAACAACCTCTCACTCAACATCAGCAAAACCAAAGACTTGATCGTTGATCCACACAAAATGCTGGAGGAACTCAGCAGGCCAGGCAGCATCTATAGGAAAGAGTAAACAGTTGACGTTTTGAGTGGACACCAAGTCCTTATGAAGGGTCTCGGCCTGAAACGTCGACTGTTTACTCTTTTCCGTAGATGCTGCCTGGCCTGCTGAGTTCCTCCAGCATTTTCTGTGTGTTGCTTGGATTTCCAGCATCTGCAGATTTTCTCCTGTCCCAATTATTGACTACTGGAGGTAGTGACAGTCCTCATCAGGGAATCAGAGGTAGAGAGGGTCAGTGACTAAATATTTTGGTGTTATAGTTTCAGAGGATCTGTCCTGGGTCCAGCATTTAAGTACCTTTACAAGGAAGGCACAACTGCACGGTGGAGAACATACTGACTGGTTGTATCATGGTCTGGTATGGAAACGCCAATGCCCTTGCATGGAAAAGCCGACAAGAGTAGTGGATACAACTCAGTCCAGCACAGGTAAAGCCCTCCCCACCACTGTTCACATCCTCATGGAGTGCTGTTGCAGGAAAGCAGCATCTATCATCAAGGACCCGTATCATCCAAGCCATGCTGTCTTCTCACTGCTACCACCAGGAAGGAAATGCAGGAGCCTTTGGTCCCACACCACCAGGTTCAGGAACAGTTATTACCCCTCAGCTACCAGGCATTTGAACCAGAGGGTATAACTTCACTCACCCCAACACTGAACTGATTCCACAATGACTGACTTACAAGGACTCTACAACATGTGTTTTCAATCTTTATTATTTACTTATTTATTATTATTATTTTTTTTTTCCTTTTTTATACTTGCACAATTTGCTGTCTTTTGCACCTTGAGGTTGCTTGTCCATTTTGTTTTGTGCAGTTCATCATGTTTTCCTTTATATTTACTGTGAATGCCCGCAAGAAAGTGAATCTCAGGGTTGTATATGGTAACATGTATGTACTTTGATAATTTACTTTGAACTTTGACTGTACACCAGAGTTGACAGTAACCCTACTACAAATGAGCGCCCATTTATTCCTTATTGGACATGTACATGAGTCATGCAGTAGAAAGTACAGGTGGGATTTGTGCCCGCAAATTTCTCCTCCATGCCCAGGAGACTGAGGCTTGAACAAATTTAAAAACTATACATTGAAGATCCTGTTGCTCTTGTGAAGCAAAGGGGTTTTTAATCAAAGTTTTTATAAACATATCTCCCACCCTAGTTAATTAAACCAGGTACCTGACACTTGGTTCCAGGATTTTGTTGCATTATTTTTCAATCCTTTAGGAGCCAGTCTCCTTTCAAGAGGAATTATCTTGCCTTGCATTCACATTTGGGGAGATGGAGCCTTGTACATTGGAGGCAGGGGCAAGCTGGTGTAGGCAAGGAAAGTATTACTCTGCCTGTTATGGTCACATGACACAATGGTCCCATAATACTGAGGATGCCCATATTGTGCCTTTCCGGAAGTGGTCAAACTTGTATCTGCATTCAGACTCAATAGACAATAGACAACAGGTGCAGGAGTAGGCCATTCGGCTCTTCGAGCCAGCACCGCCATTCACTGTGATCATGGCTGATCATCCACAATCAGTATCCAGTTCCTGCCTTATCCCCATAACCTTTGATTCCGCTATCTTTAAGAGCTCTATCCATCTCTTTCTTGAAAACATCCAGAGACTTGACCTGCACTGCCTTCTGGGGCAGAGCATTCCACATATCCACCACTCTCTGGGTGAAAAAGTTTTTCCTCAACTCTGTTCGAAATGGCCTACCCATTCTTAAACTGTGGCCTCTGGTTCTGGACTCAACCATCAGCGGGAACATGCTTCCTGCCTCCAGCGTGTCCAATCCCTTAATAATCTTATATGTTTCAATCAGATCCCTTCTCATCCTTCTAAATTCCAGTATATACAAGCCCAGTCACTCCAATCTTTCAACATATGACAGTCCCGCCATCCCGGGAATTAACCTTGTGAACCTGCGCTGCACTCCCTCAATATGTCCTTCCTCAAATTTGGAGAACAAAACTGCACACAGTATTCCAGATGTGGTCTCACCAGGGCCCTGTACAGCTGCAGAAGGACCTCTTTGTTCCTATACTCAATTCCCCTTGTTATGAAGGCCAGCATGCCATTAGCTTTCTTCACTGCCTGCTGTACCTGCATGCTTGCTTTCAGTGACTGATGTACAAGAACACCGGGATTTCGTTGTACTTCCCCTTTTCCTAACTTGACTCCAATTAGATAATAATCTGCCTTCCTGTTCTTACCACCAAAGTGGACAACCTCACATTTATCCACATTAAACTGCATCTACCATGCATCCATCCACTCACCCAGCCTGTCCAAGTCACCCTGCATTCTCATAACATCCTCCTCACATTTCACACTGCCACCCAGCTTTGTGTCATCGGCAAATTTGCTAATGTTACTTTCAATCCCTTCATCTAAATTATTAATGTGTATTGTAAACAGCTGCGGTCCCAGCACTGAACCCTGCGGTACCCCACTGGTCACCGCCTGCCATTCCGAAAGGGACCCATTAATCGCTACTCTTTATTTCCTGTTAGCCAGCCAATTTTCAGTCCATGTCAGTACTCTGCCCCCAATACCATGTGCCCTAATTTTGCCCACTAATCTCCTATATGGGACTTTATCAAAGGCTTTCTGAAAGTCCAGTACACTACATCCACTGGTTCTCCCTTGTCCATTTTCATAGTTACGTCCTCAAATAATTCCAGAAGATTAGTCAAGCACGATTTCCCCTTCGTAAATCCATGCTGACTTGGACCAATCCTGTTACTGCCATCCTAGTGTGTCATAATTTCATCTTTTATAATTGACTTCAGCATCTTTCCCACCACTGACGTCAGGCTAACCGGTCCATAATTCCCTGTTTTCTCTCTCCCTCCTTTCTTGAAAAGTGGGACAACATTAGCCACCCTCCAATCGACAGGAACTGATCCTGAATCTATAGAACATTGGAAAATGATTACCAATGTGTCCACGATTTCTAGAGCCACCTTCTTAAGTATCCCGGGATGCAGACCATCAGGTCCCGGGGATTTATCAGCCTTCAGACCCAACAGTCTATCCAACACTATTTCCTGCCTAATATAAATTTCCTTCAGTTCATTCATTACCCTAGGTCCTTTGGCCATTTTTATATCTAGGAGATTGTTTGTGTCTTCCCTAGTGAAGACAGATCTAAAGTACCTGTTCAACTCGTCTGCCATTTCCTTGTTCCCCATAATAAATTCACCCTTTTCTGTCTTCGAGGGCCCAATTTTGGTCTTAACTATTTTTTTCTTTTCACATACAAGAAGCTTTTACTATCCTCCTTTATATACTTGGCTTGTTTACCTTTGTACCTCATTTTTTCTCCGTGTATTATCTTTTTAGTTATCTTCTGTTGCTCTTTAAAAGTTTTCCAGTCCTCCGGCTTCCCACTCGTCTTTGCTGTGTTATACTTCTTCTCTTTTATCCTTACACTGCGTTACTCTCACTTTTAAAGTAAGCCTTTATTCAACTCTTTGGGATAGAGTCTGACTTTGTACGATTGTGTAAAATAGATGACATTAAGCCAGCAGGTTGTTTAATATTCCTCCCAACTTTTATTTACATCAATATCCATAAAGGAGCCGTCAACTTACTTATCACCCATTTTACATGATTTCACAAACCAATATCACCCCCACTGATTCAAGTCCGAACTCCATATGAAGTTTTCCATCATCTCAGCACATATTCACCACCACCCCGCAACTCCCACCCTGTGTGAGGCACCGTGGGGATTAAAACCAGTGTAAATGCAGCCTCACTGAAAGCAAATGGTTCAACCTAATATCAGAGAACATATACAGTATACAGCCTAAAAATCTTACTCTTTGCGGACATGAAACAGAAAGAACCCAAAGAATGAATGACAGAAAATGTTAGAAGCCCACATCCCCCCTCCCCTTCCCATACACAGCAATAACAGAAGCATCAAAACTCCCCCCACTTGACTCCAGCAAAGCCACCGACCCCAATCCCCACTATGCAAGCAATAGCAAAGCCCCTGAATAGACCACGATCTAGAGTACATCTACAGGCTCTCTCTCACTAGCCAGGGAGCGAGAGATATTGGTCCTGCAACAAATGAGAGTGGGAGACCAGCAGGGAGTATATTAAACAGTGTCATTTCATCAGAATCAGAATCAGGTTTAACATCATTGGCACATGTCATCAGAGTTGATGTTTTGCAGCAGCAGTACATTCCAACAGATAATGATTAAAAACTGTAAATTGCAATAAAAAGTACCCATTAAAAAGAATATTAAAATAAATATGTAGTGCCAAGAAAAAGGGGGGAAATGTGTTCATGTGTGCATTATCCATTTAGAAATCCCATGGCAGAGCTGTCCCTGAAACACTGAGTGTGTGGCTTCAGACTCCTTTAATGGTAGCATTGAGAAGATGGTATGTCATGTCTTGGGTGATGGAGGTCCTTAATGATGGATGCCACCATTTTGAGGCACCAGCATTGGAAGATGTCCTGGATGCTGGGGAGGCTGGTGCCTATGATGGAGATGACTGAGTGGGCTAAGCACCCATCCTTGGTGCCCCAGTATTGATTGTTAATGAGAAGGAGATGTTGTTTCCGATTTGCACTGACTGTGGTTTCCTGATGAGGAAGTCAAGGATCCAGTAGCAGAGGGAAGTACAGGGGCCCAGGTTTTGGAGCTTACTGATTAGACCTGAGGTATGATTAGCAAACAGTTAAAGGCAACAAGCTTGTTATATGTCACTAAATTTCATAGAATTTATAAACTAAATTCAAACATTTCCTAAAGAAACAGAGAACCATTAAACACCATTGTTCCATTGACAGCAGATCCCTTTCCAACAATTACTGCCTAGCTTGGAGCAGTAATAACAACATAGTTATTACCAGGAGAATTCAGTCACAAGAAGATTATCACCCCTCACCCTCTAATCCAACATATTATCTAGGCATGGGATTACATTTTACCACTAATTTTACAGAATTGGTTTGGGCCGAATTTCAGAACTGAAATCAAACCTATGAGTCATTAGCCCATTGTCATTCTCCCATGGCCAATTAGGCATGCAAAACCAGGAGGAAATCGAGCCCAGTGAGGAGTTAAAGAAACAAGTAAATATTTAATCCCCAGTTGACAAAATTCACCACTGCAACAGGGTTTCAAACCAAGTGGGGTGGGGGACTAATTCCATTTGTTTGGATTTTTCCATTATCATCACTTAATACATCCAGCTCTCAGCTCCCAATTCTCAGGTGATTACATGATGGAATTTAAAGGAAGAGAAGCAACACTTTTGTGTTGGAGTCCAGTGTAGGAATTAAATCCTGATTAACAGATGACATTAGTGTCCTGTATATGTAAACGGTCTTCATTCCTCCACAGTTCTTTAAAATATATAAAATATTACCCTTGATTATTACGTGAAGAGAGAAACAAGTTCAATATCTCAGATTAATTTTATTTTCTCCCCTCCCAGCCTCCCATCTCTGCATCTTGAAACATGTTTTATGTCTAACTTCTCTGATGAAAGGTCATTGACTTGAAACATTAACTCCATACCTTGATACAGATGCTGCCCAAGTTGTTGAGATTTTCCAGCCTTTTCTGTTACTTATTAGATTTCCGGCTCGTGCAATCTTGCTTTCGTCCTCCAGGATTTTTTATTGTCATACTTAAGTACATGAGTGTAAAGGAGAGCGAAATGAATGTTACTTTGGATCTGATCCAGCATAAAAATCACAATAAGCATAAAGAATACAATTAAAGAAACAAAAAATACAATAAATATAATTACCAATCCTGTAAAACACAATGTACAATTAACTGTAAAATCCATAGTCTGATGGTATGTATAAAGTGACGCTAGGTGATGTGTATGTGGGGGTGGGGGGTGGATTTATTGATGGAGAAGTTGATCAG
The DNA here is from genome assembly GCF_030028105.1 of Mobula birostris. NCBI lineage: Eukaryota > Metazoa > Chordata > Chondrichthyes > Myliobatiformes > Myliobatidae > Mobula > Mobula birostris. The sequence goes on from NC_092393.1 coordinate 15,766,214, forward strand.
CCTGATGGCTTGTGGGAAGTAACTGTTTTTGAGTCTATTGGTCCTGGCATGGATGCTGTGTAGCCTCTTCCCTGATGGGTGTGGGACAAGCTGTCTGTAAGCAGGGTAGGTGGGATCCTCCATGATATTGCTGGCCTTTTTCCCGCCCTTTTTGGTGCATTGCCAAGTGGTTAAGGCTTTGGTCTAGTGATCTGAAGGTCGCTAGTTTGAGCCTCAGCTGAGGCAGCGTGTTGTGTCCTTGAGCAAGGCACTTAACCACACAGTGCTCTGCGACGACACTGGTGCCCAGCTGTATCGGCCCTAGTGCCCTTCCCTTGGACAACATCGGTGGCATGGAGAGGGGAGACTTGCAGCATGGGCAACTGCCGGTCTTCCATACAACCTTGCCCAGGCCTGCGCCCTGGAAACCTTCCAAGGCGCAAATCCACGGTTTCACGAGACTAACGGGTGCCTAATTTGGATATATGAACTTGATGGTGGGTAGACAGGTGCAGATGATGCATTGGGCATTTGGTTCTGTTGTAGAGCCCTCCTGTCTGCCACAGTGCTGTTTCTGTACCACACAGTGATGCAGCATGTTGGAATGGTCGCCACTGCGCGTTTGTAGAAGGTTATGAGTGTTGGTGTGCATATGCCAACACTCTTCAGCCTCCTCAGAAAGCGGAGGCATTGGTGAGCTTTGGACTGTGGAGGATGTGATCTGGGACCGTGAGAGGTTGTGTGTGATGTGCACTGCCAGGAGTTTGAAATTGCTTATGATTTCACTGCTGTGCGGCCGATGTGAGTGGTGCAGGTTTTTCTGAAATCAATAACAATTTACTTTGTTGACATTGAGGAAGAAGATATTTGCCTGGCACCAGACCTTGAGCTCTTAAACTTTTTCTCTGTAAGCCATCTATTCATTGCTGGTAATGAGCCCCAACACTGCTGTGTCATTGGCAAATTTGACTTTGTGATTGCTCAGGTGTTTGGCCGTGCAGTTGTGTGTGTGCAGAGTGTACAACCCTGGGGGCGGGGAGGAGGAGTTGTGCATCCTGATTGTTCTTGCGTTCATAGTGGTTGGTTTTTAACTTCTACATTCCCTTCACCGTATATTAGACCACTCACTGCACTCCAGCACGCATTCTACATACGCCCATTGTTGCCTATCAGCGTTTGAATGCTAAAAGACAAGTTTATTGTCAAATGCACAAATGTGCATCTGCACAGGTGCAAGGAAAACTTACTGCAACAACACAGGCCTAGTGCTTCATATAAGCAATGTTCACAAGAAAATCATAAATTAAACACAATTTTTACAAGAAAGAACACAATTAGAACAAAAAAAAGTCCACATTAGTGCAAAGTGATCATAGTGGTCACAGTGTAGATCCAGTGATTAGCATTGTGCAGGCTGGTTCAAGAAATGAATGGTTGAAGGAAAATAGCTTTGATTGAACCTGGAGGTGTGAGACCAGGCTTCTATACCTCTTAAGCTCAAGAAATTTTGCAGGTGCAAACCAGCACACACAAAATGTAGGAGGATCTCTGCAGGCCAGGCAGCTTGCTTGATGGTAGCTGTGAGAAAATGGCATGGCTCGAATGGTGGGGATTGTTGTTGATAGATGTCAGCTTCTTAAGCCAGCGCATCCTGTAGATATTACCAATGATGGGAAGGGATGTGTCAGCAACATATTGGGTTGAGGCTACTGCCCTGTGCAGCACCTTTCATTCCTGCACTCTTGAATTGCTGTATGCAACCTGTCAGGTTACTCTCCTGACTGACAGAATTTCAAACTTTTCTTTTTAAATTCATTCCTTTCCCTTTATGCTTCTTCATAAGACATAGGAGCAGAATCAGCCCATCAAATTCACTCTGCCATTCAATCACGGCTAATTTATTTTCTCTCTTAACCCCATTCTCCTGCCTCCTCTCCATAACCTTTGATACCCTACTAATCAAGCACCTATCAAACACTGCTTTAACCAGAAGCCCCCACGACCATCTGAATTCCACAAGTTCACCACCTTCTGTCTAAATAGTGGATCCTTGGTCCTAGACTCTTGTACTACTGGAAACATCCTCTCTTCTCTATCTCAGCCTTTCAATATTTGATAAGTTTCAATGAGATCCTCCTTCATTATTCTAAACTTCAGTGAGTACAAGCCCATCTTTATAATTTTATTCTGTCTTTTTCCCTTCTGTTCATGTTTGCTTTAAGGATCTTGTATAAATGTGAGTTGCTAATGTGATATGGCACTGTAAGCGTATGCTTCTTTGCTTTACAATGCTCACACAAGAATTGTACCACTTGTTATTCTAAAAACTAAACTACATATTTATAAAATATGGGACTTAAAGCTTTCTCTCTACACAACACAAAGCCTTTATAAATCTTACAATTTCTAGAATTATTTTGCTGGGCCATGTTCATAATTACATTATTCTGCTATTTACACAATTTTTAAAGAAACAATTGAAAGCATAACATAGAAAAGGACACTCTTTATATACTTAACTGTAGTATTATTTGTTGAAATAGTCTTTTCTGCCTTTCATCAAAGTAATTTTCAACTAAACATAATGAATATACAGCATCCTCTGCAAACAGATTAGTGAAGCTCTGAGCAGCTTCACATTTTCAAAGGCCAACTATTGCCAACTAGTGTTTTAATATTCTAAGTGCACCCTTGTAAGTGCCTGAAAGTATGCTGAGATCAAAAATTCATGTGAATGCCCTCTCCCACAGGCAAGGCAAATGCTTGTGCGGTCATTAAATCTCTGTCAGACTTTTAAAAAACAGGGCCACTTTATTCCATAGGTTCTGAGTGCATGACTAATTGGAAGTCTGTTGATAGTTTCAATGGAGTCAATCAGCAAGAGCATCCCTGTCAGTCCTCTGTAAAGATAAGAGGCAGTTCAATGAAGGCTAAAAGGCTGCATTACAAAGAGAGCATCAGGAGCAACATTAGAATGAACATTCCCTAACCACAGACCTCCCTTTCATCTGCAAAAGATTCTGTGATGTAAATGTTACAGGAAATTGATTTTTTTAACTTTACATTGGGATATCTGAATGGCATTAATGCTTTATGTTGGGATTGCAATATTACATTAAGACTTTACAGCTGGGCATTTAAATTGCATTAACCCTTTACATGAGCTCTTCTCAATGGTCTGAACCAGTATAATGGAATGGTATTAACTCTTTACAACCAGGACTCACAAAGTCAGCAATCCAGACATTGTTACCATAGAGTACTGGAGAAACTCTTGTTTTTTGGCAATAATCCTTTTCTAAAAAATCAGGTCACAGGGCTTGAATAGCTGAATGTAGATGAACTGTGAGATCTCACCCTATTTCACTCTGGAAAGTCGGAACCTCACTTCAGCTTCAGTTTAAGTTTATACCAATGACACTAAGCAAAGCTGCTTCACAGCAGTTCCACAGAGTAGTATAAATCCATACTGTTTAATATCCACTTAACTACTGGTGTCTGACAACTTGTTTAATGCTGGCTGCTTAGCCAGAGAGTAGAGGTTGAGAACAGACATTGAATAGAATGCAGTAGTTGCAGAACAGAAAGTGACTTGAACCTTTTCCTTTTCACTTAACCTTGCACTACAGAAATTCTTGGATCAAGTTAAGATTGAGCATCCTACTTAATCTCTTTAGGGAAGATTTGGGAACAAAATCTCAAAGTTATGCCTCTGACATCTGAGTAATTTGGAATTCATAACCTCGCGTACACGCACAGACACAGACAGAGACGCACGCACACAGACACACACCCCTTCAAACTACTGATAACAGTTGTTTCTATATTGTGTTTGCTCTCCAAATCTGACCTGCCTGTATATACTTTTTTTTTTACAATACTCCAGTGTTCCAAAGCAAAATTTTTATAACACACTCCAGTTGGCGCTGTAATTTATTCATTGGCAGGAACTGGAAGTCACCATTTAGTGCTCACTCCTTATTGCCCTTGATAAGTCGATTGTGAGGTTCCTGAACAACTGTTATGAAGGATGTGATGACAGTGGGTCACAGTATTTTTAGGTAGGGTTGTGATTTAATAACATGTGGGTAAGTTACCGCTTTAAAGAGAAAGTTGTCTTTGCTCACAGCATTAAACTCAATTGAGAACACCAGTACTCATCTCCAGTTCCTTTCTGATAATGTTGATGACAGTCAGAGGTGAATTATTCTGCCCTTTCCATGTTGCATTTTCACTTCATTAAACTTTCAGTCCTCTAAGTTGTTGTCACTCACCAATAGCGTGTGGCTGCATCGACTTAAGTGATATTTTTTCCAGAGGTCAGATTCTTCTCTATCCCAAGTCTCTCCCCTCTTTCACAATGATGAATCCTACCAAAACTCCAATCAGGTTTAATCATTGACAGAACACGGACTCTTTTTTTCTCCAACTTGGACAAGCATTCTTTGATATTTTCTGCATCAATCAATTCTCCTTGCAACTAGTAGATTGAGAAAATTGTGAGCTGCCCACAAAATATTGTTTGCGCCATTTTTTTAAGACTCCTGCCATCCAGGCCATGCTCTCTTCTTGCTAGTAGCACTGAGCAGGCAGTACAGGAAACTTAGGTCCCACAGCACCAGTTTCAGCAAACAGTTATTACTCTGCAACTATTATGCTCCTGAACCAGTGTGGAAACTTCATTCACCATTACACTGAACTGATTCTACAACATACAGACTTGCTTTCAAAGACTCTTTACAACTCATGTCCTTAGTATTTTATTATACTTTATACTTATACTTTATTGTCGCCAAACAATTGATACTAGAATGTACAATCATCACAGCAATATTTGATTCTGTGCTTCCCGCTCCCTGGAGTACAAATCAATAGTAAATATTAAAATTTTAAATTATAAATCATAAATAGAAAATAGAAAATGGAAAATAAGGTAGTGCAAAAAAACGGAGAGGCAGGTCCAGATACTTGGAGGGTATGTTCCAGATCCGGGTCAGGATCCATTCAGCAGTCTTATCACAGTTGGAAAGAAGCTGTTCCCAAATCTGGCCGTATGAGTCTTCAAGCTCCTGAGCCTTCTCCCGGAGGGAAGAGGGATGAAAAGTGTGTTGGCTGGGTGGGTCATATCCTTGATTATCCTGGCAGCACTGTTCCGACAGCGTGAGGTGTAAAGTGAGTCCAAGGACAGAAGATCGGTTTGTGTGATGTGCTGCGCCGTGTTCACGATCTTCTGCAGCTTCTTCCAGTCTTGGACAGGACAACTTCCATACCAGGTTGTGATGCACCCTAGAAAAATGCTTTCTACAGTGCATCTATGAAAATTAGTGAGGGTTTTAGTGGACAGGCCAAATTTCTTTAGTTTTCTCAGGAAGTAAAGGTGCTGGTGGGCCTTCTTGGCAGTGAACTCTGCTTGGTTGGTCCAAGTCAGGTCATTTGTGATATTGACCCTGAGGAACTTAAAGCTTTTGACCTGTTCCACCTGCGCACCACCGATGTAAATTGGGTTGTGCGGTCCGCTACTCCTTCTGAAGTCAACAACCAATTCCTTTGTCTTGCTGACGTTGAGGGATAGGTTATTGTCTTCGCACAATGCCACCAGGTTCTTATTTTCCTCTCTGTACCCGAGATATGACCTACAATTGTTCTGTCATCAGCAAACTTATGCATTGGGTTTGATGGAAACCTGGCTACACAATCATTATTTGCTCAGTTTGCCCTCTTTTGCACATTGGTTGTTTGTTAGTCTTTGTATATGTATAATTTTTTGTAAAATTCAATTGTATTTTTCCCAGTAAACACCTGTAATAAAATGAATTTCAAGGTAGTATGATCATAAATTTACTTAGAAGTTTGAACTACGATCACTGTATTTTCGGTCTCTGGCTCTCTGTGATCATTCAGCAGTGAACTCCAGCAAAAATATGGAAGCATTATGTGCACTTTCTAACAAAGGTCTGCTTCATGCTGCGGATGCAGTGCACACTCCTGAAGATTGGGACACCTGCCTGGTTGTCCCTCATGTCATCTTATCTAATTGTCTTTGCATTTCCTGCGTAGCCATCAAGGTAGAGCATTGCACTACCTCAATGCGATGTTGTAGTGAATCACTCTGGACGAATAGTATGCAAGACAAGTTGTTTCATTGTACGCAGGGCAAAAATAAAACAATTTACCACTTACCAACTTTGAAAAGGCTGTTCCCATAACTTTACATCATTGGTGCCTATTTTTGAAGGTCTGATATTAAGCAGGGCTGAGAGTCAGGTCACCAGGTTATCAGGTGAATGGTGAGCCATCCAAACCTTGCAGATTTTTCAACATCAGTCTCATCCTACTGAGATGTATCTGTAGCTTGCCAACACATATCAGAATGTTAGGTGATGGGAATTCTAAATCAGAGGAATAGCTCCAACTGCTTGGACAAATAGTTGGTTGGCTACACATTTCTGTTGTTGTGTAGGGATGCTAGGGTGGGAAAGTAGGGTCTGGGAATTGTCACAAGAGAGGGAGAACCATAGGAATAAAGAAACTTGCCTTCACTCATCTGGCTGCACACACTGTTCAACAGAGATTGGCCTGGGAGGGATATCTTTGTAGCTTGCAACTCTCTGGCTTTAGATCGTAACCCATGTGTAGGCAGCTAAATCAGTGCAGGGGAGTTCTGGAGACCACTTTCATTGCACTGTATTATCTGTTGTTGGGCAGAGTTTAAAATTGGAATTGAGCTATCTGGCTCAGCCTCACCTTCCACCTCCCTTACTGAGAGTTGCCCAAATAATCTTTAGCTCCAAGATTAATGGCAAACATCTTTGCAAAGGGAATAAATAGTACCAGTTCCCATGCACTCAAATGTGCACCACCCACAGTAACTTCAGTGAGTACTCTTGGTCAATTCAGACAGGCAAGTTCAAAGTGTTGGGGGTTTGACCATAAAATAATCTTTGATCTGCTGTCAGTTTTGAATCTGCTACTGAGCCATGAACTTTTAACAAGTTGTCGCTTCTCTTATGATGAAAGGCTGTACTTTGTACTCATGAGATGTTCTTGAGGTCCTGAAGAGGATTCAAAACAAAACGGCAAAATACTGAACAATGATGAGGATAAAGAACCACCGCTGATCTCTGGGGAAGAAATATATTAAGGGATTTTGCCATTCAAAGAGAGAATCAATTTACATGTTTAGTGGAGGCATTTTGCTCAGAGCAAGAGACCTAGGGGAGCAAAATTCACTTGCAGCGTTAACATTCTGTCCAGCTTACCACCTATGATTCAAACCTTGACTATTTGCATAATTGTTTCCAGTTAAGTAAAAGATTGATTTGACATTGGTAACTTATCATTGCTTGTAGGTTGATGTTAATATTCTTCAAGCGTACTGCAACAAGCATCTGGTTAGCAAAAATATTGGCTGTATCTTCTTTAATTTATTCCAACCATATGTCGTGCGTAGGAAGAAGAGCTGAGCATTGAAGCTGGGAGGATAGAAAAAATGCTGGACCTGGTTTCTGGGCGCAGACTTGGCACGGTACAGTCAGTGCCTGCCCACCCAATGGGCCCACGTGGAGATTTGGTGTTTGGATTTTATCCGTGCATACACTTTCAACTCTGGTTGTTGATCCCCAGCAACTTTCCCGGGCAAAGGTTCCTGTCCTTGTTTTCATTTCTAAAAATATGCTCTATTCATAATATGTAGAACAAATACAATCATGATAAGTCTTCCTCTACATTTGTTGCACCAACAATTCAATGGCCCTTGCTGAGCCCTTAGGAGAGCAAGCATTAGAGCAACTTACTCAAGGAGGAGGGGTGCGGAGGAATGATCGATCACTAGTCCTTTAGATCAGAGCACACAACCCTCTTCCTCCAGCTCAACAGGAATGATTTTTGTTATTAAAAATATTCATAACTGACCTTTGTTACAGACTTCAGGGATTTAGAATAATTTCATTCTTCAGTGGAAAAATCTCTTCTCAGTTATATTTTCAAGGATCGGATGCTGCCTGCAGCTGTCCACTAAGAGTGTTTCATTAGAAAGAACTAGAATATTTAATACTAAGGACCTGCTGAAGAAGGCATGAAGCCACCTTCCTCATGGTTTATTGTAATGTTTGAGCTCTTTTAATCAGATAACTTCAACCTCTGCCTTATTTTTTAGTTGTTTCTGTATTTTATGATCATTTATATTTTCTTACTCCATTGTAGGCCCTTCAGTCATTTCAGGCTACGCTGGCTCTCAGACAAACCCAGATGCCCACTGACTTCCCTGGAACCTAGTCTCTCTTATGTTCCTATCAATACCTGCCCTACTCACATCCAGTTCTCTTAACTGTCCTGGGCACACTGTTACTTACTATGGACATTTAACCTACCGGCACACCTCTGGAGCATCTGTGGAAAACCCACCCGGTTCGAGGGAGGAGGTGCAAGTTCCACAAAGACAGCAGCCGAGTTCAGGATCGAACATCAGTCACTGGAGGCTGAGGCTGCTGCACCATGTTGGCCTGGACAGGCATTGGTATACCGTAAAATCTTGGGTATCTCTCATGTTACAGACTGGTGTGCTCTTGTAGCTGGTGGACAGAGGGGCAGAACTGAGGGACCTCAATGGAAGGGGTGGGCTGAGGAAATATCTGACAAATGGACTAACTCAACCAGCTTTCAATTAACTGGATAACTGAGCTCTGACTGTAAATCACATGATAAACTGCCACCATCACACAGACATAGAAGTTCTCGACTTGCTAAGCTAGAAAGTCTAATGGGGATTGTGATATTTAATGCATTAAGTGGTAGTCTTTTGAACCAAATGTCGGTCACCAAAAGCAATGGGCAAAGCCATGCATACACTGCAACGCTGGCCTTTGAATATACGATGCATGTGCAAAGAGGACACAGCCCCCTTGCCCAGGGGCCAATGTGCAATTCTGTTCTTGTGTACTGTACATGCAGATCAAATCACTGCTCAGTGTGTTCAAGTAGTAGAAGGCGAAACAATAACAGAGAGCAGAATGATGCGTCACGACTGCAGTTTATTCTGCATTCTGTTTTGTTTTACCACAATGCATTATGCAATGACCTGTATGCGCATCATGCAAGACAAGGTTTTCACAGCACCTCGGTACAGATGGCAATAATAAACTAATTCCACTCCCAATCAGTTCCAACTGATGTTGTGTTAGTAACGTGCAGTGGGCACACCTGCTTTGCTAGCGATGTTGCACTTAATGTTGGAGAAGGAGCCAGCCAGAGAGCGGAGGACTGCTCCCATATTAGAAGAATTTGGTTTTACTTGGGTTTCCTGTGGTGGTGCGATGGGTGGGGGTAGTGGGGGGATGGGTGGAAGCAGTGAGGCAGCACCTGAGGCCTTTAATGGTAATCCTGATGTCATCCTTCTCCAAGGTAAAACTGTTTTTACAATCAGATATATAGCACAAAAACAGGCTCTTTTGATCACCTTGTCCAGGCCAAACATCCGTTACTTATCTACACCAATAAAACACAGAACAGTACAGCACAGAAACAGACTCTTCAATCCACCTTGTCTCTGCCAATCATCCATTACCTTGTTCACACCAATAGAACACAGAATAGTTCAGCACAGGATCACACCCTGCAGCCCACAATGTAGTGCTGAACCAATGTTACTTACTAGACTTCTATGCCTTTGAAATTCACCTGCTTGGCTTAGTTAGTGGGAGGCCTTAACCATGATGATCCCATACTGTTGGCTTGAAGCCTCATCAATCATTGGGGATAAGTGGAGGCCATCAGCACTTACCACTAATCAAGAAAACATCTGTCCCAAAGCAGAGCTGCTACTTAATGAACAACTTCTGTTCCTGTAGGATTATACACAAAAAGGTCAGGATCTGGAATTCATCTGAGCACAAACCTTCACAAAGTGTGTGTGCATAATGGATTGGATTGATCAGAACCAACAATTTGAGTGTCTAGGAGATGCAGTAGTAAGTGTGCAAGCACGGCAAAGTAACTTAAACCTAATCTATTATCATAAAACAAACTGCAATAAACCATGCAAAATACCACTCAGCAAGTCACAAAGATTTCTGAGCTCATGATTCTTAGTCAACACTCGATTGCTGCAGTCGGAGGAACTCCAATTTCTGACTCGCTTGTGAAACCAACCCTTGATCCTGGACACCAGTCGCGATTCCCAGTCCCAGCTGAAGTCCAAGGAGAATCTCAAAAAAGCAGGTCAAGTTTCACTAGCACAGTCATCGAGAGACAAGCATGCTCTTTGATCTTTTGTTCTCGTGTCTTCATGGTGAGACACAACATTCCTGGGCTTACAACATATATTAAAGGCTTACACAAATAAGCGATAAACCCAAATCCACACAGACATTCACATTTTTATGGTTACTAATTTTTATTTCATTTCACTCATGTCTTGACGCATCCAGTCACAGTACATTCCTTGGGCTTTCAAAGTACATTAAAGTTTACATATAAACTACAAGTCTGGATGACAACAATCAAATCATTTCACAGACATACTCAGTGTTTAACAGAGTTCACATGCTTCAAATATCAGAAAGAGTTGAGTTGTCATTTGACCTGACAGATATTCATTCTATGTTTTACAAAACTTAATATGCTAGTTTTTGGGAATATTAATCTCTTTCAGCCATTGATTTTATTACAAGTCTACTGTACAGAATAATTTCTAGGTTATTGTACCTAATGCAGTGAATGATGGACAGATAACATGAAATTTTAACTTTAATATTTAAGAGATTGTGATGGGACTTAGAATCAGAAATGTGTCATTTCACTAGCAAACTGTATGCCATGAAATTTGTTGTTTCGTGGTAGTACTACATTACAATACATAACAATAAAATTATAAATTACAATAAGAAGTATATATATCAAAAAGAAAATTAAATGGTCCCAAAAGAGAGGAAACATAAAATACAGAGGCACGAGTTCATGGGTTCATTGTCCTCTGAGAAATCTGATGGCGGATAGCAGCTTAGTGACTTGGTGGAGAGTGCTTTGATTCCTAGGCTACCTATAGATCCATATTTCTCTACTTTAATTAACAACTGATAACCTACAAGACTGTAGATGAGCTACTTTCACCATAAGGGGTAACAATACAGAGTGCCAGTCCTGAGGAAAGTCAGATTGGGCATCGTGTTATCTAAGACAGAAAACAAGCTGCTAGTGGAACTCAGGGGTCAGGCATCATCTATGGGAGAAACTGGATAGTCAGTGTTTGGGCTAAGGCTTCTCTCCATTTCCTTCCACAGATGCTGCCGGATCTAATGACTTCCTCCAGCAATTTTTTTTTTTGCTCCGTATTTCAGCTTCTGCAGTATTGTGTTTTCATAGTAATTATGACACCCAGCTTAACGTAGCTGCCCATGAAATTTATCAGGGATCCAACAGTGGAACTAGGGCCCTCAGGATTGCAGAATCCTGAAAAGGTGCACCATGTGATGGCCATCACCACATTCATGGGCCCATTGCTGCAGGGTGAACCATATCCTGGTTCAGTGAGGCTGCATCTTTTCCCCAGTTCATTAGTCAGAGTATGGTCACAGTTTCACAGAGTTCTACAGGATAGAAACAGACCCTCAACCTATCTGAATCAGGCTCACCAGATATCTATCTGAGCTAGTATCATTTGCCTGTATTTGACCCCGGTCCCTCAAAACATTTTCTAGCCATATGCAGTCCCTGTCTAAATGTTTTTAAATGCATTAATTGTATCTATAGCTTCTTTTGACAGCTTGTTCCACATACTCACCACCTTCTGTGTGAAAATGTTTCCCCTCGGGTCCCTATTAAATCTTTCCTTCTGGTTGTGCTTTGTGCTAGATGGCAAGTTATTTTCAGAATCAAGGCATCACCATCAATGCCAGTATTTATTTCCCATCCTCTCCCTGCTAAGAAGGAGAAGGAAGTGAACAACAAGTATAAGCAACAAGGAACGAATGAGGCACTCGAGGAGTATAAACAATTCAAGAGAACACTTAAGAGGGAAGAAAGAAGGCATGAGTTTGATCTGGCAGACAAGGGAAGGAGAATCTCAAGAGCTTCTAGAGATATATAAAGAGCAAAAGGGTAGCAAGGGACAAAATTGGTCTACTTCAAGTTCAACACAGTCATCTATGTGGAGCCAATAGAGATGGGGGAGATCTTAAATGGATATTGTGCATTTGTACTTACATAGGAGATGGACTCAGAGTCTGTAGAAGTGAGGTAAAATGGCAGTGAAGTCATGGGTGGTATACAGTGAGACATAGATTATAGAGGAGGAGGTCCTTGCTGACCTGATGAAAATTAGAGTGGATAAGACCTTAGCACTTGACAAGGTGTCCCCTCGGACCACGTGCAAGGCTAGTGCAGAGAGTGCAGGAGCCCCAACAGATGTATTTGAAAACATCCTTAGCCGTGGGTGAGTTGCTGGAAGATAGCTACCATTATTCCATTGTTCTAGAAACTCTCTTAGAATAAGCCAGGAAATTATCAGCCAGTGATCCTGACATCAGTAGTGGGAGAATTATTGGAAGACATTCTAAGGGGCAGGATGTCCAAGTATTTGAATAGAGAGGGCCTGATTAGGGTTAGTCAACATGGCTTTGTATGTGGTAGGTCTTGTCAAAGCAATCTTATAGAGCTTTTCAAGGAGGTTACCGGGAAAGATGATGAAGGAAAGGCAGTATTTGTTGTCTACATGGACTTTAGCAAGGCATTTAATGAAGGCCCATGTAGGATGATGGTCCAGAAGGTTCAGTTGCTTGGCATTTAGGATGAGGTAGTAAACTGAATTCAACATTGGCTGAGCGGGAGAAGTCAGAGAGTGGTAATTGATGGTTACCTCGCTGACTGGTGGCATGTGCCTAGTGGAGCAGCACAGGGATCGGTGCTATGTCCATTGTTGTTTGTCATCTATATTAATGATTTGGATGATAATGTGGTAAACTGGATCAGCGAATTTGCAGATGACATAAGGATTGGGGGGTCTAGTGAACAGCAAAGAAGACTTTCAAAGCTTGCGGCGGGATCTGGACCAGCTGGAAAAATAGCAGATGGAATTTAATGTAGACAAGTGTTGCACTTTGGGAGGACAAACCAGGGTACAACTTACACAGTGAATTGTAGGGCACTGGGAAGTGTAGTACCAGTAAAAGAGAGAGATTTGGGAATATGGCTCCATAATTCCTTGACATCGCAGGTAGACAGGGATATAAAGAGAGCTTTCAGCACACTAGCCTTCATAAATTAGAAGAGTATTGAGTACAAGAGAGTAGAACTAAAGGTCATAGGCTAAGGATAAAAGGTGAAATATTTAAGGGGGAATCTAAGGCAAATGTCTTCACCCAGAAGGTGGTGTGGGTTTGAATGAGCTGCCAAAGGAAGTGTTGGATGTGTGTTTAATTGCAACATTTAAGAGAACTTTGGATATTGACATGGACAGGAGAGGTACAGAGGGCTACGGTCCAGCTATAGGTCAATGGACCTAGGCAGAATAGTAATGTGATGCAAAGTAGACGGGCAGAAGTGCCTGTTTCTGTGCTGTGGTGCTGTTTGACTCAGTTGCTCCTGGTGCTGTTGAGGCATTGCGGACCTTTTGGCCAAGATGCACCCAGAGTGTAGGTGTGAAGGAAATTCAAGGGTTCAGACCCAGTAATAATGAAGTAACAGGTCACTGGTATACACTTACTGATCACTTTATTAGGTACACCCATACCCTTGCTCTTTAATGCAAACATCTATCCAGCTAACCATGTGGCAGCAAGTCAATGTATAAAAACATGCAGACATACTATAGAGGTTCAGAACAAACGTAAGGATGGGGAAGAAACTTGATCTAAGTGACTTTGACTCTGGAATGATTATTGGTGCCAGATGGTGTGGTTTGAGTATCTCAGGAGCTGCTGATCACCTGGGATTGCAGGAGGTACCTATAAAGTGAGCACTGAATGTATTTCAAGCTAGGATGGAATGGATCTCAAGAGAGAGAATTTGTAGAATGTCTGCGAGATTGCTTTTTAGAACAGCTTGTTGTTGAGCCCACTAGGGGATCGGCTGTACTGGATTGGGTATTGTGTAATGAACCGGAGGTGATTGGAGAGATTGAGGTGAAGGAACCCTTAGGAGGCAGTGATCATAACATGATCGAGTTCACTGTGAAATTTGAAAAAGAGAAGCTGAAATCTGATGTGTCGGTATTTCAGTGGAATAAAGGAAATTACAGTGGCATGAGAGAGGAACTGGCCAAAGTTGTCTGGAAAGGGACACTGGCGGGAAGGATGGCAGAGCAGCAGTGGCTGGAGTTTATGCAAAAAGTGAGGAAGGTGCAAGACAGGTATATTCCAAAAAAGAAGAAATTTTCGAGTGGAAAAAGGATGCAACCGTGGTTGACAAGAGAAGTCAAAGCCAAAGTTAAAGCAAAGGAGAGGGCATACAAGGAAGCAAAAATTAGTGGGAAGACAGAGGATTGGGAAGTTTTTAAAACCTTACAAAAGGAAACCAAGAAGGTCATCAAGAGAGAAAAGATTAACTATGAAAGGAAATTAGCAAATAATATCAAAGAGGATACTAAAAGCTTTTTCAAGTATATAAAGAGTAAAAGACAGGTGAGAGTAGATATAGGACCGATAGAAAATGATACTGGAGAAATTGTAATGGGAGATGAGGAGATGGCAGAGGAACTGAACAAGTATTTTGCATCAGTCTTCACTGAGGGAGACAGCAGGATACCGGACACTCAAGGGTGGCAGGGAAGAGAAGTGTGCGCAGTCACAATTACGACAGAGAAAGTACTCAGGAAGCTGAATAGGCTAAATGTCGATAAATCTCCTGGACCAGATGGAATGCACCTTTGTGTTCTGAAGGAAGTAGCTGTGGAGATTGCGGAGGCATTAGCGATGATCTTTCAAAAGTCGATAGATTCTGGCATGGTTCCGGAAGATTGGAAGATTGCAAATGTCACTCCGCTATTTAAGAAGGGAGCAAGGAAGCAAAAAGGAAATTATAGACCTGTTAGCTTGACGTCGGTGGTTGGGAAGTTGTTAGAGTCGATTGTCAAGGATGAGGTTACAGAGTACCTGGAGGCATATGACAAGATAGGCAGAACTCAGCATGGATTCCTTAAAGGAAAATCCTGCCTGACAAACCTATTACAATTTTTTGAGGAAATTACCAGTAGGCTAGACAAGGGAGATGCAGTGGATGTTGTATATTTGGATTTTCAGAAGGCCTTTGACAAGGTGCCACACATGAGGCTACTTAACAAGATAAGATCCCATGGAATTACAGGAAAGTTACATACGTGGATAGAGCGTTGGCTGATTGGCAGGAAACAGAGAGTGGGAATAAAGGGATCCTATTCTGGTTGGCTGCCGGTTACCAGTGGTGTTTCACAGGGATCAGTGTTGGGGCTGCTTCTTTTTACATTGTACATCAACGATCTGGATTATGGAATACATGGCTATGTGGCTAAGTTTGCTGACGATACGAAGATAAGTGGAGGGGCCAGTAGTGCTGAGGAAATGGGGAGTCTGCAGAGAGACTTGGATAGATTGGAAGAATGGGCAGAGAAGTGGCAAATGAAGTACAATGTTGGAAAGTGTATGGTTATGCACTTTGGCAGAAAAAATAAATGGGCAGACTATTATTTAAATGGGGAAAGAATTCAAAGTTCTGAGATGCAACGGGACTTGGGAGTCCTCGTACAGGATTCCCTTAAAGTTAACCTCCAGGTTGAGTCAGTAGTGAAGAAGGCGAATGCAATGTTGGCATTCATTTCTAGAGGAATAGAGTATAGGAGCAGGGATGTGATGTTGAGGCTCTATAAGGTGCTGGTGAGACCTCACTTGGAGTACTGTGGGCAGTTTTGGTCTCCTTATTTAAGAAAGGATATGCTGACGTTGGAAAGGGTACAGAGGAGATTCATGAGAATGATTCTGGGAATGAGAGGGTTAACATATGAGGAACGTTTGCCCGCTCTTGGACTGTATTCCTTGGAGTTTAGAAGAATGAGGGGAGACCTCATAGAAACATTTCGAATGTTAAAAGGCATGGACAGAATGGATGTGGCAAAGTTGTTTCCCATGATGGGGGAGTCTAGTACGAGAGGGCATGACTTCAGGATTGAAGGGCGCCCTTTCAGAACAGAAATGCGAAGAAATTTTTTTAGTCAGAGGGTGGTGAATCTATGGAATTTGTTGCCACGGGCAGCAGTGGAGGCCAAGTCATTGGGCGTATTTAAGGCAGAGATTGATAGGTATCTGAGTAGCCAGGGCATCAAAGGTTATGGTGAGAAGGCGGGGCAGTGGGACTAAATAGGATAAAATGGATCAGCTCATGATAAAATGGCGGAGCAGACTCGATGGGCCGAATGGCCTGCTTCTGCTCCTTTGTCTTATGGTCTTATGGTCTTATGGTGAGTTGGAGGGGAATCTGCAGGTGGTGGACCTCCGATATACCTGTGTCTTTCCTGGTATCGGGACTGCAGGTTTGGCAGGTGCTGTAGATGTTTAACAGTTGGAGTTCAAAAGCCCTTTGGGGGACTTGGGGTATGGGAAAGTCGGCATCAGATGAGCAAGGTGGAATAGGGTTCTCTGGGAGCTGAGTTGACTATCAGGGAGACATGGCACTTTCTAGAAGTGGCATTTGAGGAATCTGATGAGTTTTCAATCGGTGATTGAGGAAATACTTGTGCTCTGAGTGATAGAACCATCCGACTCAGGAGCCTTAAGTGTCTGTGTGATTGGGTATGTCAGAAGATTGGATTATCAGTGGCGTGGTTAATGTAGGAGATCACTGGGCAGTGGTAGGGTAAAATTTCTGAAAGCATTATGTGTATTTCTGTGGATCTCATTCCCAGCATACCTCCAAAAATATGTGGAACGGGCAGTAGCAGCAGATCACACTGGAATTTCAATGTAGTAAAGCCATGGAAACTATTATCATTGAAATTCTCCATGGGAAAAGAATATTTTCAAGTGTAATATTGAAATAGATAAACAGGTCTCCTTGATCAGATACTTCTACTTTTAATTCCTTAACTCCTCTTCCCCAATAAATCCAATTGTAGAGTCTTGCTCAAACTGTCTGTTTTATCTACATCTCATGATGCAGGAAAATTGATACATGATTTTGTTTTTAGACGATTGCATTACTGTAATGCCCTTTTTTCAGCACTGGCAAAGAAGGATATAAATTGGCTGCAGCGTGTTCAAAATGCAGCAGCAAGAATCTTAACGATAAAAGAAAATCTGAGCAAATTTCACCTGTTTTGACGTCATTACATTGGCTGACTGTGTCCTCGAGGATCAATTTTAAAATACCCTTAATTGTATATAAGGCTCTGAATAATCCAGCTCCTCAGTATATTTTGAAGCGTCTATCTCCTTATATCCCTAATTGTAATTTTAGATCCACAAATACTGATTTGCTTAGTGTTCCTAGAGCAAAGCACATGAGAATTGGTGATGTGGCCTTTTGCTCTTATGCACCAAAAGTCTGGAATCTCTACAAACTGTGATGCACCAGGCTAATACTGTGGAACATTTCAAAACACTTCCAAAAAGCTACTTTTTTAAATCTGGCCTATTTAATACTGTTGATGTTGATTAAATTTATATAATTTGATATACTTGATTACATTTTTTCCATATAATGTTTGTCTTTATGATTTTTAATTTTGTCATGTATTTTTATGACTATTAATTTATCTTTACAATCTATGTAAACCACTTTATGTCTGCATCTTAATGTATGAAAGGTGTTACACAAATAAGTTATTATTATTATTATTCTTTATGTTTTCGTCTTTCATTTTGGGTTGAAGTATAAACAGAAAGTTCAGGACAGAAGAAGGTAGGATCAATACCACATATTATTGAACTCCCTTCAGAATCTGCCATGTCATCCACCTTGGTGTAGTAGCACCACCTTCTGAATACTAATTACTACCAACAGTTTCTGTTTTGGTTTCCAATTTCTACCATCTGCTGGGAAAAATTCCACTAACAGCTCAAATCTTATCAGAGTGCTGGTGTTAATTATGTGTGTGTCAAATCACTGGCCTAGATTGCTGTAAGCTTGAAGTTTCTCTTACTCTGATTTGGAAGCCCAATAAGGAGAAAGCATTGACAAACTCATGAAAATAGCAATCAAACAGAAGCTTTTCGTAAGTGTCTTTACTTGTCGTTGACTTAGGAGGAGGACTTCTGACATTTAACTCTGAAGTGTTTTGTGCTTTGTTGCAGGAACCTGATGCCCAAAGCACTTGATGGTCAGATTGTGATGGAGAAAACGCCCAGATACTTTGTGACAGCAGAGGCACCAGCCCGCATTCATGCCATGTCCAAGAACACCAAGCTGATTGTGGTTGTGCGGGACCCAGTGACCAGAGCCATCTCAGACTATACCCAGATCATCTCAAAAGCAGCGGACATCCCTGGCTTTGAAACTCTCACTTTCAAAAACAGGACTACGGGTCTGGTTGATGCATCATGGAGCCCAATATGGATTGGGATCTACGCTCAGCACTTAGAGAACTGGCTGCAGTATTTCCCCTTGTCGCAGATGCACTTTGTCAGTGGGGAGAGGCTGATCACTGACCCAGCTGGGGAGCTGGGTAAAGTCCAAGACTTCCTTGGCCTGCAGAGACTTATAACAGATGACCACTTCTTCTTCAATGAGACCAAGGGCTTCCCCTGCCTGAAGAAGCCACAGGGTAATGGCAAACCTCACTGCCTGGGCAAAACAAAAGGCAGGATCCATCCGAACATTGATCCAGGAGTGGTCCAGAAACTGCGGGAGTTCTACCGCCCCTTTAACAGGCATTTCTATCAAATGACTGGGCAAAACTTTGGCTGGGAGTGATAGGAGGGCAGGGGAGGTGGGGTGGAGTCCGTGATGAGGAACTGAACAATTGCAGAAGCAAAGGAAACTAACCAAGTCCGCATGTCAAGTCAGAGGTGTAGCACGTTCATTTATAATCCATAGGAGCTGTGCTGAGACTGTGTGCATTCTGCATCTGCTGCTTTACAGATCTTGAAGAAATTTCAAAGAACTGTGGACTTTTTCACTCAATATTTACCCAAGTCTTCATCACATCTTAAAAGGGCAATGTCCATCTTGCGAGGACTTTATTTTTGCTTTCAGTGGTCCCGAGCAATGGTTGTTGATTTTTTAATATATACATATGTATAAATATATATATAGATATCTATTAAGAGTTATGTCATAAAAGTGAGTAACATCAGGGCTGATACCTCTAGTTTCTCTTTAGCACTCACTCACTGCACCACAGGAAATGTCGTTGTTTTTATGAAGCAATGTGTGGGTGTCCTGGGCCACACTGTGCTGTGGACTATCACTCTCTTTGTATCATTACAGTTACTGCTTTGTTGTAACAGCAACATCCTGACATTATAGGAGCCTAACTGCTTGGATTGTTTTACTTTATTTTTCAATAAACTAATTTACTTCCTCTTATCTTACTACCTGAGATATACGTTAATGGAAACCATTGAATCTCTTCTACCCGGTGGGGTGTGTGGGGAGGGAGGAGTGGTTTACAACTCACTTGTGCTTGGATCTTCAATGCCCTCCCTGTTGAATTGGAATAAATTCAACTTTCTATTCTTCCTGGTAGGTTACTATAAATTCTATTTATTTGAATGTTTATGCTAGTCCTAGTGTTTTCACAGTTCCATTAAGGTCCGCATTTCAGGCATGTTACTATTGCTTCTTTTTGTCTTTCAAAAAGCTCATGCAGTTCCCAATATAGAGCTGCATCGTCAAATGTTGATGCAAATTTGGTGGGTCATGGATGTCTTACTGGAAACTCCTTGCAGACATCACTTCAGTCCAATGCATCCTCGTCCTGTCTGAAGATCCTGCACCATGTACGTGAACGGAGAAGGCCCACATCAAATTTTGTGTGACAAAGCATGACACAGATATCTTTTATATGCACTGACTTAATAAGGTATGTAACACACAACAAATTTGCTGGTGAACGCAGCAGGCCAGGCAGCATCTCTAGGAAGAGGTACAGTCAATGTTTCGGGCCGAGACCCTTCGTCAGGACTAACTGAAGGAAGAGTGAGTAAGAAATTTGAAAGTGGGAGGGGGAGGGGGAGGGATGGAGCCAAAAGCTGGACAGTTGATTGGCAAAGGGGATATGAGAGGATCATGGGACAGGAGGCCCAGGGAGAAGGAAAAGTGGGGGGGGGAACCCAAGGGATAGGCGAGGGGTATAGTCAGAGGGAGAGACCTCCCCCTCGTACCCCATCCATTATTTATTTATATACACACATTCTCTCTCTCTCTCTCTCTCTCTCTCTCTCTCTCTCTCTCTCTCTCTCTCTCTCTCTCTCTCTCTCTCTCTCTCTCTCTCTCTCTCTCTCTCTCTCTCTCTCTCTCTCTCTCTCTCTCTCTCTCTCTCCTTTTTCTCCCTCTGTCCCTCTGACTATACCCCTTGCCCATCCTCTGGGTTTCCCCCCCTCCCCCTTTCCTTCTCCCTGGACCTCCTGTCCCATGATCCTCTCATATCCCTTTTGCCAATCAACTGTCCAGCTCTTGGCTCCATCCCTCCCCCTATCATCTCCTATCATTTTGGATCTCCCCCTCCCCCTCCCCCTCCCACTTTCAAATCTTACTAGCTCTTCCTTCAGTTAGTCCTGACGAAGGGTCTCGGCCTGAAACGTTGACTGTACCTCTTCCTAGAGATGCTGCCTGGTCTGCTGCATTCACCTGCAACTTTGATGTGTGTTGCTTGAATTTCCAGCATCTGCAGAATTCCTCGTGTTTGCGTTAATAAAGTATGTACTAGCATTGGAGACAGTGTAAAGCGGACTCATTAGGCTAATTCCTGGGATAAGAGGATTGTCCTATCATTAATGGCTAAAGATGTTGGAGCTAAAAAACAAACTGCCTGAAGAACTCAGCAGGCCAGGCAGCATCAATGGAAGAAGATGGACAGTTGGCATTTCAGGTTTACACCCTGCATCACGAGCCTCGTTCTAGTAATATCCCTCTGCATCCACATATGCTGCCTGACCAACTGAGCTCTGCCAGCAGAGTTTCATTTGCTCCAGATTCTAGCATCAGCAGCTTCTTGTGTGTATGTCTTTCTCTAAGGAATGCTTGATCGATATTCTTTGAAGTTTAGAAGAATGAGAGGTGAGCTTACTGAAATATACTGACGAGTCTTCATGGGGGTAAATATCGAGACATTGCCACTATTGAGGGAGGATGGAATGAAGGGGCGTAAATGGTTGGGGATATTTAAAACTGGAGTGAAATCTCTGGATGGTGAATCTCTGGAATGCTCTGCCCTCGAGGGTTGTGGTAGTGAAGCCACTGGAGGTTCTTAAAAAAAGGAGCAGAGGAAGACTGGGAAGTTGACAGAATTGGGGAACTGGAACCGAAGAGTAGTTGAAGCCTGCGGCACGTCAGCTTTAATGAAGACAAGACAGGCTTTAGGGGATAAATGGCCTACTCCTAACTCCTTATTTATTGTATTCATGTGAATTTTATCAGATTAACCTAAATAAAGGCATGAATTACTTGAACCTCCTGACTTGAAGGATGAGGTGAATCAGAAACCTAGGGGCACACATCGCATAGTGGTGAGTGTATCATAGAGACACCAGGGGTCACTCTGGTTTAGAAACTAGCACAAAACAACACATGTGCCAAGGGAAGTAATAGAATAAATATTTCTACTGTTGCAGAGAAACAACAGGAATCATAACCCATATGTTAAGAAATCTGAAATGAGATAATTTCATTGATCTTCCATGATTTCCTGAAGGACTCTGACTTGGAGAACATAGACTCTTAATTAAGGTCTAATTACAAGCAGCAATGATTGAGGTGTGATATAATGCTATTACGTGTTCTTGTTGGCAAGCAATGTGCCAGTTACTGAGCTGATTGAAGTGATAATAAATCTTCTGACTTCCTTATGACATACTTACTAACTTAGTTAACAACCTCTCTTCAAACGTATGCAAGGAGGTTCATCTACTGCCCTTATAAATTCACCAATGGGTTTAAACAACTCATGATTACTAAGAGTTTAATCTAAATAAAAGCTACTTTTGGGTTTATTTAAGGTATCTGTCTTTTGCTTCTGCTCTATTTATTTGGAGCTTGGGCTCCATTTACTCCAGCCTGCAAGAAACCAAACAAGGATTCAGACTCAGCTTGATGTCTCTGATGTGTTGTGCCTTTACATGAGATAAATCTCCAAAATTCAGCCCTCTCCTTTGTGGCTAGTATAAAATGTGTAATCCAGCCAAATCTATGCCAAATACAATTTGGGAAAAAAAATATGTTTAGCCCCAGGCAGTTAAACTCATCTTCTGTGACCATCCCTCCTTCTGCAAAGGAGACTGCTCAGAGCAGGAAGAAAGCACAGTACTGTACAACCACAAGGACAAAGTCAGCAGTTCTGCTGCAAGTGGGGCAGGTGGGATGTGGAGGTTGTGATGCATTCTAAGGTTGTCCTTGGATTCTGCTGGAGTTCCAGTAACAATAATTCCATGATATGGGGCCCAAGCAAAGATGTTCACTCTAACAGCAGGTTTGACCTCAACTGTGTCCTTGTCTTTGACGTTGTACTTGTCCCTAAAAGTGGAGAAATTGGGACTTGCTCATAACATACAGTTGTCTATGACTCAACAACATGATTTCAGAGTCAGGGATAGATTCGTTAACAAAGATTAATTTCATGTCTTTGGCAAGTATTTTGCTGTGATGATATCATCAATGTTTTTCCCAATACAAAGTTCTGAGGCTACAAGTTTTGGACTACTTTGCTAAGGTCCCATTGCAGAGTTTCCTACTTATTCACTAGTTTGATTACTCTAATTCTCTGACTCTCTCAGAGAAAATTCTTGACTCAGCACTCTTTCCTTTATTTTCTGCTCAGTTATTCTCTGGTCTTCGTAAGGCTGGAGCAAGCTGAATTATATACAAAAGGCATGAATGCATTTGTACTTGTCCCAGGTAAAACCAGTAGAAAACTGACCAAGTCCTGAGGAAGAGTCTCCGCCCGAAATGTCGATTGTACTTCTTCCTATAGATGCTGCCTGGCCTGCTGCGTTCCACCAGCATTTTGTGTATGCTGACTGTATTCCTTACCTTGGTTTTACTTTAAAATATGTTACTGTGCTTTTGAAATTGAGTAATATTGTCCAAACAAGTAAATTAAGGAAATAGAGTTGCTTTTCACCTCCTGGTTTCCCACTGTTCAAATGTAGTGAGACTCCACCCTTATTAAGCTGATTGTAAAGGCTTCCATGCTCTCTACGTTTCGCCATCCTTCCTCATGGTCTGAAAGTCCTCCGAAGAAGCCCTGAAGCAAGAACGCTGCACTCAAAAGCGTGTTGCGGCTGGAGGCTTATTAAGTTCTACTTACAACTATAGTCTTCAGGAGTTTTGAACAAGGATGCTTATTCAAACTTTAACAGTAAGAAATTTCTGATAAGTGGTGCTTATATCATATGCACCCTAGGAGACTTCATGTCAAGTCAGCTGGGAGTCTCCTGCCAACCCATTGGGAATTAATCCTGGAAAATCATTGGAAGTCAGGTCAAAGCTAGACCTACTGAGAGCCATTTCACATGAAGCCAGATGCAGGGTGATACTCATTTGGAACCAGATTGTGTGCACAGCCTACTGTGAGTCAGAAGGAGACAAACCCCATATCAAAACATACTGAGAACCAGATCCTGGGCCAAACTTGGCAAGAGACACAACTCATTGGGAACTGCATCCTATGCACAACACGCTGGGAACTAGGAACCATATCCAGGGCTAACTTCACTAGGAACTGGATCTCATGTGCAATCCTCTGGGGAACCATATTCATGACCAAACTCTCTGGAAGCCAGAGCTTCAGCCAGACCCACTGAGAGCCCGTTGCTGGGCCAAACTCACCGAATCAGGTTCTAGGCCTTATCCAATGGAGACCTTCTGGATCATCAAAAGCTACTAGGCTCCAGCCCTTTAAGCAATCAATGACATTTTAGGTGTATTATGCATCAGCTGATACTCTGGTCAGCAAACCCTCCCAGACCCGGTAACTTTCACTCCTATCCTCAGTAAATACGAGGTTAATCCTCTTCCTCAACACAAATGCTGTAAATATTGCAAGATGTTTGGCTGGACTCTTCTGCAGGTCTTAGCTATTAGGCTCTGCTATTAACTTTGACAGGTTCTCCATCTCTCCAGGCTTAACACGTACTTCCTTCACTCAGCATTTATTGATACCAATGGGCTAAAACCTTTCCTTTGTTTCAACTACAAAATGGCTTTGTTCCAACCTTTTGTTTGATTATTTTAAGGTGAGAGGAAGGAAGTTGTTTTTCTTCCCTGAAAGGAGTAGATTTTAATCACCGCTGTCATGCCTGAGCCCAGCTCTCTAGAATTTGCTCACATGACCTCATTCATCTACCACAAGGATCTCCTTAAAACAAACCCCTTTCAGTCAGCTCTCCTTACACATAAATTAGATGCAGGAGAAGGCCATTTGTCTCCTTTAACTCTATTATTCAATAAGAACATGGCTGATTGGATTGTTAGTTAATTCTACATTTCTTTCTGGTGAATTTCACTGGTGACCTTTAACCTTTTATCTATCAAGAATCCATCTACCTTGGCCTTAACAATATTCAAAGCCTCTACTTCCACTTCCTTTAAGAATGAGAGATCTACCGATTCTAAGAAAAATATGTCTTAAATACAATCCTTTTAGTATTTAAGGATGCATCCATTATTCCAGAAGAGGAAGCACCCTCACTATGTCAGATATCCCACCCTGCAAAATCTCATTTCAGGGAGGTAGCACCCCCACCCCCAGCAACCCCATATCACCCCCCCCGCCCCCCTCGACCTCCAAGGGAGTATGTAATACTTTGTTTAGTAATCTTGTCTAATCTGTAAACCAAGTTGGGTTTGTGCAGCAAATGTGACATTAAAATATGTACTTATATTATCATGTTTATTCTATTACAACTTTAAGCAAGTCTACAGGGAGTTTGGCCTCATCATGTAGGACATCAATAGCGTAGCTCCTTGGCAGCTAGCCAGCTAGTTTAAATCGGGGTCCCCAACCTTTTTTGCAGCATGGATCGGTTTAATAATGACAATATTCTTGCGGACCGGCCGGCCCAGTGGGGGAGGTGGGATGGGTGTTAAACGCGACCGGAATATAGGTGATAAGTCACTATAAGTCACTTGTAAGTGGCTAATACACTCAATTTCGTTTCTAAAGGGGTTTATCTAATGAATTTAATATTAAACACACAGCAAGTATTTTCCTCGCATGAATGTAGTGATAAGTCAATTATAACAGTGGTCCCAAACCTCCAGGCCGCGAAGAATGCAGCGGTACAGCGGTAGCCAGAACACACCCAGCACATCTTTAAGAAAAAAGCCGAAATAAACAAGCTAATTAATTAGGTGCTGCTCAGCACGTAAGTGTCAGCCCAGATTAGAGGTGATGCAATCGGCAATCGCCTCTGATCTGGGCCGGCATTTACGTGCCGGGCGGCACCTAATCAATTAGCTTGTTTATTTCAGCTCTTTTCATAAAGATGTGCTGGGTGCGTTCCGGCTACCGCTGCATTCTTCGCAGCCTGGAGGTTGGAGACCACTGAACTATAAGTCACTTATAAGTCAATAGCATCATAACATTTTAAGTAACGTTTGGATATCAAACACACAGCACATATTTTCCTCCTATGAACGTATAAAATCATTGCAACACACCAATATCGCTGAATCAGTGGGAGCCCTGGGCTTGTTTTCCTGCAACAAGACAGTCCCATCGAGGGGTGATGGGAAACAGCGATACTTGAAGGGGGTTCCTTATGTCCAGTCTATTCCGCAATTTAGTTTTGTTGCATTCATTGCAGAAAACTCCGCCTCGTAGAAATATGTTGGAAATGGAAACAACATTTTCAGTGCATTCATGGCTATCTCAGGATATTCAGCCTTGACTTTGATCCAGAATGCCGGCAGAGATGTTATGTCAAACATACTTTTCAGCCCGCCGTCATTTGCAAGCTCGAGGAGTTGATCTTTTTCCTGCGCTGACATGGATGATTCACCGGGGACATTCACAAATGGGTCACAGACCCATTCCTTTGCACTTCTTGGGTCACTGATGACCTCGTGTGCGTTAAAATTCAACAGTTCGTGACAGGGAATGAGGAAAGGTGCAGCTGACTCATATCGTTTCATATCGCCAAATCATATTGTTTCCTCGGTTGCGGTGGTTGGGGACCACTCTTAGCACAAAGAGAGACCAATCAGGATGCTCGCTCTCCCTCTCCCTCTCAAAAAAATCTATTTCCGGGATATTGTATATAATTTCCGGGCAAAAGGGAGCCACTATCAACATGTGGGAGACTCCCAGAGCTTCCGGGAGAGGTGAGATGTCTGCTATATAAAAGCTTCCCAGGATCTTACATATTTCATTCAAGTTTCCTCTCACTCTTCTGAACTCCAGCAGAAATAATTTAGCCTCTCCATCTTTTCCTCAGAGGACAACCTGCTCACAGCAGGTATTAGTCTGGTAAAGCTTTAATAAATTGCTTCCAGTATATTAACCTCCTTCTTTAAATGAGGAGGCCAATGTTATACTCAAGACTCTCACTCTAAATAATTAAAAACAGCCACTTCCTATTCCCCCAGCAATAAGCAGCATCATTCTGTTATCTTCACTAATTGGTTATACTGCCCATGTACCAGCCTTCTGGGAATCCTGCACTAAGACACCCAGATCCTCTGCCTCTCAGAGCACTTCTATTTCTCACCAATGAGAGAACAAGATCCGCTTTCACTTTTCCTGCCAAAATGGAGATTATCATAATTTCCCATGTTATTCATCACTTGCCAGATCTTTGCTCTATATTCCTTTGCAGCAAGCTTACATCTTCTTCATCTTCCCATTCACCTTTCAGTCATTAACAAATTTAGCAACTATATATTCAATGCCTTTTTCCAAGACATTTGTTTAAATTGTAAATAAACCGGGGCCGTGGTGTTAATGCTTGTGGCATACCATGCCAACAAGAATGAGCTCCCCTGCATCTACTCTCTGCCGTTAACCAGGCAATCTTCTACATCCCACACTTTTACTTTCCCAACAATCATTGTGTCACATCTTGTCAAATACTTACTGGAAATTTAACACATCCACCAGTTCCTCTTTATTTACAGCAAACATTACATCAAACAACAGCAATAATTTGGTCTAAAATGTATTTTCCTTTCACAAAACAATGCTGATTTCTGGCCTTGGCTCTGAGTCTATTTTTTTTCTTTAACAATCAACCCAATGAAATGCAATGAGTTGTTTTCTATATTAATGTGACTATAAACACAAGTTGTTGAATCGGTGGCTCCTGAAAGGAAGTGTAAGACTGTGTTATCACTACAAACATACCCTGCAGGCAGATAGAAAAGGCGTTGAGAGTAAAATTTCATGCATTTACACATATTAGGATTGAATGACTGAACTTACTTCTATGGTTATGGTTTTAGTAGTGTAACGGTTAAGTTACAGTATGATCATGTTCAAATCCCACCACACACTTAGGCTAATTTAAATTTGTTACTTAAATACAAATCTGGAATAAAAACATTATATAATAATGGTGAAATAACTAAATTGCTGTAAGACATTTTGAAGTTAAGATGCCATTTTCTTCTTTATTCTTTCACAAGGAGATACATGGGATTGTTCATTAGAGGAAGTTGCACTCTCCATCAGCAGGAAGTGCTGGTTTGGTAAGAATCCCTTCACAATTTATCCTCAAACATCTGCACTCATTGTAAAGCTCCTCTGTCTCTTGTTTTTGGTTTTGGTTGGAGATCCAGTGAATGTACATCTTTCAACGAGGCATTCTAAGGCTTTCCATCAAGAGAAAATCTTCCTTTCTATTTCCTTGAAGAAGAGCATGAGTAGTTCTTCAATATTAACACCCCACCAAAAAATGATTACACCGTTATCTTCTCTCTCACTCCAGCTATTTGCTCTTCTCTCTTTCCTCATTGAGCAGAGGTTCAAAACCTTGAAAGCATAAACTGCTAGGCTCAAGGACTGTGTCTACCCTATTATTATTATTAGACATTTGAGTGAACCTTTCATAATCTAAAGATAAATTATTGACCTCCCAATCTACTTTGGCACCTTGTTTACCTGCAGTGCACTTTATCTGTAGCTGCTACGCTGTATTCTGCATTCTCATTTATTTTGCTACCTCAGTGTACTTGTGTATGGCAAGATCTGCCTGGATGGCATGCAAATAATAGTTTTTCACTCTAATGCCAATACTAATTCTCTGGTCATCATTGCACTGATGGTTGTGAGAGCTTGGTATAGAAAAACTGCCAACCACTTTTCTTATGCCCCGTATATGTGTGGGTGTGTGTGAACTGGGTGTTTATCCTTGTATAACCTGCATGTCCACATGTAGAAGTGTGTGTGTGTGTGTGTGTTTTTATGGGTTTGTACTTCTTGTGCCTCTGTACATAAATATGTGTGTGTGTTTGTGTGTATATGTATTGAATGATTGTGTGTGTGTGAGTGTGTAAATGTGTATTGAATGGTTGTGTATGTGTGAAGGTGTATATGTGTATTGAGTGATTGTGTGTGTGAGTGTTTATGTGTATTGAATGATTGTGTATGTGTGCATATGTGTATTGAATGATTGTAGGTGTATGTGAGTGTGTATATGTGTATTTAATGATTGTGTGTGTGAGTGTATGCACATGTGTATTGAATTATTGTGTGTGTGTTTATGTATATTGAATGATTGTGTGTGTGTGTTTATGTGTATTGAATGATTGTGTGTGTGAGTGTGTGTTTATGTGTATTGAATGATTTTGTGTGTGTGTGTGTGTGTGTGTGTGTGTGTGTGTGTGTCCAAAAATATGCATTACTCTGGGGGCAGGACCCAGCTCAAAAATAATGCTTTTCATGATCAAACAGTTTTGCAGATGCTCCCCAACAAGGGTCACACGAGGTATGGTTTCTTAAAAGACCACAGCACTGTCCAGCCAAGCAACACGCACAAAATGCTGGAGGAATTCAGCAGACCAGGCAGCATCCATGGAAAAGAATACAGTCAACGTTTCGGGCTGTGACCCTTCATCAGAACTGGAGAAAAAAAGGATGTGGAGTGGATTTAAAGGGTGGGGGGAGGGGAGGGCAAAACACAAGCTGATAGGTGAATCCGGGAGGGCGAGGGGTGAAGTAAAGAATTGGGAAGTTGTTTGGTGAAAGAGATACAGGACTGGAGAAGGGGAAGTTGGATAGGAGAGGACCAAAGGCCATGGAAGAAAGACAAGGGGGAAGGAACAATGGGAAGGCAAGGAGATAAGGTAATAGAATGAAAAGGGAATGGGGAGTGGTGAAGGGGGGGGGTGCCATTACTGGAGTTCGAGAAATCGATATTCCGTCTGGGTAGCCTCCAACTTGATGGCATGACATCGGTTTCTCGAACTTCTGGAAAAATCCCACCTACCTTCACCTTTCCCCATTCCCTTCTCCCTTTCCCACTTTCCTTACCTGCCCATTGCCTCCCTCTGGTCTTTCTTCACCATTTTCTTTCTTCTATGGTCTTCTATCCTCTTCCATTAGATTCCCTCTTCCCCAACCTGTATCTCTTTCACTAATCTACTTCCCAGCTCTTTACTTCATCGCTCCCCCTCCCAGTTTGACCTATCAGTTGTGTTTCTCCCCCCACCTTTTAACTCTATTCCTCATCTCTTTTTCTCCAGTCCTACTGAAGGCTCTTGGCCTGTTTACTTTTTTCCATGATGCTGCCTGGCCTGGCATTTTGTGTGTGCTGCTTGGATTTCCAGCATCTGCAGAGTTTTTCTTGTTTGTGATTGAATGTCCACAGCTGATCATAGTTTTGCTAGTCAGGAACATAGTTCAGAGTTAGATATTCATATCATGGCTGGTGGCGTAGTGGTATCAGTGCCAGACTTCGGGACGAAAGGTCCTGAGTTCGAAACCAGACAGCTCCCCTGCACGCTTTCCATCCATGCTGGGTTACGAGCTGGTGATCTCTTTGGAAGCTCACCCGGCAGAAGGCAATGGCAAACCATCGCTGTAACTTGCCTTGTACACGGTTCCCCACTATGTCAGAGAGGTGTGAAGGGAAATCATCCGCTAACCAGATGTGACGTAAAGAAAAGAATCAGGGGTGCAGATTCACATCCAGCCAATTTCACTTTTAGATGACGTGAAATGAAAACTTTTATCTCGGAGGCTCACAAGTCTCTGGAACTTTTTTCTCAAAGGGCTGTGGAAGCAGAGCCTTTGAAAATTTTTAAGACACATTTTAGATTCTTGATAAGCTGAGGTTACAATCAGATCAATTGCAATCTGATTAAAAAAGGTAGCTGAATTGTACCACTGATTTGGATCTTTGCAATTCATGTTCCTGTTCAGCAAGACTTATGGTTTCTTTGAATTTGCTCTCTGGCAAATCCAGCAGTGTACAACTTTCAGTTTTAAATTTATGCCACATCTAGTCAAGTAGCACATAGTGGATATGACTTCTGTTGAGAAAAGTTGTTTAGTCTATTTGAATCTTTTTGAAAATAGGCTTACATACTGTGCATTTGATGCTGAGTCCTTCAGATCTGACTTTGCTCATTGATACTGTACCAGTGTTTATTAAGCAGAAGGGTATTTGCAAAAGTGAATGACTTTTTGCAGTTATCATTATCAAAGTGAAGGATGGCAAATTTAAGCAACTGAATACTTTGTCATCTTCTATTCAGTGCAATTATCCTCTACCCTGACAGTAGGAATAACACAAGTCACCATTTCAAAACAGTAGTGGGCTCTGCTGTGCAATTTCTGCCCAGTTTTTCTGCAGATTGGTTTCAGAGATTAAAATGACAGTGCTGATTTCTGGGGATATTTTTGCTGCTGTGAGTTCTCACTATTTGAAAGGCATTCCCTAGTTTTTTTTTAATATATACCACACAAGCAGCAAACGCTGAGTGAATCCCAAAGCTGGAACATAGATGAAGGTTTTGTTGGCAAGCATGGCAAAAATGAATTCTTTATCCCACAAAATGCTAGCTTTATATCCCAGATATCATTAATGTCTGAACCAGTACCACTAAGCTCATCCGCTCAATTATTTATCCCACTACTGATTCTGGGATCTTGTATAAAATGCTTGCAATAGTAATTACAAGTTTTTTCTCTTCTCTCTTCTTTCTTTCTCCCTCCCTAGGTAGTTCTATGCTTGTTAATTCCCCCTGTTAGCCTGCAACTGGGGGTCACTAAGCTCGCTACTCACCTGTGAATACTGTCTGTGAATACCTCTCTTTTAATGGATCTTGGACAATAATTTGTTTGTGAATCTAGCTGTTTAAGGCAGCTTGTGGTCCTCTCAAGAAGTAAATTCCTTTAGTTAGAGGGAACAGAAATTGCCCTCTTATAGAACTGCTGAAAAGTTTTTAACAGCTGGCTAAGCTTTGTTTCCAAACTCAGCCAGCGTTCTGAACAAACAATGAAGTTTTTAAGCATGCTGTTTTATAAACGATAATCTGAGAATAAAAACTCTTAAAATTTAAGTAAATTCAATTAACTTAAAGAAGTGAATTATTTAATATTTAATAATTAGTTAATATTTACCTGCCACTCCAGCTATTCCTTCTCCTTCAAATGAAAGGATTTGAGATTCCTGGTCTAGGTCTAAAGGCACATCAGAATATAAGACAGGGACAGATGTGGATTAAGTTGGTCCCTAGACCATGGTCCATTAGTCAATAAGATTATGGTCAATTCAGTGTTGACCTAGGTTGTGGTTTCCCACTCTCACTTTTCACTTCTTCGTGCTTTTAATGTTTGTTACTCTCCTTTGTGGAAATGTTTAATGAGTCCACCTCCACAACACTCTAGAGTAGAATTCCAAAGATTCTTATGTCTTTGAAGGACAAAAATCTTCCTCACCTCTGTCTCAAATTGAAACGGTATCTTGTTGTTGAAATCTGAGAGAGAACAGGTTATAGAGGATTACGTGGTAAAATAGGATTGATGTGGTTTCTCTTCAACAACTCGATAGGCTGAATAGTCTCATTCCTTCACTTCATCATTATTTCATGGTGAAATGTATATATAATATGTATAGCTCTATATAAGCCCACTACGGTAATATTCAGAATCGACCCTCTCAACCTTGCTCAGAATCTTATGTTTCAATAAGATTACCTTGTACCTGTATATGACAAAGCTGCTCAAGTCAATCCCTTCATCTTAGGAACTAACCTTCACTGCACTAACTCCATTGAAAATTAAGAATGGAGACCAAAATTGCTTTCATTATTCAAGCGCTGTCTCACAGTAAAGTTGTATCGAAACTTACTATTTTTATGCTCTCTACCCTTGCAATAAAGGGAAGCATTTATTCAGCCTTCTTAATTACTTGTTGTACCTGCACCTAGTGTTTCGTGTACAGAGAAGTGAGATCCCTTTACATCAAATGGAGATATAAAAGAGACTGCAGATGCTTAAAATCAGCAGCAACGCATTCGAAATGCTGAAGGAACTTGGCAGGTCAGGCAGCATCACTGGAGGGAATGACAGTTCATTTCCTTCCACAGATGCAGCCTGACCAGTCGAGCTCCTCCAGCATTTTGCACGTGTAGCTCTTTTTATGCCACAACACTTGGAACTCCCATGTTATTTAAACAATGTTTCTTTCTCATTCTTTCATCTAACTTTATAACTTCATAACTTTATTTTCCCTGCATTAAATCCTATCTGCCTGCTTATTGTTTACTCACTTCACCTCTGAAGTCTCTTCATATCACTTCCACAATTTGGCAATCCAACTAATATTGTGTCATTTGAAAATTTGCATACAGTGCACTTCTGCCCTTACTTGAAGTTATTAATGTAGATTATAAACAGATGAGGTCCTAACATTGATCCCTGTAGTGCCCATTATTTACTGATTGCTAATCCAAAAGTGATCCATTTGTCATGTCTTTGTCGTCTGGTAGTTCATGACTCCTGTCTCTGCTAATACATTACCCTCAATTTAGCTTTTTGTACTTCATGCACTATTATGTGCCATAATACTTCGCAGTTTCACTCCATTTAAATAATAATTTACTTTTTCACTATTCCTTTCAGAGTGGATAATCTCACATTAACTAGTCTCTTATGCTAAAATATTACCCACCAATGCCCTCCTGTAGAGAGGATGGTTTCCCCAGGGTAAGTGATAGGAATTATAATAGGTATACGTTCTCTCGCTGGTCTCACTGATTACATGACTGGACAATCTATGCGTATCCAACGTGCCTTGTAACCAACAAGGGTTTCTGCAGTGAAGAATAGTCACTGCTACTGCAATGCAACAGACAATTTGTGCATAACAAGCTCCCATATACAGCAATGAGACAACCTAACAGTAACACCGACTGCAAGAGACTATAAAACCATACGACCATAAGATATATGAGCAAAATTAGGCCATTTGTCCCTTTCCATCATGATTGATTTATTATCCCACATAATGCCATTCTCCTGCCTTCTCCCTGTAACCTTTAAAACCTTTACTAATCAACAACCTATCAACTTCTGCTTTAAACATCCCTGTGACCGGTCACTTGGCCTCCACAGCTGTCTGTAACATGTATGTCTGCAGAATCACTACCCTCTTGCGAAAGTAATTCCTCCTCATCTCTGTTCTAAAGGAACATTCTTGTCTTCTGAAGCTGTGCCCTCTGGTCCTGGAATGGCAATCTATAGAAAACAACCTTTCCATATCCACTCTACTTAGGCCTTTCAATATCCAATAGGCTTCAATGAGATCCCCCCCTCATTCTCTGGACGCCAGTCAGTACAGGCCCAGAGCCATCAAATGCTCCTCGTACATTAACCCTTGCATTGCCGGGATAATTTTTGTGAACCTCTTCTGGACCCTCTCCAATCAGGTTCAGGATCAGAACCTGGTTCAATATTAACGGCATATGTCATGAAATTTGTTAACTTTGTGGCAGCAATGCAATGTAATACAAGATAAATAAAGAAAAAAAAAGAAACTAAATTACAGTAAGTATATATATATATATATATATATATTGAAGAGTTAAATTAAGTAGTGCAAAATCAGAAATTTAAAAAAATGATGAGATACTGTTTATGGGTTCAAAGTCTAGTTAGGAATCGGATGGCTGAGGGGAAGAAGCTGTTCCTGAATTGCTGCATGTATGCCTGCAGGCTTCAGTGCCTCCTTCCTGATGGCAACAATTAGAAGAGGGCATGCCCTGGGTGAAGGGTTCCTTGATTATGGAAGATTCTTTTCTGAGGCACCAGCTCTTGAAGATGACTTCGATACTATAGCGGCTAGTACCCATGATGAAGCTGACTAATTTTACAACCCTCTGCGGTTTACTGTGATCCAGTCCACTGACAAACACCAACCCCACCCCTCCCACACCAGACGGTGATCTGTGATGCAGCCTGTCAGAATGCTCTCTATGGTACATCAGTGGAAGTTTTCGAGTGTTCTACGTAACAAACCAAATCTCCTCAAACTCCTGATGAAATATAGCCTCTGCCTTGCCTTCTTTGTAGATGCATCGATATGTTGGGACCAGGTTAGATCCTCAAAGATATTGACATCCAGAAACTTGAAATTGCTCACTCTCTCCACTTCTGATCCCTCCGCGAGGATTGGTTTGTGTTCCCTTGTTTTACCGTTTTTGAAGCCCACAATCAGCTCTTTGGTCTTGCTGATACTGAGTGCAAGGTTGTTATTCTGACGCCACTTAACTTGTTAGAATATATCGCTCCTGTACTCCCTCCTGTCAGAATCTGAGATTCTGCCAACAATGGTTGTATCATCTGTAAATTTATAGATGGCATTTGAGCTATGCCTAGCCACATGGTCATGGGTATAGAGAGAGTGGAGCAGTGGGCTAAGCACACATCCCTGAGGTGTGCCAGTGTTGATTGTTAGTGAGGTGGAGACGTTATTAACAATCCACACAGATTGTGGATCCTTTCTTAGTTCCCAAACTGTGCACATTACTCCAGTTGTGCTCTGAACTATGCCTTATAAAGCCTCAGCATTACGTACCTGCTTTTATGTTCTAGTGTTCTTGAAATTAATTCTAACATTCCATTTGCCTTCCTTATCAATGACTATATCTGCAAATTAACCTTTAAGGAATTCTGCACAAAGTCTCCTAAGTTCCTTTAACACCTCGGATTTCTGAACTTGCCTCCTGTTTAGAAGGTTGTCTATGCCAAAGTACATGACCATATTATTTCCTATACTGTAGTCTAACTGCCACATCTTTGCCCATTCTCCTAATCTGCCTAAATCCTTCTGCAGTCTCCCTGTTTCCTCAAGACTTAGTTCCTCCACCTATTTTTGTATCAACCACAAATTTGGCCACAAAGATCTCAAATCCATCATCCACATCATTGATATATAACGTGAAAAGAAATGGTCCCAACACCGACCCCTGTGGAACACTATTAGTCACTGGCAGCCATCAAGAAAAGGCACCCTTTATTCCAACTATCTGCTTTCTGCCAGTCAGCCAATCTTCTATCCATGCTACTAGCTTTCCCATAATACCATGAGCTCTTCTCTTGTATAACAGCCTCATGTGTGGTACCGTATCAAAAGCCGTCTAAAAATCCAAGAAAGTAACATCCACTGACTCTCCTTGTTAGGCAAGATTTCCTCTTAAGGAAACCATGCTGACTTTGGCCTATTTTATCGTGTGCCTCCAGTTACCCCAGAACCTCAGCCTTAATGATAGATTCTAAATCTTACCATGTACTGACTTCAGGCTAACTGGCCTATAATTTCCTGACATTTGCCTCCCTCTCTTCTCAAAGTTCAAAGTACATTTATTATCCAAGTATGTATAGATATACAATCTTGAAATTTGTCTCATTAGAGCAGGGGTCCCCAGCCTTTTTTGCACCGTGGACTGGTTTAATATTGACAATATTCTTGCGGACCGGCCGACCGGGGGGTGTTCAAGTAGGGTTAAACTCACCTCAACATGTCTTTTACAGTCTCACTCCCAAATAAGAGACAAAAGTAGCAGTCAAATTCCGGGACACTTTACCCCAGGAAAGACTACCATGACCAGAAGCCTTACGCGGACACCTGTGTGTGCATGCGTGACGTGCGCATGTGATGTGCGCATGCGCATATGTGCTGATATTTTCTCCCCACAAATCAGTTTTGACTTCATCTTCCTGACTATACTGTACATACATTATTTCTACTTTTTATAGGCTGTGTATTTATCATATCATTCCTGCTTTTACTATATGTTAGTGTTACTTATTTTCGTTTTTTTGTGTTATTTGGTATGATTTGTTAGGTTATTTTTTGGGTCTAGGAACGCTCAAAAATGTTTCCCGTATAAATTAATGGTAATTGCTTTTTTGCTTTACTCCATTTCGGCACGAGCGGTTTCATAGGAACGCTCTACTTTAGTGAGGGAAATACAGGACAAGGGCAGACCCGTATGGGACAAACCAATTTAGCCTAATATACGGGATGTCCCGGCAAATAGAGAACAGTTGGCAACCCTATGTTCAAGTTCAACAGTGCATGGCAGGGAATGAGAAAAGGTGCAGCTGACTCATATCATTTCCTTGCGGCCTGGTAGCACATGCTTTGCGACCCGGTACTGGTCCACGGCCCGGTGGTTGGGGACCACTGCCTTAGAGGCAGCCGCAACCTGGAAACCCACTAGAGCCAATTTTAAAAAAGACACCAGTGTGCAAGAAAGAACATATTGTGTAAGAACAATAATAAGTAAGCAAACAGCATTCAGAACTAAAGTTCATGAAAGCGAGTACACAACCACAAAGCCAGATCGTTGCTGGCGCCGGTCCTGGAGTCTGTCGGTGGCAGTCCACAGCCTCAGTTCAGAGCAGAGGTGCGTAAACCTTGCCGAGCAGCAAGCTGAACACCAGCATGAGTCTCACCTCTGGCCCCAACACCCTGACCTTTTCAATCTGGCCTAGCGCTTAAATCAGCCAAACCATGGCTCATTTCTCGCTTTTGGTCCCAGGTGGGTCCAAGTGTCACTGCTTTGATTTGGTCTGTACCCAACCTTTCCAATTCTGGCCCACCACTTAAAATGGTCAAACATCTGCTTGTTCTTTGCTGTCAGGCCCAGGCCCCGCTGCCTCGCCTTGGACGTGCTGCTTCAAATTGTTTCCAACTGCTCCGTCAATGGCTCATTCCTCACTCTTAGACCGGGCCCCAGCACCTCGATTCACTCCGTGCACTGGACACAATGCCACAACAGTTCTGCACCTTCGGGACTTCAGTTCACACCACAATAATATCAGGTCATTCCAGTAGCTCAAAAGCTCAACTCTGAAAGGGAGGTTAGAGAAAGCAGTGATTATTGTCCAGAAAAAGTGTGATTAATAGAATAGCTAGTAGTTTTATTTGCTGCCAGCAAGGTGTCACTTTGGTACACCAGCACCATTTTAAACCAGAAAGCTTTCCAAAATCTAGTGATTCATGAAGGATCACTACTAAAGCCTCCACAATCTCTTCAGCTACCTCTTAGAAAACTGGGGTCGCACCTATCCAGTCCAGGTGTCTTACCTACCTGCAGGCCTTTCAGCTTCCGAAGCACCTTCTCCTTAGAAATAGCAACTACATTCACTTGTGCTTCTATAAATACATGCAAGGGGCAAGGTTTCAGATTTCTAGATCATTGGGATCTCTTCTGGGGAAGGTATTGTGTATTTAATATGTCTCAAATATTTGAATAATATTGTAAGTGTATTGTTTGATTAAGCATTCTTCGTTGCTTAATTAATTCATCTTGGTTATATGTATAAAGTACATGAATGGCATACACTGCGTCATATGCGCTTACCTTGCTAAAGTAAAATTGAAGTTAGTCTCGTATTTTGGACTCTCCGTGTTTTCTTTTCAATGAGTTTTATGTTTTGAAGGTTTTAAAATGAACCCGAGAGATTTACCTTCCTGCTGAAATGCAGCAAAGCAATCGAGTTTGGAAAAAAGAGATAGAATATGGTAGATAAAAAAGGCAGTAAACAGACAAATTCATGAGTTCATAAATAGTGAGTACCAGTGAAATAATCATATATTTATAAAAGCAGAAATAGATGGCTACATCTGAAAAATAGATGTGTTTGATTGCACAAGAGATAACTAGAATATGTATACTGAAATGATTCAGCCGTATTTTAAAGCAAATGGAATAGCCAATGAGAAACAAGTATCAGTTTTGCTAAATGCATTGGGTGGAAAAGCATACAGTTTGCTTAGAAGTTTAACTGCTCAAACCAAACCAGCTGAAATGAGCTTTACTGATATTGTGAAAGTAAAGCAGATACAGTTAGAATCAAAAACCATTGTTGATTGCAGAATGCTTTAGGTTTCATATGCAGAATCAAAAGGAAGGCAAGTCCATTTCAGCTTATGTGGCTGAATTGAAGAGATTATTTGAGAATTGTCAGTTCAGTGATAGGCTTCACTGAGAGATTGTTTAGCTTGTGGTATCTGACAAGAAAGCATTCAAAAGTGGTGTCTTATTGAATCACAACTCACATTAAAAAGAGCAGTTGAAATTGTTGTAGCAAGGGAAACCGCAGACAGAGACACAACTGAGTTTCAGTCAGGAATGGAAATGAGCATGAACACAATTACAATGTCTCAGCAGAAAGCTGCCTGGCTGAACAAATTGTGTTACCATTACGGCAGGGGCTCACAATGCAGGTTTAACGGTGAGGCATCCAACAAAGTAAGGCACATCCAAAGAGCATAGCAGGCACACAAAAATATATGTACTGCACAAGGAAGAGAAAAAGATAAAAAGTCATGTTGCAGCTTCAAAAAGAGCACTAATCTGCATGCTGTTGATGGCACAGGACAGATTTGCCTTGAGATTCACTATGTGAAAACTAACAATAGACAAGCAATATGGCTTAACCCAGAAGTGAGCAGTAAATTGATTAAAATGTAATTGGACACTGGCTTGGCTGTTTCAGTCATTTCATAAAATGAGTTTGAACAGCATTTCAAATAGACTGAGAGCCTGCAAATGTCCAGCTGAGAATATACCATCTACTAGAGAAAAGATCATTCCTGTGTGAATGACTTCCATAACAGTGAAATAATGGCAACCAACAAGCCACATCGGGCTTGTATGTGGTAAAAGCAGAAGAGCCAGCATTGTGCAAACTTGATTGCCTGAGACAACTTCACCTTCAATGGAAAACCATCCTACATTTGCATGGCACATCTCCTGTAATAGAGTCAAACGAAAACGAATTAAGCAAGGTACTGATGATGCCACAACTGTCTCCATGCTGTACACCATGAATCGTTGCCCAACAGAGGGCAAATAGGTGTTGGTGCCAAGTTCTGTGGCTTTGCTGTCCGCACAGAATTCTATCAACAAGCATGTCGAAATAAACCCAGTTTACATCCCACTTCAGCGTCAAGTCATCAGTCCGAAGACAAGAGCCAATTCACACTTGATCACACACATCCATCAATGAGGATGACGTTAATCCTACATAACAGTCAACTAACACAGCCCGGACAATAATTATCACCTAATCGGATTTTAATGAACCAATCGCAGATTACATAATCGGTAACCAATAGAAATGGCACATATACTCACACACATATATACACACAGACACAGACACAGACACACACACACACACACACACACACACACACACACACACACACACACACACACGGACTAATCACAGGACACATAAAAGAGGGACAATGTAGGTCACCAACATTTCACTCGAAGTTGTACTGATGATGTTGCCTAGCTGGGTAATAAAACATCTGCAAGCTAACAAGCCATCTCGGTGAGCCACTCAACAACAATGCAGTGGCCTCTCAGGGCCCAACCAAAGGTGCTTGTTTCTTGATTAAATGTGTTTTTATACATAATAAGACTATTCTTGACTCCAATAACTGGGTGTACAACAGGTCCACTGTATCAGTGAGCTGCTCATTCTTCAGAATAGTCAGCCAGAGTGTCGTAAGAGCTGGCCGGTGACTCAGAGAAGGTGATTCAGCCCATCAGGCCGAGGGGTTCGCGTTTGGCCATCGGGCCAGGGGATTTGAGTAGGGCCATTGGGCTGCAAGTGGATTTGGATTGGATTTGGAAGAGCTAACCTGGGTTGATGCCTCCGAGTTGGTGCGAAGGCGGTGTGTAGTGAAACCATGACTGTCTTGGACATTTCTTTTGTGATCGCAAGACCCTGTTGGACATTGACTGCTGTAGGCCTACTTCCCTTGATTGGTGGCTAGACAGATGGTGAAGCAGCAGTGTTGCTTTGGTTATAGTGAGGATTAGGCCTCAAGCTTTGAGCTTGCATTGTAGCAGGACATCCGGGCTCAGCTGAGGTGGCCTCTCCCACCGGTGCTGCCTGCCACTGTTGAACTGGTGCAATTACTGGCTGGACTGCAGGAATTTGCAGGGCTTGTTGCTCAGCGACTTGGAGTAAAAATGTGTTTCCTTGTCTGATTATGTTCTTTTTTTTTCCTCTTTCTCATTATTTTGAACGCACATGTATGTTTTTGCACCTTGGTCCCAGAGGAACACTCTTTAAGTTAGTTCTATTCATGTAATGTTTGATTGATAATTAAACTTGATTTGATTTGAAGGTGCATGACAGTTTGGTTTTGTTAGTCAGGAGATTCATTTCAAGAGCCTTGAGGTAATGTTGCAGTTCTTTATAATTTTGGTTAGACCACACTTGGGGTATTGAATTCTGGCTAATCCATGATAGGGATGATGTGAAAACTTTAGAGAGGGCGGAGAGAAGCTTTAACAGGATGCTGCCTGGATAAGTGTGCATGTCTTACGAGGACAGGTTGAGCAATCTGGGGCTATTCTCTCTGGACCAAAGGAAAATAAGAGGTGACTTGATAGAGGTGTACAAAATGATAAGAAACATAGTTAAAGTGGGCAACTAGTGACGTTTATATAAGGGAGGAGTGGTCATAATTTTAAGGTGGTAGGTGCTGGGAACATGCTGACAAGGGAAGTGTTAGAGGCAAGTACATTAGGGCTATTTAAGAGACTTTTAGATAGGTGCACATATGAAAGCAAAATGGAAGGCTATGTTGGAGGGATTTGCTAGATTGATCTTCCAGGAGGTTAAAAAGTAGACAAACATTGTGGGCTGAAAGGTATATTCTGCTGTACCATTCTACGTTCTATATATGTAAAAAGGAAAAGAACAGCAAGGGTAAATGTGGGTACCTTACAGACAGAAACAAGAGAATTTGTAATGCAGAGTAAAGAAAGGGCAGGTAAAGTAAACAAATGTTGTGAGTTTGTATTCACAGAAATAATGGAACCAAGGGCTCTGTATAAGTGAGAAGCCAAAATAGTATTAGCTAAAGTAATCTACTGGAGATGTTGATGTAGAACCTATAATGAAGTTGTGATATCAAAATAATTGGAAAATAATACGTTCAAGAGAGTCTGCAGAAGTTGAAAATCCTGAGCAACACCTCATGTTCGGTCCCCTCTACTGCCACAATGAGGCCTCATTCAGGTTGGAGGAGCAAGTCCTCATATTCGACCTAGGTGGCCTCCATCCTGATTGCATGAGCAATTTCTCCAACAACTACCCCTTTCCCTTGTTTCGCTTTTCCATTCCCTATTGTGGTTATCCTCCTCACCTGCCCATCACCTCCTTCTGGTTTCCTTCCTCCTTCCCTTTCTTCCATGGTCTACTCTCCTCTCTTTATATATCTCTTCTTCTTTAGCCCTTCACCTCTTCCACCTATCACCTCTCAAGCGTTTTATTTCATAACCTCTCTGCCCCTTTATTTCATAACCCTCTGCTCACCTTCCCCTTCACCTGGTCTCACCTATCACCTGCCAGCTTGTGTTCCTTCCCTTCCATCCAATTTCTCATTCTGGCTTCTGCCAGAATCGTTTCCAGTCTAGGCCCAAACTGACTGTTCATTTCCCTCTATAGATGTTCCTCCAGCATTTTGTGTGTGTGTTGATCTCAAAAATAATATGATTAAACAATCGATATGGATTTATTAAATAAATAACACATGAGCCTTTATTCCTAAAACGTCTGCATAAAGGAGTAAAGGTATCGCAGTATATTAAGCAATGGTGATAACATGCCTGGTATATTGTGTTTAATTTTGGTCTCCTTATCCAAAATGTACAGACTTTATAGGACAAAGATTTAGGGTTTGTCATATGATGAGAGAGTGGATAGGCTAAGTCCTTGTTCTATAAAATTTAAGCAATAATAAGTGGAAAAAGTGAGCAATTCCAAGTTCCCAGGTGTCAATATCTCTGAGGATCTGTCCTGGGTCCAACACATCAATGCAGCTACAAAGAAGGCATGACAGCAGCTATATTTCATTAGGAGGGTGAGGAGGTTTGGTATGTCACCAAAGACACTCACAGATTTCTACAGATGTATCATGGAGAGCATTATAACTGGCTACATCACCATCTGGTCTGGGGGCAGGAGGAGGGGGTGCGCTACTTCACAGCACTGAAATAATCTGCAGAGACTTGCAAACTCAGTCAGCTCCATCATGGGCACTAGCCTCTCTAGTATCCAGGACATCTTCAGGGAGCAGTGCCTCAAAATGGCGGCATCCATCATTAAGGTCCCCCATCACCTAGGACATGCCCTGTTCTCATTGTTACCATCAGGAAGGGGGTACAGGAGCCTGACGATGCACACTCAATGATTCAGAAACAGCGTCTTCCCCTCTGCCATTAGATGTCCGAATGGACATTGAACCCTTGAACACTTCCTCACCACTTTTCTTTGTATTACCTATTTAATTTAACTTTTTATAATTCATACTGTAATTCATGTTTTTTTCTCTTTCTCTATTATTATGCTGCTGCAAAGACAACAAATTACATTGCATATGGTAGTGATTCTTATTCAAGTTTTAATTCTGAATTTATTGAAGGTAACTTTATTAAAATATACAGATTTCCTGCAGGTTGACAGAGGCGTGGTGATGATACTTTCCCTGGCTCTGGAGTCTACAACCAGGGGTAACACTCTGAAAAAATGGGAAAGACATTTAGAAAAGAAATAAGGAGAAATAGCTTCACATAGAAACATAGTAAACCTACAGCACAATACAGGGCCTTCGGTCCACAAAGCTGTACCGAACATGTCACTGCCTTAGAACTACCTAGGCTTACCCATGGCCCTCTATTTTTCTATGCTCCATGTATCCATCCAGGAGTCTCTTAAAAGACCTTATCATATCCGCCTCCACCACCGTCACCGGCAGCTCATTCCATGCACTCCCCACTCTCTGTGTAAAAAACTTACCCCTGACATCTCCTCTGTACCTACTTCCAAGCACCTTAAAACTATGCACTCTCGTGCTAGCCATTTCAGCACTGGGAAAAAGCCTCTGACTATCCACACGATCAATGCCTCTCATTATCTTGTACATCTCTCACCTCTCAGATCAGGTCACCTCTCATCCTCTATCGCTCCAAGGAGAAAAGGCCAAGTTCACTTAATCTATTCTCATAAGGCATGCTGCCCAATCCAGGCAATATCTTTGTAAATGTGCTCTGCACCCTTTCTATGGTTTCCATATCCTTCCTGTAGTGAGGCGACCAGAATTGAGCACAGTACTCCAAGTGGGGTCTGACCAGGGTCCTATATAGCTGCAACATTACCTCTCGGCTCTTAAACTCAATCCCATGATTGATGAAGGCCAAAGCACCGTATGCCTTCTTAACCACAGAGTCAACCTGCGTAGCAGATATGACTGTCCTATGGACTCGGACCCCAAGATCCCTCTGAACCTCCACACTGCCAAGAGTCTTGCCATTAATACTATATTCTGCTGAATCTAGATCTGTGGCATTCAATTCTGGCAACCCAGGCCTGTACCAGAAAACCAGGTATGAGTTACAGAGGACTATTTCAAGAGCAAAGGGATAATTTTGAACAAGGTTGGAGGTGATATTAGATGTACAGCAGCTCTGGCGGGGACTGCAAGACATTACTTCCAACAAAGCGAAACCTGATAGTATGAATGGCAGCGATGCTTCACTACCAGATGAACTCAACGCCTTCTATGCACGCTTTGAAAGGGAGAACACAACTACAGCTGCGAAGATTC
Organism: Mobula birostris; assembly: GCF_030028105.1. Taxonomy (NCBI): domain Eukaryota; kingdom Metazoa; phylum Chordata; class Chondrichthyes; order Myliobatiformes; family Myliobatidae; genus Mobula; species Mobula birostris. The sequence goes on from NC_092393.1 coordinate 15,810,397, forward strand.
CTGCTGCACCTGATGACCCTGTGATCTCTGTCTCAGAGGCCGATGTTAGACTGTTTTTAAAGAGAGTGAACCCTCGCAAGGAAGAAGGTCCCAATGGAATACCTGGTAAGGCTCTGAAAACCTGTGCGAACCAACTAGCAGGAGTATTCAAGGACATTTTCAACCTCTCACTGCTTCAGGCAGAAGTTCCCATTTGCTTCAAAAAGGCAACAATTATACCAGTGCCAAAGAAGAACAATGTGTGCTGCCTTATTGACTATCACCCGGTAGCACTCACATCAACAGTGATGAAATGCCTTGAGAGATTGGTTATGACTAGACTAAACTCCTGCCTCAGCAAGGACCTGGACTCATTGCAATTTGCCTATCACCACAATAGGTCAATGGCAGACGCAATCTCCATGGCTCTTCACACGGCATTAGGACACCTGGACAACACAAACACCTACGTCAGGGTACTGTTCATCAACTATAGCTCAGCATTCAATACCATCATTCCCACAACCCTGCTAGAGAAGTTGCAGAACCTGGGCCTCTGTACCTCCCTCTGTATTTGGATCCTCGACTTCCTAACCGGAAGACCACAGTCTGTGCGCATGGTAATAACGTATCCTCCTCACTGACGAACAACACTGGCGCACCTCAGGGGTGTGTGCTCAGCCCACTGCTCTACTCTCTGTATACACATGACTGTGTGGCTGGGCATTGTTCAAATACCATCTATAAATTTGCTGACGATACAACCATTGTTGGTAGAATCTCAAGTGGTGACGAGAGGGTGTACAGGAGTGAGATATGCCAACTAGTGGAGTGGTGTCGCAGCAACAACCTGGCACTCAACGTCAGTAAGACGAAAGAGCTGATTGTGGACTTCAGGAAGGGTAAGACAAAGGAACACATACAAATCCTCACAGAGGGATCAGAAGTGGAGAGAGTGAGCAGCTTCAAGTTTCTGGGTGTCAAGATCTCTGTGGATCTAACCTGGTCCCAACATATTAATATAATCATAAAGAAGGCAAGACAGCGGCTATACTTTACTAGGAGTTTGAAGAGATTTGGCATGTCAACAAATACACTCCAAAACTTCTACAGTTGTACCATGGAGAGCATTCTGACAGGCTACATCACTGACTGGTATGGAGGGGCTATTGCACAGGACCAAAAGAAGCTGCAGAAGGTTGTAACTCTAGTCAGCTCCATCTTGGGCACTAGCCTACAAAGTACCCAGGACATCTTTAGGGAGCAGTGTCTCAGAAAGGCAGTGTCTATTATTGAAAGCCTCCAGCACCCAGGGCACGCCCTTTTCTCATTGTTACCATCAGGTAGGAGATACAGAAACACAAAATAATCTGCAGATGCTGTGATCAAAGTAACACTTTCAGTACGCTGGATGAACTCAGCAGGTCGGGCAGCATCAGTTAGAAACGATGAGTCGATGTTTTGGGCAGGAACCCTTCGTCAGGACTGAAGAATGAAAGATGGGGAAGGATTTGAAGAACGCTTGTAGCTTCAGTTGAAAGACCAGTAATTTGAAAGACAAAGGGGTGGGGGACGGGAAACATTGACGTCATAGTCCTGAAAACAATGGGTAGTAGAAGAAGGAGGCGGAACCATGAGGGGGCTGGGGGGGGCGGGTGGTAGAGTGAAATAGGGATAGGGGAAGGGAGGGAGAGGGAATTACCGGAAGTTGGAGAATTCTATATTCATGCCAAGGGGCTGGAGACTATCTAAATGGTATATGAGGTGTTGCTCATCCAATCTGAGTTTAGTCTCATCATGGCAGTAGAGGAGGTCATGTATGGACATACCTGAATGAGAATGGGAAGCAGAGTTGAAGTGGGTGGCTACCGGGAGAGCCTGTCTGTTGTGGTGGACGGAGTGGAGGTGCTCGACGAAGCAATCCCCCAATCTGCGTCGGGTTTCACCGATGTAGAGGAGGCCGCACCAGGAGCATCGGATGCAATAGATGACCCCAACAGACTCACAAGTGAAGTGTTGTCTCACCTGGAAGGACTGTTTGGGGCCCTGAATGGTTGCAAGAGAGGAGGTGTAGGGACAGGTCTAGCACTTACGCTTACAGGGATAAGTGCCGGGTGGGAGATCAGTGGGGATGGACGTGTAGATAAGGGAGTCACGGAGGGACCGATCCCTGCGGAAAGCGGTGAGGGTTGGAGAGGGAAAGGTGTGCTTAGTGTTGGGGTCCTGTTGAAGGTGGTGGAAGTTGCGGAGGATAATCTGCTGGATCCGGAGGCTAGTAGGGTGGTAGGTAAAGACAAGGGGAACTCTGTCCCTGTTGTGGTTGGGGGAAGATGGGGTGAGGGCCGAAGTGCGAGAAATGGAGGATATGTGGGTGAGGGCATCATTGATTACGGTAGAAGGGAAACCACGATCCTTAAAGAAAGAGGACATTTAAGTAGTCCTGGAACGGAAAGCCTCATCCCTAGAGCAGATGCGGCGGAGACGGAGGAACTGGGAATAGGGAATGGCATTTTTGCATGTGGCGGGGTGGGAAGAGGTATAGTCGAGGTAGTTATGAGAGTTCGAGGGCTTGTAGAAGATGTCAGTGGACAGTCTGGTCTCCAGAGATGGAGACCAAGACATCGAGAAAGGGGAGAGAAGTGTCCGAGATAGAGGAAGTGAATTTGAGGGCTGGGTGGAAGTTTGAAGTAAAGTTGATGAAATTGTTGAGGTCAGCATGGGTGCAGGAAGCAGCACCAATGTAGTCGTCAATGTACTGAAGGAAAAGTTGGGGAGCAGTACCAGAATAGGTTTGGAGCACAGACTGTTCCACATAACCAACGAAGAGGCAGGCGTAGCTGGGTCCCCTGCGAGTTCCCATAGCTACACCCTTAGTCTGAAGAACGTAGGAAGAGCCAAAAGAGAAGTAATTAAGTGTGAGAACCAGTTCCGCCAACTGGAGGAGGGTAGTGGGGGTGGGGAACTGGTGAGGTCTATTATTCAGGAAGTAGCAGAGGGCTTTGAGGCCTTCTTGAAGGGGATTGGAGGTGTATAAGGATTGAACATCCATAGTAAAAATGTAGCGGTTGGGACCGGAGAATTGGAAGTTATTGAAGAGGTGGAGGGCATGGGATGTATCCCGGATGTAGGTGGGGAGGGACTGAACCATGGGTGACAAAATGGAGTCCAGGTAGGTAGGTACAAGTTCGGTGGGACAGGAGCAGGCAGAAACTATGGGTCTACCAGGACAGTTAGGCCTGTGTATCTTTGGGAGGAGGTAAAACCGAGCGGTATGGGGTGTGGGAATAATGAGTTTAAGGAGATACAGAAGCCTGAAGGCATACACTTAGTGATTCAGGAACAGCTTCTTCCCCCCTGCCATCCGATTCCTAAATGGACTTTAAAGCTTTGGACACTACCTCACTTTTTTTAATGTACAGTATTTCTGTTTTTGCACATTTTTAATAATCTATTCAATATACATAATTGATTTACTTGTTTATTATTATGTTTTGTTTTATTTATTTTTTTTCCTCTCTCTGCTAGATTATGTATTGCCTTGAACTGCTGCTGCTAAGTTATCAAATTTCACGTCACGTGCCGGTGATAATAAACCTGATTCTGATTCTGATTCTGATTCATATTTGACCTACCAGAATGAACCACCTCACACTTATCTGGGTTGAACTCCATCTGCCACTTCTCAGCCCAGTTTTGCATCCTATCAATGTCCCGCTGTAACCTCTGACAGCCCTCCACACTATCCACAACACCCTCAACCTTTGTGTCATCAGCAAATTTACTAACCCATCCCTCCACTTCCTCATTCAGGTCATTTATAAAAATCACAAAGAGTACATGAAAAGTAGTGATTCTTTGGAATTCACCATGCCGGCATACTGTGGAGAATTAGTCATGACTGCATTCAAAACCTGGAATGATGGATTTCTTGACATTAAAGGAAGCAAGGGATGAAGGAAAAGAGCAGAGAAATTGTGTTTGAGACTGAATATCATCCATGATCTTGTTGAATAGCATAACAAGCTATGGTCAATCTTTATTTCATATTTTGTTTTTATCTTTGACTGGTGACCAGTTTTTATCTTGAGCTTCCACTGACTGGCAATCATCCTAACCTAATCTGCTGCCTGCTCTCAAAGGCTACATTTACCTGTAGCCAGTGGTAGGCACACTCTGACCGCAAATGGCCATTCCCAGCAGATCAGTGAAACTCAGTGATGTTAAAGATCTTCCTAAGAAGCTAGCAGGCCTCTGCAAAATTACTCTGGGAGCTGGTTAGATCGTAAGACCATAAGAAACAAGAGCAGAATTAGGGCATTTGGTCCATCGAGTCTATTCCATCATGACTGATTTATTATCCATCTCAACCCCATCCTTCTAACTCCTCCCCATAACCCTTACAAATCAAGAAACTATCAACCTCCACATGAAATATATCCAATCACTTGGCCTCTACAGCTGTCTGGGGCAATGAGTTCTACAGATTCACCACCTCTGGTTAATCTCTACCCCTTGGTTTACTGACTGTTAAAGTTATCAGAAGGTAGAAGGCCTATGAGCCTCAGTTGTGACTGAACAATGAATGAGAGAAATGTGAAAAGACTTCCCTTTCAACAATATCTTCTACACCAAATGGTATCAGACTGAAGGTACTTTTCCCTTCATTATTGAACTTGTATGGAGGTGTCAGAACTCAAGTATATTTTATATTCAGAGGTCTGTTTCCAATGAGACCAGTACTGAGCCTTCGGTGTGTCAAATAATTAACTTTAGCTCCTGCTCCTGCACAAATATCTGCAAACATATGTATTATGTTGATACATTACCACAAAAAAAAGCTAGTTAGAAAATAAGGGATACGATCTGGCTTCCTCTGACCACTTTTAAGGGAAATAGAATTTGCTGTAAATGTGATGGGACTTTATCATCAGCTGATAAAAATTTATTAATGTGAAGAGTTTTCCTTTCTATGGAAATCAATTTGCTATGTGAAATTTTGAAGGGCAATTTTATGCAGTATTTAAAATAGATAATTCTCACTCGTCCAGAAAATTCCAGAACTCTAATTTTAGGTAATGATAGTGACATTTCCAAAATCAATTCATGCTTTCACAGCTCAATCTCTTTCCTTCTGAGAGTGAGGTTTGGCTCTGTGTTGACTCTAGCATGTATAGAGTCCCCACAGTATAAAGGCAAATGGATTATTCATACCTGAAGTTTAATCTCAATTGTATGCTGATACGACAGGTCTCACCAGGGTAGCAGGTAAAGATGTTGAAAGGAGTTGTTGTGTTCTTGAGATGGGTAAAGAAGATAGATTTAGTTGTAGCATTGTCATTGGATAGATAGGTTCTGAAGAAAATATTTCCAGGATTTTGAATGAAATTGACAAAAAAAAAACAGATGGTTATGAAAAACAAGAGAAAGTCTGTAGATGCTGGAAATCCAAGCAATACACACAAAATGCTGGAGTAACTCAGCAGGTCAGGCACATCTATGGAAAAGAGTACATTTGAAATTGCGGGCCAAGATCCTTCAGCATGACTGGGGAAAAAGATGAGGAATAAATTTTAAAGGTGGGGGGAGGGGAGGGAAAAACTCAAGGTGATAGTTGCAACTGGGAGTGGGGGTGAAGTAAAGAGATGGGAAGTTGATTAGTGGAAGAGACAGGGCTGGAGAAGGGGGAATCTAATATGAGTGGACAGAAGGCCATGGCAGAATGAAAAGGGGTGAGGAATACCAGAGGGAGACAATGGGCAGGCAAGGAGTTGAAATGAGAGAGGGAAAAGGAGATGGGGAATGGTGAAGGGGGGAGGACATTACCAGAAAAATGCTTTTCTTTTCAATTTCTTTAACAATTTAATTTTGTGGGTAATTATTTGAAATGGGATGGGATGGTGTTGGGTTTGTTGACCATGAAGATCTAAACTCAAAAGAACATCCCTAGCCCTCTCCAATATAGACAGTTATGGGTGCCCACACTAAAAGGAGGTTATATTGTAACTGTCCACACTTCAAAGACTAGTTCACTTCCCTGTTTATCCTCCATAGCACTTTTTGCTGCCAATATCTACTATTTGAGTGGTGGGTCCCCCCTCCCTATCGAGCAGAAGATACTTTAAGCTAACTGGGCAGTTTAAACACAGTTCATTTACTTTTAGTGATACATGCTTAAATCCAGACCTTAAAGCACAATTAAAACTCACAGAAGATTCTTATCTTATAAAATACTTCCTAATTACAAACTAGTGCTAAAACACAAAGGATTTCCAAAACACAGGTACAATTCCTATAAAGTAAAGAGACATACTAATGGGCTGTAGACAAACAAACTATCTATCACAGAAATCAAAGGCAGAGGAATGGATTCTAGTTCACCCCATGTTCCAGTCATTCTTGTTAATGTTCCTGGACCATTCCTAATAAGATTGGATTTCTCTCTACATTTAAACTGTTTCTTTGCCACTTGGGTGTTTTCACACTCATCACATGCATATGATATTTTTCCAGATACCTTTTCACACAGGTGTTCTAAAAGCTCCTGGAGACAGAGTTCCCTGCTACCCACAATTAATGAACATGAGAAATTCTACAGATGCTGAAATCCAAAAGAACACAAACAAAATGCTGGAGGAACTTAGCAATTCTGAGAGCAACCATAGAAATGAAGAAACTTTCGATGTTTCAGGCTGAGACCCTTCATCAGGACCCACAATTAATGCTGTTAACACTGACTCCTAGAGTCCACAAACCTTCCAACCATTAATAGATCAGCTATTTGGTACTAATTGATAATATCAGTCTGGTCTGCAAGCTTCCTTGAAATAAATAACTGAGCTGGCATTATCTGATTTGAAATAAGCCAATTAAATTGTCTTACACTGCATCTCTTGAACAGTTGGTCTATTGTACCTGATGGCCTGCTGATTGTGGGGTTTTGAGGGAAGGTTGAGTCTAACCTCCAGGAATGCACTTGACCACAGTTAACAATCCTGTCCAGACAATTCACTCCTGATCAATGTTCATAACTTCTACTTGACAATGAATGCATATGGATGACTCAGTGGTGCTGAGTTGTGTTAAGAACAGAAGACACAGACAAGGATAGTTCCCAGTGAAGCTTCTCATTCTCTATGAGCATAGCATCTAACTGCGTTCCAGAAGCCACTAGACCAATAATATACTATGGAAAAAAAGCAGGTGGGCAGTCTATCATGATTGAAAGATTTTTGGATGCAAGTAGGCACTTAATGAATAGAAAGCCTATTATAGAATCACCTTGATCTCCCACTGTACATTTGAATGAATGTTTTTACAGATGTGTGTTCTATTCTACCTGATGTTCCTTTACTGGCTTCTCTCAGCCAATAAATGCATTCAAAAGGAAAACCTGTCTATTGGTATTCTCCTCAACATCTGTCCTATGTTTACATTTTCTTTTATCCAGTTGGGCTTGATTATTGAGTTGGTAGTGTGGAAAGACTCATCCATGCATGCCATGAGGTATTGACACTCCAGGAACAAGAGATGTAATGGGGGCTGTGACTCAAGAAGGAGTAAGGGTCTTTAAGGTTGGTCAGAGATCAACTGGCCAAACTCCTGGTAGGCATTAGCACTACTATATGAAAAAAGTCAAAGGGGAAGCAGCGACTTTAAACCATGGCACTTATGCAACTATTTGGCCATATGCCATTTTCATCCTCTCTGTGTGGTTTAACCTCAAATTATCTAAATGAATATTATGTTTGTAATTGAGTGTGCTCAAGGTGATTCTATTTTCTAGCCTCCCTAGATAGAAATTATGGACATTTTCATGCGGGAAGCAAAATTAAATTGAATTAAACCACAAAACCCCAGAGCACACAGTCAAAATATCAACACGATAAGGTGCAAACAACAGGAATTCTGAAGATGCTGGAAATTCAAGCAACACACATCAAAGTTGCTAGTGAACGCAACGGGCCAGGCAGCATCTATAGGAAGAGGTGCAGTCGACGTTTCAGGCCGAGACCCTTCGTCAGGACTAACTGAAGGAAGAGTGAGTAAGGGATTTGGAAGTTGGAGGGGGAGGGGGAGATCCAAAATGATAGGAGAAGACAGGAGGGGGAGGGATGGAGCCAAGAGCTGGACAGGTGATTGGCAAAAGGGATACGAGAGGATCATGGGACAGGAGGTCCGGGAAGAAAGACAAGGGGGGGGGACCCAGAGGATGGGCAAGAGGTATAGTCAGAGGGACAGAGGGAGAAAAAGGAGAGTGAGAGAAAGAATGTGTGCATAAAAATAAGTAACAGATGGGGTACGAGGGGGAGGTGGGGCCTTAGCGGAAGTTAGAGAAGTCAATGTTCATGCCATCAGGTTGGAGGCTACCCAGACGGAATATAAGGTGTTGTTCCTCCAACCTGAGTGTGGCTTCATCTTTACAGTAGAGGAGGCCGTGGATAGACATGTCAGAATGGGAATGGGATGTGGAATTAAAATGTGTGGCCAATGGGAGATCCTGTTTTCTCTGGCGGACAGAGCGTAGATGTTCAGCAAAGCGGTCTCCCAGTCTGCGTCGGGTCTGGCCAATATATAAAAGGCCACATCGGGAGCACCGGACGCAGTATACCACCCCAGTCGACTCACAGGTGAAGTGTTGCCTCACCTGGAAGGACTGTTTGGGGCCCTGAATGGTGGTAAGGGAGGAAGTGTAAGGGCATGTGTAGCACTTGTTCCGCTTACATGGATAAGTGCCAGGAGGGAGATCAGTGGGGAGGGATGGGGGGGACGAATGGACAAGGGAGTTGTGTAGGGAGCGATCCCTGCGGAATGCAGAGGGGGGGGGAGGGAAAGATGTGCTTAGTGGTGGGATCCCGTTGGAGGTGGCGGAAGTTACGGAGAATAATATGTTGGACCCGGAGGCTGGTGGGGTGGTAGGTGAGGACCAGGGGAGCCCTATTCCTAGTGGGGTGGCGGGAGGATGGAGTGAGAGCAGATGTCCGTGAAATGGGGGAGATGCGTTTAAGAGCAGAGTTGATAGTGGAGGAAGGGAAGCCCCTTTCTTTAAAAAATGAAGACATCTCCCTTGTCCTAGAATGAAAAGCCTCATCCTGAGAGCAGATGCGACGGAGACGGAGGAATTGCGAGAAGGGGATGGCGTTTTTGCAAGAGATAGGGTGAGAAGAGGAATAGTCCAGATAGCTGTGAGAGTCAGTAGGCTTATAGTAGACATCAGTGGATAAGCTGTCTCCAGAGACAGAGACAGAAAGATCTAGAAAGGGGAAGGACGTGTCGGAAATGGACCAGGTAAACTTGAGGGCAGGGTGAAAGTTGGAGGCAAAGTTAATAAAGTTAATGAGTTCTGCATGCGTGCAGGAAGCAGCGCCAATGCAGTCGTCGATGTAGCGAAGGAAAAGTGGGGGACAGATACCAGAATACGCACGGAACATAGATTGTTCCACAAACCCAACAAAAAGGCAGGCATAGCTAGGACCCATACGGGTGCCCATAGCTACACCTTTAGTTTGGAGGAAGTGAGAGGAGCCAAAGGAGAAATTATTAAGAGTAGGGACTAATTCCGATAGACAGAGCAGAGTGGTGGTAGAGGGGAACTGATTAGGTCTGGAATCCAAAAAGAAGCGTAGAGCTTTGAGACCTTCCTGATGGGGGATGGAAGTATATAAGGACTGGACATCCATGGTGAAAATAAAGCGGTGGGGGCCAGGGAACTTAAAATCATTGAAAAGTTTAAGAGCGTGAGAAGTGTCACGAACATAGGTCGGAAGGGATTGAACAAGGGGGGATAAAACCGTGTCGAGGTATGCAGAAACGAGTTCGGTGGGGCAGGAGCAAGCCCCTTTCTTTAAAAAATGAAGACATCTCCCTCATCCTAGAATGAAGAGCCTCATCCTGAGAGCAGATATGAGAACCTTATAGTTCCCACAACTCTCACTTCCCGTTTCTACCTCCTACCCAAGATCCACAAACCTGCCTGTCCTGGCCGACCTATTGTCTCAGCTTGCGCCATTATTGTCTCAGATTCCGCCACCTCCAACGGGATCCCACCACTAAGCACATCTTTCCCTCCCCCTCCTCTCTGCATTCCGCAGGGATCACTCCCTACACAACTCCCTTGTCCATTCGTCCCCCCCATCCCACCCCACTGATCTCCCTCCTGGCACTTATCTGTGTAAGCGGAACAAGTGCTACACATGCCCTTACACTTCCTCCCTTACCACCATTCAGGGTCCCAAACAGTCCTTCCAGGTGAGGCAACACTTCACCTGTGAGTCGACTGGGGTGATATACTGTGTCCGGTGCTCCCGATGTGGCCTTTTATATATTGGCGAGACCCGACTCAGACTGGGAGACCGCTTTGCTGAATATCTACGCTCTGTCCGCCAGAGAAAGCAGGATCTCCCAGTGGCCACACATTTTAATTCCACATCCCATTCCCATTCTGACATGTCTATCCACAGCCTCCTCTACTGTAAAGATGAAGCCACACTCAGGTTGGAGGAACAACACCTTATATTCCGTCTGGGTAGCCTCCAACCTGATGGCATGAACATCGACTTCTCTAACTTCCGCTAGGCCCCACCTCCCCCTCGTACCCCATCTGTTACTTATTTTTATGCACACATTCTTTCTCTCACTCTCCTTTTTCTCCCTCTATCCCTCTGAATATACCTCTTGCCCATCCTCTGGGTCCCCCCCCCCCTTGTCTTTCTTCCCGGACCTCCTGTCCCATTATCCTCTCGTATCCCCTTTTGCCTATCACTTGTCCAGCTCTTGGCTCTATTCCTCCCCCTCCAGTCTTCTCCTATCATTTTGGATCTCCCCCTCCCCCTCCAACTTTCAAATCCCTTACTGACTCTTCCTTCAGTTAGTCCTGACGAAGGGTCTCGGCCTGAAACGTCGACTGCACCTCTTCCTAGAGATGCTGCCTGGCCTGCTGCGTTCACCAGCAACTTTGATGTGTGTAACACGATAAGGTGGCTTTTTTATTGATCCTTACCGATACACTGTGTAAACAGATAGCTCCATCTCACTTTCACTTCCCATCATTCTAGATGCATTCTCTGCCCATTTTTATACTTCAGATTGACAGATGAAAAGCCCTGCAGAGATGGCAAGTCAAGGATTGCAACCACTGCATTTGGAGTTTTTTGGGGAGTTGTGACAGTCAGCAGAAACTGTTAGTGATGGGGTGTGGTGTAGAACAAGGAGAAATTGTTTCCATTGACAGCAGAGTCAATAGCTAGAGTTAAAATGATTTAGCAACAGCATCATGAGGAGAATAAGTTTTCTTAACATGAGAGCTGTACTGATCTGACTGACACTGAGTGACACCGTGATGGAAGCAGATTTAAGGGCTGGACGGCTTCATCCCATGGAGTAAGATTTTACAATGTGATCATTTATTTTCATTGCGCATTCAAGTATATGAAAGGGTTCTGTCCTTCGTCAATCAACTTTTTTTAATGATCTTAAAGGAGCAACTTTTTCCCTTTCTGTAAAGAAGGCAAGCAATAAATTTCTAATGTCATCTTCTTCTGATGACACTGTATGGCAGGCTGTCGGTGAGAACTATAAATAATGTGATTCTAATCAAGCAAATTGTTTGTCAGATACATTTGCATGAACATGATGTATTTGCCTTGTCAGTAGTACAGAAACCAAAATAGCAAATATTTGTCAAAGGTAAAAAAGTCTTTGCTGATCTTTCTAGGAATATAACTTACTCCACCCCAACTCCAAGTGAAATTCCTGCCACACTAATCTGAAAAGTATTCAATACTCACACCAGATTGTTTGTGGGTTGGTAAATTGGTAAACTGTTGCGATGCTAAGCCTTATATCATGATCCTAGCCCCTCTGGCAACTCGAAAGTCACTTCCCAGTCTCATTGAAAATCACTGTTGTGCTATGGGAAACATGGCGGCCGGTTTTCACATAACAACATTTTCACAGGAAGCAACGTAGAAATGATCAAATATTCTCTGTTAGTGACATTAGTTGAGAGATAAATGTTGTGCAGGGCACCAAGAGAATACTGTTCTTCAAATCCTGCCAGAGGATTTTTTTTATAATTAGAGGGTAGATTGGGTCATATTTTAGCAAACCATCTGACAGGTTTCAATTCCATATTGCACTGGAGTTTGAACCAAGACCATGTGTTCAAGTCTCTGAAGTAAGATTGGAACTTAACGCTTTTAAATGCATATGTAAAACTGCTACTAACTGTGGCAGAGCAGAAGCTCTGTCAGTCCTGCCTTCAGCTCCTAACTGGGAGCAAGAACTTAATTATTTTCCATTCTATCAGATGAATGCAATCCACAGTTTTAAAAAAAGCAAATACCACACCAGTAGGTGTTTAAATTCAACAGATTAAGGACGAATTTTATAACTACAAAGGAGTATTCACACCTTTATCCTCAGTAAATTGTTTCAAAGGTGTGTGATTCCAGTCTAATGTGAATTATTTCAGTCTTCTACTGTGACAGGCCATTTCTACTTCAATTTTACGTGATATATGAATCCAAGCCTAGAAATTAGATAGTGCATTTTTAACGACATAATCTAAAATCGATTTTGACGAAACTAGATTACATTACTGATCATTTCTGGGTGAAACTGTAGAAAGTGTAAACTGAAAATCTGATCTATATTCAATTGCTTGTTCCTTTACTGACATCAAGTGGACACTGTATAATGTCAGTAGTCATGAACAGTATGTTCCTACCTGTTTCAGCTGCTCCCGTCTGGCAAACGATACCGCAGCATTAACGCCAGGACTAATAGGCTCCTGGACAGCTTCTTTCACCAGGTCACCAGATTGATAAATACACATTGATCTGATTGCATACCTGACTGTACATTCAAAACAATTATGTATACAATCAGTGTTTGGGCAATATCCGCCCACATTTCCCTTTCTTATTGCTTGTACGTAGCGATGGAGAGCAACATAAAGATTTTTACTCCCTCATGTTGTGAGATGGACGCAAGATATAGAAAAAGATTCTAAATCTGGTGCCAGGGTCCGGGATATTTCTGATCGTGTCCAAGATATCCTGAAGTGGGAGGGTGAGGAGCCAGAGGTCGTGGTACATATAGGTACCAATGACATAGGTAGGAAAAGGGATGAGGTCCTGAAAGGAGAATATAGGGAGCCAGGAAGGGAGTTGAGAAAAAGGACCGCAAAGGTAGTAATCTCGGGATTACTGCCTGTGCCACGCGACAGTGAGAGTAGGAATGCGATGAGGTGGAGGATAAATGCGTGGCTGAGGGATTGGAGCAGGGGGCAGGGATTCAAGTTTTTGGATCACTGGGACCTCTTTTGGCGCAGGCGTGACCGGTACAAAAAGGACGGGTTGCACCTGAATCCTAGGGGGACCAATATCCTGGCAGGGAGATTAGCGGGGGCTACTGAGGTGACTTTAAACTAGAATGGTTGGGGGGTGGGAATCAAATTAAAGAGGCTAGGCGTGAGGAGGTTAGTTCACTACAGGGGGATGGGAACCAGTGCAGAGAGACAGAGGGGTGTAAAGTGAGGGTAGAAACAAAAAGTGCTATGGAGAAAAGTAAAAGTGGCAGGCCGACAAATCCAGGGCAAGCATTAAAGAGGGCCACTTTTCAGAATAATTGTAAAAGGACTAAGAGAGTTGTAAAAGAGCGCCTGAAGGCTTTGTGTGTCAATGCAAGGAGCATTCGTAATAAGGTGGATGAATTGAAAGTGCAGATTGTTATTAATGATTATGATATAGTTGGGATCACAGAGACATGGTTCCAGGGTGACCAGGAATGGGAGCTCAACGTTCAGAGATATTCAATATTCAGGAGGGATAGACATGAAGGAAGGGGAGGTGGGGTGCCGTTGCTGGTTAAAGAAGAGATTAACGCAATAGAAAGGAAGGACATAAGCCGGGAAGATGTGGAATTGATATGGGTAGAGCTGCGTAACACTAAGGGGCAGAAGACGCTGGTGGGAGTTGTGTACAGGCCACCTAACAGTAGTAGTGAGGTCAGAGATGGTATTAAACAGGAAATTAGAAATGTGTGCAATAAAAGAACAGCAGTTATAATGGGTGACTTCAATCTACATGTAGATTGGGTGAACCAAATTGGTAAAGGTGCTGAGGAAGAGGATTTCTTGGAATGTATGCGGGATGGTTTTTTGAACCAACATGTCGAGGAACCAACTAGAGAGCAGGCTATTCTGGACTGGGTTTTGAGCAATGAGGAAGGGTTAATTAGCAATCTTGTCGTGAGAGGCCCCTTGGGTAAGAGTGACCATAATATAGTGGAATTCTTCATTAAGATGGAGAGTGACATAGTTAATTCAGAAACAAAGGTTCTGAACTTAAAGAGGGGTAACTTTGAAGGTATGAGACGTGAATTAGCTAAGATAGACTGGCAAATGACACTTAAAGGATTGACGGTGGATATGCAATGGCAAGCATTTAAAGGTTGCATGGATGAACTACAACAATTGTTCATCCCAGTTTGGCAAAAGAATAAATCAAGGAAGGTAGTGCACCCGTGGCTGACAAGAGAAATTAGGGATAGTATCAATTCCAAAGAAGAAGCATACAAATTAGCCAGAGAAAGTGGATCACCTGAGGACTGGGAGAAATTCAGAGTTCAGCAGAGGAGGACAAAGGGCTTAATTAGGAAGGGGAATAAAGATTATGAGAGAAAACTGGCAGGAAACATAAAAACGAACTGAAAAAGCTTTTATCGATATGTGAAAAGGAAAAGACTGGTAAAGACAAATGTAGGTCCCCTGCAGACAGAAACAGGTGAATTGATTATGGGGAGCAAGGACATGGCAGACCAATTGAATAATTACTTTGGTTCTGTCTTCACTAAGGAGGACATAAATAATCTTCCAGAAATAGTAGGGGACAGAGGGTCCAGTGAGATGGAGGAACTGAGCGAAATACATGTTAGTAGGGAAGTGGTGTTAGGTAAATTGAAGGGATTGAAGGCAGATAAATCCCCAGGGCCAGATGGTCTGCATCCAAGGGTGCTTACGGAAGTGGCCCAAGAAATAGTGGATGCATTAGTGATAATTTTTCAAAACTCGTTAGATTCTGGACTAGTTCCTGAGGATTGGAGGGTGGCTAATGTAACTCCACTTTTTAAAAAAGGAGGGAGAGAGAAACCGGGGAATTATAGACCGGTTAGCCTAACGTTGGTGGTGGGGAAACTGCTGGAGTCAGTTATCAAGGATGTGATAACAGCACATTTGGAAAGCAGTGAAATGATCGGACAAAGTCAGCATGGATTTGTGAAAGAAAAATCATGTCTGACGAATCTCATAGAATTTTTTGAGGATGTAACTAGTAGAGTGGATAGGGGAGAACCAGTGGATGTGGTACATTTGGATTTTCAGAAGGCTTTTGACAAGGTCCCACACAGGAGATTAGTGTGCAAACTTAAAGCACACGGTATTGCGGGTAAGGTATTGGTGTGGGTGGAGAGTTGGTTAGCAGACAGGAAGCAAAGAATGGGAATAAACGGGACCTTTTCAGAATGGCAGGTGGTGACTAGTGGGGTACCGTAAGGCTCAGCGCTGGGACCTCAGTTGTTTACAATATATATTAATGACTTGGATGAGGGAATTAAATGCAGCATCTCCAAGTTTGCGGATGACACGAAGCTGGGTGGCAGTGTTAGCTGTGAGGAGGATGCTAAGAGGATGCAGGGTGACTTTGATAGGTTGAGTGAGTGGGCAAATTCATGGCAGATGCAATTTAATGTGGATAAATGTGAAGTTATTCACTTTGGTGGCAAAAATAGGAAAACAGATTATTATCTGAATGGTGGCCGATTAGGAAAAGGGGAGGTGCAACGAGACCTGGGTGTCATTATACACCAGTCATTGAAAGTGGGCATGCAGGTACAGCAGACGGTGAAAAAGGCGAATGGTATGCTGGCATTTATAGCGAGAGGATTCGAGTACAGGAGCAGGGAGGTACTACTGCAGCTGTACAAGGCCTTGGTGAGACCACACCTGGAGTATTGTGTGCAGTTTTGGTCCCCTAATCTGAGGAAAGACATCCTTGCCATAGAGGGAGTACAGAGAAGGTTCACCAGATTGATTCCTGGGATGGCAGGATTTTCATATGAAGAAAGACTGGATGAACTGGGCTTGTACTCGTTGGAATTTAGAAGATTGAGGGGGGATCTGATTGAAAAGTATAAGATCCTAAAGGGATTGGACAGGCTAGATGCAGGAAGATTGTTCCCGATGTTGGGGAAGTCCAGAACAAGGGGCCACAGTTTGAGGATAGAGCGGAAGCCTTTTAGGACCGAGATTAGGAAAAACTTCTTCAGACAGAGAGTGGTGAATCTGTGGAATTCTCTGCCACAGGAAACAGTTGAGGCCAGTTCATTGGCTATATTTAAGAGGGAGTTAGATATGGTCCTTGTGGCTACGGGGGTCGGGGGTATGGAGGGAAGGCTGGGGTGGGGTTCTGAGTTGGATGATGAGCCATGATCATAATAAATGGCGGTGCAGGCTCGAAGGGCCGAATGGCCTACTCCTGCATCTATTTTCTATGTTTCTATGTTTCCATGTAAATCTTGTACTAACATAAATTGGAGCTCAGAGCTCCACACACTGAGCATTTAGCTACAGCTTCTTATAAACAAGACACACATGAAGCTGTGTTCTTTTATTTTCAATTTTTTTGTAGATATTAAGCTCATATTAGAGGGCTAAATACTAGAAGGCCTGCATATAGTCTGAGCAGGCTAAGTTCAAAGGAGGTGGGTGGACCAAAATTTTTACACAAGATTTGTGGGTGCTGGAAATGCACTGCCAGGGGTGGTGGTAGAGGCAAATATGCTAGAGGCATTTAAGAGGCTTTTAGACTGGCACAGAGAGTGGAGGGACATGGACATTGCATAGGCAGATGGGATTAGTTAGGCTTTGAATTTTCAGTTTTATTAGTTTAGCACAATATTGTGGACTAAAGAGCCTGGTCCTGTTCTGTATTCTATGCTCTCTATTGGGGGACCTGCTGATGCAGCTTCAGAACAAACACCAGGCCAGTCAGATATCACCCAAGGGTCCTTACAGTCCGCTGCAAACAGTTTTCTTCCAACACATTGTTGCTGAGTTAGACTTGCAATGAATACCACTGTGGCAATATTGCTGACACTATTTCATAACTGAAAGCTTCAGTAAAGGCATGGCAAGCCATGCAGGGTTGTTTGTAGATCTTAGGACATTGGCAAAATGTATTCTCAAAGAGTCACTACGGCCTTCCTGGGCCTGTCTGAAGAAAGACACATTTGGTCATTTTCTAAAGCTTTATTTTTTTGGTTTTCAAAGAATGAGGAGCAATTTTATGAGATCCTAAGGAGGAATGGTCAGTGCTGAGGTATTTCCTCTAATGAGGAGACATAGTGACAAGATATGAGGCGGTCATTTAAAATTGAGGAACTTCATCTCTCAGAGTAAAGTTTTATGAGATAGAATTGCCCAGGCCAAATTTCTGTCCGCTAGACTTAAAAAGTGTAAATTATTAGATCATGAGGGCTTTTGGCAGATGGATGTGGAGAGAATGTTTCACTTTGTGGGAGAATGTAGAGCTGGGACTTGCTCTTCAAAGATTAGGCATTGCCTATTTAAGGCAGAGATAAGACAAAAAAAAAATTCTCTCAGAAGATCCTTAGAACTTTCCTTCAAGGAAGAGTGAAAGCAGAGTCTTAATATTTTAAGTCAGAGGCAGATAGATACTTGCAGGGTTGAGGACACAGTTTGGTTAGCCATGATTCAATTAAAAGGTGGAACGTACAAGGGGCTGAATGGCCTGTTGCTTCTAATTTGAATGTCTGTATGTTTAAATTACTTTAGGAACTACTTTGGAAGAAGGCAGTTGTGGATTTTATGTAAAAGCTATATTTTTTAAGGAAGAGGAAACTTTAGTGTTGGAAGCATTTAGCCTGGAGGTGATATGTACTCAGTGGCCATTTTATTAGGTACCTCAAAGGTTCAAAGATTCAAAGTTTTATTTTATTGCCAAAGTATGCATGTACAATACAACTCTGACATTTGTCTTCGTCCTCCTGTACTTAATAAAGTGGACTCTAAGTGTATGTTCATGGTCTTTTGCTGCTGTAGCCCATCCACTTCAACGTTCAACAGATTGTGCAATCAGACTAGCTTTCTACGCACCACTGTTGTAAATTGTCATTATTTGAGTTACTGTCACCTTCCTGTCAGCTAGAAACAGTCTAGCCATTCTTCTCTGACATCTCTCATTAACAAGGCATATTTGCTCACAGAACTGCCACTTCTTGTATGTTTTTTTGTTAATCGTACTATTTTAGTCTAGAGACTGTTGTGCACAAAAATCCCAGAGATCAGCGGTTTTTGAGATACTCAAACCACCCTGTCTGGCACCAGCAATCATTTCACTGATGTATATTCTGAACAACAACTGAAACTTGACCATGTTTGCATTTCTTTATGAATTGATTTGCTGCCACATGATTGCCTGATTAGATATTTGCTTTAATGAACAGGTATACAGGTGTACTTAATAAAGTGGTCACTATCCTCCTTCTTTCGGTAAGATCAAGGTTTCCCTTATCCTCAGCATTCATCCATCAGCTTCCACATTTGATAAAATATCATCCACAATTGCCTCAGTTTCCACTAAACTTCACAACCAGTCATAACTTTCCGTCTTTGGGTTTCAGAACTTTTTCTCTTCTTCCAACATTCCAAATGGACAGTCCTCCATGATTCCCTAGTCAGCCCTTCCATTTCCAACAACCTCAGTACTTACTCATGCAACTGCACAGGATGTAACACCTGACCATTCGCCTCTTCCCAACTATCCAGAACTGAGTCAGTGGTTCATTTGTTTTTCTTTCAGTATATTAGATTAGTGGTCACATTATGGTCTCCTCCACACTGAAGAAACAAAAGTATATGTTGGGTGACCATTTTGCAGAACACCTCCATTCAGTACCCATTGGTGACCCAGAGCTACTAGCTGCTTGTCACTTTAATTGTCTCACTCTGATCTATCTACTCTTTTATTCCTACTTTGCTCCATTGAGGCCCAATGTAAGTTCAAGGAAGATCAACTCATCTTCCATATAGCTTGGTTGTAGAGCTTGATACGCTGATCTGAATTTAAAGATTTCAGTTAACTACTATTTTTCTTTCTTTCTTTACATATTGTGGCTGCATTTCTCTGTTTCAACTTGTTTCTTTTTTATTGCCAATTTTGGCCCAAGTCTGCACTCAATCACAGACATTTCCTCTGTTCTCTCCATCCTACTCCCCCCCTTGCAACTTAAAACACCTTTTATTAGTTCAGATGAGAAGGAATCTTTGACCTTAGTCATCAGCTCTGATTCTCTCCCCTTGAAATCTGTCTGTCTGAGTGCTTCCCAGCATCTTCTGTTCTGGTTCCATTTTTTCTGCATCTGCAGTTTTTCTTGCTCCAATGTAACACTGAAAGAGTTGTAAAACATGACCAACTGATTTGTGTGCTGATTGTAGAACTCCATACTGTCGCAGAACTTGCCTGAGAGTCAGAATTTGTAAGAAATTCCACTTTGCATAAACATTTCTTCATGATGTCCCCTTGCTTGTTAGTTGACAACACAATTATTCTTCTGTGTTGGAGATAGGGAATTCGGGTAATAGAATGATTTGGACTTCCAAGTTTTTTTTCTTATCGTAGATAACCTAGGATGTTTGGCAGAGTTATCTAGATGGAACCTAATGATTCCAGGAGAGAGAAGCTCTTATGGAGACTTATGGTGCAACTGCGTCTAAGACTTCATCTGTTGTAGGTCCTTAAATCCCAGGCAATATATTCCTGTTTAAGCTCTAATGCCTTTTATTACGTGATTTGCTTGACTATACAGTACAGATCAGAGGGTTCACTAATAAGTTTGACAGTGGGCCAAAATGGACCTTTCTTGGTGTATCCATTATTAATATATCCGATGGCCAAGATGGTACTGGGAGCTGAAGCTCATTCATGAAACTGGAGTTCTGCCTGTTATGCTGCTGGCATTTAGGGCAACAATGAAAGTCTTCCATCTTGATTGTCCTTGATTGCATACAGATATAGAAGGATTCTTCATTGCTGTTTTTGTGACAAATTTTTTTGACCAGTCAGGATTGTTAGCACTGAGCCGAATCCCTGAAACTGGAGGAGCGGTGGACCACTCTTAGTCTGGCTAGTACCCTTTGACCTGTTTGGTATGGGTGACCATACCAAATGTCAAAGCAGTCAACATCGCGCTCTGAGTCATTGAGGTGCACAAGTCTTCAAACCCTGTGACAAGGTTGTGGTCCTCTTGGAGGGAACCAGGGGATAGTCACCTCATAAAATCACAGAATTATGCAGTGCACTTCAAGGTGCTATATAAATGGAAGTTCTATCTTTTATTCTGTCTGGTGCAAAGAATTGTATTCTTGATTGTGGATTCCTCAATGTGGGCTCTGAATGAACAGCTGCCTGGTTTTCAGCAATGTATTTTGTCAGCAATTCCACTTCACATTGTGGCGATCTTCTCTAAAAACTCTTCCTCTGCACACTCAACTGGTTTCAGACTTCCATTATTTAATTATAATCTATAAATGGTCACCCTTTTAGCAGTACTTTACCTCTTACAAGAGGCCAGAGGTTATGCTAAAGGATTAGTTAAATCACATCAGCAAAAAGTGCAATTAATGTCCTCCATACACACAGATCTCTCTCATTTCTGCCAAAGAGCCATCTATTAAATAAATTGCTTTCATGTTTTACCATTTCTACAGAAGAAATTCATCACATTTTTTTTTTTACTTTGGGATTTATTATTATTGCCTTTGCTGAATAAGACTTAATTTTGTTTTGGAATTCCCATGGAAACAGATCAGACAAAAAGACATCAAAGTGCTTGCACCAGAAAGATGAAAGCATTTGCAAAGTTAAAGGGCAGAGGTTATACAGCCCTTTAAACATGGTCCATTCCAATTAAATTAAACTTTTTTGACAAGATTGCATTAATCTATAAAGCTAATATATCCATTACCATTCTGTTGTAATTTATGATTTCGAAGGTGCATTCACCTTGATGGCTCAGTTCTGGAAGTTTTACTCTGAGTCAAAATATCGCAAGTTCCTGACTGAAGACTGCAGGCAGTGCTGCCTTGACAGATGGTTCAATTGTGGATGAGAATCCAAACCAGGTGAGTGCATATCATTCCATGACACCATCCGCAAGACAGAAACAGAGTCAGAATCAGGTTTACTCTCACCGGCATATGTAGAGAAATGTGTTAACTGCAGCAGCAGTACAATGCAAGACATAATAACAGGAAAAATATGAATTACAATAAACATATATATATAAAATAGTTAAATTTTTTAAGTAGTGCAAAAATAAAAATAAAAAGAGGTAGTGAAGTGGTTTTCATGGGTTCAATGTTCATTCAGAAATCAGATGGCAGAAAGGAGGAAGATGTCTTGAGTTGTTGAGTGTGTGCCTTCAGGCTTCTGTACCTCCTTCTTAATGGTAGCAATGAGAAGAGGGCATCCCGTGGGTGATGGGGGTCTTAATGATGGATACCGCCTTTTTGAGGCATCGCTTCTTGAAGATGTCCCGATGCTATGGAGGCCAGTGCTCATGATGGAGCAATTCTCTGCAGCTTATTTTGATCCTGTGCAATTGCCACCCCCCACCCCCACCAGACGATGATGCAGCCAATTTGAATGCTCTCCATTGTTCATCTGTAGAAATTTGCAAGTTTCTTTGATGATATATCAAATCTACTCAAGCTCCTAATAAAATATAGCTGCTGTTGTGCCTTCTTTGTAGCTGCATCGATATGTTGGGCCCAGGATAAGTCCTCAGAGATACTGACACACAGAAACATGAAACTGCTCACTCTTTCCACTTCTGATTCCAGTACGAGGGCTGGTGTGTTTTCCCTCTTCTGAAGTCCATAATTAGTTCTTTGGTCTTACTGATGTTGAGTGCAAGGGTATTGCTGCGACACTACTCAACTAGATTCTGTACACTCTCTCGTCACCATCTGAAACTCTGCCGACAATACTTGTTTTGTCAGCAAATTTATAGATGCCATTTGAGCTATGCCTTGCCACACAGTTATGGTCGTAGAGAGAGCAGAGCAGTGGGCTAAGCACACCTCCCTGAGGTGCACCAGTGTTGATTACCAGCAAGATGGAGATGTTATTTCTGATCTACACAGATTGTGGTCTGCTGGTTAGGAAGTCAAGGACCCACTTCTAGAGGAGGTACAGAGGCCCAGGCTTTGGAGCTTTTTGATCAGAACTGTAGGAATGATTGTGTTAAACGCTGGGCTGTAGCCAATAAACAGCATCCTGACATGTTTTGTCCTGGTGATGCAAGGCCATGACAAAAAGGTTTCTTAGCAATCAATATTGCTAATACAGTGAACAGAAAATGCTGAAGGTACTCAGAAAGTGGGTTTGACACTTGGAACATTATTTATGTTTCTTTCCACTTTGGTTTTCTCAGTGTTTTCTGTTTATAAACTGGATTCCATGCTCACTGATAATCTGGTCATTATCCCAATACTCTGTGTAGGCTTGGCTTTGGGACTCTGTTGCTGACTTCCTCACAACAGTGATGACAATTCATAGCTCTTGATTAATTTTAGAGAGCTTTGGGAGGCCTTAAAATTGTGAACGATGCTATAGCCTATGAGAACATAGCATTTAGAAGAAAGCATTGAACATTTTGCCCTAAACACTTTCTCCACTATTTAACAAGAATGTTCCTTATAACTCTAGGGCTTGTCCATAGGGCCTCTTTTGCTCCTCCATGGTGAATACATCCTTTTATAGAGAAGGAGATTAAAACTGAGCACATTTTTAGTTTAGTATCATCACAATCCTATTAACTCAATATCTCAGGATCGAGAATTATTTGTTTCCATTCTTCTTGTTTGGGCTCTGAAGAGGCCAATGAGACCAATGTTGGAACTATAGGCTCTTCCATAGATGAAGTAGGCAGGTGTGAGGTAGACGGACTTTCTGGAGGACCTCTGTGTGCTCTTCATGCATGGCCTCAAGGTGCAAAACACAAGTCCAAATGCCCTTTCTCTACTTTGAGCACTTAAAGCTAGAGATTCCCAGGAGTCAGTGGTGATGTTGTATTTCACATCAACATCTGCGTCAGTTGCATCGAGCTGCAGCTCCTTAGGTATCGGGTTAGGGACCTGGAGCTGCAGCTCGATGACCTTCGTCTGGTCAGGGAGAGTGAGGAGGTGATAGGGAGGAGCTATAGGCAAGTAGTCACACTGGGCTCTTGGGATACAGATAAGAGGGTGTCAGTCAGGAGAGGGAAGGGCAAGAGTCAGATACTAGAGGGTACCCCTGTGGCTCTCCTCTCTTAATAATAAGTACTCCTGTTTGAGTACTGTTGGGGAGGATGATCTAACTGGAGGAAGCAACAGTGGCCGTGCCTCTGGCACAGAGTCTGGCCCTGTGGCTCAGAAGGGTAGGGAAAGGAAGGGGATGGCGCAGTGATATGGGACTCTATAGTTAGGGGGTCAGACAAGTGATTCTGTGGACGCAAGAAAGAAACACGGAAGGTAGTTTGCCTCCCAGGTGCCAGGGTCCAGGATGTTTCTGATCGTATCCGCTATATCCTGATGTGGGAAGGAGAACAGCCGGAGGTCATGGTACATATTGGTACCAATGACATAGGTAGGAAAAGGGAGGAGGTCCTGAATACAAACTCCAGGGAGTTAGGAAGGAAATTGAGAAGCAGGACCTGAAAGGTAGTAATCTCAGGATTACTGCCTGTGCCACAGGACAGTGAGTATAGGAACAGAGTGAGGTGTAGGATAAATGCGTGGCTGAGGGATTGGAACAGGGGGCAGGGATTCAGATTTCTGGATTATTGGAACCTCTTCTGGGGCAGGCAAAAAGGACGGGTTGCATTTGAATCCGAGGGGGACCAATATCCTGGCGGAAGGTTTGCTAAGGCTATTGGGGAGAGTTGCTGGGGGGCAGGAAGCAAATTTAAGAGACGGAGGAAAGGGCGGTTGGCTTACAAATAGAGAAAGCTTGTAGATAGTGTGAAAGGGAGGTTAAGCAGGTGATAGAGAAGGGATGGGCTCAGACTGATGGTTTGAGATGTGTCTATCTTAATGTGAGGAGTATTATAAACAAAGTGGATGAGCTTAGAGCATGGATCAGCACTTGCAGCAATGCTGTTGTGGCCATTACAGAGACTTGGATGGCTCAGGGGCAGGAATTGTTACTTGGGGTGCCAGGCTATAGATGTTTCAGAAAGGACAGGGAGCGAGGCAAAAGAGGTGGGGGCGTGGCACTGCTTATCAGAGATAGTGTCACAGGAAGTCATGGAGGGATTGTTTACTGAGTCTCTATGGGTGGAAGTTAGGAACAGGAAGGGGTCAATAACTCTACTGGGCGTTTTTTATAGACCACCCAATAGAAACAGGGACATCAAGGAGCAGAAAGGGATAAAGATTCAGGAAAGGAGTGATAATAACAGGGTTACCTTGGTAGGAGATTTTAATTTCCAAAATATTGATTGGCATCTCCCTAGAGCAAGGGGTTTAAATGGGGTGGAATTTGTTAGATGTGTTCAAGAAGGTTTCTTGACACAATATGTATTTAAGCCTACAAGAAGAGAGGCTGTACTTGATCTTGTATTGGGAAATGAACCTGGTCAGGTGTCAGATCTCTCAGTGGGAGAGCATTTTAGAGATAGTGATCACAACTCTATCTCCTTTACCATAGCATTAGAGAGGGACAGGAACAGACAAGTTAGGAAAGTGTTTAATTGGAGTAAGGGGAAATATGAGGCTATTAGGCAGAAACTTGGAAGCATAATTTGGGAACAGATGTTCTCAGGAAAATGTATGACATAAATGTGGCAAATGTTCAGGGGATATTTGTGTGGAGTTCTGCACAGGTACGTTCCAATGAGACAGGAAAAGGAAGGAAGGGTGCAGGAACTGTGGTGTACAATGGCTGCTGAAAATCTACTCAAGAAGAAAAGAAAAGCTTATGAAAGGTTCAAAAAACTAGGTAATGTTGATGGGTCATATTCTGCATGAAGGTTAGTGACCAGTGATGTGCCTCAGGTATCTGTTCTGGGACCCCTTCTTTTCATGATTTTTATAAATGACCTGGATGTGGGATGGGTGAGTAAATTTGCTGATGACACAAAGGTTGGGGGTGTTGTGGATAGTGTGGAGGTCTGTCAGAGTTTACAGCTGGACATTGATAGGATGCAAAACTGGGCTGAGAAGTGGCAAATGGAGTTCAACTCAGATAAGCCTGAGGTGGTTCATTTTGGTAGGTCAAATATGATGGCAGAATATAGTATTATGGTAAGACTCTTGGCAGTGTGGAGGATCAGAGGGATCTTGGGGTCTGAGTCCAAAGGACACTCAAAGCTGCTGCGCAGGCTGACTCTGTAGTTAAGAAAGCATACGGTGCATTGGATTTCATCGATTGTGGAACTGAGTTTAGGAGCCACGAGGTAATGTTGCAGCTATATAGGACCCGAGTCAGACCTCATTTGGAGTACTGTGTTCACTTCTGGTCGCCTCACTACGGGAAGGATGTGGAAACCATAGAAAGGATGTGGAGGAGATTTACAAGGATGTTGCCTGGATTGAAGAGCATGTCTTACGAGGATAGGTTGAGTGAACTCGGCCTTTTCTCCTTGGAGAAACGAAGGATGAGAGGTGACCTGATAGAAGTGTATAAGATGACGAGAGGCATTGATCATGTGAATAGTCAGAGGCTTTTTCCCAGGGCTGAAGTGGCTAGCACGAGAGGGCACAGTTTTAAGGTGCTTGGAAGTAGGTACAGAGGAGATGTCAGGGGTACGTTTTTTACGCAGGGAGTGGTGAGTGCGTGGAATGAGCTGGTTCGAGGGCGGTGGAAGTGGATACGATAGGGTCTTTTACGAGATAGGTACATGGAGCTTAGAAAAATAGAGGGCTATGGGTAACTCTAGGTAATTTCTAAAGTGAGTACATTTTCGGCACGGATTGTGGGCCGAAGAGCCTGTATTGTGCTCTAGCTTTTCTATGTTTTTTATGTTTCTATATTTCTTCCAGGAAGTTTTGAGAACTTAGCTTTTTTAGGGTTGGTGGTGAATACTGTTCGCTCAGTTTGAGGTGTTTGATGTTGCAATGTTCACCGACCTTGGCAATGAGCTTGCAGATGTTTCATAACTATTCGAAGTGAAATCCTCAGTGTGCAGTTTTTATGTTTCTGTCTGGGAGTGCTCGAGTTTATGCATCATGACATGATCCAATGTCACTGATCTCAGTGCACGAAGTCTGAGAAAAACACCACTTTAATTGGGATGCTGCGGAGGTTCTGGCACAGACAAACTTGAAGCAGGCATGAGAATTTTTAGAAGCATGGCTCTCTTCTGATAAGTCCGTAAAAAAACATATTGAAATAGATGCCATCTAAGAACCCCTAAGAGCCAAAGAAACGTGAGACAACAGTGCTCAAAAGGCAACTGAAGGTGTAGCCAATCAGGACTGAGGCAAGTGAACAGAGGCCTTTATAAAAGTGAGCACAAATGTGCCAGTGGTCTGCCGCAAGCAAGTTTTTCGCAGTTTGCCTGTACCTCACCATACTTGTGCAGACAATTTGATTGATGTCACTCGAGCGTGGGTGTGTTCTAATTTTTGTGATTTTAACCCAAGATGCTGGGTGGAATTGGTTGGAGCTCTGGTTTTACAGCCTATCTAATATCTTTGTATTTATTTCCATGGAAACAGAAATCAGTTGAATGTACGTATGCAGTTCCAATTGATCCAATGGGCTGCTGAGGCTCAAATTGCTGTTGTGTTTTCTGGATTTCATTAGAGAACGGTTTGAATAAATCACTCAAGCATTCAATCCGCTTCTGAATCAGAGAACATACAATTTTTTCCCTATCATATTCTTATTGTGAAAGCTTGCTGTACAAATTGGATGATACATTATTGACATCGCAAATACGACCACATTTCAGAATTATTTCACATGCCCATGAAAGAGCTGTAAAATACAAGTCTTTCTTACCAGAGGTTTGCATCTGATAACTGTGACTCTGGTAGGAATATAAACCATGCAGTTTGTTTTGAAACAATTTCTACATACAACTCATATATGTTCAAGTGAGTGAATAGTAACTCATAACTGGGGTCTAGGGAAGATACAACTAACGAGTGCTTCCGACCTAATGACAGCTGGAAGGTTCACTTTGCATTTTGTTAAATAGCCTTTTTTTTTGGATGCCAATGAACCATTTAGGATATCCTGTTTAAACACTTGTCATTCTTTTGCTTTTCTCTTGCTCTTTCTGGCAGATAAGCCAAGCGGAGTTTGCTGCAGGTGGGCAGGAAGTACGAAAAATTCCAGTCCTGTGCCCATAAGTCACTGGTAAGCAATAAAGTTGCCCTTGCAGAGCAGAGAGGATATAGGATTTACCTCAAGGTGGGAGAGACACATGCTTTAGGCACTGGAACATATTTGAAAATTTCTAAATTATAGCAGCTATTGCTTGGAGAAGACAATTACAACAGATAAAAACTGAGAGGATTTTCACATGGGCTGAGCTGGTCCCCAGAGTCCAGTCATTCTGCTATCTATCATTAACATCCTTAGAATTGGATAAAATATTTTATGTCTATTAACTTTTCCTCTGGTACCTACAGTCAGTAAACTAAAATGAAATAGATTTTTCAATTAAGATTTTTTATTAGTTCACTTAATTAGAAAATATATTCATTTGTGGGCACAAGACTGCAGGCAACAGTTTACGTGACAAAACTTCTGAATAATAGTCTAATTTCAACAGAATGAGAACATTTATGTACTGGGATTAACCTAATTCAGTCCTGTATCCTCAATTTCCATCTCTGCTCATTACAGTGTTCAACCATTTAAAAGTAAACTTAACATTGATCATCAGAAAGTTGATCAGCAGTGGCAGCATATTAATGTTCTGGCCTAGATGAATTTCTGGTCAAGGATGATCCCCCGAGATTTTGATGGACAGTGATTCTTGAATAATAAGGATGGGTGGTTGAGCTCTCTTGGTATTGGACATGGCATTGCCTAGTGCTTCAGTGGTTCTCCTCTCTGGAGGTAGCAATGAGAAGTGTACATAACCTGGATCCTTAATGAAAGATGCCACCTTCTTTAAGGGTTTTCCTCAAATGAACATTGCAGACCGATACATTCAGAAGGGCTAGGAAGACAAAATCTTGGTAAGGCTCTTGCAAAAGATTTGTGAAGAAAGATTAGATTTCAGGGCTCTAACATCACTAGACACTGAGGAGCTGGAAGCTCTGTGAAAACGTCTCTGGTTTATCGCTCAACTAGCACACCTGAAGGTAGAGTTGATGTCATCCTGATGTAGTGTATATTTTGTACTTAATATCTAAAGTTGTGAATAGTGACATATAAATGTATATTATGAATAAAGTACAGTATATTTTAAAAGAAAAATAGTGTCTTAACTACAGGTCCCACATTGTGTGGCTTAATAAATATTAATAAAACCTGATGGATCTTTCAGGGCACAAAATAACCCTATTTCACTGAATAGCCTCCAACTAAGTTTTTGCAATGTGGTTCTATGAATCATTAGGATATTAAAATCTTTAGGATTTTCTTAAATAGCTGGGGTATTTGGCATTTCTAATATGTAATCTGCTAGCTATTGAGTAATGAGGTGCTCTACTGAGTCATTTAGATGAACAGTTGTAAAGGTGAGAAATAGGGTCATTAACTTTCTGCTTAAACGGTTTAAATCTGCATTGTGTACACAGTGTGCAACTGTGCACATAAATACCGCAATGCAGACCTGGGGGAGGGGCAGGGAAAGGAATTCTCCTGTGTTGAGTTTTGTGGGGACAACAGTGCTAAAGGTATCGGCGTATGGATGGAACAAGGAATATTGAGGGGTAGGAGTGGGATACTTATCTTCTGTAATCTGAGATTCAGTGGCTGATCTGTGGCTTTACCCCATCATTCTCTGAAAACCTTTTCTTTGGTGATCAAAGGTAACTTTCAGATTCAAATTTGATTTTAATAGCCCTGGAAGAGATAAGCATGCTTTGCTTGTTTGCAAACTTTACTCCTGAAGAAGATAGCTCTAAAGTTAACAATATGCTAACAGGCCATTGACTTTCAACAAGTGGAGAGGGAAATTGCAATTGTATCCTCGGTATTGTAAGACATACAGTCAAATTATCCCATAATTATCCAAATTCCAGGGAATTGAGACTGAAGAGGCTGCAGATGCTAGAAACTGGAGCAACACACATGATACAGGAGGAATTCAATGGATCCAAGAACATCTGTGGTGGCAAATGGTGGGACAGTTGACGTTTCAAATAGAACTCTAGTTTGTTTAATCACTATATAAATACTATATATTTCTTACGGTCCAATATAACTTTGGCAAATCCATGTTGCAATATCTTTAAGGCTAACATATCTGGTTGCCCCCCACCCCTCCATTACAGAAAGGAGGTGGAGGCTTTCGTGAAGGTAGAGAAGAGGTTTAGAAGGATGCTAGCCTGGATAAGAGGGCATGTACTAGATGAGAGGTTGGACAAACTGGGTTGTTTTTTCTGGAATGGTGAAGGCTGAGAGGAGACTTGATAGACGTTTATAAGATTATCAGACATAGCTAAAGTAGAGAGCAGGTATTATTTTCCAAGGGTCAAAATTCTAATACTGGAGTGCATGTATTTAAAATGAGAGGGGTAACATTTAAAGGAGACTTGGAATATTGTGTTTATTTCTGGTCACCTCATTACAGGAAGAATGCTGTCCTGACGAAGGGTCTCGGCCTGCAACGTTGACTGTACTTCTTCCTAGAGATGCTGCCTGGCCTGCTGGTTCACCAGCAACTTTGATGTGTGTTACAGGAAGGATGTGGAAGGTTTCGAGAGGGTGCAAAGGAGAGTTATCAGGATGGTACCTGGATTAGAAAGCATGTCTTATGAGGAATGGTTGAATGAGCCGGACTTTTCTCTTTGGATGAAAGGTGACTTAACAGAGGTGTATAAGGTGATGGGGCATAGGTAGAGTGGACAGCCAATGCCTTTTTCCCAGGGCAGAAGTGCTAATATAAGGAAGTATAATTTTAAGGTGATTGGAGGAAAGAATAAGGGGTGGATATCAGAGGTAGTCTTTTTTTACACAGAGAATGGTAGATGCAAGGAACGTACTGCCAGAGAGATTAGAGACATTTAAGATACACTTATATGTGGATGAAAGAAAAGTGGAAGGCTATGCGAGGAAGGAGTGCTGGATTAATCTTGGAGAAGGTTAAAGAGTTGGGCCAGGCCAAAGTGTCTGTATGCCCCCATATCTGGTTACCCCCATTACAGAAAGGAGGTGGAGGCTTTATTGGAGGTGCAGAAGAGGTTTAGAAAGATGCTACCTTTACAGTGCTGTACTATTCTATGTTTTATGTTCTCTGAGATGTTCAGAGAAAACATTTTGCACATTGACTGATGCGTGCCTGGAATAAACTGTCAAGGGAGGCAGAAGAGGCAGATATGATAAAAATGTTTAAGAAGACAGGCCATGATTGTGCAGACAGAAGGGATTAGCTAATTAGATATTTAATTACTAGTTTACTTAGTTTGGCACAACGTCATAGGCCAAAGACGTGTTCCTGTGTTGTTCTATGCCCTACATCAATCCCAGTGTGTAATGCCCAGAAATACGACATGAAATCATTTTGTAACTGAATTTCTGCCCTCATATCCAATTGAATTTAGCCAATAACTTACTTACTGCCCATTATGCCACTAGTGTTTAGGGAGAAATGAAGGTCCTCCATTTCTGCAATGTTCAAAGATCCCTTGATCACGTCAGTAGCTACCTCTTGGTTTTCGCTACTGTCAGTCATGCAAGTCCCGGGTAGGAACCCAGGAATCCCGTCACACTCAGATGTAGAAGGATTCCTTATTGCTATTTCTGTGACAATTTTGTTTTACCAGTCAGGATTGTTAGCCATGAGCTGAACCCCCAATCCTGGAGGACCGGTTGACCACTCTTAGTCTGGCCTCTACCCTTTGACCTGTTTGGCATGGGTGAACCTACCAACAGCCAAAGCCTAAAGCCCTGACTCCAGCCAGCATCGCTCTTCGAGTCATTGAGGCATGCTAGCCTCCAAACCCAACAACAAGGTTGTGGTTCTCTTGGAGGTTAACAAATAAAATTGGAAACATTTTTCAGGTCAAACAGCATTTGAGGAAGGAGAAAAAGAGTTAATATTGCTGGTCAGAGTCCCTTTATCAATAATCTCATGAACTGTCTGACCCGAAACTTTAACTTTTTTTCTGTCTCCATGAATGCTGCCTGACCTGCTAAGTGTTGTCAGAATTTTGTTTTATTTCAGGTTTCCAGCATCTGCAGCTTTGTTTTAGATTACTCTATAAGCTAAAATACATACACATGGGCTTTATTTAAATTAAGTACTTAAGTAAGTCAGACTGGAGCTGAATATAATATTCTATTATAATCTCATTTCTCTGGAGAATTCTCCCTTAATGTGTTTCCCTAAGTTTACCCAGTATCATTGCAGAAGCAAGGTGCAGAAAAATCTGAAATCAAAACAGAAAATGTTAGAAATGCTTAAGAGATAAAGCACCATCTGTGGAGAGAGATTTTAGGTTGAAGGCCCTTCTTCAAAGTGATCTTTCTGCAGCAACACACACAAAATGCTAAGGAACTCAACAGGTCAGACAGCATCTATGGAAAAGAGTAAACAGTCGACATTTTGGGCCAAGACCCTTCCTCAGGACTGAGAAGGAAGGGAGAAGATACCAGAATAAAAAAGGACGGGGTGGGGAGGGGAAAGAGGCCACCTGAAAGATGATAGGTGAAGCCAGGTGGGTGGGAAAGGCCAAGGGTTGAAGGAGGAATCTGATAGGAGAGAAGAATGGACCATAGGAGAAAGGGAAGGAGCAGGGGACCTGAGAGAAAATAATAGGCAGGTCAGGACTGTAATGGAATACTCATCACTTACCTGGATGAGTGCAGCTCCATCAACACCCAAGAAGCTTGACACCATCCAGTACAATGAAGACCACTTGATTGATACCCCTTCCACGAGCATCCGATCCTTCCATCATTGACGAACAGTGTGTACTATCTACAAAATGCATGGCAACAACACACCAGAGTTCCTAAGGCAGCACCTTCCAGACCCACGACCACTACCATCTAGAAGGACGAGAACACCTGGGATAACCACCGCTTGGAAATCCCCTCCACGTCACTCATCATCCTGACTTGGAAGCATACTGCCATTCCTTCATGGTCGCTGGGTCAAAATCATGGAATTCCCTCCCTAACAACACTGTACATGAACCTACACCTCAGGGCCTGCAGCAGTTCAAGAAGGCAGCCCATCACCACCTTCTAAAGGGCAACTAGGGATGGGACATAAATGCTGGCTTAACTATCAATGAATTTCAAAAAGGTGGGAAGCAGTGAAAGGTCAGAGTGGGGAATAGAGGAAGTTGGGGGGGTGGAATTTGTTCACTGGAAGGAGAAATTGATATTCAGGCCATCAAGTTGGAGGGTACCTAGATGGAATATCTTTAGAGTTAGTGGTGGAGAGGAAGTCACTAAACAAACTGTTATCCGTTATAGACAATCTGGCGCATCCTCTCCATGACCTACTGAAGAAGTGACAGAGCACCCTTTCAAACACATTCATTCAGCACCACTGTCACAAGGATCGTTACAGAAAATCTTTACTACCAAATGCAATAAGCATATACAACAGTTCATCTCTGTGCAACTGGAGAACACACATTATAGTGTAATAGTCTGTAATTTATTATTTCATACATTATTATTGCATATTATAGCAAATTATTGCACATTGGTAAATTATTATCATGTATATCATTATTCTGTACTTTAGTATTAGTTAAATCTGCACACTTCTAAGTATTTTTTTTAATATTGCTGCTGTAACGAAAGAATTTCCAACTTGGGATGAATAAGGTATTTATTATTGTTATTATTATTATTATGAGGTGTTGCTCCTCCACCCTGTGGGTGGTCTCATCCTGGCACAAGAGGAAGTCATGGGTTGACATGTCGGAATGGGATTGGGAATCAGATTTAAAATGCCTAGCTACTGGGAAGTCCCACTTGTGGTGGATGGTGTAGAGGCACTCGAAAGTTTGTTTTCCGCAATTTGTTTTACAGTACGTTGCTCTCCCAAGTTCTCTTCAAACTGTTTAATATGATGGTGGGGACATTGAACATAATGAATATTGTCCTCAAGGTGAAGACCATTGAGTACATTTACAAGGAACGCTGCCACAAGAAAGCAACATTTATCATCAAAGACATCCACTGTCCAGGCCATACTCTCTGTTTACTACACACACAAAATGTTGGAGGAACTCAGCAGCCAGGCAGCACCTATGGAAAAAAAACACAGTCGATGCTCCAAGCTGAAACCCTTCGGCAAGACTGGAGAAAAAAAGCTGAGGAGTAGACTTGAAAGGTGGGGAGAGGAGAGAGAGACAGCAGGTGATAGGTGAAACTTGGAGGGGGAGGAGTGCAGCAAAGAGCTGGGAAGTTGATTGGTGAAAGAGACAGAAGGCCATGGAACAAAGAAAAAAGGGGAGAGAAGGAGCACCAGAGGGAGGTGATGAGTGCGCGAGGAGATAACATGAGAGAGGGAAAAGAGGTTAGGAAATGATGAAGTGTTGGTGGGGGGAGGCATTAAATTGATGTTCATGCCATCAGGTTGGAGACAACCCAAGCAGAATATAAGGTGTTGTTCCTTCAATCTACGTGTGGCCTTATCCCGGCAGTGGAGGAGGCCATGGATGGACATATCGGAATGGGATTGGGAAGTGGAATTAAAATAGGTGGCCACTTGGAGATCCTGTTTTTTCTGGCGGATGGGGCATAGATGCTCGGTGAAGTCATCTCCCAATCTACGTCGAGTCTCACCAATATACAGGAGGCGGCAGTGGCGCTCTCTGTTTACCACACCACAGGAGCCTTAGGTTCCACACTACCAGGATCAGGAGCAGGCTGCTGAACCAGAATGGAGAACTTCACTCACCATTACTCTGTACTGATTCTATAACCTAAAGATTTACTTTCAAAGTCTCCTTCCAATTCATGTTCTCAGTAATTTTTTCCATTTGCACAGTTGATTTTATTTTGGTAGTTTTCAGTCTTTGTCTATTTGTATAGAGTTGAGAGGTAGTAACTGTTCTTGAACCTGGTGGTGTGAATCCTTTTCCTGATGGCAGCAGTGAGCAGAGAACATGTCCTGGGTGGTGGGGATCCCTGATGATGGATGCTGCTTTGCTGTGACAGCGTTTCATGTAACTGTGCTCAAATGTTGGGTTGGTTTTACCCATAATGAACTGGGCCTTATCTATTACTTCTTGTAGGATATTCTATTTAAGGGCTTTGGCGTTTCTATGCCATCAGTGATGCAGCCAGTCAATATACTTTCCACGACACATCTATAGAAGTTTATCAATGTTTTAGATGTCATGCAGGATCTTCACAAACTCCTAAGGAAGTAGAGGAGCTGTTGTGCTTTCCTTGTAACTGCACTTACATACCAGGCTGGAATAGGTCCTCTGAAACAATAACACCAAGGATCATAAAGATGCTAACCCTCTGGACCTTTCATCTTCCAGTGAGCTCTGGTTTCTGTTTCCTGAAGTCTACAATCAGCTCCTTGGTTGTTGTAAGAGGTTGTTGTTACAACACCACTCAGCCAGATCTTCAATATCTCTTCTATATTCTGATTCATCACCACCTTTCATTCATCCGATCTCATCAGCAAACTTAAATATGGGATTGGAGCTGTGCTTAGCCTCACAGTTATAAGTGAAAAGCAGGTAGAGCAGGTGACTAAGCACACAGCTCCGTGGTGCACCTGTGCTGATGGAGATTGTGGAGGAGAAGTTTCTGAAAGGCAAAAGATTTCAGATCGAACATAGAATATAAAAGAGTACCAAAGAAACATCCTCCTCACATCCACTCTGTCAAGGCCTTTCAACATTTGCTAGGTTTCAATGAGATCCCCTTTCACTTATCTAAATTCCAGTGAGTACAGGCCTAGAGATTTCAATTGCTGCTCATATGATAACCCTTTCATTTTCGCGAGCCTTCTCTGAACCCTCTCCAATATCAGCACATCCTTTCTTAAATGCAGATGCTGAAAATCTGAAATAAGAACTGAAAGTGCTAGAAATACTCAACAGGCCAGGCTGCAATGTTAATGTTTCAGATCTGAGGTTCTTCAATCAAACTAACAAGGAGAGAAATAAGTTGATCTGGCCAGCAGTGAAGGTAGAGGCAGGCAACAGGTAGAATGTCGGAAATTTCTTCAATAAGGTGAACTAATGGGGAAGTAAAGGGACCCGTGACTGTTGTACCACCTTTGGCAGTCAACATTAAAGTTCACGGTGCACCTTCTATGTCTTTACGTTATTGGAGTTCCCTCAATGTAGTGCTTGGCAATCAGAAGTATTGATTGATTCATTGAGGGAGAGTGGACAGTAGGTAGTAATCAGATGAATCTCATTTCTAAGGTTTGATTGAATACCATGTGACTTCAGGGTTAATGTTGAGAAATCCCACTGACATTCCATGATGACACACAAACCAGTCATCACCTCTGGTGGATTTGGCTGATTAGTAAGATCACGATGATAATGGAGCTTTGAACAAAGGTTGAAAGGCAACATTTTGAGTATGACTCTGTCAAGCTCTTTCTTGGAATGCACTAATGCAGTATCCTATAAGATTTTGGTGTGGGTCCCAGGTAGAAGTGAGAAGGACTTTGCTGAGTGGACAAGTGCACATGTATCATTGAGGTGTTTGAATTGGATGCCGGATGATCTGGGCAGTTTTGTTGTGTTATCATAGTTTTAGTGCAGTCAGTCACATTGCTATTAGTCAGCAGTCACTAGGCAAGGACAGAGAAGCTTTATCCCGAAAGGACATCAGAGAAGCAGATGGGTTTTTATGACAATTTAGTCAGTTTCATAGCCACTATTACTATACTGATTTTACATTCCAGATTTATTTAATTAAACAATTTGAATTCCTCAGCTGCTGTGGCGAGATTTAAAGGTATAATTCAAGATCATTAGACTTCCTTCTACTTACGTATGTTAGAGTACCAATTTATCTCAAGGTGTTGTTGAAAAATAGAAGCTTAACTGGAATAGCCACAGGCTGTAAAATGAGTGCCCTTGCTCCTCAGTCTGTCTGCTTCAACCCTTCAATCAGACAGCCTCTCTTCCATCCCATTAGAGGTATGATGGACTAATTGTGACCAGTCTGAATGGCTCAAGTGTGCAAGTGGTCAGGAGACCATAGAATGGTCATGCTGGAACAGTTTTCTCCACTGCTGGCCAGAGTTAATGATTGGCTTGTGATCACTGTGCAGCGGCATCAAGGTTTCTCAACATAAACTCTGAAATCTCAGGGTTTTCAGGTTAAGCCTTACAAATCAGACTTGTGTGATCTCCGCCTCCGGCGCAAATGAACTGAGCATTTCAACCATTTTGTTTTTCCTGTCGCAAAATAAACTACAGCTAACTTTTTTGCCAAATCCAAATCTATCTAAAAATAGTTAGGATTGGGAAGTGTTCTGCCTCTAGAGGTACTGTTTATGTTGTATGCCATTCATTTTGTACAAACATCACTTCCTGTTCATAAGCTGTTATTTACATTATTTTCTGTTGGATTAATTTGGATTTTGACTTGGAGCAAACATTGTAGAAAGACATCCATCTCCATGTACTCTTTATTTGCTCTTGAAACAGCAATATTTATGAGTCTTAAGCTTTCTTAATATTGGAAAAAATAGCAGCTGTACGTTGAACATAAGAACATAAAGAAGGATTATGTTTGTTGTTTAAGCTATCGCTGCACCACAAGTTCACTCTGGACAACAGCATAGCTATGGGATGTTGCATCTGTGTATTACCCTGTTTAATGCTGATCAACTGAGTAATCAATAACATTGGTATATTCAGGAGTGCA
This sequence comes from Mobula birostris, assembly GCF_030028105.1. Lineage (NCBI taxonomy): Eukaryota > Metazoa > Chordata > Chondrichthyes > Myliobatiformes > Myliobatidae > Mobula > Mobula birostris. The sequence goes on from NC_092393.1 coordinate 15,847,440, forward strand.
ACAATTCTGTATGGAATCTAATATGTTTTACTTAACTTTCTGCAGTTTCACAATGTTTTCCTCATTTAAAACCCTGAAGAAAGCTTCCAGCTCAGGGGTTTTATGAGAAGATATTTAACTCCCTACCTAGGCTGGTACACATGCACTGCAAGGGCAGTCGAAGTTGTGTACTTGAAAGGTTGTTTGACAATAAATGACAATAGATTAGTGAAACAGCCAGAGTGGTAATATAATTCTACTGATCCAGAAAAGCCCGTTATATGTTGATGTGTGACAACACCCAACCCTGATATTCTCTTTTCTCCATTCTTCCACCAGGCAGCCTGACAGCACCTATCACGAGGCTCAAGGACAGCTTCTATTCCATTGTTATAAAACTAGTAAATAGTTCCCTAGTGTTTTGTTACTGTCTTGACCTCACAATTATGATCTAGTAGCTTATTGTTGAACTGCACTGCATTTTCTCTATAGCTGTTACATTTCATTTTGCATTCTGTCTTTACTTTATTTCATCTCAGCTCACTGTGTAATAATCTGATCTGTATGAACAGTAGGCAAGGAAACTTTTCATTGAATCTTGGTATATGTGACAATAATAAAGCAATTCCAATTCTAATTCTTGACCCAAAACATCAACTGTCCATTTCTACCACAATTGCTGCCTGACCTGCTGAGTTCCTTCAGCAGCTCTTTTTACTTGGTCTAGCTTCCAGCATCTACATTCTCATGTGTCTCAGTAGCTTGTTATTGGTTTGACCTTGAGAGAACAGTGGCTCTACTTTAGTTGGAAAGTATGGGTCTCAGCCCACTGGGGCTGCATCCATCATCAGGCACTCATTTGCACAAATCAGTGTTTTATTCTCCCCAAATTCCCTTCGACTGCCCCCAGATTCTCATCAACAGACTAAGAGCAATTCGAGTGGCCAAATTGCTGACCAATCTGCATCTCTTTTCAATGTGGAAGAAAAGCAGTGTACATGGAGGAAACCCATGCTATCAATGGGAGAACATGGAGACTCCACACAGATGATGACAGAGGTCAGGATCGAACACTTGGCTTCTGGAGTTGAGAAGCAGTGCCTCTGCCAACTTTGCCACAGTGCTGCCCAAGTCCCCATGTCTTGTTGCCTTGACTTTGGCTGCTCTGAAGCATAATCTGGCAATTGAGGTGAACCAAATCTGCTCCTTGTCCACCATTGGTCCAGCAACCTCCATTATAGATTCCCAGAGTCATTGAGAAGTACAGCACAGAAAGAGGTCTTTCAGTTCATCTTGTCCATGCTGAAACCATTTAAACTGCCTACTCCCATCGACCTGCACCTTGGCCATAGCCCTCCTTCCCCCTACCATCCAAGTACCTATCCAAACTTCTGTTAAATGTTAAAATCGAACTTGCATTCGCCATTTGTGCTGGCAGCCTCATTCCACACTCTCATAATCATCTAGGTGAAGAGGTTTCCCCTCATGTCCCCCATAAACTTTTCAACTTGCACCCTTAACCCATGACCTCTGATTGTAGTCCCACCCAAGCTCAGTGAAAAAAGCTGAGCTTTGTATATTTTGTATACCTCTATAAAATCTCTCAATTTTCTACTCTCCAAGGAATAAAGTCCTAACGTATTCAATCTTTCCTTATACCTCAGGTCCTGCATACCCAGCAACTTCCTTGTAAATTTTCTCTTTACTTTTTCAACCTTATTTACGTCTTTCCAGTAGGACCCCAGAACTGGACACAATACTCCAAATTAGACCTCATCAATGCGTTATACAGCTTCAACATATCATCCCATTTCCTGTACTCAATACTTTGATTTATGAAGGCCTAAAGCTTTCTTTACAACCTTCTCTACATGTGACACCTGTTACATACCTCATGGGTATCTTGTAACTGTCTTATGACCTTGATGTAATTGAGTATCTGATGAGCATGATGTAATGTTCTTGTGGAGGTCACATGATGTAATTTTCCTGCCGACGTGAGGTTACGTGATGACATGTTCTCACCAGGGATATAAAGGGAGACCCCTGGTGTGATGCAGTTAGTTTTTCCAGTTGAGTTTTAAGTTTAGTTTGTTATTTAATTCGTCAGATACTCAGTTATGCTATGTATTCGTCTTATGAAACAGTTTCGTTTTAAAGTGGAGTTTACTTTCTATTGTAAGTAGTGTTGGAGAGTGAAGACCTTACTAATGTACAGGAACTCGCAGAGTCGAGTAAAGCTGATGTCGTTCGGCGGTATTGGAGAGGATCGACCTTTATTGAACCTTCGTTCAAGAAATAGTGACCTGCATCTGAGATATCCTGTGCTAAAGCAGGAAGGATTGTGCAGTGTCTATCCTCCAGAGGAAAAGGTCAGTTCCTTTAAACCGTTTTATTTCCGTCATCGTGAATCCTGCGGACAAGGCAGGTTCCGGCTGGGATCAGCAGTAATATCATGTCTTCGAAGAACTCTTCACTTCCGGAAAGTCTCTCCTAATTGACTGTATAAGTCTCTTGGACTTTCGAATTTACCATTCTAAGAACTGTGTTTGAATTTACCACATTAAGAACTGTTTTCACATTTAGCCTTTTAAGAACTGTTCCGAAGTTGCCATATAGCAGTTAACTGCCGGTTAAATTAGTTGTTCGAATTTTTTTTTCGCTATTGTTGATCAGAGTTTAATAAATGTTTGGTTGTTTTTATAAAACCTGACTCAATTGATACATTCATTGTTGCCAGTCATGTGACATACCATTTTCAAAGAATTATAGACCTGTATTCGCAGATCTCTTTGTTCTACCACACTCTTCAGTGCCCTAGCGTTCATTGTGTAAGACCTACCCTGGTTGGTCCTACCATAGCGCAACACCTCACTCATGCCTGCATTAAATTCCATCTCCCATTCTTAGCCTATTTTCCAGCTGATGCCAATTCCTCTGCAAGACTTGATAGCCTTCCTCGCTGTCCACTATACCCCCAAACTTGGTGTCATCTGCAAATTTGCTGATCCAGTTAAGCACATTATCATCTAGATCATCGATATAGATGACAAACGTCAAAGGATCCAGCAATGATCCCTGGGGTACACCGCTAGTCACAGGCTGCCGGTCAGAGAGACAACTATCTACTAGCACGCTCATGTTTTTCCCACAAGGTCAATGTTTTATCCAATTTACTACCTCATCATGAATGCCTAGCGACTGAACCTTGACCAACCTCCCATGCAGGCCCTTGTTAAATGCCTTACTAAAGTGCATGTAGACAACATCCACTGCCTTGCTTTCATCCACTTTCGTGGTAACTTCCTCAAAAAACTCTATAAGATTGGTTAGACATTATCTACCATGCACGAAGCCATGCTGACTATCCTTAATCGGCCCATGTCTATCCAAGTGCTTATATATCCAGTCCCTTAGAATACCTTCCAATAACTTTCCCACAGCTGATGTCAGACTCACCAGCCTATAATTTCCTGGTTTATGTTGAGCGCATTTTTAAACAGCGGAATGACATTGGCTCTCCTTCCATCCTCTGATAACTCTCCTGTCGTTAAGAGTTATTTAAATATCTCTGCTAAGGCCCTGGCATTTTCTGTACTTTCCTCTCGTATGTTCTGAGGGAATACTATGTGGCAGGCTCTGGGGATTTATCTACCCTGACTTGCCTCAGGATAATAAACAACCTTGTCCTCTGTAATCTGTTCAGGGTCCATGAAGTTGCTGCTGCTTTGCATCGCTTCTATAGACTCTCTGTCCATCTCTTGAGTAAATACAGATGCAAAAAACTTAACTAATATCTCCCCCACATAAAAATTGCTGGTGAACGCAGCAGGCCAGGCAGCATCTATAGGAAGAGGTACAGTCGACATTTCAGGCTGAGACCCTTCGTCAGGACTAACTGAAAGAAGAGATAGTAAGAGATTTGAAAGTGGGAGGGGGAGGGGGAGATCCAAAATGATAGGAGAAGTCAGGAGGGGGAGGGATGGAGCCAAGAGCTGGACAGGTGATTGGCAAAAGGGATATGAGAGGATCATGGGACAGGAGGCCTAGGAAGAAAGAAAGGGGAGCCTCTAGATCTCCCCCATCTGTTTTGGCACCACACATGAATTCTTGTCTTCCGGAGGATCAATTTTGTTCCTTGCAATCTTTTAACTCTTAACATATCTGTAGAATCCCTTAGGATTCTCCTTCATGTTCTCTACTAGAGCAACTTCATTCTTTCTTTTAGCTTTCCTGATTTCTTTCTTAAGTGTTATTTTGGATTTCTTATATTCTATAAGCACCTCATTTGTTCCTACCTACTCATACCTGCTATGCACCTCTTCTTTTCTCTTAACTAATGTCCCAATATCTCTTGAAAACCAAGGTTCCCTACTCTTGTTATCTTTACCTTTTACTCTGAGAAGCACATATAAGCTATGTACTCTTAAAATTTCGCTTTTGTAGTCCTCCCACTTACCAAGTACACCTTTGCCAGAAAGCAGCCTGTCCCAATCCACACTTGCCAGATCATTTCTGATCTGAACCCATGGACAAAACCTATCTTTCTGCATATTTACTTTGAAACTAGTGGAATTGTGTTCACTAGATGTAGAGTGTTCCTCTACACAAGCTCTATCACCTGTCCTGTCTCATTCTCTAATAGCAGATCCTGTATTGCACACTCTCTCATTGGGACTTCTAAATACTGATGAAGGAAACTTCCCTGAACATATTTGACAAACTCTATCCCATCTAGACTTTTACAGTGTGGGATTTTGCCAACTCTCATTTTGTCAACAAAGGTTGCCAATAATTTTGTTTTCAATCCTTAATTGACATGCAGTCCCCTCAGCCCAACGCATTGTTTTGTTAATAGCTTCCTGAAAGTTAAAAGGCCACTATGAGACACTCAGGTTTCACACAGCATGTAGACTTCCACCATGGACTTGTAGATCAGGAAGTCTAGGCTAACTGCAAACAGAGATCTGTTCATTAATATTACCTTTGATGCTGAGAGAGTTGTATTGAAGATCCCGTTATGAATTAATGCTGCAATATCTTCAGGCCCCAAAGCAACTCTGAAAAAAATTACTGCAGTTGCTAACGTCTCATGACTAAAATATGAAAATTGTAATTTTTCAACAGGTCTTGTGGAACTGTTCATTTTTAAAACTAATTTATTGACATAGTTCCAGCCACAGGTTTTAGTTGGTATCACTATTTTGAGAAAAATAAGGCAAATTGAGTAAGCTGAAATGGGACATTGATTATAAGGTACATGCTGCTAGCTATATTGTATCTTCATCTCAAAGAATTCAAGGTGATTGAGTTGAAATAATTGAAGTTTTAAACCAATGTAAAAGACAATTGTAGTAGTTTCTTTTGAAGTAGTTACAGATTTAATAATAAAAGGTAGCCATGTCACAAAAATACTAAGGGCTTTATCTCTGTGCTTCTTGGATCTTTTACTACTGTTGATGTTCCTGTTTCTGTGGCTGAGGCATCCAGTGTCAGCTTCCATTATTCTCTGCTGTAGAGTGAAGAGCAAAGACATAAGTGAGATTGCAAATGCTGGAAATCTGGAAGCAATCACAAACGTTGGAGGAATTCATCAGATCACGCAGCATCTATGAAGTGAAACAACAATCCATGTTTCAGGTTCAGACTCTTCATCAGAACTGGAAAGAAAGAGGAGGTGGCTGACATAAAAAGGTCAGGGGGGTGGGGGTCAGTGATGGAACAAGAGCTGGCAGATGATAGATGGATCCAGATGAGGGAGGATGATAGGCAGGCGAGGACAGGAAAGGGGGAATGATTTAGGAAGCTGGGAGGAGTTAGATGGAAGTGACAAAAGGTTGAAGAAGGCAGAATCTGATAGGAGAGGACAATGGACTATGAAATAAAGGGGACGAGGTGAGGGGTGAAAATGGAGGGAGGAACGTGTGGGTGATGGGCAGAGCAAAAGCGAAGGGGAGGGGAAAATGATGGAGTGACGACGGGGCTAGTGGGATAAGGGGAAGAAAAGACGAGTGGTTACCACAAGTTGGAGGAATTGATGTTTCATTATGTTGGAGACTACCAAGGCTCTAAGCTAGGTGCTATTCTTCTAATTTACATTTAGCCACAACTAGGCAGAGGACAGTCATGGCAGAGTGGGAATTGGAAGTAGAATTAAAATGGGTGGCCACCAGGTTGCTACAGGAGATGAAACAGTGGTGCTAGATGAAGCAGCCCCCCAGTCTGCATCAGGTCTCACTGATGTAGAGGAGGCTGCACTGGGAGCACCAGATGTAATAAATGAGCAAAGACATAGCACTCTATCCTAACCTTAAGTGCAGAAGGGCATCTGGATTGTATTGGCATAATATTTGCATTGTTACATTAACCACCCATGTGGACTCTGAGAGACTGAGAATTTAGGGATTAAGTTGTGCATATTCTTATTATAATACAGCACAAACCAAGCCATTAGTGAAGTAAATCTCTACTATACCCACTGCCAAGAAGTCAATTTGCACACAGCAAGGTTCTGCAAACAGCACTGAGAGAAGTGATCATTTCATCTGTTTTTTTGTTTTAGTGCAATTGGCTAAGGAAAAAACGTCAGGCAGGGAGAACTCAGCTCCTTTTCAAATGATACCCCAGAAACTCATAAGACCATTCATAAGGGCAGATGGGGCCTCAGTTTATTGTCCAATTCAATACTGATTGCCAGTTTGCTCTGAATTATGGTAGCTTTGTACTGCAAATTTGACTCCACTGGGAAATGAGTGGAGACTGATCACATTAATCTGGGCTTGATTCCAACCTTAGATGCGGCAATGAGAGGACAATGTGCTCAATGTCAGTGGCTAACTGTTAAACTCTACCAAAGGGAAATCTGGTACTTTAATTCCTGTAGAATGAGCCTTCAGAAATAGAATCATAAATCAGGAACCCAGGAATAGCAATCAACATACGCTGTTTATGGCGAAATATTTCAGTCTGTTTAACAAAAATTATCTGTCCTGGAATACTAAACAAAGAGAGGACGGACTTGGTTTCAGAAGGATTTGTGACTTTAAAGCCTCATTTTTTTTGAATTCTGCTTGCTCCTTTGACTTGATAGATATTGGTTAATATAACTGAGAATTAATGAGAGGCGAAAAGTGCCACAGGATAAAATTGAATAAAATATTTGGTCCAGACTTATGTTGCTGTATATAATTGATCTGACTCTCTTTGTTGTTACTGAAATGGTAATGGTTGTAAGAGAGGTGAATTTGGCTGCACAATCACCTGTTGTACAGGAATAATCATGCATATTTATCTCTGTCAAGCAGCTGAATATTTATTTTACAAGTTCCTTTTGGAATGAGGCCAGTAGTTATCACCCATTCCTGGTTTTGTTGCAGCAGGATCGTTTGCTACACCAATTGGGTAGTGATTGTTCAGAGCTGACCCCTATGATATGGAGTTCGAGTCATGTGTAGGTCAGTCTATGCAAAGAAACAGACTTCCTTTTGTGATGGATATTAATGTTCCAAATGGGAGCTATGACAATGTGACAGCTAGTACTAATAGCCTCTCTTTATTCACATGTTTGTTAAACTGATTTAAAAACTTGAAACTGACAAATTTGAATTCAGATTCAACTTGATTATTATTGCAGGTAATTAGTGACTGGTAATTGGTTTATTATTGTCACATCTACTGATATGCAGTGAAATGTTTTGTTTTGCATGCCATCCACATCAGATAATTTCAACACATAAGTACATCATGGTAGTGCAAAGGGGAAAGTGAAAAAAGGACATATTTAGCATATTTGTCTACTAACATCATCAGTAAATGCAGAGAGTCATTTAGTTAGGAGCTGACACTGTGAGATTCAGCTGACAGAAAGTCTTTGTCAGTCACATCATGACTTGGACTGTAAGCAATATTATGCGTTTGTGTCTGTGAGAGAGAATTGTGGTTTGGTGTTCAGGGAGGTAGAAGGTGGATTCTGTGCAGGATATGAAGTAGTTTGATGGATAGTCAGTGCCAGGTACCTGTTGTACAAGTGAAGAAAATGCCTCTCTTGAGAAAGGGATCACAAGCATCATTTAAAAAAATCTCTAGACTAGTACTCTTGCCATTCTTCCTCTTTAAATTTAAGCCCAATATCTCATTTTTGCCTGGCAGCAACTCTCATTCAAGCAACAACAAAGTTGTGAAATTCACATATTTAGGATCAATGTCCTCCATGACTATCAAGAGAAATACTGCAGATGCTGTAAACACTCAGCAGGTCAGGCAGCATCTGTGAAAAGAAAAACTGAGATAACTTTTCCCATCCAAAACCTTTTGTCGTAGCTAGAAAGGGAAGGGATTGAAGCATTAAACATATTTCATTCCATGGTTATTTCCTGGCCTGTTGAGTATTTCCCAAATGTTCTCTTTTGGTCTTTCAGGGTTTTATCCATTTCAGTCCCCGTATCATCAGTAACATTTAAAATCTCCAAGAACTTTGCATTACCACTTCCTCCAATCCAGGAGCTGCAACTGTTGTTTTAGTTGTCTTGCTCCTGGGCTATACAATTTCCTACAGAAGTCTTTCTGTTTCCTCTTCTATGCAGACAATTCCAAAGTCCGGCCTCTCTGACCAATTTATTGGTCAGCTTCCCAACACCTCAGCTCCTGTCACATTGTTCACTGTGTTTGATGAGGCTCTTTGGGATTTTATTAAACATTCAAGGGATGGCGATGACTCTGGCATTTAATGCTGATCCTCATTACCTTGAATCTGAGAGACAGATAATAGTCAACTGCAATAACGGGGCAAAATTAGACTGACAAATAAGGGTGTCAGATTTCCTTTTCTGAAGGTCATTGATGGACTAGATGGGTTTTTAACAACCATCTACAAAATTCACGGTTACTGTTGCTGATAACGGGTTTTTAACTCTAGATTTGTTTAATTACATATATTTAAGTTCTACAGCTGCCTTGTTGATATACAGTCTCTCGTTGCAATGTTCCAAGTATCATGAAAATGAAGATATTGCCTTTTTGTTATATTTTCAGAGACATTTTATTAGTTGGTATGCTGTTATACCAACTCTTTAGATTCTGGATTAGTTCCTGAGGATTGGAGGGTGGCTAATGTAACCCCACTTTTTAAAAAAGGAGGGAGAGAGAAACCGGGGAATTATAGACCAGTAAGCCTGACATCAGTGGTGGGGAAAATGCTAGAGTCAGTTATCAATGATGTGATAATAGCACATTTGGAAAGCAGTGAAATAATCGGACAAAGTCAGCATGGACTTGTGAAAGGAAAATCATGGCTGATGAATCTCAAAAATTTTTGAGGATGTAACTAGTAGAGTGGATAGGGGAGAACCAGTGGATGTGGTATATTTGGATTTTCAAAAGGCTTTTGATAAGGTCCCACACAGGAGATTATTGTGCAAACTTAAAGCACACGGTATTGGGGGTAAGATATTGATGTGGATAGAGGATTGGTTGGCAGACAATAGACAATAGACAATAGGTGCAGGAGTAGGCCATTCGGCCCTTCGATCCAGCACCGCCATTCACCGTGATCATGGCTGATCATCCACAGGTGGGTGACTGGGCAAATTTATGACAGGAAGCAAAGAGTGGGAATAAACGGGACCTTTTCAGAATGGCAGGCAGTGACTAGTGGGGTACTGCAAGGCTCAGTGCTGGGACCCCAGTTGTTTACAATATATATTAATGACTTGGATGAGGGAATTAAATGCAGCATCTCCAAGTTTGCGGATGACACGAAGCTGGGCGGCAGTGTTAGCTGTGAGGAGGATGCTAAAAGGATGCAGGGTGGCTTGGATAGGTTAGATGAGTGGGTAAATTCATGGCAGATGCAATTTAATGTGGATAAATGTGAGGTTATCCACTTTGGTGGTAAGAACAGGAAAACAGATTATTATCTGAATGGTGGCCGATTAAGAGAAGGGGAGGTGCAATGAGACCTGGGTGTCATTGTACACCAGTCATTGAAAGTGGGCATGCAGGTACAGCAGGCGGCGAAAAAGGCGAATAGTATGCTGGCATTCATTGCAAGAGGATTCGACTACAGGAGCAGGGAGGTACTACTGCAGTTGTACAAGGCCTTGGTGAGACCACACCTGGAGTACTGTGTGCAGTTTTGGTCCCCTAATTTGAGGAAAGACATTCTTGCCATAGAGGGAGTACAAAGAAGGTTCACCAGATTGATTTCTGGGATGGCAGAACTTTCATGTGATGAAAGACTGGATCGACTTGGCTTATACTCTCTGGAATTTAGAAGATTGAGGGGGGATCTTATTGAAACGTATAAAATTCTAAAGGGATTGGACAGGCTAGATGTAGGAAGATTGTTCCCAATATTGGGGAAGTCCAGAACGAGGGCTCACAGTTTGAGGATAAAGGGGAAGCCTTTTAGGACCGAGATGAGGAAAAACTTCTTCACACAGGGAGTGGTGAATCTGTGGAATTCTCTGCCACAGGAAACAGTTGAGGCCAATTCATTGGCTATATTTAAGAGGGAGTTAGATATGGCCCTTGTGGCTAAAGGGATCAGGGGGTATGGACAGAAGGCAGGTACAGGGTTCTGAGTTGGATGATCAGCCATGATCATATTGAATGGCAGTGCAGGCTCGAAGGTCCGAATGGCCTACTCCTGCACCTATTTTCTATGTTTCTATGTTTTTTATATAACCTAATTCTGGTTGAGTGGTTAAGAACCTTAAAGTAGATAAATATTTGGCAAGTACTGAGCAGAATGGATGTAAGGATATGGCACAGATAAAGAAATTCAAAGGTAAATTTGATTTTCAAAAAAAACAAAACAACCTACTGTTGAATAAATATTGGAACTTGCCCTGAATAAAACGACATAACTGTGATAGCAGATGTTAAACTGCTGTTGGAGATAAATGCCAAAAGAGAAATTGGAATGAATTAAATATTTACACCATCTTATAAATAAATGAATTAGGAGTAGAAGTGGGCTATTTGGCCCCTCAAGCCTACACAACCTTATCTTCAGCTCATGACTGCACTCATTGTAACCACACCTCCACATTCCTCTCTACTAGTGTAATCTTTTATCCTTCATCTGTTCCAATGAAGGGTCTTAGCCTGAAACATAAACTGTTTACTCTTTTCCATAGATGCTGTCTGAACTGCTGAGTTCCTCTAGCATTTTGTGAGTGTTGCTCTGAATTTAGGAGTCTCCCAGCTGTTTTTTTAATATGCATGAACTAATTTAGTTAGGGTCATTAATGGCAGACCCATTGGTCCTGGCTGAATTGTGGGCTGGTCGTGCTGATGGAGCCGCAGGCTTCCTGTGGGCAGTGTTCCTACAAACTGTCTGTGATCATTACCCTGCTGCCTTTGGATTGGAATGTGTATCCGTCCCAGGAGAGCCTCCCCCACCTCCGCCGGAGGGTATTTCACACCTCGGTGACATGGCAACACAGTCTGCCATTTATAATAATAATGCCTTTTACGGCCCTGAGTCTCTCTCGTTTCCCTTGGTATGTGCACCTGATTGATGGAATGGGGATTCTCCTGGTGGAGAGGCTTCTTGCTGGCTGAGGTTAGGACTGGGCAGTGTATTGGCCGAGTTTGAAGGGTCAGATGTAGGTTGGGAATGGTGCAAGTCAGGGCAGCCTTTAAATCCCGGCAGCATCAGGGGCAACCTGGGCGCACGATGAATAGAACTAGGAATGCTTCAAAGCAGCCGACGTTTGGGCACCAGCAGTAGGTATCAAACAGCCTCTTTTCTCGTCTTAGTAGAAGGAAATGTTTTTGTTCCTGTTGAAGGCAGGAAAAAATTGACATTATATCTGCTAGCAGATGCACTGAACATTGTGACCAAGGTGGGTTGCATTCTATAGCCCCGACAAAGTGACTGGTTGTCTTTCTGGGTCCCACACCAAAATATATTGTTAACTTCAAAAAGGAGGATGGTCCCTGGTTATGCCATATCTGGACTTGGGTGGATTGTTTCTTGGATATGTGGATTACTCAATCTGTCACCTAGGGTATCGCCAGGGTACTGGACCACCACTGTTGCTATGAGAGGACCTCATATTCCTGCCATCCCAGAGGGAGACCCGAGGCCTTACATACCTATTACCCTTTGGTGGTCACATGGTAATAAGTGATGGAGGATCATCCTGGTGGACTCTGGGGCTGAGGTTACCTTATTACCTGGCAATCTGGATCTATATACAGGGTAGCAAGTCTATATTCAGGAATATAGGGGATCAGTAACGGATGCTGTATGAATAAACGTTCATCTCATTATTGGGAAGAGTCCTCCTTGGTCTGTCCCTGTGCTCATCTCCCAGGTACCTGAAAGCATTTTGGGAATTGATTTGTTAATGGGAACCTCTATCATGCCACCCTTTGGCAAATTTGCTCTTAGTATTAGGAAGATGTCCATTCTGGTCGGAAAGGCAAAACAGGAGCCTATCTTTATACCCTTGTCATCGCAATAGTAGTCACCAAGCAATTTGTATTCTGGAAGGACATAAGGAAATCAATGAGAAAGTGGAGTCCCTCGTAAACCGGGGAGTGGGGGGTTCTTCATCCTTCTTCATCCTCTTGTAATAGCCCTGTTCGAGCAGTTTGGAAAGCTGATAGTTCATGGTTCATGACTGTTAATTATCATCAGTTATGTCAGTTTGCCCCTCCATTGTCCACAACTGTTCCATACATTGTGACCCTGATTGAGGACCTTTCCAGTGTTACTGACATTTATTAATCTGTTATTGATCTGTCTAAAGCTTTCTTCTCCATCCCTATTGCTGAGCTGCCCCAAGATCAGTTTGCTTTCACATGGAACCGACAAGTTTTACATGACTTCTGCAGCAATATGTCCATAGTCCTACTACTTGCCATGGTGTCACACGCAGAGTGCGGGAGGAACTCAGCAGGCCAGGCAGCATCTATTGAAAAGAATGCAGCCAGTGTTTCAGGCTGAGCCCTTCGGCAGGACTGCAAAAAAAAAAGATGAGTAGATTTAGAAAGTGGGTGAGGGGAGAGTGAAAAACACAAGGTGATAAGTGAAACCGGGAGGGGGGGTGATGAAGTAAAGTGCTAGGAAGTTGATTGGTGAAAGAGATACAGGGCTGGAGAAGGGAAGTCTGATAGGTAATGATAGAAGGCCATGAAAGAAAGAAAAGGGGAGAGGAGCACCAGAGAGAAGTTAAGGGCAGGCAAGGAGATAAGGTGACAGAAGGAAAAGGGGATGGGCAATGGAGAAGTGGGGGGCATTACCAGAAGTTTTCCACCCTGCCCTCAAATTTATCTGGTCCATTTCTGACACCTCCCTCTCCTCTCTTGATCTCTCTGTTTCTGTCTCTGGAGACAGCTTATCCACTGATGTCTATTATAAACCCACAGGCTCTCACAGCTACCTGGACTATACCTCTTCCCACCCTGTTCCTTGTAAAACCGCTATCCCCTTCTCACAATTCATCTGTCTCTGCCCCATCTGCTCTCAGGATGAGGCTTTTCATTCTAGAATGAAAGAGATGTCTTTCTTTTTCAAAGCAATAGGCTTTCCTTCCTCCACCATCAATGCTGTCCTCAATCGCATGTCTGCCATTTCACACACGCCTGCTCTTACCCCATCCTACCGCCACCCTACCAGGGTAGGGTTCCTCTTGTCCTCACCTACCACCCCACCAGCCTTGGTGTCCAGCACATAATTCTTCGGGACTTCCACCATCTCCAACTGGATCCCACCACCAAGCACATCTTTCCCACCCCTCCCCACCATTTTTTGCTCTCCACAGGGATCACTTCCTACAGGAATCCCTTGACCATTCGTCCCTACATAAATCCCTTGACCATTCGTGCCTCCCCACTAAAATTCCTCCTGGCACCTATCCTTCCAAGCAGAACAAGTGCTACACCTGCCCCTACACCTCCTCCCTCACTACTATCCAGGGCCCTAAACAGTCCTTCCAGGTGAGGCGACACTTCACTGTGGGTCCACTTCATTGGGGTCATTTACTGTGTTTGGTGCTCCCGCTGTAGCCTCTTATCTATCGGTGAAACCCAACGTAGATTGGGAGACCGCTTTGCTAAGCACCTACTACCAGAAGTAGAGGGGTCTCCCAGTGGCCACCCATTTTAGTTCCATTTCCCATCCCCATTCTGATATGTCAATCCATGGTTGTCTCTACTGTCATGATGAGGCCACAGCAAGGTTGGAGGAACAACACATTGTATTCCATCTGGATAGCTTCCAAGCTGATGGCATGAACATTGAATTCTCGAACTTCTGGTAATGCTGCACCCTTCTCCTCACCATTTCCCATCCCCTGTTCCTTCTCTTACCTTATCTCCTTGCCTGCCCATCACCTCCCTCTGATGGTCCTCCTCCTTTCGTTTCTTCCATGGCCCCATTCTACAGCCTTGTATCTCAATTGACTTCCCAGCTCTTTACTTCATCCCTCCCACTCCAGGTTTCACCTATCACCTTCTGTTTCTTTCTCCCCTCCCCCACTTTTTAAATCTACTCCTCATTTTTTTCTCTCCAGTCCTGCCAAAGGGTCTTGACCCGAAACATCGACTGTACTTTTTTTTCCATAGATTCTGATTGGCCTGCTGAATTCCTCCAGCATTTTGTGTGTGTTGCTTGGATTTCCAGCATCTCCACATTTTACCTTGTTTGTGATTTGTCGTAGTGTGATGGCATGGGATTTGCATGAATGTGCTCTGTCCCTCAGCATTAATGTACCTCACTATATAGATTATGTGCTGTTTTGGGGATCCTCTGACGAGGAGGTTTCTGAAACTTTTGATCACATGTGATTGAGGGAATGGGAGAACAACCCCAATAAAGTACAGGGCCCAGCTACAACTGTTTATTTTCTGGGAATACAATGGACTAATGATGATAGGATAATTCCCAATAAGGTCAGAAATAAGATCCTAGACATAGCATTCCAATGATAAAACAAGAAGCCCAACATTTTGTTGGTCTTCTGGGATATTGGCATTGCCGTATGCCCCATCTAATCATACCTGTCCAACCCTTGTGCGCTGTGACCAGAAATAAATTTAGATTTGCATGTACAACAGAGTTCAATTGTCAAGTGTATGTTTCTGAATGAGTATCAAAGGGACGGGGCGGAATTAGTAACATACATCAACTGATTACTGAGTCCCTTCAGGTTACGTCATTGAAACCTGAAGTTACTCCAGTTGAAGCCTCACCTGTAGCATGGGGCGTTCCCTTTGATCAGACTGCTGCTCAGCAGGTGCACGCCTGGTTCACTGACGGCGATGTGGAAGAATGGTCATTGTTGTTGGAAGGCTGCTGCCTTTAACCCTCTCACTCAACAAGTTTAAAAGAAGGAGGGGTCTGATGGGTCAAGTCAATATGCAGAGCTTGTAGCATGAAATACTGTCATTATGCATGAAACTGAAGAAACCCATATTTATACCAATTCTTGGGCTGTTGCTTATGGTCTTGACTGGTTGCCTTGGTAACCAGCAATCTTATAATTTTGTGGGGCATCCCTTATGGGGAGTGGAGTTCTGGAAAGACATTTGGAAATGATCATTGCATGCTACCATTACAGTCGATGCCGTTTTGAAGGATAGTTTTGAAAGATTTAACAATCTTGCTGACAAACTCGCTTCTGTTAACTAGCCTAAGGCCTCCCATTTTGTCTTAAAAGGTTCCTGCCAGATTTTTGCTTTGTTCTGTTTTAATGCTTATCCTGGTTTAATACTTGAGTTTTGCTGGATGTCAAACTTCTTCTGAGACTCGACAAGCCACTGACAACCTTGTGATTTGTGAAAATGATATTATTGTTTCGAGAAAAGGTGAACATTATCCGAAATGTGCTAACTGGGAGTACAGTGGGCCTATAAATGGGACAGATTGTTGTACACCGCAAAGTAACTGGCCTCATACGACCTTTTTTTTGTGAAACAAGTAAAATGCCAAATTGATTGTAATTTGACTATTGAATCTCCAATCACAATACAGTGTTTTTAAACCTTACTTATGCCATTTTATTTTTTAAAATTTATTCACTTATGGGATGTGGGCATTACCAGCTAAGCAGCATTTATTGCCCAAACCTAGTTGCCCTAGAGAAGGTGGCGATGTTAGTACACCCGTTGTGCTGTAAGGAAGGGAATTCCATGATTTTGACCTTGTGACAATGAAGGAATGGCGATATATTTCCAAGTCAGAATGGTAAGTGACTTGGAAGGGGATCTCCAAGCGGTGGGGTTCTCAGGTATCTGCTCTTCTCGTCCTTCTAGATGATAGTGGTCATGGGTCTGGAAGGTGCTGCCTTAGGAACTCTGATGTGTTGTTGCAATGCATCCTATAGATAGTATACACTGCTGCAACTGTGATGTTGTTACTATCCTCTAGGAATGAGGGCATATATTTTAATGTGAATATTGAGGTTAATCCTTGCCTCTGTGTAAGTTCTTATCTTTTAATAATCATGGTAATATTAGTTTTAATCACCCAAGGGATGTTAATATGTATTCTTCATTTTAAGCAGAAAGAATAGTTCTACGTTTCTCCAACCTAACAGACATTCAAGGGATGGAATGTAGCATGCATCTCAGATTTTGTAAAGCATTGACTGAATGTCTGTCAGTTCAGTGACAGCTTAATTCTTTCTGAAATTAGCAACATGTAAATTCTGTTAATGTCTGCAGAATGTTTGATGCTAGCTAGATTCTTTCTTAACTTGGGCTTATTGTTTATATGTAAAATTAAATGTACTTTGAAAGCCCAAGGAATGTGATGTGTCTAGATGTGTCTGGAGATGGGTGAATCAAATAGCAATAAATAACTATTAAAATGCAAATGTACGTCTGGATTTGGGCTTATCACTTATAAGTGTAAACTTTTAATATACTTTGTAAACCCAAGCAATGTTGTGTGTCCAGACATAAAGGAAGGAGAACAAAAATTCAAAGAATTTGTGTGTCTTTTGATGACTGTGCTTGTGGTAACCTGTGTAGATACTGTCTTCCTTTTTGAGATTTTCTTTGGACTTCAGCCAGGACCAGAAATCGTGATGGGTGCATTTGACCAAGGGGAGATTTCAAGAGGGAGTTGGAATTCGGAGTTCCCTTGACAGCAACAATTGAGTGGTGAAGGAATTGTGACACAGAAATCTTGTGACTTGCCATATAGTACTTTCTGTGGTTTATTTGTGCTTTCTTTTTTATGATAATAAATCAGCCTTAAATTACTTTGTTATGCTTGTACTGTTATTACCACATCTCCTGTATATTTGAGTTGTTGGGACTGATTAATCCAGCCCGTTACACACTTCTTTTTGAGAAACAGAATTTCAAGAACTTGCAATCATTTGAGAGAAGAAAACCTACCTCATCTCTGTTCTAAATGGGAAGCTGGTATGTTTAAACAGTGTCTGCTAATTCCAAATATTCCCGGAAGAGGTAGCATAATTTCTACATCCACCCTTTCAGGACCCCTTAGGACATTATATGTTCTAAGTTCATTTATGTTCCCTCTGTCTTCTAAACTCCAGCAGATACAAGACCCTCTGTCCAACTTCTCCTTATGAGACAATATATTCATAACCCGTGTTAGTGTACTAAAACTTCTCCGAATGCAATCAATGTATTAACGTCCTACTTTTAATAAGGAAACTAGCACCAAGCACAATACTTCAGATCATACTCATGGACTGTTTGTCCCACTCCCAACAGGAAGGAGGCTATGTGTACTGTATCGCTCGTTTTAGGTGCACCTGGAAATTCCAGTTGGCGGCCAATTTCCCTCCACGCCGCTCTGACATATTGGGAAATCATGTACTCGGCAGGTTACAGCTTTAACCTACTGCTGGGTGAGTTTAAGGAGATCACCGCTCCACCAATGCCTGCTGGCCTGCCTTCTTGACCGTTGGACCATTAATCAGTCTCCTCTGCTCCATCTGCCAGGGTCAGACTTCACACGCTGGGATAGGCAAATCCCCTACCTCACCAAGGGTCAAAGACCCATTGGCTACCCACACCTGGTTTGGCCCGTCTGCTGAGATGGTTTACTGGGGAGTAGCTGCTCCATGTGTTATAGCTACTTGGAGCCACAGGTGAGAGCTGCCCTGAAAAAGGGCACGGTAGGCTCCCCACCAGAGGTGCTACCCCTCCCTAGACACCCCATACACCCCGTGTACTGTGTAGCTACTGTATAATATGGGACTTCTTTATGTTGTAGGGACATGTCGTTGCATGTGCTATTAGGCACATATTGATCTGTATGTGTGTGTTCAGTTCGGTTTCAGTCAGTAAAGAACCCTGTTAACTTAGCTCCCATCTCCAGCGTTTTTACTTATAGCTTTGTTGTGTAAACCGGCCACATACACAACAAATTGGCGATGAGGTTAATGAACCTACATCGTATCGGAATGCTGTGTTTTAATTGATAATGACACTCAGAAGAAGAGCGCAAGATATGAGCCAAGGCAGAGCGAGGCCGCGAGTCCGAAATGAAACGGAACCACAGCTGCAGGCCGGGAACATCGGGAGACCAAGAGACACAGTCGGAGCCACAACGCGTCCGGAAGAGACCACAGCCGGTGCTGAACCCCAGGGGCTGAGGGTCTGCCTGCCCCAGAGGGGAGATAAATAGGAGACACACACACACACACACACATCTAGACGAAGTGCGCTCGTGGTGCTAGCAAAAAGGTCATGCGAGTCAAAAAAAATGGAGAACGGAGTTAAATTAACATAACAAAGATGGCGATGATTGGAACCATTACAGCATTTGATAGTAGCATTGAAGGCTGGGCAACTTACATTAAAAGAGTGGAGTTATATTGTGATGCTAACAATGTTAATGATGAAAAGAAAGCCATTGTCTTACTTAGTATTATCAGAGCAAAAACATACTGCTTGCTATGGAGCTTGTTAACCCCTGAAAAGCCAGCTGACAAAACGTTCAAGCAAATAGTAGACACACTCCAACAGCATTTAAACCCCAAACCACCGATCATTGCTGAAAGATTTAAACTTCACAATTGGAATCAAGAGCAAAAATGAAAGCATTTATGAATATTGTGCTGAACTGCACAAATTATCAGAACATCGTCAGTTTGGAGCGGGTGTGTCGCACGCATTGAGGGACAGGTTAGTGTCTGGCATGCAGAGTGAAACCACACAGAAGAAGCTTCTGGATGAAAAACGACCTTACATTAGAGAAGGCGCTGAACGTTGCAATATCAACGGAAATAGCTGCATGAGGTGCTTCCGGAATACAACAAGAATCTCTGGAATATGCTATGAATAAAACGTCACTGAACAGAAATGAAGGAAAGAAATGTTGCCATTGTGGGAATAGGTCACATGACTTGGTTTGCAGACAAAGAATGCAGAAACTGTGGCAAACAGGGCCACATTGGCAGGATATGCAAAGCTAGTAAACAGTAGAAAAATGGGCAAAGTACAGAGAAACAAGAAACCCCAGAAAGGAAAATACAACAAAGTACACAAAATGAAAGAAGGCAGTTCTGATGAAAATGCCTCAGACGAAAGGGAATTCAAGTCAAGTCACTTTTTAATTGTCATTTTGACCATAACTGTTGGTACAGTACACAGTAAAAATGAGACAATGCTTTTCAGGACCATGGTGCTACATGAACAATACAAAAACTACGTAAAACTACACTAGACTACAGACCTACCCAGGACTGCATAAAGTGCACAAAATAGTGCAGGCATTACAATAAAAAATAAACAAGACAATATGCACAATAGAGGGCAGTAGGTTGGTGTCAGTCCAGTCTCTGGGTATTGAGGAGTCTGATGACTTGGGGGAAGAAACTGTTACATAGACTGGTCGTGAGAGCCCCAATGCGTCAGTGCCTTTTGCCAGATGGCAGGGGGGAGAAGAGTTTGTATGAGGGGTGCATGGGGTCCTTCATAATACTGTTTGCTTTACAGATGCAGCGTGTGGTGTAAATGTCTGTAACGGCAGGAAGAGAGACACCAATGATCTTCTCAGCTGACCTCACTATCCGCTGCAGTGTCTTGTGATCCCAGATGGTGCAATTTCCGAACCAGGCAGTGATGCAGCTGCTCAGGATGCTCTCAATACAACCTCTGTAGAATGTGGTGAAGATGGGGGTGGGAGATGGACTTTTCTCAGCCTTCACAGAAAGTAGAGATGCTGCTAGGCTTTCTTTGTTATGGAGCTGGTGTTGAGGGACCAGGTGAGATTCTCCGCCAGGTGAACACCAAGAAATTTGGTGCTCTTAGCGATCTCTATGGAAGAGTCGTCGATGTTCAGCGGAGAGTGGTCGCTCCGTGTCCTCCTGAAGTCAACAACCACCTCTTTTGTTTTGTTGACATTCAGAGACAGGTTGTTGGCTCTGCACCAGTCCGTTAGCCGCTTCATCTCCTCTCTGTATGCTGACTCATCGTTCTTGTTGATGAGACCCACCACAGTCGTGTTATCGGCGAACTTGATGATTGGTTCGAGCTGTGTGTTGCAGCACAGTTGTGGGTCAGCGGAGTGAACAGCAGTGGACTGAGCACACAGCCCTGGGTCTTGTCTGTAACTTCACCGCATGAAAGAGACAGATGATCGAAGAGTAATAAGGATCACTCCACAAGTGACAAGCCTGAGACTGAAAATGAAGTTGGACACAGGCTCAGCTTTAACAGTGATCTCTGTACACGACTACAAATGACTGTTTTCTCACATACCTCTGAAACGAACTAAACTACTGCTAAAGACTTAAGGCTGATTTATACTTGTGCGTCAACTCAACGCCGTAGGTACGGCATTGCCCCGAACCCTACGCAGAGCCTACAAGGATCCCTACACCATAGCCTGATGCACACCTCTCCCAAAATGTAACTATGCGTTGCAGGAACGCAGACCACAACAACTGTGATTGGTCCGCCTGGTAACATTGCATTTCCTCCTACTCTGCAACAGCTTCCCATTGGCCGACTGAAGGGCAGGGAGGGAGCTCTGGCTGCAATGCTTTCCATAAAGCTTTACAGACCTCTGAAATTATGGAGGACACATTTCGCTTTTACGAAAAGAGACGCTTGCTTTAAAAATGCAAACACAAGGAAATTTGCAGATACTGGAACTTCAAGCAACACACATAAAAATTGCTGGTGAACGCAGCAGGCCAGGCAGCATCTCTAGGAAGAGGTACAGTCGACGTTTTGGGCTGAGACCCTTCGTCAGGACTAACTGAAAGAAGAGATAGTAAGAGATTTGAAAGTGGGAGAGGGAGGGGGAGATCCAAAATGATAGGGGAAGACAGGAGAGGGATGGATGAACCATTTCATTTCCTAACCACATTCCCATTCTGACATGTCAGTCCATGTCTTCCTCTTCTGCCATGATGAGGCCACTCTCAAGTGGTGATCAACAGCTCCAGGTAGCCCACTACCTGGTGGCATGAATAGCAATTTCTCCAATTACTGGTAATTTATTTTCACTTCCCCCTTACCTCTCCTTCACTCCCCTCCTCTGGCATCTTACCTCTTCTCCTCACCTGCTAACACCTCCCTCCACCCGTAGGTGGAGCTTAGGAGACAATGGCGCCTCACGGCCACTCCTTTGCTTGCATCTTCGGAAACAGCTCTATTTCTAGCTTTCATATCTCTATTTTTCCCTTTCAGGGTTCTTTAGAAGACCCTGACCTGGAGTTACTCGCTCACTGCGGTTCTTTGCAGGAATGGGACATGCTCTTGGGGTCTCACAACTGGCTGCTATTCAATATACCCAAGGACGCAACCTAGAAGACTAACACGCCTTCCGGGTTCCAGGATTTCATGGCTCTGGAAGCAGGCGGACTTGAGATCGATGCCTCTGCAGGAAATCGGCGGATTGTGGGAGGTGGAAGATTGAAAGCAGCAAGCCGGCTGCCGGCTGCTGGCTGTGTGCCCAGAGACCCAAGTTCTTTGAGCACAGAGCTCTGAAGGAGTAACGCAATAGACTTTTACACCATAGATCGGCGAGTTATTTTTGTTATGTCTCCCCTCTCACTGTGAAATGGGGACATACCTTCTTGCCTTATTAGGGAGAGAGAGAGCCTGTGGTATGTCGAATTGCTGGGCGAATGACTAGTTTTTTTAGGGTACTGCAAGTCTGTGTCTTTATTGATGCTTTGCTGCATGTTTGAGTGCTCAGTGGGGGGGGGCGCCGATGCTTTTTTTGCTGGCAGGGGAGGGGGGATTGTTGCTTTGCTGCTGCTTATGCATGGGAGGGGGGAGCTGGAGGGGCTTTGGGGTTCTAACATTTAACTGTCATTCATTCTTTGGGGAACGCATCTGTTTTTGTGGATGTTTGCAAAGAAAAAGAATTTCAGGGTGTATATTGTATACATTTCTCTGACATTAAATGTACCTTTGAAACCTTTGAAATCTATGGTGTCATCCTCCTTCCCTTTCTCCCATGGTTTACACTTCTGTCTTATTGGATTCCTTCTTCTCTAGCCTTTTGCCTTTTCCACTTATCACCTCCCTGATTCTTACTACATTCCTTCTCCCCCTCCCACTGGCTCCACCTGTCACCTTCTAG
The DNA here is from genome assembly GCF_030028105.1 of Mobula birostris. Lineage (NCBI taxonomy): Eukaryota > Metazoa > Chordata > Chondrichthyes > Myliobatiformes > Myliobatidae > Mobula > Mobula birostris. The sequence goes on from NC_092393.1 coordinate 15,869,956, forward strand.
TTTGTCCTGCCTCCTCTCCCCCAACCTTCTTATTCTGCCCTCTTCCTTCTTCTTTTCCAGTCCTGATGAGGGGCCTCAGGCTGAAATGTCAACTGTTTATTCATGTTCATAGATACTGCCTGACCTACTGAATTCCTCCAGCACTTTGTGTATGTTGCCCTGGATTTCCAGCACCTGCAGAATCTCTTGTGTTTGTAATGTTATTGTTCTTTGCTAATTTAGTTGAAAGCAAAAGTAGGAAGGTGGGCTTTCAGTTATACAGAGTGAGACCAAATCTAGATTGATTCCAGCTTCAAGATTCAATTCAAGATTGTTTAATGTTACTTCCAGTACACCAAAGTAAAGGAGAATAAAAAATTATTACTCTGGATCCAATGCAGCACAAAAACACAATAATAAAAAAAGCACAATAAATATAAATATATAAGATACCTTATACGCATAGATTGATTGCATGTGCATAAATCGACACTAGGTATTGGAGTGTCTGTACATAAAGTGACTCTAACAGGAAATGGTGAAGTTGTGGTGGTGAAGATGCAGTGGAGTGGATTAGTGGGTAGAGATGTTGCTCAGCCTCACTGCTTGGGGAAAGTAACTGTTCTTTTTAGTCTGGTGATCCTGGTGTAGATGCTACATAGTGTTGTGTATGTGGCCTGGCTACACAACAATGCTATAAGTAAAAACGCTGGAGACGGGAGCTAAGTTAACAGGGTTCTTTACTGACTGAAACCAAACTGAACACACACATACAGATCAATACACACCTAATAGCGCATGCTCAATATGAGCCTATTAGCGTATGCAATGACGTGTCCCTACAACATAAAGTAGTCTCATATTATACAGTAGCTACACAGTACACTTCTCCCCTTTTATTTTAATAGTGTATCAACTGTTTTTCTACTGGGGCACTACGCTAAACAAATATGTTTACTCTTAACATACAAACGCCTACCAATTGTTTACTTAGTAACTTAATAATATCAAATTATAACAAAGTAATGTAATAATATCAAATTATAACAAGCCTTTTTTCTAACTTTTGGCCTAAGACCCATTTATAACTCAAGTCTCTGGGGGGGACTCTGCCCACTGTGCCATACTTCTCCAGATGATGATTATGTTCCAGCGGTAACGGAAGAAATAAGTGAAACTGTAGCAAAATCAGTCATATTTCACAAGAGATGTGATGCATTTTTCATAACTTTGGTTTCCAAAAGAAGTGGTTGGTGATCTGCTGTCTCTGCTAGTTATTCAAATGTCAGGAAAATCCAATGACTCACAGAAAGATCAGTACTTTACCAGTAATCTTTCACCGTTTGAAGAAGCAGTTGATCGAGATCCTGTTGTTCACTCCATTGTTCTTAAGCTGCTGTTAAAGTACAGTTTTGCTGATATTAAGGATTACCTGCAGTGCTATCTGTCTGAAGTTAAAAAGAAAACAAACTTTGGTCAAGAAAATGATATTGAACTCTATGCACTGCTCCTGAGCTGTTTGGAGGCTTCTATGCATGAAAAATCCCAGTTGGGCACAGTGCAAGAAAAGATTGCGTACCTGGCTCAAGAGGGAGGATTCCTTCAGAAGGACACTCAGCACAAGTGTGAAAATACAATAATAGAAACCTTACAGTTTGTTGCCAGAATTCATCTCTGTTTCAATGCTGTTTCCCAACTTCTTTGTGCAAAACAAGACACATTGGCTGAGGATTCAAAATATGTACATGCAAAAGAAACTTCCCTGCAAAGGATTAAGTGTATGACGCTCAACGGAGGAAATGATTAGTTCAAGATTTACCTTGTGTGAAAGCTGTTCTGTTTGAATGGAATTGATTTTGTCCAAGAGTTTTTAAGGGATGACTAATTTTCACGGATCTTTCCCAAGGAAATTGCTCAGGAGAAGACGGAGATGCTGGTCTTTTTGGAGATTTAAGCTTATTGAGAGTTCGCAGATCTTCCATTATCTGTTCATCTGTTAACAAGTAATTTAACTGTGCAGCTGCAGGTTTTCGTCTTTTGTCTGTAATTGGAACAGGGTCATTAGGTCTCCTCCTTAGTTTCCTAGTCATTATTGGCTTTACCTCCATAGAATCTCCTGTGAGTTCTATTGTTAGCCTCTCCTTCTCAATCATTTTTTTCTTCAAACTCAATCTTTTTATCTTCAAATTCCTTCACTGCTGCTTCCATTTGCAGAAAAAGCTCTGCATTTCATGTTCTTTCCTTGTATTGTTGACCTAGTTTCTTCAACCTTTTTTGGTACTCCTGCATAGTGCCTTCCTGTAGCTGCTGTATCTGTCTTTTGAGAGATGTCAATTTCTCCTGGTACATCTGCTCTTTTACTTCCAGGTAGTCTTCGTCATCCTGCTTATTGGCAATACCTGTCTCCCTTGCATCTTCTGTATCTTCATCCGGGTCACCGCCACGGATACTGCGGTCGTCCTCATCGTCGACGCTGTCTAGCTCCTCCTCGTCATTGCAATATTCAACAATGGGTGTAAGGAGAGCTGCGGACATCTTCCCAGCCGAGCTGCCCTCCTTTGTTGACTCATCTAATGCCTTGATTGTGTGCCGATCCAACTGGATTTTCCTGAGACATTCACGTCCCAACAACGGTGATCCTCCATTTTTCAGTACACAGAGGTTCAGCTGCTGTGTTTTGTCTCCGTAGGTCACCGTCACTTTAATTTTGTCTTTGGGACGCACTTTCTGTCCTGTGTAAAGGCTGATTTATACTTGTGCGTCAGCTCAACGCGGTAACCTACGCAAGTGCCCTACGTGCATTGTGAGCATTTATACTTGTGCGTTGGTGTGTCTGGGTTGCTCTGCAATTCAGGCACGTCGTGCAAGCGCACACACCTGCCCGCGCAAGGCTTCATTGTCATGGTAGTCTTTCTTGGGGTAAATAAGTTTAAAGCGAGCGACACACATAAAAATTGCTGGTGAACGCAACAGGCCCCTCTCCCCCTTTCTTTCCCCCCAAGCCCTGTGTGTGTGTGGTTATGTTAGGGACTAGACATTTTTGTGTAATTTGGTGAGACAGGGCCTCCAGTTGTGAAGGGTACTCATTAACTGTTCAGGATGGCAGTGGGATGCATGTACACTCATTTGGGAAAACTGTATACTGTAGCAGCATATTCATTTAGCAGTGTGTTTGTATGTCTTAAGAATATGTCTGTAATCTTGGTGCAACAGTTTTTAAATGCAAAGGAAGACAACAGGCATTATGAATTCAGATGCACATAAATGCCAGATTACAGAGAATGTACTCCGTGGTTTTAAGTACGTACTGTTTAATTTTTATCCATCATTTATATTCTGTGTAGTGTGGGAATTAGCGTGGAGATGTTTGAAGGAGAGGTTATACCCGTCTATCTCTTTCAGGATGGCACCAATTGAGGTTAGGCAACATCAGATCAAGATCCTTGATGACCTGAGTCTGCCCATGGCTTTGATTATGACCATCTGTAAATCCTTCACTCCCAGGGAGAAACAGAGCATTTTGTCAGAACTGCCCTCCTTTAAGGTCATGTGCGGGAATGCAGAACTCCGGTGCAAGCTCAATGAAATGATTGAGATTCACCAGATGCAAGTTTGGTAAAAGCAAAGTACCTGAGAAATATGTGGGACAGTATGGCCTCGGGGGTGCAGGGTGGTACATGGGCAGCTACCATGAATGCCAGCAATGAATAGAGTCATTGTTTCTTTAAGGGGGAAGTGAGGTAGTGACTGGGGGGAGGTGAGAGTAACTGGGGAATGATAATGTCAGTGGTTCACAGAGTTGAAGAGCCTGCCTTGGATTATGCAGAATTTAAATATTGAGCATATGAGGAGTATTCAGAATTGGATAATCCAGGGAGGGATGACCCAGTCTTCCTGAAAATGCTGAGGGAAGGCCTGAGCTCAGCCCGCCAGATTTGGGATAGTGGTGGGGTTGACTTGCTCCATGGTAGCATCCTGAGCCAGTGAGATACACCTGAGGAGGGGGAGAGGAAGTCGTAAAGTGGCTGTAGTGAACGTGGCTGGTGTGACATCACAGAGAACTTGCTTTGTGTGCCAACAGCTGGGGCATGTAGCAAGGAACTGCTGGAATAGATGTGTGAGTGCAAAGGAGATGGTTGTTACAGCTGCAGCTTCTTGGGCCATGGATGGAGGCAGTGTCCTGAAAAAAGAGCAAAGTGTCAGAATCACTCACCAAAGCTGGCTGAACCCAGAACAGCCCCCTCTCTTTCTGATTTGGCTGCTGTCCAGATTACAGAGCTGAACAGCTGACGGCAGCCTCTATTGCCAGTGGTGGTCATCCATGAGGTTTATTAGGGGGCCAGCAATGTGACATGTTAGCGGACAAGGGATTATCAGTATCGATAATTGATCTACCCTTGCCCCCAGATGAAGAAGCTATGTAGATTACTAGTGCAGGAAGTGAAACACTGAGGGCAGAGAGAAGTTAGCTCCAGGTACTTCAGATTGAGGGAGTGCAGCTTCCTGTAGGTTCCTGGGTGTGTCCAAACAATGAAGGTACTATCCTGCGGATAGACACACTGAATAAAGCAGGTGCCATCATAGGCTCAGGAAAAGGACAAATAAAATGGGCAAGACAGGGACAGTGAACATGTGTGACCTGCAAAGCAGCTAACACGGTCCCCAGAGGGACAGCAGTCCCAAACAGGGAGGAGAGACAGGGCGATGTGCAGGAATCATGACAGGAGGTCCCAAGGGGAAGGGCCAAGCACAGTCGTGAGCTGTTAGAGGAGTGTAGCTGCACGAGGAGGTAGCAGTGATTAAAGTAAAAGCTCACCAGAAAGGGGATAGTAAGGAGCAGAAAGGGAACAAATGGGCAAACATCAGTGTGGGAAGGGCAGCGGAAGAACAAGAAGCAACAGAAATTGCAAGTGTACAGGAAGAAACTACAACGGCCAATTTAATAAGATTACATGGAGATGTGAAGGACCACCGTAACCAGGGTAACACATTGAGGGATCGAGCAGCAATGACATATTATGGATCAGAGACAGCCAGAGGGAGAGAAGATAGTTCTACCACAAGTCATATTAAGGGAGCTGCCTAAAAGACAGATTTCTCTCCCAGGTGGAAAAAACTTTAGCTGGTGATCCGGACAAATCATGCCTGTGTTGGTGTACAGTCCCGGCAAGGCGGCCAGTGGAAATACTGGACTCAGGTTAAACCGCATGACTCACCTTCTTGTCGCCCCCACAGACGGAGTGAGAGGTCAAGGGTGCCCCACAACAGTGACTTTGCAGAGGATCCAAATGATGAACACCAGCTAGCTGCATCAGATCTGACCACATCTGTTGGAAGCAGACCCACAACAAACACAAATGCAGGTCACTGAGAGAGTCCAATAGCAAGCTGTGAACAGCATGTTAAAGTATAATGGTAACTGTATTCTATAATGAAGGCTGTTCGCTGAGGGTAGATGATTAGTTGTATAGCTCAGAATAGGGAAATATTGGGGTAAGTAGATGGGAAGGGATCTGGGTTACAGCAGAAACATCGTTCCACAACTTCGATGGTGTGGCAAACTGAGAAAGAAAAACATATACATACTGCGTCTGAAGGCGGTCACCCCAGTCTGAATGGGGAGTGAATACAGATGAGCTGGGCCCTTTCAGTGGTTGGGCCTGAACTGAATGGACAGCCTGGACGGAGATGCCACCAAGGTGAGCCCCTAGCAGTCATTCAGATAGAGACTACCCCAACCCCTCCTGTGCATCGATGAGGCGGCCTGTGAGCCTGATGCATTTACCTTGCTGCTGCTCTAACCAGAGAGTAACTACTGATAGCCACTGCTGATTGTTTTAGTTATCAGAGAATGAAGGGGTCAAGATAAAGAATGTAATTAAAGTACAGTCAGCCAGCTGGGAAGGAGGCAATGGACATATAAATAACAAAGCTGCATTTTAAAGAATCTTGGTCAAATTTGTGGAACATTCTCTGCTTAGAGTCTTGTAGGTAGTCATTAGGGATGATAGCATAGACATAGATGCACAAACGGTAATTGGGGAAGGGGTTCTGAAGTTCAGGACATTTATGCTGCCCTCTTTGATTAGATCCTCCTTAAAGGTTGACTTTTTCTGGGATACATCTATTTTGCCCCGGAGAGCCAAGAGAAGGGACTGTTAGGGCATATTATGGAGTAAGGGTTTATTACAAATATTAACTTCACCAGCAATCAATCTTCAGACAATAACATGGATTGTAGACTGAAGTTAAAATTGAGTGATTGCAAACCAGACAATGCTGATTAACAATAGACAATAGACATTAGGCAATAGGTGCAGGAGTAGGCCATTCAGCCCTTCGAGCCAGCACCACCATTCACTGTGACCATGGCTGATCATCCACAATCAGTACCATTTTCCTGCCTTCTCCCCATATCCCTTCACTCCGCTATCTTTAAGAGCTCTATCTAACACTTTTTTGAAAGAATCTGGAGAATTGGCCTCCACTGCCTGCTGAGGCAGAGCATTCCACAGAACCACAACCCTCTGTGTGAAAAAGATTTTCCTGAACTCCGTTCTAAATTGTCTACCCCTTGTTCTTAAACTGTGGCCTCTGGTTCTGGACTCCCCCAACATCGGGAACATGTTTCCTGCCTCTAGTGTGTCCAATCCCTTAATAATCTTATATGTTTCAATCAGATCCCCTCTCATCCTTCTAAATTCTAGTGTATACAACCCCAGTTGCTCCAATCTTTCAACATATGACAGTCCGTCCATCCTGGGAATTAACCTCGTGAACCTACGCTGCACTCCCTCAATAGCTAGAATGTCCTTCCTCAAATTTGGAGACCAAAACTGCACACAGTACTCCAGGTGTGGTCTCACCAGGGCCCCGTACAGCTGCAGAAGGACCTCTTTGCTCTTATACTCAATTCCCCTTGTTATGAAGGCCAATATGCCATTAGCTTTCTTCACTGCCTGCTGTACCTGCATGCTTACTTTCAGTGACTGATGAACAAGGGCACCTAGATCTCATTGTACTTCCTCTTTTCCTAACTTGACACCATTCAGATAGTAATCTGCCTTCCTGTTCTTCCTACCAAAGTGGATAACCTCACTTTTATCTACATTGAACTGCATCTGCCATGCATCTGCCCACTCACCTAACCTGTCCAAGTCACCCTGCATTCTCATAACATCCTCCTCACATTCCACGCTGCCACTCAGCTTTGTGTCATCTGCAAATTTGCTAATGTTACTTTTAATCCCTTCATCTAAATTGTTAATGTATATTGTAAATAGCTGCGGTCCCAGCACCGAGCCTTACGGTACCCCACTAGTCACCGCCTGTCATTCTGAAAAGGACCCATTAATCCCTACTCTTTGTTTCCTGTCTGCCAACCAATTTCCTATCCATGTCAGTACCTTACCCCCAATACCATTTGCTCTAATTTTGCACACTAACCTCCTATGTGGGACCTTATCAAAGGCTTTCTGAAAGTCCAGGTGCACTACATCCACTGGCTTTTCCATGTCCATTTTGGGTGTCTGGAGTGTGGATGTGAAGAAAAGAGGTGTGCAAAAACTATATGTAACTCAAAGGAAGCATTGTAGCTATTGAACTGTCCTGCTGTTACCTTTGATCTTCAGCATATAAAAGTGTCATGTAATATTGGGCCAGGAAGCCTCTTCCTCCAAGAGAAACTCAATGTGATGCCTGTTGCTCATTTTTGTTGAATAAAACACACTTCTATATCTACTAGCTTCAGTGCCTCTCTGCTGACTTTGTTCATGTTGCAACATCCCCACATTATACCTCATCCTCCTATTAACCATGCAGAAATACTGTACTGTGTTTATTTTTAGGTGTCACTCAATTTTCAACCCATGGTTATTGCTCTCTCCCAGTGACACCATTTGCCTCAGTCAGATCACATCCAAGACAACCTGTGCTATTAAATCCTTTCCATACTCCCTACAGTCATTACACTGGTAAAAGAGAGGATAAATTCAGATTTTTCAAAGACTCAAAAATTCAAAGTTCATTTTTTATCAAAGTATATATGCAGTACAGAACTCTGAAATTCATCTTCCCCACAGTCACGAAACAAGGAGAAACCCGTTCAAACAAAAGCATAAAACATCAAATCTACCTCCCCCCACGTGCAAAAAATGTGCAAACGGTAACAAAAAAAAGTAAAAACACAGCATATAAAACACAAAATCAAAAGACATATTTCAGTTCTGTTCAGCTCAATGTTCATTATCTACAGGTTGACCCATTTCAAAAATCACCCAAAAGTATTAGCAAAAAAAAGTGACCAGAACTAGAACTAGAAATAATTCACATCATAAAGCCTGAATTAGAGTCCAAATCTGTAATTGGTGTCGATTAAACCTTGATCTAGCTCCATCTGCCAACAGCATTGAGGAGAGAGAAGTCACTCAAATGCAGGGACCTTCCCTTGGGAGCACCAAGTGAGAGGGAGACGGGAGAGGGGAAAGGCTGCTACACACAGATACCTTCTCCGGCAGCACAGAGGAGAGAGAGGTCACTCAAATGCAGGGACCTTCACTCGGGAGCACCGAGTGAGAGGGAGAGGGAAGAAGGGAGAGACTGCTACACACATATACTTTCTCTGGCAGCAGTGAGGAAGAGGCTGGTAGATGGCACTGAACACACACCTGCCCTTCGCACTGGGCGTGATAATTTCAATTTTCCTTGGCACTTCTATCAGCAGGATCAGCAAGAGGTGGAGTTGATCATGAGCCCATGCTCTGTCTTTTGGTTTCCTGGTCTCTATGCTTCATGCTTTGGTCGCAGCCACTCTCAGGGACAGCAATGCGCCAGATCACCAGATCAGCCTGAAGTTATGCCACCAGGATGTAGACAACAGAACTATGTCTGAAGTAAAAGAAGATATAACAGTAGCAGAACAATATCTGAAATAAAAGAAGATGTAAAAGAGGTGAAAGGAATTGCTTCACGAGCTGTCTTGGGGATGTTGCCTTTGGTAGGTTTGTTTGCTGGCACCTTCTTTTTTTCCAGCATCTTTTTGTTGCTGTTGTTAGAATGGCTGTCCATCACTTTGCTCATTGCCCCTTCTGCTCCAGCCAAGAGTCACTCAGCCTTCTTGAACTCTGCATGAGCACTCCTCTACTCAATGGAGATTTCCTTTTATCTCTATATATGGTTCCTGTCGTTAGGAAACCTGCTGGAGTAACATTCAATCATTAACTATATTAGCTTCAGGTGAGGTAGTATGTCCATGGGGTACAACGATGGTAGTTGGATAGATGGGTCTTCATTATGATACCAAATCAAGCATTGTTGTAGAGAAACTAGAGAGGGAATGAATCACAATCAGAATCAGGTTTAATATCACCAGCATGCAGTATGTTGTGAAATTTATTGTCTTTGTGGCAGAAGTACAATGTGATACATAATAAAGAAAAATATGTGAATTACACAATGAATGAATTATGATAAATAAATAAATAGATAGATAGATAAATAAATAAATAGATAAATAAATAGATAGATAGATAGCTAGATAAATAAATAAATAGCTAAAATAGAAAAAAATAGTGAGGTAGTGTGCATGGGTACAATGTCCATTCAGAAATCGGATGGCTGAGGGGAGGAAACTCCTCCTGAATTCTTGAGGGCATTAATGGCTTGGACAGTCAGAGAGTTTACATACCAAAAGAAATTATGGGATAGGAGTTTAAGGCAAGTGAAAAAAAGCAATAGTTGACAAAGGGGAGATATAAATAGAGCAGCAAATGATAAATCCTTAACAGCAATTGTTACTGGAGAAAATAAGAGCAGAGGTTATTTCCTAGAAGTCTTGATATCATTGTTGAGTTCAAAAAAGTGTTAAATGCCAAATGTAAGGATTATATCTTGCTCTGAAAACATCTGACATACATTATTACAACTCTGCCGGAGGTCAGAATGAGGATAGAAAAACAAATTAAAGTTGCCAGCAACTTAAAGCAAAAATGTTTTATCTAATTTGAATGCAGTCCTGTGCACACCTTGAACCAACATTTAACATTACTTCCCTTGTGTTGCCAGTCCCATACATCCACCAAAAACAAAGTGGTCGAGTAACTACATCAGGCAGCTTCCAGTGGAGATGAAGTATTTGTTTGCCAAGGTTGTATAGAAGGAGAAGTCTGGATGTGCAGACCCAAAATCTCGGCAGAGTTAGACAAGGCAGTTAATTCACCCGAGCAGCACTTGTTTATGTTTAATTATATCATAAGGAGTTTTCTTTTAAGATGTGTGTCCCGAGGCTGTATAAAATGAAGAGTTCTAGCAATGTCCTAATTAAAACTTTATAGAGAAGCTAGTGAAATGGCCCAGCCTTCATAGAGTCTATTAACTCACAGCATCATTTATCACACTCAGCACTTCAGGGCTTTAGCATTCTCTTACTGAGCTTTCTCGATATAAAGAAATGAAGATATTAATTTCCCAATGAGATTCAATAATGCAGAGTGATAGATTTACTTCATTAACTGCTGTATAAGATTTTAATTGCTCATTTACTTTTGGACATTCTGTGATTGTTTACACATTCTTTGTGCCAACCTTGCAGTTCCATCTTTGTTTCCGTTATTAGCACCTTCCAATTTATCACTGTTGTCCTTTAAAAGTTCTTCTCTTGCCTCAGTTCTCTGTCTCCCCCCTACCCTTTACTTGGCTTTGAACTTCTGTAAAATGTGTTTATCTCTAGCATCTTTACAACTCTGATCTGAAACATTAATTCTTTACTTGTCTTTCATTTGTAGCTGCCTGACCTAAGAGTTTCCTGCAGTTTCTGCACTTACGTCATAATGTTAGCATTTGTGGAACTCCTGCATTTGTTTTCCTGAAATGTCAGTCGTTCACCAATTTCAGGGAGTTGCTGGGATGAACAGTGACTACACAGCCAAAGGTCCTCGCATGTTCAGGCAAATACTCAATCTTTCATCTGTGATACGCAACTAGATAAATATTTCTCGAGATAATAAGCAAGCTACAGCAAACATTTACAGACAACTAAAGTAACAACAATTCCATAGGGCATCAAATAAGTCATATGAAGCCAAAGGCAGCAGGTATGTCAACAACTCAGTGTGTAATGCCCATGGACTAAAACTTGCCAAATTTGGACATTGAAGAGGAGAGATTTGTCTTTTTCACCATCTCCCTTCTCCACTTTTAGGGCTCCAACCTGAAACATTGACAACAACGTTTGACCCTTCGAGTTTTTCCAGCAGAGTGTTTGTCACTCTGAAAGAGATTTAGACCATAAGACCATAAGACCCAGGAGCAGAATTAGGCCATCTGGCCCATTGAGTCTGCTCCGCCATTCAATCATGGCTGATTCTTTTTTCTTCTCCTCCTCAACCCCAAATCCCGGCCTTCTCCCTGTAACCTTTGATGCCATGTCCAATCAAGAACCTATCAATCTCTGCCTTAAATACACCCAACGACCTGGCCTCCACAGCTGCATGTGGCAACAAGTTCCACCAACTCACCGCCCTTTGGCTAAAGAAATTACTCCGTATCTCTGTTTTGAAAGGGCGCCCCTCTATCTTGAGGATGTGTCCTCTTGCCCTAGACTCTCCCCCCTTGGGAAACATCCTTTCCACATCTATTCTGTCTAGGCTTTTCAACATTCAAAAGATTTCAATGAGCTCCCCCTCATCCTTCAGAATTCCAGCAAGTACAGACTCAGAGCCATCTAACGTTCCTCGTATGATAACCCTTTCATTCCTGGAATCATCCTTGTGAACCTCTTCTGGACCCTCTCCAATGCCAGCACATCTTTTCTAAGATGAGGGACCTAAAACTGTTCACAATACTCAAGGTGAGGCCTCACCGGTGCCTTTTACAGTCTCAGCATCACATCCTTGCTCTTGTATTCCAGACCACTTCAAATGAATGCTAACATCTCATTTGCCTTCCTCGCCACTGAATCAACCTGTAAGTTAACCTTTAGGGTATTCTGCACAAGGACTCCCAAGTCCCCGTGCATCTCAGATTTTTGGATTTTCTCCTCATCTAGGAAATAGTCCACAAATTTATTTATACTACCAAAGTGCATGACTATGCGTTTTCCAACATTGTATTTCATTTGCCATTTTCTTGCCCACTCTCCTAATCTGTCTAAGTCCTTCTGCATCTTGTCTGTTTCCTCAACATTACCTGCCCCTCCACCATCTTCATATCATCTTCAACCTTGACAACAAAGCCATCTATTCCATCATTTAAATCATTTATATACAGCATAAAAAGAAGTGGTTCCAACACCGAGCCCTGCAGAACACCACTAGTCACTGGCAGCCAACCAGAAAAGGATCCTTTTATTCCCACTCGCTAACTCCTACCAATCTGCCAATGGGTTCTTAACTTGGTAAGCAGCTTCATGTGTGGCACCTTGTCAAAGGCCTTTTGAAAGTCCAAATATACAACATCCATTGCATCCCCTTTATCTATGCTGCTTGTAATCTCCTCAAAGAATTCTAACAGGTTTGTCAGGTAGGATTTTCCCTGAAGGAAACCATGCTGACTTTGTACTATCTTGTCTTGTGTCACCAAGTACTCCATCACCTCATCTTGAACAATTGACTCTAACATCTTCCTAACCACTGAAGTCAGGCTAACTGATCTTAATTTCCTTTCTGCTGCCTTCCTCCTTTCTTAAAGAGTGGAGTGACATTTGCAATTTTCCAGTTCTCTGGCACCATGCCAGAGTCCAATCATTTTGAAAGATCTTTCTAAAGCCATCAGAATCTCTAACGTTACCCCTTTTCAGAAACCTAGGGTGCAGCTCACCTGATCTGGATGACTTATGTACCTTTAGGTCTTTCAGATTTTGAGCACCTTCTCTCTTGCAATAGAAACTGCACCCACTTCTTTTCCTTCACACAGTACAACATCATGCATACTGCTAGTGTCTTCCACAGTGAAGACTGATGCAAAATACTCATTTAGTTCATCAGCCATCTCCTTGTCCCCCGTTATTATTTCTCCTGCCTCATTTTCTAGCGGTCCTATGTCCACTCTCATTTCTCTTTTATTTTTAACATACAGTACCTGAAAAAAATTTACTATCCACTTTGATATTATTTGCTAGCTTGCTTTTATGTTTTATCTTTTCCCTTCTAATGATTTTTTCAGTTGCTCTCCGTAGGTTTTTAAAAACTTCTCAATCCTCTATCTTCCCACTAATTTTTTTGCTTTGTTGTATGCCCTTTCTTTTCCTTTTAGAAAAGGTTTGACTTACCTTGTCAGCCATGTTTGTACTATTTTACTATTTGGGTATTTCTTCATCTTTGGAATACATGTGTCCTGCACCATACTCATTTTTCCTAGAAATGCAAGCCATTGCCACTCTGCTGATAACCCTGCCAGCATCTCCTTCTAATTTACTTTGGCTAACTCCTCTTTCATAGCACTGTACTTTCCCTCACTCCACTGAAATATTGCTTCAGCAGACTTTACTTTCTCCCTATCAAATTTCACGTTTAACTCAATCATATTGTGGTCATATTGTTTGCCTTAAGCTCCCTAATTGCCTCTGGTTCATTACATAGCACCCAATCCAGTATAGCTGATCCCCGAGTAGGCTCAATAACAAACTGCTCTAAAAAGCTATGTCTTAGGCATTCAACAAACTCAACTCTCTTGAGATCCATTACCAACCTAATTTTCCCAATCGACCTGCATGTTAAAATCTCCCATGACTACCATAACATTGCCCCTTTGACATGCCTTTTCTATTTCTTGTTGTAACCTGTGGTCCACCTCCCAGTCACTGTTGGGAGGCCTGTATATAACTGTCATCAACGTCCCTTTACCCTTGCAGTTTCTAAACTTAACCCATAAAGATTCAACATCTTCCAATCCTAGTCACATCTTTCTACTGATTTGAAGCCATTCTTTACCAGTAGAGCCACACCTCCCCCTCTGCCTACCTTCCTATCTCTCTGATATAACGTGTATCCTTGGATATTCAGCTCCCAACTACAACCATCCTTCAGCCACGATTCAGTGATGGCTACAACATCATACCTGGCAATCTGTAATAATGGAACAAGATCATCCTCCTTATTTCTTATACTACGCGCATTTAGATGTAACACCTTGAGTATGGTATTTTCTATCCTTTCTGATTCTGCATTCCTAATGTTTGGAAACTAAGCCTGTTGGATGCAACTGCCTGCCCTTCCTGATAGTCTGACTGCACGCTTTGGTCCCTTCACCCCGGTTCCCACCCCCACCTCCCCAGATTTCTGATCTGTCTCCCTCCTCTGCTCATTCTTTTGTTTTATCTTTACATAATTAGTTCATTTTGAGAGTTACTGCCACTTTTCTTTTACTACAATACATTCCAGATTATTCCAACTCGCAACATGAATACTTTTCTCCACATCTTCCCTTTTCATATTATCAATTATCTGAAATCAGATCACCAGCCCACGGAAGTGGTAGTGCAAATATATTTGCAGGTTAGTGGGGACATTCATTTAATTTAAGTAATGACAGGTCTGAAGGCAGGAGGAGAAGATGGTAGTGTGACGCAGTGCACGCGGCCATTCCGAATGATATCGTATGTGATAACTAGGGGGTTGTGCACAATCCTGATTTGATGGAGACAGCCATGAGAAGCACAGAAGAACACCTGGAGAAACTTCTGAAATGCCTGCTTCACTGCCACTGCTACTGTGCGATTGAGAATCTCCGGAGGGGAAGGCCCCAAATCCTCAGCTTTGCCTATTGCTTGTAGCCGGGGCTGGGGTTGAAGCACTCGGCAGAGCTGGTGCTCGGTGCTCGGTGTCGGAGAGCTGGTCGGAGGCTCGGAGATTTCGGATAGACTTGGAGTCGGACTGTGGTGGGATGCTTCCAGGATGCTGCATAGGCAGGTTGGCGGCGCTGGAGGTTCACCGTCTGCATGAGATGATGGGACTTTCGAGAGACTCTGAGACTTTTACCCTGCCCATAGTCTGGTTTTATCAAAATATGGTATTGCTTTGCACTGTTGTAACTACATGTTATAGTTATGTGGTTTTTGTCAGTTTTTCAGTTGGTTTGTCATGTGTTTCTGTGATATCATTTTGGAAAAACATTGTATCATTTCTTAATACATGCGTTACTAAATGACAATAAAAGAGGACTGCATGTCCTCATGATCTAATCTAATCTAATCTGATGCAAAGTGTTTACAGTGCCACTACTGTCAGTGGTCAAGGAGATAGGTTCAACAGTTGTTGCACACCCTGCAGGATAATGAAATTCAGAAGTGTCAGTAACAGTGGGCTTGCTCACCTCTCATGCATTAGGCTCATTCAGACTCAAGAGAAATATTGAAGAGGTGATAGCACCAACGATGCATTCTGAATAGCTGAACAGTGTTCTAGGTATTCTACGTTTGTACATTCATACATTATGGGCGTTGCTTGGGAAGAATACTGTTGCTTTATCTCTTTCTTATCTAAATAATTCTTCATGTAAATGCAAGAAAGTCCACAGATGCTCTAAATCTAAAGCAACACATACAAAATGCTGGAACTCAGCAGATCAGGTAGCATCTATGGAAGTGAATAAGCAGTCAACCTTTCAGACTGAGACACTTCTTCAGGACTGAGAAGGAAGAGGGATAATACCAGAATAAGAAGATGAGGGTTGGGGAAGGAAGAGAACTAGAAAGCAGTAGATAAGGCCAGGTGGGTAGGAAAGATAAAGGGTTGGAGAAGAAGCAATTTGATAGGGCAGGAGAGTGAAATATAGCAGAAAGGGAAGGAGGAGGGGACCCAGGGTGTGGTGATAGGCAGGTGAGAGGCCAGAGAGGGGAATAGAAGAAGAGGGGAGGGTGAGGGAGAAATCAGTATTCATGCCAGCAGGTTGAGGGCTACCCAAACGGAATATAAGGTGTCGTGTTTTGTCATGCTTTCAAAAGCAAACTGACTCAAAGGAATTTTAACACAGTTGATTCTCCTTGCAGAGTTTTCTGTTTGGGTACTTAGAGTGCATCTGCAGACACCCTGCTGGGTTAGTTAGGTTGGAAGATGATGTAAGTTCTGATCCATTTACATTTGGGGTGATCAAAAGGAATTTCCATTCACAACACTGCTTCTGCCTGAGTTAAAGTAAATCACATTTAAATAGTACTGGACAACTAACATGTACAAAATTCATGTCCTCCAAAATCAAAACAAACATTTTGTGTTGCATTGATGGTTGGAGGGAATGCTAAACAGAAGTTTGTGTAAAATCTTGTGATTGATGCTCAGTATGTATGCCTGTGCAAAATCCCTGTTTTCATTCTGTGTCCCTATCTTTTTACTAATAGCCCATCACAGAACTAGGTTACTCCATCCCTGGACTTCACAGTCACTGGTGCTTTTGAGTACTGATGCTGGAATCTTAGTTGGTTGATTAATATTGTTTTAGACTAGATTGGGTCCAGCAAGAACATGGATGAATATGGTACTGGGAGGCAGAAAGAAATCTTCTTGTCCTAATGGATTCAGGGTGTTTCAGACCACAGCTGTCAATAGACACATTGCAGTCAACTGCATAAGCAGAGTGGAGTTACCAATACACAGAAGTCTAAGTCAAATTCAAGTTTATTGTCATATGCATAGATCAGATGAATAGGTCTGAGTGTTTATGTTGGAACATAAAATGATAAGACATAGGAGCAGAATTTGGCCTTTCAGTCCATCGAGTCTGCTCTGCCATTCCATCATGGCTGATCCCAGATTCCACTCAACCCCATATACCTGCCTTCTCACCATAACCTTTAATGCCCTGACCAATCAGGAAACTATCAACTTTTGCTTTAAATATACCCACGGACTTGGCCTCCACAGCTGTCCGTGGCAGAGCATTCCACAGATTTACTACTCACTGGCTAAAAAAATTCCTCCTTACCTCTGCTCTAAAAAGTCGCCCCTCAATTTTGAGGCTGTGCCCTCCGGTTCTGGATATCCGCACCATAGGAATTATCCTCCCCAAATCCACCTTATCTAGCCTTTTCAGCATTTGGTAGGTTTCAATGAGATCCCCCGCATTCTTCTAAATTCCAGTGAGTACAGGTCCAAAGCTGCCAAACGCTGCTCATATGTTAACCCCTTCATTCCTGGAATCACCTGCTGTGAGACAACACTTCCTTTCTGAGATATGGGACCCAAAACTGTTGACGATACTCCAACATCTACCTGAGTTAATGAACTTGGACAAGAGGAATGCCGTAATACTTGGAGATACAAGAAACTATAGATGCTGTTTCTGAGTAGAGTTTTGGGTGTTTTCAGACTTCTGTATCTTCTGCCCAATGGGAGAGGGGAAAAGGGAGAATGTCCGAGGTGGGAGAGTCTTTCATTATTTTGGCTGCTTTACCAAGGCAGTAAGAATGTTGACTGGAATTTAGAGTCCTGATATGGGATTCCAATCCAAAGCATCAACAAGTCCTTTCTCCACACAGAAGCTACTTGAGACCATTCAGCTCAATGAATCTATGCCAGCCATCAAAGCAATCATATCAATCCTATTCTCTACTTACTTTCCTTTAATCTCTTCAGCATAACATGCCACCCACCACCCATGGGATTAGGGAGGACACCAGGGCCACAGGGAGAAATTGCAAAGCACTCTCCTGACACCAGAACTGAACCTGTGTCACTGGAGCTGTGAGACAACCACACTGCCTGCT
The DNA here is from genome assembly GCF_030028105.1 of Mobula birostris. NCBI lineage: Eukaryota > Metazoa > Chordata > Chondrichthyes > Myliobatiformes > Myliobatidae > Mobula > Mobula birostris. The sequence continues at coordinate 15,887,630 of NC_092393.1, forward strand.
GTGCTATCGGTTGCCTGGAATGCCTGGAACATTTAGAAATAATCAACATCCGTCACAGATGTTTACCACCAGCAAATCAAGGGAGCAGCATATAGGGTCTTGTCAGTTCTATCAGTAACTTTTCTGCTCGCAAGTTGACATTAGGGGAATCCATAAATGGCAAGTCTATGCTCTTTTCAAACAGCTGCTGCTTGTGCAGACAGTTCACTGTTGAAGGGATGTTGTGGCTATACAGTCTACAATTATTGCTGAACAATTATGGACTACCAGACCCTCAATATACTGCTCAAACTGTTGAGGCTTCTGGGAGCAGTTCACTACTTAAACTGCTTCTGCACAAGCCCTGTGAGGTTTGGCTCAGAAATTGAAGTAACCCTATTAGCCCTCTGAGAGAAAGTAAGCACTAATGCTGGAATTTATTTAACATCTTTCTTGACCTCAAGACATTCCAAAGTGCTCTAAAAATGATAAAGCGTGTTCGAAACATTCTCTTTTGCATCAGGGTGAATGCACACAGCCTTTTTCAGGAACTAGACGGTATAGGTTTAGGGTGAGACGGATTTAAAAGGGACTTGAGAGCAATCTTTTTATACAAAGGGTGATATCTGAGTGGAATTGGTTGCCAGCAGAAGTGTTGAGGTAGGGATAGTAACAACTTTTAAAAGACACTTGGGCAGGTACATGGATTGGGAAGGTCTGGAGGTGTAGGGGCCAAACACTAGCAAATTGGAGTAAATTGTATGGGGCATCTTGGATGGCTTGAACCAGATGTTCAACTTGGATGGCTTGAACCAAAAGAAATAGGTGAATAATTGAAGTAGGAAGCATGAACTTAGCAAGTATGTGTGTCTCTGAGCACATGGGTCCTAATAAAGGAGACCTTAAGGTTTTGACTTTAATTTGTAAATACAGAGCTGACTTTGGTGTATGAGCCTTTGAATATTTTTTATAAGGATCTGTGAAATGTACTGAAGCAACTCAGGAAGACGAGGAACACAGCTTCAACCTCAATTTTCCAATTTCCAGTAAATTATTCCCTCCCTCTCACTTTTCTTTCTCCTCTTGATCTTTCCAGTCCTCCACTTATTCCAGTCCTCATCACCCTCTTTCTCCACCCCCCCCGCATCTTTTTCATCCACCCACATTCCATACACTGGTTCCTCTTTCACTGCCCTTCCCATCTGCCCTCTTCCGTTCTCCTACTTGATTCCATGCTCCATGTTCCTCTCCTATTAATTCCATTATCTGCAGCCTTTTGTCACCTCCACTTGTTACTTCCGAGCCTTAGTCACTATTTCTACTCTCCTCTCCTCCATCTGCTTATCATCCCTCCTCAGCTGGATTCACCTAATGTCCACCAGTCCACTCCTCCACGTTTTCATACAGGCTGTCTCCCTTCTATCTTTCAGTACAGATGAAGGGTTGCGACTAAAAACATTGATTTTTCATTTTTCTCTATGCACGCTACCTAAACTACTGAGTCCCTCCAGCATCTTGTGGGTTGCGTAGGAAAACAGCCATTCAAAGAAAAGGTAGACTCAATTTTGAAGTTTCCTTCCCCTCCTGGTTCATGTCCTGGTTCAGATAATGATTGAAACGACTAAACTACTGATCCCATTTTTAGATTGGAAAGCTCCCTCAGATCTGATCCATTGCCTCCCTGCCGTGGTTCTGCTTCCCTTTTACACCTGCTGTGAGACATTTGAGAGCCACTTGTACCAGCTGGCCAAGATCCCAGTGAAATGTCGTCAAAGGCATCTCCATAGGGGAGTTCATTTTCAAGGTGTCTAAACACAATAATAACAACTGTGATCTATGGTATTTTTGTGTTTGTCAGAATATTTTAATAGGAAAATCCATCATGGAAAATCACTTCCCTTGCCAAACTCTGACCTCTTTAATTTATGCATGTAGCAGATGGGAACGTTATCTGTGCAGTAAGATAACAGAAGTAGAACAGCGCATGTCTTATAGGACAAGACGGTAGTAAGGATTTAATGATGTAGTTGGAATTCATTGGGGATTTTCAATTTCACTTGGAGATAACTAATTGGAATTTTGCACCTGAATCCTTTTTCTCCAGCAGTTTTATTTAGTGATTATGATGGTGTTTAAAGGTAACTACACATCATTCATATCTGGGCTCTGCTGGTGGAGGATGCTAGGGAGTATTCTGGAGTTATGGGTTATTAATTCAAACAAAAACCAGGCTTCATTTCTGTAAATGTAAATAAATTCAGGAAGCTTGCAATTAGCCTTCAGTCTTTTTTGTAAATTGCAAGCTGTAAATTGAAGTTAAAAGCACAGGCTGCTCCACAGACTAAGAGATTTCACATGCAAGAGCTAAATGTTAAAACAATGGGAGTTGTATTAATTGGATTGCATCAAACATGGCTAAGTTATTTCCACCATTGTGATTTGAGTTCAAGTTGGCAGGCCAGATGGATGTTGTCACTTAGCCCATCAAACATGGTCACAGGTATAGACAATCATTAGTTTTTGTGTATTTATCATATTTGTGTACTCATAGACAGCCCTGGCAACATCAATATTGGGGTCTGAGTCTGTGTCACTGAAAGGTTTTTTAAACTATTTGTGTTAATTAGTTTCTCCCAAGCATACTTGGACCCCCAGAAGTGTTTTTATCAATTACAATGCGCTTCTGCTGTATATCTCAAAGGAACCATTTGTCACCCCAAAGTACTGAACAAATCAGTGTCATTGTAACTGTTGAAATGGTGTTGAAGTACTAACTGTTACCTTTGATCTTAAGGGTATAAAAATGTGATGTACCTTGGGGTTTAGGAGCCTCTACAGAGGGTGTCTTCATAAGAACATAAGAAATAGGAGCAGGAGTTGGCCATCCAGCCCATCGAGCCTGCCCCGCCATTCAATAAGATCATGGCTGATCTGTCCGTAAACTCAGCTCCATCTAACTGCCTTTTCCCCATAATCCTTAATTCCCTTACTATGTAAAAGTCTATCTAAATGTATCTTAAATATATACAGTGAAGAAGTCTCAACTGCTTCCCTGGGCAGAGAATTCCACAGATTCACCACTCTCTGGGAAAAACAGTTTCTCCTCATCTCTGTCCTAAATCTTCTCCCCTGAATCTTGAGGCAATGTTCCCTAGTTCTAGACTCACCTCAAGTCAAGTCAAATCACTTTTTATTGTCATTTCGACCATAACTGCTGGTACAGTACACAGTAAAAATGAGACAATGATTTTCAGGACCATGGTGCTACATGAAACAATACAAAAACGACACTGAACTACGTAAAACAACACAAAAACTACACTAGACTACAGACCTACCAAGGACAGCATAAAGTGCACAAAACAGTGCAGGTATTACAATAAATAATAAACAAAACAATAGGCACAGTAGAGGGCAGTAGGTTATGTCAGTCCAGGCTTTGGGTATTGAGGATTCTGATGGCTTGGGGGAAGAAACTGTTACATAGTCTGGTTGTGAGAGCCCGAATGTTTCATTGAGAACATAGAACATACAATAGTACATTTCCCTGCAAAAACATCATCCCAATTCACACCCGCAAGTTCTAGCGTTATAGCCTTATAATTTGCCTTTCCCCAATTAAAAATTTTCCTGTCCTCTCTGATTCTATCGTTTTCCATGATAATTATAAAGGCCAGGGAGCAGTGGTCACTGTCCCCCAGATGCTCACCCACTGAGAGATCTGTGACCTGACCCGGTTCATTACCTAGTACTAGATCTAGTATGGCATTCCCCCTGGTCGGCCTGTCCACATACTGTGACAGGAATCCATCCTGGACACACTTAACAAATTCCGCCCCATCTAAACCCTTGGAACTAATCAGGTGCCAATCAATATTAGGGAAGTTAAAGTCACCCATGATAACAACCCTGTTATTTTTGCACCTTTCCAAAATCTGCCTCCCAATCTGCTCCTCTGTATCTCTGCTGCTATCAGGGGGCCTATAGAATACCCCCAGCTGAGTAACCGCTCCCTTCTTGTTCCTGACTTCCACCCATATTTACTCAAAAGAGGATCCTGCTACATTACCCACCCTTTCTGTAGCTGTAATAGTATCCCTGACCAGTAATGCCACCCCTCCTCCCCTTTTTCCGCCCTCTTTATCCCTTTTAAAGCACTGAAATCCAGGAATATTGAGAATCCATTCCTGCCCTGGTGCCAGCCAAGTCTCTGTAATGGCCACTACATCATAATTCCAGGTATGTATCCAAGCTCTCAGTTCATCACCTTTGTTCCTGATGCTTCTTGCATTGAGGTACACACATTTCAGCCCTTCTACCTTACTGTCTTTACACCGTTTATTCTGCTTCTCTTTCCTCAAAGCCTCTCTATATGTTAGATCTGGCTTTACTCCATGCACTTCTTTCACTGCTCTATCGCTCTGGGTCCCATCCCCCTCGCAAATTAGTTTAAACCCTCCCGAACCATGCTAGCAAACCTACCTGCAAGGATATTGCTCACCCTCCAGTTCAGGTGCAGCCCATCCAATCTGTACAGGTTCCACCTTCCCCAGAAGAGATCCCAATGATCTAAAAATCTAAAACCCTGCTTCCTGCACCAACTCCTCAGCCACGCATTCAACTGCCATCTCCTCCAATTCTTACCATCTCTGTAACGTAGCACCGGCAGCAATCCTGAGAATGTCACCCTTGAGGTCCTGTTCTTCAGCCTTCTGCCTAATTCCCGAAACTCACACTTCAGGACCTCATCCCTCTTCTTGCCTATGTTGTTGGTCTCAACATGTATCACGACTTCTGGTTGCTTTCCATCTCGTACCAGGATGTCGTGCACCCGGTCAGAGACATCTCAGACCCTGGCACCTGGGAGGCAACAAACCATGTGGGTGTCCTTCTCACGTCCACAAAATCTCCTGTCTGCTACCCTGACTATAGAGTCTCCAATGACGACAGCTCTCCTTTTCTCTGTCCCACCCTTCTGCACCACAGGGTCAGACTCAGAGCCGGAGGCCCTGCCACCATGGCTCACACCTGGTCGGTCGTCCCTGCCAACAGTATCCAGGATGGTAAACTTATTATTCAGGGGAATGGCTACAGGGGTGCTCTGCACTACCTGTCTGCTCACCTTCGCTTTCCCCCCTCTGACTGTCACCCAATGACCTGTTTCTGACAGCCTAGGTGTGACTACCTCCCTGTAGCTCTCATCTATGACTGCCTCATTCTCCCTTTTGCCAGATGGCAGGAGGGGGAAGAGTTTGTATGAGGGGTGTGTGGGGTCCTTCATAATGCCGTTTGCTTTGCTGATACAGAGTGTGGTATAAATGCTTGTAATGGTGGGAACAGAGACCTCGATGATGTTCTCAGCTGACCTCACTATCCGCTGCAGGGTCTTGCGATCCGAGATGGTGCAATTTCCAAACCAGGCAGTGATGCAGCTGCTCAGGATGCTCTCAATACAACCTCTGTAGAATGTAGTGAGAATGGGGGGCGGTGGGAGATGGACCTTTCTCAGCCTTCGCATAAAGTAGAGACGCTGCTGGGCCTTCTTTGCTATGGAGCTGGTGTTGAAGGACCAGGTGACATTCTCTGCCAGGTGAACACCAAGAAATTTGGTGCTCTTAACAATCTCTACGGAGGAGTTGTCGATGTTCAGCAGAGAGTGGTCGCTCCGTGTCCTCCTGAAGTCAACAACCAAATCTTTTGTTTTGTTCACATTCAGAGACAGGTTGTTGGCTCTGCACCAGTCTGTTAGCCGCTGCACCTCCTCTCTGTATGCTGACTCATTGTTCTTCCTGATGAGACCTACCATGGTCGTGTCATCGGTGAACTTGATGATGTGGTTCGAGCTGTGTGTTGCAGCACAGTCGTGGGTCAGCAGAGTGAACAGCAGTGGACTGAGCACACAGCCCTGGGGGGCCCCCGTGCTCAGTGTGATGGTGTTGGAGATGCTGCTTCTGATCTGGACTGACTGAGGTCTCCCATTCAGGAAGTCTAGGAAGTTGCAGAGGGAGGTGTTCAGGCCCAGTAGCTTACCTACCAATGGCAACAGCTTTCATACTTTTATCTTATCTATCCCTTTCAAAATCATGTATGTTTCTATATGATCCCCTCTCATTATTCTGAATTCCAGAGAGTATAGTCCCCGGAGACTCGATCTCTTCTCGTAGGTTAACCCCTTTATCTCTGGAATCTGCCTGGTGAACCTCCTCTGCACTGCCTCCAAAGCCAGTATATCCTTCCTCAAGTATGGAGACCAGAACTGCACACAGTACTCCAGGTGCGGCCTCACCAGTACCCTGTATAGTCACAGCATACCCTCCCTGCTCTTGAATTCAATCCCTCTCGCAATGAAGGCCAACATCCCATTTGCCTTCTTAATAACCTTCTGTACCTGCAAGCCAACCTTTTGCGATTCATGCACAAGCATTCCCAAGTCCCTCTGCACAACAGCATGCTGCAATCTTTCACCATTTAAATAATAATCTACTTTTCTATTATTCCTTCCAAAGTGGATGATCTCGCATTTACCAATGTTGTATTCCATCTGCCAGACCTTGGCCCACTCACTTAACCTATGTGTATCCCTCTGCAGACTCTCCATCTCCTCTGTACAATTTGCTTTTCCACTCAGTTTAGTGTCATCAGCAACTTTTGCTACGCTACACTCAGTCCCCTCTTCCAAATCATCAATGTAAATGGCGAACAGCTGCGGGCCCAGCACCGACCCCTGCGGCACCCCACTCACCTCTGACTGCCAACCGGAGAAACACCCATTTATATCAACTCTCTGCCTTCTATTGGTTAACCAATCCACTATCCATGCCAATACACTTCCTCTGACTCCATGCATCCGTATCTTATTTATAAGTCTCTTGTGCAGCACCTTATTGAACACCTTCTGGAAATCCAAGTATACGACATCCACCTGTTCCCCTCTATCCACTGCACTCATTATGTCCTCTAAGAATTCCAGTAAGTTTGTGAAACAGGACCTGCCCTTTCTGAATCCATGCTGTGTCTGTCGAATGGAAACACTCCTTTCTAAATGTTTCGCTATTTCTTCCTTAATGACAGTTTCAAGCATTTTTCCCGACTACGGATGTTAAGCTAACTGGCCTATAGTTGCCCATCTTTTGCCTGCGTCCTTTTTTAAAAAGTGGCGTGACATTTGCTGTCTTCCAATCCACCAGGACTTGCCCAGTGTCTCAAGAGTTTTGGTAAATGATTACCGACACATCTACTATAACCTCTGCCAACTCCCTCAGCACCCTGGGATGCATCCCATCAAGACCAGGGGACTTATCTACCCTAAGATAAGTCATGAGAATGCTTGCTTGTTGTGACAAATAAAGACTTCTAAGTCACCATCTTCAGTGTCTCTCTGGCGACTTCAGTCATATATCCCTCAGATCCGTACAACTATTCCATCAGATCAGCTAACTAATCACCCTGTTTCATTCATAGCCCTAAAAGATTGGGCTTACACTGATACATACGTTTTGATGATATCAGGATTTATAATTCAATTAGTCTGAATTTAATCAAACCATGTTTGGTTTACCTCAAACCAATTGAACAATACACTCAGTGACCATGCTATTAGGTATACCTTTACACCTGCTCATTATTGCAAATATCTATTCAGCCAAAAACTCAATGCATAAAAACCTGAAGACATGGCCAAGTGGTTCAGTTGTTGTTCAGACTAAACACCGGAAAGAGGAAGAAATGTGAATTAAGCAACATTGACTGTGGAAAGGTGTTGGTGCCAGACAGGGTGGCTTGAGTATCTCAGAAACTGCTGATCTCCTGGGATTTTCATGTCCAGTGAGCAATAGCTCTGTAGATGAAAATGCAAAATGTCTTGTTAATGAGAGAGGTCAGCAGAGAATGACCAAACTGGTTCAAGTTGACAAGAAAGTGACAGTAACTCAAATAACCATGCATTAAAACAGTGGTGTGCAGAAGAAGATCTCTGAACACAGCTTCTGCACTTTCCGGGATGCCTAGGGGGTGACTCAAGTATCAACAGTACGCTCAATGGATACAATTCAATATTCTCATTTCAGCCTGATACAGCTAAAAAGCACAAGTGCTTCCAAGGTCAGTACAGTCAATAAAGATGTCTTAATGTGTTTAAACGAACTATTGCTGCTTTAAAACTGATGGAAACAACACTGAATGTGGACGGAAGAGTCCACATAGGATTCTATGAAGGAAACGTGGTTGCAGATCAGGGATACAAGTGCGTTTAAGGAAATGGTGTTTTAAACTCCCAATACCGACTATCTTGCTGGCAACGCACAGTCTCTGGTGAATAAAATCAATGATCTCAGAGGCAGAGTGATGAATCAGAGGAACATTAGGACCGCATGTGTCCTTTGGTTCACAGAATCCTAGTTAACCCCTTCTGTACCGGATGCAGCTATTCAGATCGACAGGTTTACTATACACCGTCAGGAGAGATCTATAGAGTCTCTCAAAAGCAGAGGTGGAGGAGTATGCCTCATGATCAACTCTTCTTGGTGCACAAATATGTCAGTGCTGTCCCAATTCTGCTCACCTGACCTGGAATATCTAGCGGTAAAGTGCCGTCCTTTTTTTACCTACCACGGGAGTTCTCAGGGGTCATTTAGTTAGCAGTTTACATTCCACCTCATGCCAATGTCAATCAGGCTTTCGATGATCTGAGCAATGGGATCAACATGTACAAAACAGCGTACCCTAATGCCTTCACCATTGTTTAGGGAGATTTTAACCAGGCCAGTCTGAAAAAATCAGTAAGCAATTACCATCAACAGATCATTTGCAATACCAGAGGAAACAACACACTGGACCATTGCTACACCACCATCAAGAATGCCTACCGTGCTATTCCACGTCCTCACTTCAGGAAGTCTGATCACCTGGCTGTATTTCTACGGCTTGAGTATAGACAGAGACTGAAGACTGCAGCACTAGTAGTGAGGACCAAGAAGGTATTGACAAGGGAAGCACAGGATCGCCTACAGGACTGCTTTGAATTGATGGACTGGACTGTATTCAAAGATTCATCTTCGAACCTGGATGAGTATGCTGCAGTTGTTATCTGTTGCAGAGAACGGGTGAACTCAAACGCAGGACACTGGCACGGAGATAGAGTTGGGATGTAGATGAGGGAGCGAGGGTGGCTTGCGGAGAACAACAGGTGGGAGGCAATGCTTCTCCTAACGCAGTGCGTGGCTGGAACTGAACGGCAAACAGGAGGGTGAACGGAAAGGCAGGCAACAGGCAATACTTCTCCTGATATGGAGAGACAGAGTTAACACAGGCAAACCTCAGTGCTAAAACAAAACTGAGAATACAAGTTCCTAAGCGGCCAGGAATGTGAATTACGACACTGGCTGAAACAATGATCTGGCGATGAGTGGATGCAAAGCCGGGATTTTTATGCTGCAGGTTTAGACGAGAATCAGGTGCCGCAATCAAGGAGCCTGGGAGAACACGGGGAAAAGGGAATTAGGAGAATATGAGGAATCAACGGTCGGGACTGTGACATTACTGCCTTCATTAAAACCTGTGTGGATGAGTGTGTGCCCACAAAGACTTACTGTACATTCCCAAACCAAAAGCTGTGGATGAACCAGAAGGTACGTCATCTGCTGAGGGCTAGATCTGTGACATTCAAGTCTGGCAACCCAGGCCTGTATCAAAAAACCAGGTATGATTTGTGGAGGGTTATTTCAAGGGCAAAGAGACAATTTCGAACAAGGTTGGAGGCGACATCGGATGCACGGCAACTCTGGCAGGGTTTGCAAGATATTACTTCCCACGAAGCGAAACCCAGTAGCATGAATAGCAGCGATACTTCACTTACAGATGAACTCAACATCGTCTATGCCCACTTTGAAGGGGAAAATACAACCACTGCTGTGAAGATCCCTGCTGCACCTGATGATCCTGTGATCTCTGTCTCAGAGGCCGATGTTAGGCTGTCTTTAAAGAGAGTGAACCCTCGCAAGGTGGAAGGTCCTGATGGAATACCTGGTAAGGCTCTGAAAACCTGTTGCAACCAACTGGCAGGAGTATTCAAGAACATTTTCAACCTTTCACTGCTACAGGCAGAAGTTCCCACTTGCTTCAAAAAGGCAACTATTATACCAGTGTCTAAGAAGAATAATGTAAGCTGCCATAATGACTATCACCCAGTAGCACTCACATCTACAGTGATGAAATGCTTTGAGAGGTTGGTCATGACCAGACTGAACTCCTGCCTCAGCAAGGACCTGGACACATTGCAATTTGCCACAATAGATTGATGGCAAATGCAATCTCAATGGCTCTTCACATGGCTTTAGACCACCTGGACAACACAAACACCTATGTCAGGATGCTGTTCATCGACTATAGCTTAACATTTAATACCATTATTCCCACAATACTGATTGAGAAGTTACAGAACCTGGGCTTCTGTATCTCCCTCTGCAATTGGATCCTTGACTTTCTAACTGGAAGACCATAATCTGTGTGGATTGGTAATAACATCTCCTCCTCGTTGATGATCAACACTGGTGCACCTCGGGGGTGTGTGCTTAGCTCACTGCTCTACTCTCTCTATACCCATGACTGTGTGGCTGGGCATAGGTCAAATACCATCTATAAATTTGCTGACGATACAACCATTGTTGGTAGAATATCAGGTGGTGATGAGAGGGTGTTCAGGAGTGAGGTATGCCAAACAGTGGAGTGGTGTCACAGCAACAACCTGGCACTCAACGTCAGTAAGGCGGAAGAGCTGATTGTGGACTTCAGGAAGGGTAAGATGAAGGAACACATACCAATCCTCATAGAGGGATCAGAAGTGGAGAGAGTGAGCAGTTTCAAGTTCCTGGGTGTCAAGATCTCTGAGGATCTAACCTGGTCCCAACATATCGATGCAGTTATAAAGAAGGCAAGACACTGGATATACCTCATTGGTTGTTTGAAGATATTTGGTATGTCAACAAATACACTCAAAAACTCCTATAGTTGTACCATGGTGAGCATTCTGACAGGTTGCATCACTGTCTGGTATCGGGTGGGGGGGGCTACTGCACAGGACCAAAAGAAGCTGCAAAGGATTGTAAATTTAGTCTGCTCCATCTTGGGTACTAGCCTACAAAGTACCCAGGACATCTTCAGGGAGCGGTGTCTCAGAAAGACAGCGTCCATTATTAAGGACCTCTAGCACCCAGGGCATGACCTTTTCTCACTGCTGTCATTGAGAAAGGAGGTACGGAAGCCTGAAAGCACACACTCAGTGAATTAAGAGCATCTTCTTCCCCTTTGTCATCCGATTCCTAAATGGACATCAAATCCTCGGACACCATCTCACTTTTTTAATATATAGTATTTCTGTTTTTTGCACAATTTTAATCTATTCAATTTGCGTATACTGTAATTGATTTATTTATTTATTTATTATTATTTTATTTTGTGTTTTTTTCTTCTATATTATGTATTGCATTGAACTGCTGCTGCTAAGTTAACAAATTTCACATCACATGTTGGTGATAATAAACCTGATTCTGATTCTGAACCTTGAAGTGGATAGGCTATAGCAGCAGAAGACTAAACTGGGTTCCATTCCTGTGCCTAATAAAGTAACTAATAAGAATACATTCTAGTATCACCAGAACGTATGTATCATTGTAAATATTTTTTTACCTTTTTGCTTTATATTCATTGTACCATCCCTCTTTCTGTCCACCATCCAATACACAATGTCAATGTGCATATTGGACTGAATGCAGCTTCCGTACTTTTCGGGGTTTTGAAGAGGGAGAAATCATTTCTTTTCAAGGGAAAAACAAAAAAAATCTGACACTGATAATGTTATTCCCATCAGAATGGTCTGATAGTATAGGCATGATAATATGAAACTCTCAGAATAGTTATATAACTGAAAAAAATTCTATCAGTATTGACATAGGGAGGCGTTGTTTTCTTGAGTGAGGAATGAGGCCCGAGGAATGTTCTGAGTTCACAAGGAGGCAAAGTGCTGAAAGTAGTGATAGAGATTAATTAGGCTGTTAAAATGCAAACAAATCATGCGGTCTCATCCGCAGAGGAATAACATTCCAGAGGAGCTATTGCACAGAGTGCAGTTCATTGGAATGTACTTTCCATGGACTGCAAAGGTCAGGTGTTGGGTGAGTATGGGAATTGTAAAAGGATGATCTCATTCCAAAATTGAGTTCAGTTTTGACTTTAACAAGTTTACTTTTCAGCATTAGAAGGTTTTAAACAAGCTGTCTGCCAGAGGCAGTTTCCTGGTTAAAAATGCAGTCGGTTGTAATTAGTTACAACACACACAAAATGCTGGAGGAACTCAGCAGGTCATCCATGGAAATGAATTAACAGTCAGTGTTTTGGGCCAAGACACTTCTTCAGGACTGGAAAGGAAGGGGAAAGATGCCAGAATAAGAAGGTGGTGGCGGGGGTTTGGGGGTAGGTGGAAGGAGGACTCGCTAGAAGGTGATAGATGAAGCCAGGCGGGTAGGAAAGGTAAAGGGCTGGAGAAGAAGGAGTCTGATAAAAGAGGAGAATGGACCATGGGAGAAAGGGAAGAAGCAGGGTCACTCGGGGGAGACTAAATGCAGGAGATTAGAAGCCAGAGTGGGGAATAGAAGTGGAGGGGGGGTGGAATATTACTGAAAGGAGAAATCGATATTCATGCCACCTCACTTAAACCTCCCTTTGACATCCTCTAAGGAAACAAGCCTAACTCTTCCTCACAGCTACAATTTTACTATCCTAGAAAGATCCTCATAATTCTCCTCTACATCCTTGTCAATCCAATCACATCTTTGCTGTAATGTGGTGACCCAAACCGTATGCAGTATTCAAGCTGTGTTTTAACTCATGTTTATACATTTCCAGACTAACCCTCTTGCTCTTGTGTTCTGTGCCTCAGTTAATAAAGGTAAGTTTTTCATATACCCTTTGAAACGCCTCCTCCTCCCCCATTGTTACTAGCCACATGAAGTGCTGCCTCAAAAGAGCAACATCTATAATCAACAATCCCCACCATCCAGACCATGCCATTTTCTTGCAGCTACCATTGGGCAGGAGGTATAGAATAGATTAGATTAGATTAGACTATGAGGACACGCAGTCCTCTTTTATTGTCATTTAGTAATGCACGCATTAAGAAATGATACAATATTCCTCCGGTGTGATATCACAAAAACACAGGACAGACCAAGACTGAAAAACTGACAAAACCACATAATTATAACATATAGTTACAACAGTGCAACAAAACCATAACTTGATGAAGAACAGGCCATGGCACAGTGAAAAAGTTCAAAGTCTCTCGAATGTCCCACATCTCATGCAGACGGGAGAAGGAAGAAAACTCTCCCTGCCATGCCTGATCACAGTCCAACTCTGAGTCATCCGAAAACTTCAATCTCCGGTCAGCCCTTCGACACCAAGTACCGAGCACCATCTCTATCCAGACGATTCGACCTCAGCCTCAGTTGCCAGCAGCAGGCAAAGCCAGGGATTTTGGGGCCTTCCCTCAGGAAGTTTCTCGATCACCCAGTAACAGTGGCAGCGAACTAGCGTTTCAGAAATTTCTCCAAATGTTCCTCTGTGCTTTCACGTCTGTCTCCATCAAATCAGAATTGTCCACGGCCCCTAGTTAACGGATACAATATCATTTTCACTGGAGAGCTGTGCGCGCGTGTCACGCTGCCATCTTCTCCTCCCGACTGTACCTCCCATACCATAAGCTTCAAGAAGAGCCACTTTTAGTCAACCATTCAGTTCTTGAACCAAATGGTACAACCGTGTCCACTTCAATTACTTTGACCTGCAACTGGCATTGTTTTTGTTTATTTGTGTACTTTCTGGTAAACTTTGTGCATCGGCAAGTTCAGAATTCAAGACTTTCTGTTTGATGATCGGTGGGTCCTGTAGTCAATGTCGAGGACTGAAGCCTGGTGGTTGAATCAGACGTCCTGAGATCGAAGCCTGTTGGCCGGAGCTTCAGGTTTGAGAATCTCTGTGAGTGCATGGGGTGGTTGAAGGCTGATTGTCCGCACGCCCAAGTCCTAATCTGAGTCCGCTAGCGGCTGAAGGTCAAAGAAGGTGGCCGGTCTTGGGGTTAGAGGCCCAGGTATGAGTGGGTGGGAGGGAGAAACAGGGCTTGTTTTGCTGTTATTGTTTTGTTGCTTGTTATGTTCTGTTTAGTCAGCTCCATCTTGGATACCGGACTCCATGGTATCCAAAACATCTTCAAGAAGCAGTGCCTCATAAAGGTGGTGTCCTTTACTAAGGACCCCCATCACCCAGACCATGCCCTCTTCTTGTTATCATCAGGAAGGAGGTACAGGAGCCTGAATGCACACGCTCAGCAAGTCAGGAACAGCTTCTTCCCCTCTGCTCTCTGATTCTGAATTGGATGTTGAACCCTTGAACACTACCTCACTTTTATTATAATATTATTTCTGTTTTTGCACTATTTTTAATTTAAATACTCTATATAAATATTTAAGTATTTAATATATATGTTTACTGTAATTGATTTACTTATTTTTTCTATACTGTCATTTTACTGCTGTGTTCCATTGAGCACCGTGGACTTGCTATGTTGGCTGGAAGGTGTGGCACACCTTCGATGTATTGGTTGTTAATGCAAAGGATGCATTTTTCAAGTATCTCTGTTGATAGAAATGTGACCTTGAGGTTGTGCTTTTGATTGGCCACTGGTTCCTTTGTGATGTCAGCTAGAGACGGCTCCATGCCCTTAGTTACGTATCATTTTGAAGTATTTCAGTTGATAGCTTCTAGGAAAGAAGAAAATCTGAGTAAAGCGGAGAAATAAAAATTCAATTGTCACCATACCAAATAGAAACTGAAAATCTGGCTTAACTAACAAGTTGAATGGATCAAGTGGATCAAAGACAATCAGCATGGAAAGCAAATTAAAGAGAGTTTCAATAGTAGTTGGAAAGGTTGTACAATCCACTGAGAACCCCATTAGTGATGAAATCTCCACAGGTAAGAGCTCCAGGAATGATGGGGAGCAGGACAGTATAAATATTCAGACTCAACTTTTGATGTTTATTGGTGATCACTTGCTAGAATGTGATGCTGAGATGTACATGAATTAATGTGAGAGTCCATTACAAAAGTCCATTGTCGTTTAAAGTTAAATTGGACAGATATATGGACAGGAAAGGAATGAAGGGTGATGGGCTGAGTGTAGGTCGGTGGGACTAGGAGAGAGTAAGGGTTCGGCACAGACTAGAAGGGCCGAGATGGCCTGTTTCCGTGCTGTGATGGTTATATGGTTGTATGGTCATGTCCACGTGATAAACAAAGTTCAATATTGAACTGTGATCCTTTGATTTCCTTGTGCATGTTCTTTACATCACATTATGTCCCTGTGACGCTGAGCAATTGAGTTCTTCATCACACCTGTGCAAACATATTTTTGTGCATATGGAAATTCGACTTTGACATTCCTGATCCGTTCTGCTGCTTGAAAGCACCCAGTTCTTTTTTCTCAAAATTTTTGCCTTTTATTTTAGATTCCCTTGACACCTCCCCAAGAGTATGACCTCAAACTTTCTGGATTGAACTCCACTGGCTACTTGACTGACCGACACAGCACTGTGAAGCTTTCTGGAATCCTACTGGCCATAGGCTCCCAATCACAAAAACACCTGATGAATATCATCATCTTTTGCTTGTTGCTGCTGAGTTAATTTTGCATCCATTTTGCCGCTTTCTTTTGGATCTCATGGACCTTTACTTTCTCATTACCTTTTATGCATGAACTCAACACCTTTTCTGTATGATTTGAAAGTGTGAATAACACCACACCTGTGCGAATCCTTACAGTAGCTGGCAATCTTGTGATCTCTGTCTTGGAAGCTGACGTAAGAACCTCCTTCAGGAAGGTGGACCCTCACAGGACACAATTTGCGATGATTTAACTCACAGACCAAATGGCCGGCATGTTCCAGGACATCTTAAACCTTTCACTGCTGCGTTCAGATATTCTCACTTGCTTCAAAAGGACATCAGTCGTTACCGGTGTCCAAGAAGTGCAGGGTGAGATGCCTCAATGACTATCACCCAGTAGCACTCACATCTACTGTGAAGAAGTGCTTTGAAAGGTTGGTTATGGCTAGAATTAACTTCTACCTGAGCAAGAACATGATTTAGCTGCAGTTTGCTTGCTGCCACAACATGACTACTGAAGACATGATCTAATTGGCCCTCCATCCAACTCTGGAAAACTTAGACAACAGCTAAACATACGTCAGAGTTTTGCTTATCAATTACAGCTCAGCATTCAATTCCATCATCCACTCAATAATCAATAAGCTTCAAAACTTGGGTCTCTGTACCGCCTGTGCAACTGAATCCTTGACTGTCTCATTGGTTGACCACGGTCGATGCATATTAATAATAACATCTCCTCTTCATTAGCCATTAGCACAGGCACACCTCAAGGATGCATACCCGCTGCTTTACTCTCTCTAGGTCTTCTCCGCGATTGTCACCTTGTCGTGGTGGAGAAGCTTGTGTGCTCCTGTGACCCCGAGAGCAATGCCATCTGGAGCTATGCTCCTGGTAGGGTCACCCATGGTGGTAAGGTTGAGGGTGAGGTCCCTGACAAAGAGCAATCCAACGAAGACCTCAACGGTGGAACAGGTGGACAAAGTTACTTCAAACTCAGCGGCTGTGAAGGCGGATGAAGGTTGCAACAAATCCATCAGCTCCAATCGTTGTAGTTTCCATGCCATTGGAATCAGTTGGTTGATTTGTGAAGTATCGTGTGCTTCTTGGAGTGCAATATCAAGTACACGTTAACAAATAAACACATAGGCATCTTTGCTCTGTGGGCCACTTCTTCAGAATGAAGAGCATCATCCTCGACCTCGAGGGATGGCCACGACTCTCTCTAGGCACTCATGTTGGTATGGCTAGGCACAGCTCAAAGGACATCTATTAATTTTCTGATGACATTACTGTTGCTGGCAGAGTCATAGACAGCAACGAGGAGGCATACAGCAAAGAGATAGATTGGCTGGTTGAATGGTGTCACAACAACCTTGCACTCAATGTACAGTCAGCATGACGAAGGAATTGATCATGTACTTCAGGAAGGGGTGGTCAGGAGAATACATACCACTCCTTATAGAGGGATCAGCATCTTCAAGTTACTGGGCATCAATATTTCAGAGGATCTTCCCTGGGCCTAATACAATGAAGCAATCATGAGGAGTGCACTCCTGCAGCTTTAGGTCATTAGGAGTTTGTGGCTATTTGGTATATTATCAAAAACTCCTTCAAATTGCTACAGATGTACAATGGAGAGTATTCAAATGGGTTGCATCACTGCCTGGCATGTACAGGAGTGAACGAAGCTGCAGAATGTGGTAAACTTGACAAGTTCCGTCACAGAGACAGCACTTCCCACCATTGAGGACACCTTCAAGATGCGGTGCCTCAAGAAGATGGCAACAATCATTAAGGACCATTGCCATCCGGGTCATGCCCTTTTCTCATTAGTGCCATGCGGAGGAATTACAGGAGCTCGAAGAACCACACCAATATTTCAGTAATAATTTCCTCCCCTCCACTCTCAGATTTCTGACTGGCCCACAGAACCATGAGCACTACCTCATTATTCCCCCTTTGCACTATTTATTTTCTAAGTTGCATTACCTTTCATGTCTTGTGCTGTAATGTTACAACAAAGCAACAAATTTCATGACATGTGTCAGTAATAATAAACTTGATTCTAATTCTGAGTCTGACCATTTTACCAAGTGGAACCTTGTAAAAAGCCTTGCTAATCCACATAGATGACATCAATTGCACTGCTCCCATCAAATCTGTCATTTCATCAAAAGAAGATCAATTATTACTCTGTTAGCCTCATAACAAATCTATGTTGATTGTCTCTGATTAATCACCCTACTTGTCAAAGATGGTTCTTAATTTTATTCAAAATAGATTACAATATCTTGCCTGCTACTAAAGTTAAATGACTGGTCCATAATTATTTGGCTTATTCCCATCTCCCTTTTGAAGCAATGGTACCATTTTAGCAAATCTCAATTTGTTCACACCACTCCTGTAGGAAGCAGGATATGAGTCAAGGATTGGGAATTTGGGAATTTTAATACAGTGTTTTTTCTGCAGTCTGAAACAGGAGCACAGTTTAAATGATGAGTGGATTCTACCAAAGTAAAACAAACTTCCAGAAATTGATGTTTGTGGGAACTCAGTGATACGAGGGAGAAATGTCGTAGTGTTAATTTAAAGCTTTTTGGAATTTTTATTTTTTAAACTAATACCTTAACTGCAGTAGATAGCTGAAAGAATGTAACCAGTAAAATACTATTAACTATCAACTATATTAAAAAAATATATATATGTAGGCAACAGAATAAAAATTATTTTAACTTAGAAGAGCCAAAACTGGAAAGTAAATAAATCAATAAACAAACAAAATCAAAGGAAGTGGTAGATACCTGCCAGGGTGCTGGTGGAAGCAGATAGGGTAGTGGCATTTAAGGGGCTTTTAGATATACACATGGATATGCAGGGAATGGTGGGATGTGTATCATGTACAGGTAGAAAAGATTAGTCTAGTTTGGCATCATATTTGGTATAGAAATTCATATCCTGAAGAGTCTGTTCCTGTGTTGTTCTGATCTATATTCTAAAACAGAGACAGCAGGGCAAGAAAAGTGTTGCACTGTGAATTTTTTCATGCGGAGATGAATTAATTCAAATCAACTGCATCTGTAGATAGTAACTGTAGTTCAAGGAAGTTCAGGTTAGGATAAAGAGAAACACAAGGAAAATAGTTCAATGACAAATATCCCTGCTTCTGACTTCTGAGCGTGTTTGGGTCTCGAACCTTCACTGAAGCCGTAATGTCCTGGGGGCTGGGGTGACTGACCTTTAGCAATAATAACTATTGTCCTCTATGCTTGGTATAACTCCAGCCAGAGGAGTCTAGAGACTTTGGTTTTACCAAATCTCCTTGATGACACATTAGGTTCAGAGTCACTTTGGGAATTCAGTTTTTTGCTCCACATTTGATGTGCTGGTGAGGTTAGATTGAAGGGTGAGTGGTCCTGGTAAAACCCCAGCCAAACAGGTTATGGGTGAGTAAGCATTGTTTGATAGCATTGTTAGTAATATCTTGTATTGAGGGTAGACCAATTGGTAGATGATCAGCTGGGTTAGATTTGTACATTTATGTGAGCATGACAGATCTGGGCAATTCTTTACATAGTTGGATGATTGCCAGAGCTGTAATTGTATTAGCATTGCTTGATTAGAGGTAGATCTAATTCTGGAGCATACAATTCCAATGCTAAATCTGGTTATTTTCTGGTACAATATCCCTGCTCTCAGTGTGAACTTAACTATTTCTTCAGGAGGTGCAGAGAAAATTAATTGGCAGAAAACAGGATTTTGTGTTGGTGGGGCTCCCAGGAGGACCACCTATTTGGTACTGCTGGCCAAATCTGGTTACAGTTCCTTCAGCCTTGTCTTTAGCACTTGCATGCATGGCTTTACCATTGTAGATGTCCCCAAAGCCTCTTTCCATTAACTGTTCACCTGTTTGCCATGATGAGGTGCGACATTTTTGTCAATTGCTGCTGTTGGAATTGAAATTAGTTTATTATTGTCACATGCACGAAGATGTCTTGCATACTATCCAAGCAGATCAAATCATTATACAATGCATTCAGGCAGAACAAGGTACAACAACAACAGATTGCAGAATGAAGTGTAACCGCCACAGAGAAAGTGCAGTGCAGATAGACAATGAGACAAGTTCAAATTCAAGTTGAAGTTTATTGTCATCTGACTGTACATATATACAATCAAATGAAACAATGTTCCTCCTGACCACGGTGCATCCATACAACATATATCACACACGGCACATAAACCATAATACTATACTATAACTAAGCTAATGAAAAAGCATTCAAAATGCATGTAATAAAGCACAGCATAGGTAAACAGCAAACAGTTCACTGTCCTAGGACAAGACCTTGGTGGGGGCAGGGTATTCAATAGTCTCACAGCCTAAGGGAAGAAGCTGTTACCCAGCTCATAAGACGCAAAGTCATAATAAGATTGTGACGTGAGAAGTCTATTTTATTTAGGGAGCCATTTATAGCAGTGGGATAGATGCCATCCCTGAGCTTGGTGTTATGTGCTTTAAGGCTTTTATTTCTGATGCCTGGTGGAAGAGGGGAGAAGAGTGATTGTCCAAGGTAAGTGTGGTCTTTGGTTAAGCTGGCCGCTTTATTGAGGCACTAAAAAGTATGCCCAGAGTCCATGGAGAGGAAGTTGGTTTCCATGATGTGCTGAGCTGTGTCCACAATTCTACAGGTTCTTGCATTCACACCCACAGCAGCTGCCTTACCAAACTGCTATGCATCCAGGTAGGATGCTTTCTATGGTGCACTGATAAAAATTGGTAAGGGTCGACAGGGACATGCCAAATTTCTTTCACCTACTGAGGAAATAGAGGTATTGGTAAGCTTTCTTGGCCAATGTGAATGGAACAGGTCAGGCTACATCTACAGGTGATACAGTTGAAGTCAGAAGTTCACATACACCTTAGCCAAATACACTTAAACTCAGTTTTTCACAATTCCTGACATTTAATCCTAGAAAACATTCCCTGTCTTAGGTCAGTTAGGATCACTATATTTTAAGAATGCGTAATGTCAGAAAAATAGTAGAGAGAATGATTTATTTCAGCTTTTATTTCTTTCATCACTTTCCCAGTGGGTCAGAAGTTTTACATACACTTTGTTAGAATTTGGTAACATTGCCTTTAAATTGTTCAACTTGGGTCAAACGTTTTGGGTTGCCTTCCACAAGCTTCTCACAGCAAGTTGCTGGAATTTTGTTCCATTCCTCCAGACAGAACTGGTGTAACTGAGTCAGGTTTGTAGGCCTCCTTGCTCGCACATGCTTTTTCAGTTCTGCCCACAAATCTTCTATCGGATTGAGGTCAGAAAATGATGTCAAGTCTGGTTCATCCTTGGGAGCAATTTCCAAACGCCTGAAGGTACCACGTTCATCTGTACAAATAATAGTACGCAAGTATAAACACTATGGGACCACGCAGCCGTCGTATCGCACAGGAAGGAGATGCATTCTGTCTCCTAGAGATGAACGTACGTTGGTGAGAAAAGTGCAAATCAATCCCAGAACAACAGCAAAGGACCTTGTGAAGATGCTGGAGGAAACAGGTAGACAAGTATCTATATCCACAGTAAAACGAGTCCTATATCGACATAACCTGAAAGGCTGCTCAGCAAGGAAGAAGCCATTGCTCCAAAACCGCCATAAAAAAGCCAGACTACAGTTTGCAAGTGCACATGTGGACAAAGATCTTACTTTTTCGAGAAATGTCCTCTGGTCTGATGAAACAAAAATTGAACTGTTTGGCCATAATGACCATTGTTATGTTTGCAGGAAAAAGGGTAAGGCTTGCAAGCCAAAGAACATCATCCCAACCGTGAAGCATGGGGGTGGCAGCATCATGTTGTGGGGGTGCTTTGCTTCAGGAGGGACTGGTGCACTTCAGAAAATAGATGGCATCATGAGGAAGGAAAATTATGTGGATATATTGAAGCAACATCTCAAGACATCAGCCTGGAAGTTAAAGCTCGGTCGGAAATGGGTCTTCCAAATGGACAATGACCCCAAGCATACCTCGAAAGTTGTGGCAAAATTGCTTAAGGACAACAAAATGGAGTGACCATCACAAAGTCCTGACCTCAATCCGACAGAAAATATGTGGGCAGAACTGAAAAAGTGTGTACGAGCAAGGAGGCCTACAAACCTGACTCAGTTACATCAGTTCTGTCTGGAGGAATGGAACAAAATTCCAGCAGCTTACTGTGAGAAGCTTGTGGAAGGCCACCCAAGACGTTTGACCCAAGTTAAACAATTTAAAGACAATGTTACCAAATACTAACAAAGTGTATGTAAAACATCTGACCCACTGGGAAAGTGATGAAAGAAATAAAAGCTGAAATAAATCATTCTCTCTACCATAATTCTGATATTTCACATTCTTAAAATAAAGTAGTGATCCTAACGGACCTAGACAGGGAATGTTTTCTTGGATTAAATGTCAGGAATTGTGAAAAACTGAGCTTAAATTTATTTGGCCAATGTGTATGTAAACTTCTGATTTCAACGGTATTTACTCCTACGAACTTAAAGCTCTCAAATCTCTTAACCTCAACACCATTGATGTAAATAGGAGCATGTGCACTTCCCCATCCCCACCTCTTCCTGTTTCTGACATATGTACATCAGTACTGAAGCAACACCAGGCTGGCTTCTTATTTTTAACTTCACCTGGCTTGGTGTTATTGGAGTAAGTGATTGGCGGTAGAGTGCAGGCTGAGAGTTATAGTCATAGTATTGTACAGGACTGAAACAGGCCCTTTGGCCCATCATGCTTATGCTAGCTGCCATGTTTCCCTCTATACTAATCCCATTTATCATAGTTATCTATCTCTTGTTGTTTCAATTCCTACAGATTGTGGTGGAATACTATTCTACTACAGCTGATATTTCTAACAGTTCCTCACGGACAGCCAGCTTTGAGCTGCTATACCCGGACATATGTCAGTGTTGTGCAGCATCCAGTTGTTTAGAGGTCATGCTCTGGTCTAGTTCAGTGAGTGGCAAGCCTACTTGTCCACACTACCCTGAGTGGCAGCCTGGCCCTGAAGTTGGCTCCTGATCAGTGAGCCCATGAGTTCTTGGAGAGTGTAAGTCTTTCTGACATTACAGGCTCTGCTCACAGAAAAGGTTAGTTGCTGGTTTAATCACACCACCAGACTTTTCAGCAGTCAAATCTGAAAAATCCTATAAATATCTCTGACAGGCATAATAACTGAAATATTCAAATATTACCATGTTATTAAAAATAATAAAGATGAATATTGTTAAAGAATTAATACTAGTTACCACACTTAACATGACAATATGCTTAAAATTAATATTTCTAAATACATTACAATGAGTAATTCAATACATTTAAAAACCTCAATTAGTTAAAAAAGCACGTTACCTAAATCACATTGCTTTTCCTTAGAGTTGTTCCTCTCCATTGAAATGAACGGGTCACTGAATCTGTCAGGTCTAACAACCAGATTATCCAGCATAGGGGCTGGTGAATTTCCAGAAATAGAACACCCTGTTGGAATCCATAGGGAATGAATTTTGGAATGGCATGAGAGAGAATGCTTGGAACTCGTGTGAGTGGCCCTCAGGAATGATATGAATTTTCAATATGGCTCTATTGGGGAAAAAAAGTTTTCACCACTAATCGATCCCTTTAAGCACAATGATGGCACCTCAGTATATAATGGAAGGTGGAAGTGCGGAGAGACTCTAACTCTCCAGTGTCAGGTTACTGGCCACTCCTTGAAATAATGATGTGGATAGATCCACTCACAATTGGTAGATTACTCGGGTGGATTAATGAGGGGAAGCAAAATGGTCCCCTCAATATCTACCTGTTTGATGTCCATGTCTTTTGGATATTGGCCAGTTGGTTTCGTGGTGGTTCTTTGAACCCTCTTGAGGCAGAATGTTGAAGGCTGCAGTCCAAGTTATTTTGCTGCCAATGATTACTCTGACAAACTCTGATTCATCAGCTGAGGGAGGATTTACAAGACAAGCAACCAGGAGTTTCCTTACCCATGGTTGGTTTAATGCTGTCAGACATTACGGGAACCAAGCTAGTTCAGAAAGTTTAAAGCTCAAAATAAGTTCATTACCAAAGTACATATACCTTAACTCACCACATACAACCCTGAGGGAAAGATCTAAGGCTGGAGAGGAAGGAATGTGATAGGAGAGGAGGGTGGACAACAGGAGAAAGGGGAGGAGGAGGGAACTCAGGGAAAGTAATAGGCAAGTGAGAAGATGTGAGAGGTTGGAGTGGGGAATAGAGGTGGGGGGAGGGCAATTGTCTATCTGAAGGGGAAATTGATATTCGTGTCATCAAGGTGGAAGGTACCCGGACGGAATATAAGGTGTTGCTCCTCCACCCTGAGGGTGGCTGGCTTCATCTTGGCACAAGAGGAGGCCATGGATTGACACATCAGAATGGGAATGGGAATCGAAATTAAAATGTTTGGTCGACTTTCTTTTTAAACCAAGTTTCGCTTTGCATAGAAATCAAACAGATTATACCTGGGCTATCTATGGTCAAAAGGAGTTACAAGAATGGTCTTGCTAATTACATTTAATAACCTTTATTTTTTTTTATTTAGAAACATAAACATATAAAAAACCTACGGCACAATCAGGCCCTTCGGCCCACAAAGTTGTGCCGAACATGTCCCTACCTTAGAAATTACTGGGCTTACCAATAGCCCTCTATTTTACTAAGCTCCATGTACCTATCTAAATGTCTCTTCAAAGACCCTTTCGTATCTGCCTCCACCACCGTTGTCGGCAGCCCACTCCATGCACTCACCACTCTCTGAGTAAAAAACTTACCCCTGATATCTCCTCTGTACCTACTCCCCAGCACCTTAAACCTGTGTCCTCTTGTGGCAACCATTTCAGCCCTGGGAAAAAGCCTCTGACTATCCACATGATCAATGCCTCTCGTCATCTTATACACCTCTATCAGGTCACCTCTCATCCTCCGTTGCTCCAAGGAGTAAAGGCCGAGTTCACGCAACCTATTCAACCTATTAACCTATTTATGTTAATATTTAATTTCTACTATGAAATAATGGTCTAGCAATACTTTAAGAAGTTACTGACGCACACACTATGAAGGATCTAAATTAACATTAATACTGGTGCAGCTGTCAACACAGGGGTTCTCAACATTCAGTATACAGTAAATTTAGCTTCTTCATGCAGTCAGGCTGACTTACTCTTCCAAATTGCTACCTTGGGAATAATATAAACCAATAAAGCAAACTGAGCAAATTAAAATGGTGCTAATATTTTTTATTACTAGTTTTAAAAAATGTTCTGGCAGCTAAATTTGCCCTTTAACCTGGAATTGACATTGCTTCTGAGGCCACCATAACAGAAAGTTCATTACCTGGTAATTGCACTGTTCAAAAAAGACAGACTTGACTTTATAATGCACCTCTCAGCATTATCCCAACCTTAAAATGTCCAGGAAATGATTCTGAGAGACAGAGATTGTAGTATCAGCCAACACAGCCACCATTTTACAAATGAGATAGGTACCATCTGGACATAGTAGGTGGAGATGTACTTTCATGAATTGGCTACTTTGTGTGGTACATGGTACAGCATATTGAGTCACAGCAATTAAATAATCCCAAAGCTGGCTGCAGTATCCACTACCATTTTGTCTGTCAGTGGTAACAGATCATAGTGCTATTTGGCTCTGGTGGTAAGGGGGATGAGGTTTAGCTTGTTCCAGGGCACCATTTGTTGTCACCAGAACTAGAGTTTAGCTGGCTTTCTCCTAAGCACAGCTCAGCTCCTTCGTACTAGTTTCAGAAAGTGCCATCTTAACTCAAGCTTATTATAAGAGGCCTTAAATCACATCCGTTAACGTAAGGGCAGAGTGGTGATGTAGATTCTCTCCTTGATTCAAGCAGGAAGTAGGCAAATCAATTCAAGGGTAATTTCAATGGTTTTACTCTGTATTTCATGTTATATAACAGGGCTTAGTAATGGAGACATGAGAGAATGTACTTAGCACTGAAAACTGAACAGAAGACAAATCAGATAACATCTGTGGAGGGCAATAGTCAATATTTTGATTTGAGATCCTTTATCTGCATCAAAATAGGAACTGGGAGATGGCTAGTATAAAGAGGGAAGGTCTCTCTACACTTTCATACCAGATGAAGAGTCTAGACCCAAATTTGCCACTATCTATTTCTTTCCACAGATACTGCCTGACCCACTGATTCTGTCTAGCAGCTTGATCTTAGCTGGGGCTTCTTAATGTTTGGTCTCAAGCTACTGAGTAAGTCGATAAGTAACGTGACATAGAATTTGAAAATGTTATGAGATATCTGAATTTAAATAGGGCGCCATGGTAGCGTAGTAGTTAGCGCAAACCAATTACAGCTCAGGGCATTCCAGAGATTGGAGTTCAATTCCAGCACCATTCTGTAAGGAGTCTTTGTATGTTCTCCCTGTGGAATGCATGGGTTTTCCCCGGGTGCTCCCATTTCCTCCCACTGGCCAAAGATGTACCGGGTAGGTTATTTGGTCATTGCAAATTGTACCGTGATTAGGTTAGGATTATCAGGTTTGTGGGGTTGCTGTGGAGATGTGGTTGAAAGGGCCAGAAGGGCCTACTCCGAGCTTTATCGCTAAATAAATAAATAAAATTCGACTTTATGGAATTGAAAGGTGTTTTCCACTAAAACTAATATTAAGAAACAAAAGTTTAGTGAGATAATGATGAGTTTGTAAAATGCCAACAGCTAGTGTACCCATAAAGTATCAGGCTATACAATTATATTAAATACAAGAGGAAGACCCCAATAACGACCTCAATCTCAATGATGGTGGAGTCCAGAACACAAGTGCCAATCAAAAGCTTAATGCCTCTAACATACTTCAGTCTGATGTGCCAAGTGTGTTATCCACCTTGGGTTTTTCTGCGGTTTCAACATCAGGAGTCATCAGGAATCCAATTCATCTCACTGTGGCTACGACAGCAATACAAAGGTTGAATAGCAAATAATCTGCTGGAGGAACTCAATAGGTCAAGGTGTATCAGTAGGAGGAAAGGAAGTGTTGATGTTTAGGGTCAAATCTCTTCATCAGCACTCATGTCCTATTCCATAATGTGGAGTCAGAAATCCTAAGTTATAACTGCTCTAGACATCAAGGTCCGCCAGGACAGATTTTGTTGCTGCATATTCCAGAATCCTCAGTCTCTTCTTGTATATTCAATCACTGGGTATCCCAGAATGAGTGACTCGCCTTCTAGCGCCCAAATCATTTCCACCGTTTACATTGCACAGTTCAAGAGTGAAAATTTCCCCTTACCTAGGTGAGTACAGCTCCAATATTATTTCATACTTTTGAGACTCAAAGCTTCCTATTTACCACCAAAACATATCCACGCTCCACCACCAACACACCTTCATTGTGTACCATCTACAAGGTGCATTGACAATGGAAACTTCCAGACGTTTCTCTTCACTCACTCATCACAAGGACAACAAAGAAAATACCACCAATCCCAGGATCACTTTCATTCAAAGTTCACAATAAATTGTATTGTCAAAGTACATGTATGTCACCATATACAACCCTGAGGTTCATTTCCCTGTGGACAACCTCAGCAAATCTATTGAATAGTAACTATAACAGGATCAATGAAAAATCAACCAGAGTGCAGAAGACAACAAACTCTACAAATACAAATATAAATAAATAGAAATAAATAATGAGAACATGAGATAATGAGATAAAGAGTCCTCAAAGTGAGATCATTGGTTGTGGGAACATTTCAATGATGATGCAAATGAGTGTAGTTATCCTCTTTTATTCAAGAACCTGATAGTTCAGGAGTAGTAACTGGTTTTGAACCAGGTGGTGTGAGTCTTGAGACTCTTGTACCTTCTACCTGATGAGAAGAGAGCATGAAATGGATGATGGGGATCTCACACAACATCTGGGATTACAAGTACAGTATATCACCCATGGATCAAGACTCTAGATCTATAACTATTATGATTTTGGAGGCACCTTCACAAGAAATGCAGTGATGCAATGTGGCATCTCAACTTCTCCAGGAAAAGGAGGAATGGGCAGGTCAGGAATATCCACATCTCATAAATGAAAGATATAAGAACATAAGAAATAGGGGCAGGAGTCGGCCATCTGGTCCATCAAGCTTGCTCCACCATTCAGTAAGATGATGGATGACCTAACCATGGACTCATCTTCACCTACTTGCCTTTCCCCCATAACCCTTAATTCCCCTACCATGTAAAACTCTATCCAACCTCATCTTAAATATACTTACTGAGGTAGCCTCCACTATGTCCCCTATGTCCCCTAGTTCTAGTCTCACCTACCACTGGAAACAACTTTCCTGCCACTATCTTATCTATCCCTTTCATAATTGTACATGTTTCTATAAGATCTCTTCTCATCCTTCTGAATTCTAGCGAGTACAGTTCCAGGTGACTTAATCTCTCCTCATAGTCTAAACCCCCCATCTCTGGGATCAACCTGGTGAACTTCCTCTGCACCACCCCCAAAGCCAATATATCCTTTCTTAAGTAAGGAGACAAGTAAAGAATACTGAAAGTTATAAGAAAGTTTGACATACATTCACTAAAATAGGGCTTGGTTGAAGAAGAAACATAAAACTGTTCCACATGGCCAAGTGGTTAGGGTGTTGGACTAGCGATCTGATGGTCGTGAGGTTGACCCCCAGCCGAGGCAATGCGCTGTGTCTTTGAGCAAGGCACTTAACCACACACTGCTCCAGTCCACCCAGCTGAAAGAGGGTACTGGCAAAAATGCTGGAGGTTAACCTCGCAATAGACTAGCGTCCTATCCAGGGGGGCAGTCTCGTGCTCTCAGTCACTTCACGCCACGGAAACCGGCATAAGCACGGGCCTGATGAGCCTATAAGGCTCGAGACAGACTTTAACTTTAACTAACTTTATTTTAGGTAGGCTTACACTGACTGTTTTAAGTAATTGAGTGGTAGAAAAGAAGAGGAGGTAGATAAAATATTAACTTCTCTAATTATATGACAGCGGGAACTTCCTTATGAAGGATTTACCATAGGTATTCAGGGTGATGAAGGCATTCATCGGTCAGAGCACTGAGTACAGAAGTTGAGAGGTCATGGTGCAGTCGTCCAAGACATTGGTGAGGCTGCACTTAGTGTTGTGTTCATTTTTGGTTGCCCTGCCATAGGAAAGATGTTATTCAACTGGAAGGAGTGAAGAAAAATTGACAACGATGTTGTCAGTTCTTGGGGGACTGAGTGAGAGGGAGAAGTTGAACAGGCTAGGACTTGTCTTTCTTGGAGTATGAGACTGAAGGATGATCTTACAGAAGCATATAAAATCAGGAGGGACATAGAGTAAATAGGGTGAAAGCACCCAGTTTATTTCCAAGGGCTGGGAATTCAAGAACTAGAGCTCATGGCTTTAAGGTGAGAGGGGAAACCTTCTTCACACAGAGGTGATCAGTATGAGAAACAAACTGCCAGAGGAAATGGTTGAAGCAAGTACATCAACAACTTTTTAAAGATAGCTGGACAATTAGATGGGAAAGAATGTTTAGAAGGACGTGCGCTAAACCAGGCAAATGGGACAAACTTAGATGGGCGTCTTGGTCGGCATGGACCAGGTCACCAATTGGGACAGGGGTCCTGTTTCTGTGCTGTCTGACTAGATGACTGCCAGAGAATTGCTAGGAGGTGGAATTTAGAATCAGAATCAGAATAAGGTTTCGTATGACTGGCGCATGTTGTGAAATTTATTGTTATGTGGCAGCATTACAATGCAATACATAAAAATAAAAACATTAAATTACCGTATATATATTTACATTTGTTTATTAGTATATACATACTTACTGTACTTCACAGTTTCTTATACGTATATAAAATAGTTAAATTAAATAAGTAGCGCAAAAAAAATAGTGAGGTAGTGTTCATGGTTTCAATGTCCATTCAAAAATCTGATGGTAGCAGTGAGAAGA
The DNA here is from genome assembly GCF_030028105.1 of Mobula birostris. NCBI lineage: Eukaryota > Metazoa > Chordata > Chondrichthyes > Myliobatiformes > Myliobatidae > Mobula > Mobula birostris. Next base: position 15,917,357 of record NC_092393.1, read on the forward strand.
GAGCATGTCCTGGGCGATGGGGGTCCTTCACGATGGATGCTGCCTTTTTGAGGCATTTCTCCTTGAAGATGTCCTGGATGCTATGGATGCCAGTGTGCATGATGGAGCTGGCTGTGTTCATAGCTTGCTACAACTCCTTTGGATCCTGTACAATAGTCCCCAACCCCACCATACTGGACAGTAATGCAGCCAATTAGAGAGTATTCCATGGTACATCTGTAGAAATTGCAGGGTTAAAGGCAGAGGGAATGTATTAATATTTTGGATTTGATTTGATAGTGAAAGAAGGCAAAACAGGTGAACAGGTACAACAGGAAAAGTGCTCAGACCTACCTGCATCTCTGGAAGGCAAATGTTGCGTGGATTTGTTGGGGTGATTCGGCTTTTCCGCTACAGCAAGGCTTCCCAACCTTGTTTATGCTATGGACTCTTACCATTAACCAAGGGGTCAGTGGACCCCATTGGAAACTCCTGGTCTACAGTACTGCTTATGATTTGCAGGTTACTTTGGCTGAGCAGTATAACACAGAATTTCATGCTGCACATCATAGAATGAGACATCAGTAGAAGCACTCGCCTTAGTTGCAGGGCGGTATATTTTAGCAGAAAGTAGTAGAAGGCAGATGAAAAGGGATCTCACTGCCCGATCCAGCCACAGCCGACCAGGCAATGGTGAGCTTGACCCTGCAGACCGTGAACTCTGTTACCCCTGAAAGACCCCCGTCTGCCCCGAGATTTATGACTGGGTGAACAAGCGGTGACTTTGAGTGTGTAAATTTGCCTGACTGAGTTTCCTCTTACTGCTCTCTCCCTCTCTCTCTTGCTGTCTTGCATTTGGCTAATGTCTACCTTGACAGATGGCAGCAGAAGCAGCTGAGCCCTTAACTCAACAAAAAAAGTTTAATTTACAGTTAACATGATGAAACGGCTGGCCCCTTTGTGCCAAGACAATATTTCATGCTTGCTGTTGAATTTTAATCATGCACTTCAGACCTTGGATTTTTCCATGCAAGTTAGCCGAAGCACTAGAGGCCCAACAACGTTTGATGCAGCAGCAGAGGCAGCAGTACCAGGTCAAATTAATGGAATACTATCTCAATGGACGAAAAAAAAACATACAGCCCCATTCATCTCCAAGCAAAAAGATAAATCTAATTCAAATTAAGTGGAAGCTGGAAGGATGAACTAATCTGCACACTTTGCATCATTTTGACAGAGCTCCATTTACGACGGAGTTTGGCTGCAGCCTCACTGGGATAAACCTATTACCAGGCCTAAGAAAAATGAGCCAACACTCACACATTAAAGTGACAGCAATGAACTTGGCAGTAAAGACCGCAAGAGGAAAATAAATGCAACCTGGTTAAATTCAGCAGACTGCACACACCAAAGAAATAGCAGATTCATTCGTTTTGCTGCAACATGGAGGCACTTTTGACATTTCGGCTCCAATAAAGAATTGGGATGCAAAGCCGATATAAATCCTGCAATTTCATTTAATTCAGAGTCCTGTATTTTCATCAGTCTCCTCAGTGACATAAATAATGATTTGTGCATGGATGTTTGCAATGCAAACAGTTTTCTTGCTGTAATCTTGCCTAACGGCCGTGTAACACTATTTAATTTGTAGAAACGAGGCAAAACTGATGGGAAAACCTGTCGATTGAAACAGATTCAAGTATAATAACCATGATGATGCATGAACAGGAAGTTCATTTTGGCTGTCAAAATATATCCGACTTCCACAAATTCTTTTTAACATTTAGCTTCTTTTCCCAGAAATTTAAAATAGCACCTCAGGAATTTACTTTATTGTTTTAAGTAGAAATTAGGTGAGTTTTTTTTTTGTTCAGACATTTGAAACAAGATTTTAATAACAGATCTAATTTGGTCTATGCCATGTACAATTCCCAAGCTCACATGTGGTTTAATATATTTCTGATATTTGTTTTAGAAATCCATCTCAAACTTTTTGTACAATTATGATCATAGAAGTAATTATTTTAGTGCCTTTCAACAATGTCAATGGGGAGCTCACAATTGTGCTGCTGGAATTGGTTCATGCTATGGTCTTAGGCCTATGGATTTTACTGAAGTAAACCTCTGAGATGAAAGGGACTTCAAAAGAAATAACACAATTTATAAACAGAAAATACTAAAAATGCTCAGCAGATCAAACAACAGCTGTGGAGAGAGAAAGAGTTAATATTACAGGTGTGGAAGACCCTCTTGAGATCTGGGAAAGAGAGGTCAGTTTTGCAGCAGCAGAGAAGGTGAGTAAGGAATGGATAACGTCTCCAATCAGGTGAGTCCAAATGGGTTAATGTGGCAGTTAGAAACAGGTTATGTTTCTTTGTGTTACATGTTGCTTAAATCAGGGCTGTGGGAAGCCATCAGCAGGCTAGATTATACTAATGGAAAGAGGAAAAATTTGAACCAATATCACAGATGACTGACCGGTATGAAGAACCAGTTCTGCTACAGGTGGAGAGAAGGGTTGAAGTGCCTGGAGCTGGCAAATGTTGTACTGAGTCCTGTAGGCTGCAAAATGCTCAGACGAAAGATGGGGTGTTATTTATCATTGAGCTTCATTGCGATAATGCTGGAGGTTACAGACAAAAAGGCCAGAGTGGGGGTTGAATGATGACTTAGAGTGGTGGCAACCAGAAGGTCAGGGCCACTTCTGCAAACTGAATCCGGGTGTTATGCAGAACGATTAGCCGATCTGCATCTGCTTTCTCCAATATGAGCACCAGCGAAGCACATAGATTTGAAACAATCAAGTTAAAAAATCTTTAAGATAGATATTTAAGAGTTCCTCCCATGTTGCTAATGTGTACAGGTTGGCAGGTTGTGGACATGCTGTGCTGGTGACACTTGCAGAATGCCTTCAGCACATCCTTGGACTGTGTTGATTGTTAAAGCAAAAGATGTATTTTAGGGTACGTTCTGATGTTTCGATATACATGTGACAAATAAAACTAAACTTTAGCTAATATTTAAAAAAAAACAAAGTGAATCGCAGCTTATCCAGAGGAACAGTTTAGCCCTGGACAGAGGGAAAATGGGAAGGGAAGAAGTGTTACACTACCCATAGTTGGGTGAGAAGGTACCATAAGACAGGAAGTAGCTGGTATGGATGGAAGAATGGGCCGGGGAGAAATTATTTGAACCTGCTTAAGAAGGAGTGTAGAAGAATGTGTGCGTGACCAACAGCAGAATGTTGTGGCTAGTGAAAATTGAGAAGATGGTCTTTTGAAAAATGATTTGACCTTCTCAGAGCACAGGGACTGTTCACAGTTCTCAATGGCAAGCAGACTTGGAGCATGGGAAGGGGGTAGATAGGCCAGGGGCAAGGGGCCATATAATCTAAGCAGCATTCAGCCACTTACTGTGATGGGTTGCAGTATTTTCATGACCACAGTGACCCTTTGTAAGAGTCCACGTAAACAAGGTGAGAAGCAAGAAGCTTGTGAAGAGGTGTTGCGGTGAGGTGTATTGAATGAATCTGGCACAGGCATTACTGGTGGAGAGCATGACTTTTCAAAAGGATTTTCTTGTCCACAAAGTGTAATCATCACAGAACTGTGAGCAGAATGATTTGAACACAGACTGAGTTGGATGGTTCAAGAGAGAACTGCGTTCCATTGAGGAGGCTGCTCAAAACCTAAGTGGAGCTTAGAGAGAGTATAGTAAGGCAGACTGAAAGTGATCTGGCCAAGTTAAACAGTGACTTTGTGAGTTCATTACTGACAAAAGGAAAGAAGAAATCTCTGCAGTGAGTGAAGTGGGAGTCAGAGTGCCAGATGATATGAAAACAGAGATACTGAGGCGACAGCACTAGGAAGCATCAATGGTAAAGGTTGAGCTTTTGATAGTCAGGAATATATCAAATATGATGAATGATTTTAAGAACTACCGTTATTGATACTTCAAGATATTAGATCTTGTATTAAATTTTACGTAAAAAATTACAGGTTATACCAAGAAGCTGATGACCCTGAATAGGTTAGGCCTTCTATGCACATCTATAAAGACTATTGTAAGACTAGAAGATATATGAGCAGAATTAGGCCATTTGGCCCATTGAGGCTGCTCTGCCATTTCATCATGGCCGATCCATTTTCCCTCTCAGCCCAGTCTCCTGCCTTCTCCCTGTATCCCTCTATGCCCTGACTAATCAAGAATCCAGCAATCTCTGCTTTAAATATAGCCAATTACTTGGCCTCCAAAGCCACCTGTGGCAACAAATTCCACAGATTCACCACTCTCTGGCTAAAGAAATTCTTCCTCATCTCCAATCTAAAAGGGTATCTCTCTATTTTGGGCTGTGTTCTCCGGTGTTAGACTCCCCCAGTACAGGAACCATCCTCTTCTCATCCATTCAACATGCAATGGGTTTCAATCAGATCGCCCTTCATTCTTCTGAATTCCATTGAGTACAGGCTCAGGGTCATCCTCATATGACAAGCCTATCAATCCTGGAATCATTTTTGTAAATCTCCTTTGAATCCTCTCCAATGTCATCACATCCTTTCTTGGATAAGGGGCCTAAAACTGCTCACAATATCCCAAGTGAGGACTCAGCTGCTACACCTGCAGGAAAGAATTAAAGCCAAATGTAGTTGAGGTGCACATGATGACCTGATGCATTGGGCTATTGGTGACTGCAGTGGACTCTCCAGAGATGGCAGTAAAGGATTCATGCAATGAAATTAACATGAAATCCAGTGAATTTATAATTGAGTACAAACTGACAACATATAACATACAGTAGGACAATACAGCACAGGCAAAGGCCCTTCACCCCATACAGTCCGTGCCAGCCATGATGTAAACCCAATCTTAACTGCCTGCACATCATCTTATCCCTTGATTCATATTCATGTACTTGCCCAAATGCCTCTTGTATGTTATATTATCTCTGTTTCTCCCATTACCACTGCAAGCATCCACACTCTTTTAGTAAAAACTTGCCCTGCACATCACCTTCAAGCTTTCCCTCCTCACCTTAAAGCATTAAGGTGAGCTTTAAGCATTAAGGCTCTGCCCTCTGCTATTTGTTACTTCTACGCTGGCAGAAATACTCTGGCTCTCTCCCCAATCTAAGCCTCTCATAATTTAAAAATCTCTACCCTAATCGCCGCTTAGATTCAGACACTCCAGAAAATAGGATCCAAGTTTATCTAACCTCTCCCACTCATGAATATTACCTAATCCAAGCATCCTGGTGTGAACTTCTCCTGCATCCTCTCCAAATCCTTCACTTACTTTTTGCAATGTGACCAGGACTGCATACAATCTCCAAATATGGCCAAAACATAGTTTTAATTTACAACTACACATCAAAGTAATAGATTATATAATATTATGAATGTAAATCATCAGTCATTTATATGGGGTTCTTCTTTTATAACAGACTGTACAATATATAAGTATAAGAACAATTTTGCGAACTGATAGAACTTTGCTATATTGGTGTACCAGAAACTAATGTTTTGTTAAAACTCATTGCTACTGAATAAGGACTGTTCAAGTGATAGTTCTCCCTTTGTTAATTGCTTATACAATTAGTAACAATAAAGAGCATACAGGCATTCCACATGTTTTAGATGTTTTAGAACATAGAGCATAGAACAGTGTAGCACACTAAATGCCCTCCAGCCCCAGATGTTGTGATGAACTATATAAATCTACTTCATGATCAATCTAGCCCTTCCACCTGCACAACCCAAAATCCTCAATTTTTCTTATATCCATGTGCCTATCCAAGAGTCTTTTAAGCGTCCTATTGTATCAGCCTGTAGCACCACCCCCAAGCAGTGCATTCCAGGCACACATGTAAAAACCTACTTCTGATATCTCGAAACTTGCCTCCAGTCATTCTAAATGGATATAGTCTGGAATTAGCCTTTGTCGCTTGGGAAATAAGCACTGGCTGTCCACTCTGTCTATGCCTCGCAAAATCTAATACATCTTTATCCAGTTGTCCTTTGTCCTCTTTTGCTTTAAAATGATAAGCTTTAGCTTGCTCAAACTTTCCACATAAGACATGCTCTCTAATCCAGGCAGCATTCTGGTAAATCTCCTCCGCACCCGCTCTAAAGCTTTCATGTCCTCCCTATAATGAGGCAACCACAAATGAGCAGCACATTCGAAATGTGGTCTAACCAGAGCTTTATAGAGCTGCAATATTACTACAAGGCTCTTGAACTCATTCGTCTAGTATACCATCAGCCTTCTTAACAAGCTTATCAAATTGCACTGTATCTTTCAGGAATATATGGACTTGGACCCTAAAATCCATTTGTTCTATCATATGGATAAAAATCTTGCCATTAACTTTGCACTATCACTTCATGCTTTCCAAATTGAACTCCATCTGCATCTGCCGAAGAGTTTTGGCCCTAAACATCAACTGTACTCTTGTCCGAGATGTTGCCTGGCCTGCTAAGTTCCTCCAGCATTTTGTGTGTGTTGATCAGATTTCCAGCATCTGCAGACTTTCTCGTTTGTGTTTCCATCTGCATCTGCTATTTCTCAGGTCAGCTCTCAATCCTATCCATTTCCCATCGTTATCTATGGCAACTTTCAACACTAACCACAACACCACCGAGCTTTATGTCATTTGCAAACTTACTAACCTATCCAAGTAATTTATAAAAATCTTCTTTGTTCAAGTCGTTTATAAAAATCACAAAGGGCATGGGTCCCAAAACAGATCCCCACAGAATACCACTGGTCACTGACCTCCGGGCAGAATACAATCCATTTACAACCACACCCTGCCTTGTGGACAAGCCAACCCCAAATTCATGCTTTCCAAATTTCTATGGATCCCATGCCCCATGACATTTTAAAGATCCTACCTTGGAGAACATTGTCAAAAACCTTACTAAAATCTATATTCACTTCACCCATCACTCTACCAGCATCAATTAATTTTGTCACCTCCTCATAAAATCAATCAGACTTGTGAGGCACGATCTGCCCTTGACAACACCATGCTGACTATCCCTAATAAAAGAGTGCTTTTCCAAATGCTTGTAAATCCTGCCCTGCAGAATCCTTTCCAATAGTTTGCCAAGCACTGACAAAAGATTCACTAGTCTATAGTTCCCAGAATTTCGATTGTAGTCCTTATAATGTATAAGACAAAGATCACTAATTTTCACACCACCGGCTCCCACTAGACACTGGAATAAAAGGCATGATTTATCTGCTAACAATGCTGTTGAAAGTATTAGAATAGGACCTTTTCCTCTGTAACCACACAGGGAGAAAATCAGGATAAAAATGTTCCATGAGAGCAGAAATAACTGTCGAAGTCACACAGTCTCTATGTAATCAGTGGGGTAGTTGACTGGTTCAGGCTAATAATAATGTGATAAAAATATTCATTCTGAAACATAGAATACTTTTTCTAATGTAAAGCAAATCAACATTGCCTGAGGAAGAGGGTAGTAATTACTTAGGCTGAAAAAGCTGGGAAGGATGTGTGAATCCACTGCCTCTATTTCTGAACATAGTGCTATATTTGACCTGTTCTGCTGATTCACTCTTCAGCTATCTTGTAACTAAACGTCTATGGAGGACAATTTCTAAATTGATGGTACTATATCAATGTAAGCGGTTGTTAAAAACATCTGGTCCACCAATCTGGATTGGCTTCAAATAAGTCTCTCATGAAATACAGCATTCTGTATCCATTGTGGATTGATTAAAGAAAAAACAACATCAACATCTGAATATATTTCTTGTCAGAGAGCAAGGAAAATTTAAACCACAGCATCGAGTAATCGGGAAACTTTCAACTGACTTCAGAAAACAACACCAATGACAGGAGAGATGCTTAGAATTTGATAAGGAGTAGAACTTTGACTCAGACGTGGCCTGGAGAACTTAATCACTCTCCTAATTCAGTAGTAGATGTGTTCTCATAAAGCAAGTGAATGCTTGTCACAGGTAGATTGGAATATTACAATCAAATTAGCTATGATCTCATTAAATGGTGGAGTAAGCAGCATGCTCCTTCTGCTAATGCATTTGTTCATATCTGTTGGTGGTTTCAGAAATCAGAATCAGATTTATCACTCACTTGCATGTGAAGTTTGTCCTTTTTGCAGCAGCAGTGTAAATTAAAGATAAGCTTTATTTGTCACATGTACATCGAAACATCAAAACATGCAGTGCAATTTGTTAATTTGCATCAATGTTGCCAATCTTCCAACACCAACAAAGCATGCCCACAACTCACTAATCCTTAACTATACGTTCATGGAACTTGGGAGATAACCAGAGCACCTGAAGGTAGGTAACCAACATGGTCATGGAGAGAATGTACAACCTTCTAAAAGACTGTAGTGGGAATTGAAACCAGACCTTCTGGTCAATAACACTGTAAAACAAATTTGCAAATTGCTATACTACTGTGCTGCTAATGCTACCGTGCCACTACAGTGCAAAGACATAAATTAATACAAATTACATAAATAAATAACGCAATAATGGAATAATGAGGCAGAGCTTTCAATCTCTTATTGCTACGGTCAGAAGTTACCACCTGTTTCAAAAGGGCAACAATTTTACAGTGCCCAAGAAGAGCAGGATGAGCTGCCTTAACCACTATTGTCCAATAGCACTCATATCTAAGGTGATGGAGTGTTTCGGGAAATTGGTTATGGCTCAAATTAACACCTGTCTCAGCAAGGACCTGGACCCAGTGCAATTAGCCTATCGCCACAATTGGTCTACAGCATATATGGTCTCATTGGCTCTTTATGCATCCTTGGATCACATGGACAATACAACTACCTATGTCAGGATGCTGGTTATTGACTACAGGTCAACATTTAAGACAATTGAGCCTACAGTTCTCATTGTAAAACTCCACAACCTGGGCCTCTGTACCTCCCTCTGCTCTGGATTCTTCACTTCCTAACTGAAAGACCACAATCCGCGTGCATCAGTAATAACATCTTCACTTCACTGACAATCAACACTGCCACGCCTCAGAGAGGTGTGCTTGGCCCACTACTCTACTCTCTCTGTGGAGGGATCAGGTGGAAAGAGTGAATAATTTCAAGTTCCTGGGTGTCAATATCTCTGAGGATCTATCCCGGGCCCAACATATTGAAGCAGTTACAAAGAAGGCATGACAGCAGCTATATTTCATTCAGAGTTTGTGGAAATTTGGTACGTCACCAAAGACACTCACAAATTTCTATAAATATAGCATGTAGAGCATTCTAACTGGCTGCATCACCATCTGCCAAGATCAAAATAAGCTGCAGGGGGTTGTAAACTTAGACAGCTGCAGAATGGATCATGGGCATTAGCCTCCACAGTATCCAGGACATTTTTAAGGTGCAATGCTTCAAAAAGGCAGTATACATTATTAAAGACCCCCATCACCCAGGACATGCTCATTTTCACTGTTACCATCAGGATGGAGATACAGAAGCCTGAAGGCACACACTCAATGATTCAGGAACAGCTTCTTCCCCTCTATCATCCAATTTCTGAATGGACATTGAACCCATGAACAGTACCTCACTACTTTATTTCTATTTTTGCACTACTTATTTAATTTAACATTATATATTAGTAGTTCCAATTCAATAAAATGGCCATATCTCTTAAGATATATGAATAAACATATAGAATTATCAATCACCTAATAGTTTGCTAATTGTCAGGTTTCGGTGAGACTCAAGTGCAGACCAATGAATACTTTTTCACCAGGATTTATTAGGGAGCACAAAGGCAACCGTCTTTCAAAAACAGAAGGCAGGCACGAATCTGAAATGGCAGGCAGAGGTCTTAACCAGGAAAGGCAGTCAGGCGAGGGCAGACAATCCAGAACGCACAGGCAAAAATCAGGTCCAAGAACGGGCAAAATCCAAAACACAGAATCAGGCAAAATCGCTTGGCAGAGGTCGCAATGACAGGCTGGAACGACACAGGTCAGAACTGGGACGAACTGGCAGAGGATACTACTCAAGGTGGGGTTTAAATGGACAGGGTAATGAGTGAAAATTAGAAACAGCTGGGTGCAAATGAGGAGACAAGCAGGTAATTGGAGGAAGTCCAAAAAGGAAAGGGGCTGGGCCAGAACCCACATGGCCAGGAGAAAGAAAACACAAATTAAAGACTGTCGTGATCCAGAGCTACCAGCAGAGGCCCTTTGACCCAGTGTTCAGGCCGGATCCTTAACGCCAATATAGAGAAAGAATCATCTCAGTGTATATGTCAGCGTTCCTTAAAGCACAGAAGTCTGTTCAGCATTTTAAATCTGTTTCAACTCTTAGAGCAATCCCTTTAATCTACACCCCCACTTCTCTGTAATCTTATGTCTCATGAGTGTCCATTAATACCTCCAATTCTCTCGTCTGCCATCTATACCTGGGATTAATTAGAGGTGTTTATTTGAGTAACAACATAACAATTTGAAGTGTAGCCACTTGTAGAATGCAGGAGTGGATTTCAAAATGCTGAAAACATACCAAAACCTATTGACCCATCCGTATGTGAGGATCGTTACTGCCTTCCGATATGGAGTGAGGGAGAATAGAATACTTGAACCTCCATTGTGATTCTGGCTGGAGATCTGCTTGGCAATACACCAAATTGTATGACTAAGCTACTCAACTGGTTACCAAAGCAAAATGTAATTTGTTGCCCCTTATAGAACGACACAGCAATTCCATCCAAGTGTTAATTAAAAAGGTGTCCAATGGACCATTTAATGCTGTAATATCAATGAAATTTTGGACAGAATTCAAACCACATAAAATCACTTATACTGAGTGATGTAATAGGAGTGATAAGGAGCAGAGATTATTAAAATGGTTCAAATGGTTTAACTTATTATCGGAAAATACATACAGTATACAACCTGGCTTTTTTATTCATCACAGACATCTACAAAACAAGAAACCCCAAAGAATGAATAAAGGTAACATCAGAAACCCTCCCATGTGCAAGTAACAGCAGAAGCATTGAAATGTCCCCTCCCCCACCCCATTACACCAGCAGAAGTACAACTTCTTCATACAAGCAAGATAATAACCTCCAAACAGACTCCATAATCCAGCACTTTAGTATCGTAGACAGGATCTCTCTCATCAGCGAGGCAGACAGAGACGGCTCCTATAGCAACAAGAGCATGAGACCAGCAGCTTGATGTTCCGATATCACAATCTTCTGTGATGCAACTCCAAGCCCCCCTGACTCGGGCACCAACAGGCTCTCACCCTCCATCAAGAGGGAGGGAGTGGGAGCAGCAGAGAGGGATTGCTCAGTTCAGTGGGAAATTCCACACCGATGTGAGGTGTACAGGCACACTTCAAGATGCAGCAGTGTTTGTCTAGATTGAGCCTAGCTGAACTAATTAAGTGAAAAGATTGCGGAATAGCTGTTTTCCAATGGAAATTAGATATACTAGAGAACACACATTTGGAGAGTAGGGGTGTTTCGGAAGAGGAAAAGCTGGGTGCAGTTAGGTTGTTCTTACTAACAGCCAGCATGGGAATACTTATATTATCCGGCAACATAGAAAGAGCTTAGAGTGTGACAAGTGTCCTTGATGAGGATGGCTTGGACCCAAATGCTGCAGTATCTGAGGCTGGGATCGAGACAGAGTCTTAAACATGATCAAGAAACTGAACACAAAACAAACACTGCAAGATTTATGCCACCGGGTTTACTTTCCTCAGGGTCATAAAGGGACCAATCAACTTGTGCTCCAGCTTTCTAGATTCCACTGGGAGAGGCAAATCATGAGTGGACAGCCAGACCTGTTGCCCAGGCTGTAACTTGGGTCATGGTCTTCTCCTTTGGTTTGCCTTGGCCTCCGCTCGCTGGGTAGAGGCTAACAAAACATCTCTTGCCCTCACCCATTTTTCCTTGCGTCTTTGGACAAAATCTTCTGCAGCAGGGACCCCAACTTTGGCTTCTTGTTCTGGAAAGAGAGGTGGAGGTTAACCAAACTGCACTCAAATCGTGACATCCCATATGCTGAATGCTGTAAGGGTATTCTAAATCCTGTTTGGTCCACTCCGCCCAGCCATTGAACTGCGGGTGAAACTCAAAGGAAAGGCTTGCTGTTGCCCTTGTCAGTTTACAGAAAGCCTTCCAGAAATGTGATGAGAATTGTGGACTACGATCTGAGACAATGTCCACTGGGAATCCATGGACCATGAAGACCTGATCCAGGAGAATCTCGGCTGTCTCCAGTGCGGAAATTAGCTTCTCCAAGGCAATGAACTTGCAGGCTTTTGAAAACCGATCGACAACTACCATGATGAGTGATTTCCCCTCGAATGGTGAGAGATCGATGACAAAATCCATGGAGATGTGTGCCCAAGGTTTTTTTGAAGCAGATAGGGGGTGGAGGAGTCCTTGAGGTCACATATGAGGCACCCTGTCCTGGGCGCACAACTTGCATGCCTGCATGTTCCACCAAACTTCTCTCATCATTCCAGGCCACCACTACCTCCTCTTGATAAACTCAAGGGTTTCTGGCAATCCTTGGCTCTGCAGTCATTCGTGTCGCCATTGCAGCACCTGGGACTGGATGGAACTTGGGACGAAAAGCTTTCTGTTTTCAGAAGGCTTCCCTTGCACTTGGGCCTTGTGAACAAGAGTGCTGATTCATAAATGAATTGGTGCTACCACTCCGGTTTGGGGCAAAATGGTGGTAGGCTGCTCCTCTGATTCCGGTGTGTCAAACTGGTAGGTTAAGTCATCAGGCTTCTGGATCTTAGACCCCAGTTGATAGGTCAGACTGAAATTAAACCGGTTAAGAAACAAAGACCACCTAGCCTATCTGGAATTCAGCATCTTGGGCTCCTGAATATAGGGCAGGTTCTCATGGTCAGTTCAAATGATAAAAAAGTTCTTGGCCTCCTCCAGCCAGTGGTGCCATTCCTCCCAAGCAAGCTTGCTTGCAAGAGCCTTGCGATTCCCGAAGTCATAGTTTCTCTCTGCTGAGGATAGCCACCTGGAGAAGAATGCACCTGGGTGCAGTTTACTGCCAGAAGCTGAACACTGAGACAAGATGTCACCTACTCTGATGTCTGAGGTGCCCACCTCCACGATGAAGGAAAGGTCCAGGGTTAGGAAAAATCAAGATGGGAGCCAATGTGAAATGCTGTTACAGCTTTGCAAAAGGAGCCTCCAGACAATGGCTTGCGGATCTTTTAGAGCTGTCAGTGGAGCTGCCACCGAGCTGAAGTTCCTGATTGAACTTCCAGTAGAAGTTAGCAAGAACCAGGAATCATTGGACCTGTTTGATAGTGGGTGGTGGTGACCAGCCTCTGTCTGCCTGGGTCTTGGTTGGGTCCATCTCAAGATTACCATTAGAGATGATGAAACTCAAAAATGAAGCAGTCGTCATATGAAACTCCGGCTTCTCCAACTTGACGTAAAGTCCATGGTCTAGTAGTCTCTGTAAAATGTCCCTGACGTGAGTGATGTGCTCCTTCATGGACTTCGAGGAGATTAGGATATCACCCAAGTTGACGAAGGCATACTTATGGAGAGTACCCTGGAGCACAGTGTTTATAAAGACTTAGAAAATGGCTGGGGCATCCGCAAGAGCGAAGGACATAGGCTGGTACCTGTAGTGCCCTGTCAGCCTATTGAATGCCATCTTCCACTCATTACCCTCTTTGATACCAACCAGACTGTAGGCACTCCGGAGGTCTAATTTTGTGAATACCCTCACCCCCTGGAGAATCTCGAAAGTGGTATTCTTAAGAGGAAGGGAGTAACAATTCTTGGTAGTTATCCAGTTTTATCCCCTGTAATCAATGCATGGCCACAGGCTCCCATTTTCCTTTGTGTGAAGAAAACTCTTGCACTGGCGGGTGAGGTAGAGAGCTGAATGGAGTTTGTGGCAGAGGTTCCTTTATAAACTCCTCCATGATGCTTCTCTCTGGGCCTGAAAGTGCCTAAGACCGTAAGATATACGAGCGGAAGTAGGCAATTTGGCCCATCGAGTCTGCTCCGCTATTCAATCATGGGCTAATCCAATTCTTCCAGTTATCCCCACTCCCCTGCCTTCTCCCCATACCCTTTGATGCCCTGGCTAATTAAGAACCTATCTACCTTTGCCTTAAATGAACCCAGTGACTTAGCCTCCACAGCTGCTCCTGGCAACAAATTCCACAGATTTACCATCCTCTGACTAAAGTAATTTCTTTGCATCGCTGTTCTAAATGGACATCCTTCAATCCTGAAGTCATGCTCTTTTGACCTAGACTCCCCTACCATGGGAAATAACGTTGCCATATCTAATCCGTTCAGGTCTTTTAACATTTGGAATGTTTCTATGAGATCCCCTTTCATTCTCCTGCACTCCAGGGAATTCAGCCCAAGAGCTGCCAGACGTTCCTCATACAATAACCCTTTCATTCCTGGAATCATTCTCGTGAATCTTCTCTGAACCCTCTCCAACGTCAGTATATCCTTTCAAAAATAAGGAGCCCAGAACTGCACACAATACTCCAAATGTGGTCTCATACGTGCCTTATAGAACCTCAACATAACATCCCTGCTCTTATATTCTATACCTCTAGAATTGAATGCCAATATTACATTTGCCTTCTTCACCACCAACTCAACCTGGAGGTTAACCTTTCGGATGTCCTGCACAAGGACTCCCAAGTTCCTTTGCATCTCTGTAATTTGAGTTCTTTCCCCACTTAAATAATAGTCTACCCATTTATTTCTTCCACCAAAATGCATGACCATACACTTTCCAACATTGTATTTCATTTGCCACTTCTTTGCCCATTCCCCTAAACTATCTAAGTCTCTTTGCAGGCTCTCTGTTTCCTCAACGCTCCTCCATCCATTCTTGTAACATCGGCAAATTTATCCACAAATCCATTAATCTCATAGTCCAAATCATTGATTTACATCATAAAAAGCAGCGGTCCCAACACCGACTCCTGAGGAACTCCACTGGTATCTAACAGCCAACAGCACTGCAGATGACAAGGACCGGGGATCAGTTCTATGGCACAGTCACAGGGTCAGTGTGCTGGAAGAGTCAGGAAGCAAAGAAAACCATGGTACCCGTTCTAAGGAAACAGCAAACCCAGCGTGTAAAATAAAACAAGTTTCACAACCAGCAACAAAAAAAAACAAACAATAAAACACAGGACATAAAACACAAAATCAAAACAGTCCAGGCCTGTTCAGTTCAGCTCAGTTTTCGATATATGCGGGTTGCCCCAAAATAGCAAGAAATAGACTGACCATAAACTGTAAACTCATCATAATGGGAACTGCAGAGTCCAATCAACAAACTGTATTGATTAAACCTTGCCCAAGAATCCTGGCACCTTCCTCAGACTGCATCGAGGGAGAGATAGACCATTCAAACACAGAGATCTTCCTTAGACCATTCAAACACAGAGATCTTCCTTCAGGAGCAACAAACGGGAGGGAGAGGGAACCAGTCCTACACAGTCAACCTTCCTCTGGCAGCAGTGACTGAGAGGCTGGTAGATGGTGCTGAACATTCTCTTGCCTTCCACACTCACCTCGATGAGTTCAATCTTGTTCAGTGCTTTATTCAGTGAGAAATTGAATCGATCATGAACCCACGCCCTGTCTCCAGGCTTCTTGGCCTCGAGGCTGCACAAGTGTTTCAAAGCCTCCCAGAACACCCTCGGAGACAGCAAAGCACCAGGTCGCTCAATTGGTCAAAGCTGGTTTCCATGATGTGCCACGCTGTGTCCACAACTCTCTGCAGTTTCATTCCGTCATGGGCAGAGCAGTTGCCGAATCAAACTCTGATACTTTCAGGCAGGATAAGTTCAATGGGGAATGTATAAACATGAAAGTATCACTTCGATAAGTAAATAGATTATTTTTTAAAATGTGGTCTCAAGGAGAACATACTAACCCGGTTCAGATAGCACTGTATGTCAGGGTGGAGCCTGGATTACTGAACTGGTGAGATAGCAGAACTACCAGCTGTGGCTGATATTTTCCCCAAGCTCCAAGGTTATCAGTTCACTGGAATGCAATGCAGTCTGCAATAATATTTCATATTTTCTTACAACATCGAAAGATGTAATTTGGCCCATTAAGTCAATGCTAGCTCTCAGAGTATTTCCATCATTCCAAGTCCACCACTTGTTTCCCTATAACCTTTTCTCTCACAGATGCCCATCAGCTTCCCCAGTTCTCACACTGAACACCCACACGGGCATTTACTGTAGCTACCTTATCCATCACACTGAAGTTCTTTCAAAATGGGAGAAAACAGGATCACTGGCAAATTCCTGCTCGGCTAGAGGGAGAATGTGCAAACTCCAGGTAGTATCAGAGGATTAAGTTTAGGCTTCAATGTGGCACCACTGTATTGCCAATAACGATAATGTTCACAAGAATTATGGAATTGTTGTTAAAAACTCTACCAGGCTCACCATTGTCATACGGGGAAGAAATTTGACATTCTTTTCAAGTCTGGTCTATATGTGACCTCAGAACCTGTCGAGGGCCTTACACGCTTCTCAGTTGCAACAATATAACCATGTTCAGACATGGTTCAAGACAACAGATCATCACAACTTCCTTGAGGGCAATTTGCCCAGCAGAACATGGGATGAAGTGAGGGTAGATGGAAAGCTCAGCTGAGTGAGAAGGTAACAGAGTGCCTCAAATTCTCAGCTTCCCTACATGCTGCCTTCATCTGCAGCAAATGTGGCCAAGACACTCTAATATGATGGGACTCCTCAACCTCTGCATGAAGTTGACCAGCAAAGGCCAAAGCCATCACTTGCTGCTGAACAGAAGAGGTAGGAGGAATGTGGTTCCTTTAATAGTGAAAGGAAAAACAATCAATCTTTTTCAATAGTATTGGGCTCACTGACCAGAAAGTTCTAAACTCAAACAAAGACCTTAAGCCCTGTTCGAAATAAATAGTCATAAGTCCTCTCATGAAAGGGAGATTATATGTAACTAATGAATCTTCAAAGACGAGTTTATGTCCCTCTTTATCCTCCATGGCGTTTAGCTGCCAATGCCCACTATTTGAGTGGTGGGCTCCCTCTCTCAACCAAGGAGAAGATATTTCCACCTGACAAAGTAACTTAAGACATAGTACATTTATTTTGTGTGATACATATTTTAATCCAAACAACATTCTTAAAACACATTTAAAACACACAGAGGATATCTATCTAAAACATTTTCAAATTACAAACCATTTCCAAAACACAACAGATTTCTAAAACAAAGGTACAATCTTATAAACTAAAAATACATTCCAATGATGCAGAAAACAAATTGTCCATTGCAGAAACTGAAGCCAGAGGAATGGATTGTAGTTCACCCCATGTTTCTTTGATGCTTATTAATGTTCCTTACCCCATTCCGAATAAGCCTGAACTGTTCTCTATATTTATACACTTCTTCTGCCACCTGAGTCACTTCACACACATACAATATCTCTCAGATACCCTTTTTTAACATAAAAGGTTTAAGAACTTTTTGGAGTCATAGTTCAAAGCCTGCTTCCTTGAGTACATAAAATTCCTAACATAGCTCAGTTATTAATATACTAAGCTATATTATCCATTTGGTCTGCAAGCTTCCTTGAACATAAGCAACATAGCCAGCAGTTTGTTTTGAAACCAGCCAAATTGAATAACCCATTGTCATAAATTGCACCTTGAACAGTAATAAACCAGGTCTTACAGGCCAGCAGTCTGCTTTTTGACAGAGCTGGTTTTTAAAGCTGTGTTTTTGAACTTCAAACTGATTATTGCTTGCCAATTACATTTTAAGAACTGAAGACAGTCTCCCATTTATGACCTGAAGCTAAACAAAGCCTATCGCTGGAAGCTTACTCATATCTGTTTGAGCTTACAATGGCAGCTACTGTGCTTAGAAAGCAAGCTTTGCAAAAAAAAAACAAGAAACCCGTTGGCCCAGAAAGCAAATATCCGTCACACATCTGACCACTGCTTCTTTGCCCTGCTGCATATGTGTTTAATGTTGTAAGAAAATATGACATTCTCTGAATTCAAAAACACAAGATATTCCACAGATGCTGGAAATCCTGAATCAGAATTAGAATCAGGTTCACTATCACCGATATGTGTCGGGAAATTTGCTAACTTAGCAGCAGCATTTCAGAAGAAGAAGAAGAAGAAGAAGAGTCAATCAATCAATCAATCAATTATAGAAAATGCATATTGAATAGATTAAAAATCATACAAAAACAGAAATAATATATATTAAAAAAGTGAAGTAGTGTCCAAGAGTTCAATATCCATTTAGGAATTGGATGGCAGAGGGGAAGAAGCTGTTCCTGAATTGCTGAGTGTGTGCCTTCAGGCTTCTGTTCCTCCTTCCTGACGGTAACAGTGAGAAAAAGGCATGCCCTGGGTGCTGGGGGTCCTTAGTAATGGACACTACCTTTCTGAGACACCGCTCCTTGAAGGTGTCCTGGGTACTTTGTAGGCTAGTATCCAATATGGAGCAGACTAAATTTACGACCCTCTGCAGCTTCTTTCAGTCCTGTGCAGAAGCAGCCCCCCCACCCTCCTCCATACCAGACAGTGATGCCGCCTGTTGAAATGTTCTCCATGGTACATCTATAGAATTGTTTGAGTGTTTTTGTTGACATACCAAATCTCTTCAAACTCCTAATGAAGTATAGACACGGTCTTGCCTTCTTTATTGCTGCATCGATATGTTAGGACCAGGTTAGGTCCTCAGAGGTCTTGACACCCAGGAACTTGAAACTGCTCACTCTCTCCACTTCTGATCCCCTCTATCAGGATTGATATGTGTTTTTTTCATCTTACCCTTCCTGAAGTCCACAGTCAGCTCTTTCATCTTACTGACGTTGAGTGCAAGGTTGTTGCTGTGGCACCACTCCACTAGTTGACATATCTCACTACTGTACGTCCTCTCATCACCACCTGAGATTCTACCAACAATGGTTGTATCATCAGCAAATTTACAGTTGGTATTTGAGCTATACCTAGCCACACAGTCATAGGTATAGAGAGAGTAGAGCAGTGGGCTAAGCACATACCCCTGAGATGCACCAGTGTTGATTGTCAGCGTGGAGGAATATTATCACCAGTCCACACAGATAGCGGTCTTCTAGTTAGGAAGTCGAGGATCCAATTGTAGAGGGAGGTACAGAGTCCCAGGTTCTATAACTCACCTGTATCTTCTCTATTGCTGCTTTTGCCTGTAACATTGTGGGAGGATTGTGGGAATGATCGTGTTAAATTCTGAGCTATAGTTATGAACAGCATCCTGACATAGGTGTTTGTATTGTCCAGGTGGTCTAAGGCCTTGTGAAGAGCCATTGAGATTGCATCTACCATTGACCTATTGTGGCAATAGGCAAATTGCAGTGAGTCCAGATCCTTGCTGAGGCAGGAGTTCAGTTTAGTCATGACCAACTTCTCAAAGCATTTCATCACTGTAGATGTGAGTGCTACAGGACAATAGTCATTAAAACAGTTCACATTATTCTTCTTAGGCACTGGTATAATTGTTGCCTTTTTGAAGCAAGTGGGAACTTCCGCCCGTAGCAGTGAGAGATTGAATGTCCTTGAATACTCCCGCCAATTGCTTGGCACGACTTTTCAGAGCCTTACCAGGTACTCCGTTGGGGCTTCCACCTTGCAAGGGTTCACCCTCTTGAAAGGCAGCTTAACATCGGCCTTTGAGACAGAGGTCACAGGGTCACTGGGTGCAGAAGGGATCTTCACAGCTGTAGTTGTATTCTCCCTTTCAAAGTGGGGATGGCAGGCATTGAGTTCATCTGGTAATGAAGCATCCTTGCCATTCATGCTATTGTGTTTCGCTTTGTAGGAAGTGATGTCTTGCAAACCCTGCCAGAGCTGTCGTACATCCAATGTCACCACCAACCTTCTTCGAAAGCATCTCTTCGCCCTTGAAATAGCTCTGTACAAATCATACCTGGTTTTCTGGTTGTTGTACCAATTACGTATTATTATCAATTTAAGTTTCATAACAGTCATAGTGGGTTTTGGCCCTGGAGTCTTTAGCTGGAGTCTCTGGATTGCTTACAAAATCATGTTAATGGAAGTGCTCTGCAGCATTGATGAGGAGCAAAGTAGACTTTCACTTCGGGGGCAATTTATGGGAACTGGAAAAGTTTGAAAGACTCTTTTTTCTCCGTAAGAAGGTGGTGATGAGCATTGACACTGCTGCGTAAAAGCTCAAAAAAGATTAAATAGTAATGTAGTTTGCCAAAGAATAGCTGGTTAACTTACACTTTCTCAGAAGCAAATTGAGATATATTTTTGTCTTTTTCAACCCAATAAATCTGCAGCCTTGAAAATGGAACTCCTCTTATGTAGCCAGTGATGCAAGTCTTCCTCAGTCAGTGCACAAATGCCTGCTGATTGTGGTTATGGAAGGTTCGTTCTGGCATGGATTGTGCACAGAACTGCTTGCAGCTCTGCTTAGGCATGTTATTCCCCAGTCTCTGGAGACTGACTGTTTTAAAAAGCGGAGTCAACATCATTGATTTTTAAAAATGATTTTTTAAAAAGTGGAACACAAACATGACAGCCTGCCAAGTATCTTGAAGCAAAAACTTATTGTCCTTTGTTCAATTATTTCAGTTTGAGCCATTAAACATTATTCTGGATACGAGGTGCAATCTCCATTT
The DNA here is from genome assembly GCF_030028105.1 of Mobula birostris. NCBI lineage: Eukaryota > Metazoa > Chordata > Chondrichthyes > Myliobatiformes > Myliobatidae > Mobula > Mobula birostris. Next base: position 15,938,043 of record NC_092393.1, read on the forward strand.
AGTCCCTTTTTCCCACTAAAACTAATCCCAGCTGGGAAATTGTTCTCAGACACATGTCTCACAATGTTGAGATTTAACATTTTACTAATTTAATTAGTTTCTCACTCCACAGATGCTGCCTGACTCTTTGAGCCTTTCCTGCTTTTTCTGTTTTCACTTCTGATTTCCAGCATTTGCTATTGTTGTGATGTTCAGCCTTGGGACTGCAACTCCAAGAGATCCAGGCACTAGCTAACAGTAAAGGCAAGGTGCTCATGGACTGGAAGTTCCAACATATGGAGGAGACCAGAGCACTTGAAAGCATCTATATGGTCAGAAGAGTGCGCAAACTCTGCACTGCAACAGAGGCCAGGATTGAACAAGGCTCACACTGCTTCATCACTCTGTCATTGTTAGTCATGATGTTGACAAAAGTCATAACCCTAAAGAGGTGTGTAGGATTCTGATATAGATAAAGTGAATACACACAGTATTTTTTCGCAGGGAAAAAGGAATCAAAACATTTGAAAACGTATGTAGATAGAAAAGATTTACCTGGCTATGGGAAAGATGGGCAAATAAGTCCTATTTAGAGAGGCATCTTGATGGGTTGAGCCAATGGGCCTGTTTCTGTCCTATATTATTCTGTGATTGTGGCTCAAGGACAATGAAACAAATGAGTAGTGATGTCTAACACATGGCTGGAAAGGGACAAGCAACTGGTTGATAATAAAACAGCATTGTAGAGTCTTCAACACTGCCAAAGCTTTCTATGGCTGAAGACCCAAGGACCTAATCTTAGTTCTGATGCTTCTGTACCTTCTTTCTGACAGTTGTGGGTCAAAGATATTGTGGGATGGATGTCAGGGATCATCAACAATGGTTCAGGCCCTTTGTCTGTGAGGCTTCTGGTAAATGTCATAAATAGTGGGGAGGATGACCACAGTGACTCTCTTGGCAGTTTTTAACTACCCTCTGTTGGCTCTGCTGTCCGATGCGTTGCAGTTTTGTACCACTCCAGACAGACTCTTGGTGATGCTCCTACAGAAAGTTGTTAGAATGGTGGTGGGGAGTCTTGCATGTTTCAAGCTTCTTAGAAAGTATAAACACTGCTGTGCCTTCTTGATTAGTGAGAAGTGTTGGGCGCCCAGGTTAGATCATCTATTACATGATCACCAAGGAATTTTGTGCTCTTCACTCTCTCCATGGCAGACCTATTGACGTGCAATAGAGAGTGGTCAACCAGTGCCCTCCTGAAGTTCACGATCACCTCTTTTGTTTTGTTCATGTTGAAACTCAGGTTGTTGTTCTCACACCATTTGACAAGCCTGTCTACCTCCTCACTGTATGCCAGCTTGAAGCAATCTCTCCATTCTCTTCTGACTCTCTTATTAACAAGTCGTCTTCACCCACATAAACTGCCGCTCACTGTTTTTTTCGGGTATGATTCTCTGTAAACTTTGAAGACTATTGTGTGTGAAACTTCCAAGAGTTCAGCAGTTTCTGAGATACTCAAACCATCCAGTGTGGCACTAACAATCGTTCCACAGACAAAGTCACTTAGATCCCATTTTCTTCCCCATTCTGATGCTGGCTCTGGACAACAACTGAACTTCTTGACCATGTTTGCATGCTTTCATGCATTGAGTTGCTGCCTCATGATCAGGTAATTAGGTATCTGCATTAACAAGCAGGTGTAAAAGTGCACCTAATAAAGTGGCCACTGAACATATGACGTCTACTGTTCAGGAGATATGACATCTTTTATTTTCACATAACTGTAGATGACAAATAATCATTCACTAATATTTTCACTGATCAAGGACTCCGATTAGGAAAAGCCTTACAGTCGCTACTTGATCCTTAGCAATACATTGACAGGATTTAAAGGAATATTTTCTGCTTGGTGAGTGACTTTCATTTACATTAGTTCCACGTGAATGAACATTTCTGCACTAGGTGGGTCGGACTCCAGCACTCATATCACATGTATGTTTGTGGTTGTCTGTTCCGCAACATTGGACAGCTGAAGGTTTTTTATTCATTAAATTCATTCTCTGCAAATTGTTGTTAATAACGCATAGTTTGAATGCTGCTGTCCCTGTTCTGATTCAGCAAGATGTCAAATGTAAAGAATGCATTGATGGAAGGTGACAGGCAGAGCAATGCTGATTCATGTACCTTTAGTAACAGGGAATTATTTACCAACCCCAACAGAGAGATAGCAATTTGATGCATCAAAAATCAAATTTATTCATTTCATAAATGTAGAATGACCTGCCAACTGTTCTCCAAATTCTCTGCTTTCGTTTCAGTTACTGTCTACAATTACTTTTGCTTTTGAGTTTGATCCCACTCAACCTTGGTGAATGTCTCACTTTGCCTGACGATAACTGCTTACGATTTTGTACTGGGACGAATAAAGTGGAGGCACAAGAGCGATTCCATCAATGTTTGTTGCTCTGGGAGACACCGCAACACAAGCAGCTACAGAATTATTTTCAAGAAAATATTCTCACTGTTGACTTAATTATATGATTTAAATTCACTATTTATCAACATATATTGATGCTGTTTCCTGTCTTAGAACTATTTACGGTTATACATTTTAAACACCGAATTGTTAACCAGTTTTAGATAAATACACAGATAGATACTTTATTGACCCCAAAAGAAATTATAGTGTCACAGTTGCATTACAAGTGCACTGATATACAAAAAATAGAAAAGAAGTAAGAAAGAACAAAAAATAAGTCACCTCAAACAGTCTAACAGGAAGGATCATCATTTCCCCAGCTATAAGTTGACTCATTATCAAGCCTAATGACTGAGGGTAAGAATGACCTCATATAACGCTGTTTGGAGCAGCACAGTTGTCTTAGCCTATTATTAAAGTGCGAAGGTGGCACGCAGAGGTGAGAAACATTGCCCAGAATTGCCCGGATTTTCCACAATGTCCTTTGTTCTGCCGCAGCAGCCAGTGTGTCCAGAGACTTGTCACACTGGAAACTGAGAGCACCATGTGACCTCAGTGCCTGGTACTGGTAGGTCGTCTGATAAATGAATTGTTACACAGAATGACAATTGATGGATATTTGATTTTGAAACAGAGGTAGTGTAATAATTATGTATAACTTTAATCTTTGTATTGTATGATTTTGAATTGAAAGATAAGGCTTATCAAATTGAAAAGTTCATCTAAGAGATAAGAAAATTTTGGAAACAAGCTAATTGAAATATAATAAAAGATAGGCAGAGAATTGAATGTAGGACTAAATCAACAAAAAAAAATAGAGCGTAAGAACTTCTGGAATACTTAGAAAGTATCAAAAATAGACATTTTTTCCCTTAGTAAACAAAAGAATTAGTAATAATTAATAAAGAAACAGGAGCAAAATTAAACAAGTACTTTGCAACTTCTTTACAGCGAAAGACACTAAAAACATACTCTCGGTCAGCGGTCCCCAACCACCGGGCCGCGGACCGGTACCGGGCCGCAAAGCATGTGCTACCGGGCCATGAGGAAACGATATGACTTGGCGATATGAGTCAGCTGCACACTTCCTCATTCCCTGTCACAGCCACTGTTTATCTTAAACACATGCGAGGTCATTACGCGCGCGTCACCTGTATCAACGCGGGAAGGAGATCAACTCCTTGAGCTTGCAAATGACGGCGGACTGAAAAGTATGTTTGACATAACATCTCTGCCGGTATTCTGGATCAAAGTCAAGACTAAATATCCTGAGATAGCCACGAAAGCACTGAAAACGTTGCTTCCATTTCCAGCATTTTTCTGCGAAGCAGAGTTTTCTGCAATGAATGCAATGAAAACTAAATTGCGGAATAGACTGGACATAAGGAACCCCCTTCGAGTATCACTGTCTCCCATCACCCTTCTATAGGACCGTGTGGCTGCAGGAAACCAAACCCAGGGCTCCCACTGATTCAGCGATATTGGTATGTTGCAATGATTTTATATGTTCATACCGGGAACATATGTGCTGTGTGTTTAATATCCAAACGTTACGTAAAACGTTATGATGCTGTTGACTTACTTATATAACCATATAACAATTACAGCACGGAAATAGGCGATCTCGGCCCTTCTAGTCCGTGCCGAACGCTACTCTCACCAAGTCCCACCGACCTGCACTCAGCCCATAACCCTCCATTCCTTTCTTGTCCATATACCTATTCAATTTTTCTTTAAATGATAATATCGAACCTGTTTCTGCCACTTCTACTGGAAGTTCGTTCAACACTTACCTCAAGCTCCCCGTCCTCCCCTGATAATTGACTTATCACTATATTCATGCAAGGAAAATATGCGCTGTGTGCTTAATATTAAATTTGTTAGATAAACACTTTTAGAAATGAAATTGAGTGTATTAGCCACTTGTCACCTATATTCCGGTCGTGATTAATCCCACCGAACAGAATCGCTAAAAAGTATTTGCAGAAAAAAAAATCGGCAGGTACACGCAGGGGCGGGTCACGCATGCGCACTGGTGCCCGCGCAAGGCTTCATGGTCATTGTAGTCTTTCTCTGGGTAAACACAACGTATTTGACTGCTACTCTTGTCCGTTGGCAACCCTACCCACCCCCACCGGCTTGGCCAGTCCGCAAGAATTTTGTCAATATTAAACCGGTCCGCAGTGCAAAAAAGGTTGGGGACCCCTGCTCTAGGTCGATAACCAAGATGAAAAGAAAAGCAAACAATTAACAATATTGATCTCTTTAGAGAAAAAATACACTAAGCAATTGAATGAAAGAGTTACTAATCCCTTAAACTTATGGTCTACATTTGAGCAATCAAAATAAAGTGTCTGCAGACATAATAAATGAGAGGGAACTTGATGATGGTGAGGACAATGAGTGAGGTTGATGTTCTGGAGCATGCTGATATTAAGGGAGAGGAGGTGTTGGAGTTGTTAAGATACATTAGGACAGGTAAGTCCCTGGGGCCTGATGGAATATTCCCCAAGCTGCTCCACGAGGCGAGAGAAGAGATTGCTGAGCCTCTGGCTAGGATCTTTATGTCCTCGTTGTCCACGGGAATGATACCGGAAGATTGGAGGGAGACGAATGTTGTTCCCTTGTTCAAAAAAGGTAGTAGGGATAGTCCGGGTAATTATAGACCACTGAGCCTTACATCTGTGGTGGGAAAGCTGTTGGAAAAGATTCTTAGAGATAGGATCTATAGGCATTTAGAGAATCATGGTCTGATCAGGGACAGTCAGCATGGCTTTGTGAAGGGCAGATCATGTCTAACAAGCCTGATAGAGTTCTTTGAGGAGGTGACCAGGCATATAGATGAGAGTAGTGCAGTGGATGTGATCTATATGGAGTTTAGTAAGGCATTTGACAAGGTTCCACACAGTAGGCTTATTCAGAAAGTTAGAAGGCATGGGATCCAGGGAAGTTTGGCCAGGTGGATTCAGAATTGGCTTGCCTGCAAAAGGCAGAGGGTGGTGGTGGAGGGAGTACATTCAGATTGGAGGATTGTGACTAGTGGTGTCCCACAAGGATCTGTTCTGGGACCTCTACTTTTTGTGATTTTTATTAACGACCTAGATGTGGGGGTAGAAGGGTGGGTTGGCAAGTTTGCAGATGACACAAAGGTTGGTGGTGTTGTAGATAGTGTAGAGGATTGTCAAAGATTGCAGAGAGACATTGATAGGATGCAGAAGTGGGCTGAGAAGTGGCAAATGGAGTTCAACCCAGAGAAGTGTGAGGTGGTACACTTTGGAAGGACAAACTCCAAGGCAGAGTACGAAGTAAATGGCAGGATACTTGGTCGTGTGGAGGAGCAGAGGGATCTCAGGGTACATGTCCACAGATCCCTGAATGTTGCCTCACAGGTGGATAGGGTAGTTAAGAAAGCTTATGGGGTGTTAGCTTTCATAAGTCGAGGGATAGAGTTTAAGAGTCGCAATGTAATGATGCAGCTCTATAAAACTCTGGTTAGGCCACACTTGGAGTACTGTGTCCAGTTCTGGTCACCTCACTATAGGAAGGATGTGGAAGCATTGGAAAGGGTACAGAGGAGATTTACCAGGATGCTGCCTGGTTTAGAAAGTATGCATTATGATCAGAGATTAAGGGAGCTAGGGCTTTACTCTTTGGAGAGAAGGAGGATGAGAGGAGACATAATAGAGGTGTACAAGATAATAAGAGGAATAGATAGAGTGGATAGCCAGTGCCTCTTCCCCAGGGCACCACTGCTCAATACAAGAAGACATGGCTTTAAGGTAAGGGGTGGGAAGTTCAAGGGGGATATTAGAGGAAGGTTTTTTACTCAGAAAGTGGTTGGTGCGTGGAATGCACTGCCTCAGTCAGTGGTGGAGGCAGATACACTAGTGAAGTTTAAGGGACTACTAGACAGGTATATGGAGGAATCTAAGGTGGGGGCTTATATGGGAGGCAGGATTTGAGGATCGGCACAACATTGTGGGCCGAAGGGCCTGTACTGTGCTGTACTATTCTATGTTCTATGTTCTATAATCCTTCTGACTTTTCAATGTTTTGGGAAAAATTCCAATAGATTGGAAACTAGTAATTGTAATTTTGTGGTTCAGAAAAGGAGGGAGAAAGAAAAGAGAAACTGCAGGTAAGTTATTCTAATGCATATTATCAAGAAAATACTTAAGTCTATAATTATGGAAATGCTAACAGAACACATACAGTAGAAAAGCATACCATGGTTACGCAGAGTAAGAATGGTTTTTACGAAAGAGGAGTACCCTCTGACAAACCTAGTGTAACTTTTTGACACTGTAATCTGCAAGGTAGACAATGAGAGGCCAGTGGATGAAGTGTATTTAGATTTCTACAAGGCACCTGATAAGATACATAAAGTAACTATTGAGAGGTTGAAGTTTATTAAATGACTTAGATAGAAGGTTGGTTCAATAGAAGACAGGGACAAGGGATACAGATACAAAAATTAATAAAACATATGACAGCTGAAAAGACCTTGTGCATTGTATCAAATTTTGATGATGGTATGAAATTAAGATAGAAAGCAGGTTGCAGAAGTAGTGCTTGTCAAACAATAGGCAAGTGACTATTTAAATGATGGATGGCAAATGGAGTTACCCATTGTAATAAGAAAAATAGAAAGGAAGAATATTAATTAAATAATGAATGATAATTCATATTTGGTAATCAGAGAGAACTTAGCATACTCTTACCAGAAAGACCAAAGCTGTGGGTAGATACAAAAAGTAATGAAGGGAAATGGAACATTGACCCCTGTTGCAAAATTGCTGGTGTACAAAAGTAAGGAAGCCTTTCTACAGCAATACATGGCACAGCATTCAGATTTGCTCTTCCTATTTATAAAATGTATACTTATCTTCAAAGCAACACAGCAGATGTTAACTAGACTGGGTCATAAAGAAACCTTTTGATTGTAAAGATGGGGTCATAAAGAAAGCTTTTGACACATTGGTCTTCATAAATCAAAGTATTGAGTGCAGGAGTTGGGATGTTATGTTGAAATTGTATCAGATATCGGTGATGCCTAATTTGGAGTATCATAAGCAGTTCTAGTCACCTACCCACAGGAGAGATATCAGTAAAATTAAAAGAGTAAAACAAAAGCTTACAAAGATGTTGCCAGGACTTGAGGACATGAGCTATAAGGCAAAGTTGAGTAGGTTAGGACTTTATTCCTAGAGAATCAGAAAATGTGGGGAGATTTAATAGAGGAGTACAAAATTATGAGGAATATAGATAGAGTGAATGCAAGCTTTTCTCCACCGAGGTTGGATGAGACTAGAACTAATTGTCATGGTTTCAGAGTGAAAGGTGAAATATTTAAGGGGACATGAGGGTTGTGAGAGTGGGGAATCAGCTGCCAGCAAAAGTGTTGGATATGGGTGTGAGGTGCTATGGTCAGGGTGCTGGTTAATGGGACTAGGCAGAATAATAGTTTGGTATAGACTGGATGGGCCAAAGGGCCAGTTTCTGGGCTGTAGTGTTCGTTCTATGACTTTATGACACGATTACCCTGGATTGATTCCTAGTATAAGAGGGTTATCCTAAGAAACGGGTTAGAGGACAGCATACCTGGACTGTATGTACTTTGCATAATGACCTCAATGAAACCTGTAACATTCTGAAAGAGCTCAACAAGGAAGAAGAGGCTGTGAGGATGGTACTCTTGGTGAAGAACCCCAGGATGAGGGACCAGGCATCAGGATGAAGAGTGAATCACTTTACTGAGATGAAGATGAAGATCTCAGAAAATAGTAAATCCTTTGAAATTCACTGTCCAAGAGAGCTGTGGGCACTACATTAATGCTGAGATACATTTTAGACTGTAGGAGAGTCTAACTTTATAGGGATTGGCCAGGAAAAATAAGATGTCTAATTGCCTGTTTGAAGATGAATGTTCAGCTCTATATGCAGCTCTCAACTAGTGAACCATTCTGTACCAGCATGCATGAAGGTCTGTTCAATATTCTGTGACAAGGGACCTTCATGCCATACAACTGCCAATCAACGATGGTTTCCTAGAAGATAGGGTCTACATGTTTGCCATTCTTATTCAACAGTACTTTTTCATTGCTGACTCTGCCATCACCATTACCTGCTCATCTGCCTGGTGTAATTATAAATGCAGGTTGATATCAAGGTATTCAACAGTGAGGGATTCATCTCATAACTCCTCAAAACCTCTCCATTCTAAACAAAGCATGTGGCATTTCCTGTTTTCTGTCTCTTTCTCCACTTCCTTAAACAAGTGCCAGTGCAGCAGCACTCACAAAGTTTAACCCCATACAAGGTAAAACAAATTACCTGGTTGCCACTCACTCAACTGATGATAGCCCGCAACTACAATTTAGCATGTTATGCAACACCTACCAAACACATGACCTCCAGCAGCTGGATGAGGAAGGTTTGCAGGCATACTGGAATTTTACCATATCCAAGCTCCTCTCCAGGAGACAGCCTGGTTTACCTTGACAAAGAGACAGGATAAACTCTTTCTTCATTGTAGATGAGTCAAAACCAAATACCACCTTGCCCGTGAAAGCATCAGGCTCAGCTGTACCACATCTGTAAAATAAAACGGATTTCTGTGTGTGTGTGTGTGTGTGTGTGTGTGGGTATGTGTGTGATATGTATATTAAGATGTTGAATTACAAACTAGAAGTTATCAACCTATGATGACATTGGCAGCTGGTGGCTAATGGACTGACAGAGTGCTGACAATTCCACTTAAATTCAAGCTTGCTTTTGGACATCAAAAGGCTTCTTAGTGCATAAAATATATTCACGTAAATGAAATAGTCATCCAGAAATGAAGTGTGGATCTGAAGGCTCATTGTGTCACTAATTGAAAGCTTCAGTTATTTGATGAAATTTTTATTCATTTGTGGTTTAAACATGAATGACCACTTTTATAATGGTTGAGTCAAGTAGTACAAGTCAGGGTTCTATAACTTTCCAATAATATGACAGTCATTGGCCAAAGTGCCCTTGTGATAACATTGTTAGCAGTGCACGTTATTTTGATAGGTCAATGTCACAAATCATGGGTGAGTCCAGATTAAGAGCGAAAGCCCACAAAGGCATTTGTATAGTGTAATATTGTGAAAATGAAATTACATTATCTGTCTGCATTATTTCCCCTCATTCATCTTCATTCCACTCATAGAAGATAATAATTGATAGCTCTGCTGAAATACAGACTGATAAGTTCAATCAATATTCAAAGAATATGCATGCAGATAATGAGGATGAATGGTTTCAGGAATTATTACAGTTGGCTGAGAGTGATGGGACCATTTCCTGAGGACACAGTTTGAACTGAACCTGAGATGATTCATTCTGCTTATCTAACAGAACTGAAAGAGCAAATGTAAGTTGTTCATTTAGTAACACATCTTGGTGAAATGCACCAAAGTATTTCAGGAGCCAGCCAGATCCAGTAGATCCTGAGCGAAGAAAGTGCAGTCCATTAAATTTTAGTATTTTGTAATATGGGAAATGCTATTATATAACTGTCTTCCATAATGTCTTGAAGCCCTTTCACAGGAGAAAACGTACCTTTAAAGTACACTAACATACAGTGTAGGAAACACAAATGACATGTAATTAAATATCCTTAGATTCAAAATTATTTAAGATTCTAAGTTGTTTTATGTCATTTCCTGTACATAAGTGTAAAGAGAATGAAATAATTGTTACTCCAGATCTGATGCAACACAGAAAAACATTAGAAATAAAGAAAACGGTATAGACATAAATACATAAGATAGATTATATACAGTCAATACATAGATTGACTGTCCATAAACCGATTCTAGGCTGTACATAAGGTGACTGCTGGGCAATAATAGCATAACGTTGGAGTTAGTGGGTGGAGGTGTTGATCAGCATTACTGCTTGGGGAAATTAACTTTATTTGAGATTAGTGGTCCTGGCATGGATAATGGTCCTGACGGGAGTGGGACAAGTACTCCACGAACAGAGTGTGTCGATCTGTCATGATGTTACTGGCCTTTTTCTGGCACTTTTCTGTATAAATGTCCTTGAAGCCGGGTAGACTGATGCCAGTGATGTGTTGAGTAGTTTCGACTGCCCGTTAACTACCCATAGGAGCTTGACTGAAGGATAAATTTTAACTAGGGCACCAAGATTAACTTCTTTGCACACCATCAGAATGTACACCAATTTGAGAGAGCAGGCAGGTTTTGAATTTGACATTTCCTTGAAGTGCAAATGCAAATTTTTGAATTTGTGTCTCTGGAACTGGTTGGCAGGCGATCTTACTTTGGAAAGAATGAGTTAGGGTATGATGATACACAGTGAGTGTTGATTTAAGCTTAGTGACAATGCTGGCAGTGCCCTGTCAGCTTCATGAGAATAGATATATGATTAAAGTATAATCCTTATCCAAACAAAGGACTTCAGTCTTTTTAACTACCATTCTTATTGTGTGACATTCTCAATCCAAGCATAACACTAATAAACCCAATTCAAACATACAGCAATCTACAATTACTTAGCTTGGTAACTCAGCAAGCTAAATATAAGTGTGCCTGCTGCCATCTAAACCCAGAGAGAAGTTACAAGATTGGAAATAAACTCACTTTTGCACCAAAATGCAAAATTGTTCAATCTGAGTTTGGTTAGACATTAATTATTGATAGTCCACAGAATAAAGATTAGTAATCTTTGAGGAACTCAGCAGCTCAGGCAGCACCTACAGAAATGAATAAACAATCAACGTTTTGGGCTGAGATCTTTCTTCAGGACCAGGAAGGAAGGGGAAATCTGCCAGAATAAAAATGTGGAGGGGAGGGGGAGACAGGCAAGCTAGAAGGGGTTAGGTGCAGCCAGGTGAGTAGGAAAGGTCAAGACCTGGAGAGGGAGGAATCTGAAAGGAGAGAAGGGTGGACCAGAGGAGAAATGGAAGAAGGAGAGGACCCAGGGGGATGTGATGGCAGGACTTTCATATGATGAAAGACTGGATCGGCTAGGCTTATACTCTCTGGAATTTAGAAGATTGAGGGGGGAATCTGATTGAAATGTATAAAATCCTAAAGGGATTGGACAGGCTAGATGCAGGAAGATTGTTCCCGATGTTGGGGAAGTCCAGAATGAGGGGTCACAGTTTGAGGATAAAGGGGAAGCCTTTTAGGACCGAGATGAGGAAAAACTTCTTCACACAGAGAGTGGTGAATCTGTGGAATTCTCCGCCACAGGAAGCAGTTGAGGCCAGTTCATTGGTTACATTTAAGAGGGAGTTAGATATGGCCCTTGTGGCTAAAGGGATCAGGGGGTATGGAGAGAAGGCAGGTACAGGGTTCTGAGTTGGATGATCAGCCATGATCGTACTGAATGGCGGTGCAGGCTCGAATTGCCGAATGGCCTACTCCTGCACATATTTTCTGTGTTTCTATGTTTCTATGTGATAGGCAAGTGAGAAGAGGTTAGAAGCCAGAGTGGAAGAGAGAAGAAGAAGGGAGGGGGAGGGAACTTTTTTACCAGAAGGAGAAATTGATGTTCATGTCATCACATTGGAAGCTACCCAGATAGAATATGAGGTGTTGCTCCTGCATCCTCAGGGTGATCTTATCATGGACAAGAGAATAGGTGCATTGTTAGAGGGATAAGTGCCAAGTGCCAGGAAGGAGATTAGTGTGGAGAGATGAATGAGCAAGAGAATCATGGAGGGAATGATACTTGCCGAAAGTGAAGAGTGGGGAGGAAAAGTATGTTTGCTGGTAGTATCCCTTTGGATTAATCTCTCTCCTGGCACTTATCCCTGCAAGCAGCCAAAGTGCTGCACCTGCCCATTCACCTCCTCCCTCACCTCCATTCAGGACCCCAAACAGTTCTTCCAGGTGAGGCAACAGTTCACCTGCAAATCTGCTGGAGTTGACTATTGTTTCCAGTGCTCCGGATGCACCATAAATTGGGTGACAACTTCATTGAGCACGTCCGCTCCATCTGCCAAAAGCAGGAACTTCAGAACTTCATGGTGGCCAAATATTTTTAATCCCATCTTGTTCCGATATGTCAGTCCATGGCCTCCTCTTGTGCCACGATGAGGCCATCCTCAGGATGGAGAAACGACACCTTATATTCTGTCTGGGTAGCTTTCAACTGGTATGAATATCAATTTCTCCTTCCAGTAAAAGCTTTTTTCTTTCCCTCCCCTCTTCTATTCCCCACTCTGGCCTCTTAGCTCTTTTCACCTGCCTATCACCTCCCCCTGAGTTCTCTCCTTCTACCCTTTCTCCCATATCCCCCTTTCCTCTCCTACCAGATTCCTTCCTCTCCATCCCTTTACCTTTCCTAGCCACCTGACCACTATCACTTTCTAACTATCTTCCTCCCTTCCCCACCCTTTTATCCTGGCATCTTCCCCATTCCTTTCCAGTCCTGAGGAAGGGTCTCGGCTCAAAACGTCAACTGTTTATTCATTTCCACAGATGCTGGTTGACATGCTGGGTTCACCCAGCATTTTGTGTGTGTTGATTTGGATATTCGGCATCTGCAGAATTTCTCGTGTTTATATTTTAATCTTTGTCTTAGATTCCTGATCTAAACTTCATCCTGATCCAACTGTGATAACCATTTTGGCAAATTGAGGGTGTCTTTTGGAGATATCAGTTGGATTAAATTACTAGCATCTGTAGTGTTTACAATACAATGCAAATATCTATGTCAGGATGCTGTTTATTGACTGTAGCTCAGCACTTAACACCATCATTCCTATAGTTTTGATCAAAAAGCTACAGAACATTGGCCTCTGTACCTCCCTCTACAACTGGATTCTCAACTTCCTAACTGGAAGACTGCAATCTGTGTGGATTGGTGATAACATCTCACCTCGCTGACAATCAACAGTGGCACTCCACAGGGAAGTGTGCTTAGCACACTTTTCTACTCTCTCTACACCCATCACCGTGTGGCTAGGCACAGCTCAAATGCCAGCTATAAATTTGCTGAAGGTACATCTATTGTTGGCAGTAGTTCAGTTGGTGTCAAAAGGGCATACGGGAGTGAGATATGCCATTTAGTTGAGTGGTGTCACAGCAACAACCTTACACTCAGCATCAGGAACACCACAGAGCTGATGGTGGACTTCAGGAAGAGTAAGACAAGGGAACACAAGTCAATCCTCATAGGGAGATCAGAAATGGAGCGAGTGAGCAATTTCGAGTTCTTGAGTGTCAATATCTCTGAGGAATTAGCCTGGACACAACACATTGGTGCAGCTATAAAGACAAGGCAGTGGCTATATTTCATTAGGAGTTTGAGGAGATTTGCTTTGTCAATTCAAACACTCAAAGACTTCTACAAATGTTCTGTGGAGAGCATTCTGTTCGGCTGCATCATTGCCTGGCATGGGGTGGGGTGGTGGGGGGGAGGGGAGCTACTGCTCAAGATCGAAATAAGTTGCATAAACTTATAATATTAGTCAGCTCTATCATGGGTACCAGCCTCTGTAGTATCCTAGACATCTTCAAGGAGCAGTGCCTTCGGAAGATGGAGTCCATCGTTAATCATTGCCATCATCTGGACGTGCCCTCTTCACACTGTTACCATTGGGAAGGAGACACAGAAGCCTGAAAGCACACACTCAGTGATTCAGGAACAGCTTCTTCCCCTCTGCCATCCGATTTCTAAATGGACATTAAACCCCTGAACACTACCTCACTACTTTTTATTTTTTTTGTACTACTTACTTTAACGTAACAATTTAAGAGACGTATATATATTTAACATAACTATTCTTCCTCTATATTTATTTATCTATCATGTATTTCATTCTACTGCAGCCAAAAAAGTTAACAAACTTCACCACACATGCCGGAGATATTAAATCTGATTCTGATTCTGACATTGTCAAATTCTCTGAATCCATGTTAAATCCATTTCCTCCTGACAGTGTTTAATTTTATTTCCCTTTTGACCATCTACAATGAAATATAAAAAGCTGCAATTCCGGTTAATTATAATCTCCCTGCTCCCTCCCCCTCCATAAATCTTAAAGTTGATATCAAGAAATGAAAGTTCTTTTTAAACTTCTGGACCTTGGCTTGGGAAGTTTGAGCTTCACATTTACACTGCATACAGTTCAACACAAAGATCAATTCTGCATGTCAAGTGTAAGATTTCTCACTGAATCTTTTCAGTTTCTTGTCCACCACCTTCTTATGGTATCTCTCCTCCTCTGCAGTTCTAATATAGGAAATGCTGATCTCCAAGAAATTATGTCAAACAATGCACCAGGTGTCATTGTTGAAATATGTTGTGGAATATGACATTGTAGCTTGTATGGCGTCTTGTCAAAATACACCATACCTTCCAAATCACCTTTACCTATTCTGCTAGTTACAACATCAAAAACCTCTAACAGAATTTTCTTCCATAAATCTGCACTCACTCTGCCCATTCCTTTTATTTTTTTTCCAAGTTGATAGTCATAGTTCTAGTCATAGTCATACTTTGTTGATCCCGAGGGAAATTCATTTTCGTTACAGTTGCACCATAAATAATTAAATAGTATTAAAACCATAAATAATAAAATAACAATATTTAAATTATGTAAATTGGCTCAGGGTGTCTGACCCTCCAAGGGAGGAGTTGTAAAGTTTGATGGCCACAGGCAGGAATGACTTCCTATGACGCTCTGTGCTGCATCTCGGTGCAATGAGTCTCTGGCTGAATATACTCCTGTGCCCACCCAGTACATTATGCAGTGGATGGGAGACATTGACCAAGATGGCATGCAACTTGGACAGCATCCTCTTTTCAGACACCACCGTGAGAGAGTCCAGTTCCATCCCCACAACATCACTGGCCTTACGAATGAGTTTGTTGATTCTGTTGGTGTCTGCCACCCTCAGCCTGCTGCCCCAGCACACAACAGCAAACATGATCATACTGGCCACCACAGACTCGTAGAACATCCTCAGCATCGTCCGGCAGATGTTAAAGGACCTCAGTCTCCTCAGGAAATAGAGACGGCTCTGACCCTTCTTGTAGACAGCCTCAGTGTTCTTTGACCAGTCCAGTTTATTGTCAATTCGTATCCCCAGGTATTTGTAATCCTCCACCATGTCCACACTGACCCCTTGGATGGAAACTGGGGTCACCGGTGCCTTAGCCCTCCTCAGGTCTACCACCAGCTCCTTAGTCTTTTTCACATTAAGCTGCAGATAATTCTGCTCACACCATGTGACAAAGTTTCCTACCGTAGCCCTGTACTCAGCCTCAGCCCTGATGTTCTATTTCCTCATTAATACATTTAAGCATTTTCTTTACAAATGATATCAAACCTTCTGGTATATAGCTTTCTGTTTTCTCTTTCTGTCTTAAACTGCAGGGTCACATTTGCTTGCTTCCAATCTCCAGATCAATTATCAAATCTGTACAATTTTTCAGGATACCATTAGTATATCCATCTTCTCCACAGCCACCTCAGTCAAGTCAAAACCTTCATGGCAGGTTATCATGTCCTGGACATTTATTGCTTTCAGTCTCAATAATTTCTCCAATATTTGCATCCAATTCTTGTTTCCCTTTGCATTTGTTGAAATTCACTTTATACAAGAAGTTTCATGTCCTTTTTTCAAGTAGAAAGACTCAAAATATTTGTTTAAATTCACTGTAATTTCCTTACTCTGTGATATAATTTCTCTTGTTTTAGTCTCAGCAATAACTTTTCTTAATCATTTCCTTTGTATCTATTCATAGATACTTTTACAGTCTATTTTTATTTCACCAGATTATTCTGGTATTCAAATTTCCTTTTCCTTATTGATTTCTTGGTCCTCCATTGTTGAAACTCGATTTTTTTTCTAAATCCCCAGACTTATTGCTCTCTAAGGCAAAATTGTAACCCTTTCTTATGATCTAAAACCACTTTAAAATTCACTGGTTGGTTCAATGAAGGAATAATGATTTATTTCCAAGTATGGGTGAAGGGTGATGTAGTGAATAATCTATAGATGATGGACATTTCTTGTACCTGGTACACCTGCCCTTGCTAAAAGGTTTATAAAGTGTAACGAAAGGGGCAATGACAATTTCCTACACTGTGAACAATATATAGTGAATTACTTTTGTCTTGGTTGGTGATGAGTGTACTCATCAAGATAAATGTTGAATAATCCTTTATACACTAGACTTGTTTTATAGAAGGCGCAAATAGTTTGGTCAAGGCATTCAAATATTCAATGTACTGATATATTTGTAGTATTTGTGGGCTGGTGCAGTTAGATGTGTGGCCAATTGTGGCTTCCAGGAAGATGATGATGGAATTCTTGGTAATAATAAATGTCCAGTAAGAACATTTAAACTTTTTGCAGCAGAATAGCTGACAAATATACAGATCTTGATGTCTTTCATTCCAGAATTTTAAAGGAGGGACTAATAAGGAAATTGATGTATTAGTTTTAATTTTCCTAAGTTCCCCCGATTGAGAAAGGTTGGAAAATAGCAAATTAACTCCTTTTCTTTAAAAGGAAAAGCGGCAGAATGCAGAAAACTATAGACCAATTTGCTGACATCAGAAATATGTTAAAAGCTGTTATTAAATATATTATAACAAGGGACTTTGAAAATTTCAAGAGAATCAAGCAAGGGCAACATAGGCTTATGGACAAAAAAATCAGGTTTGCCCCAGATTATTGAAACTCTGAAAACATACTACACATTTTTGATAAAGAGAATGCAGTAAATGCACTTAGATTTCCAAAAAGGCATTTCATAAGATGCTGCATAATAGGTTATTGTGGAAAATATCATGAGGGAGAAAGTTGAAGGATCACTGTTTGAAAATGCAGTTGCCCATGTAAGGCAGATGGGGCAGTGGAAGTAGAGTCCAGATAAATGTCTCGGCCTGAAATGTCAACTATTTATTTCTCTGCATAAGTGTTCCTCCAGAACTTTGTGTGTGTTCTTCAGTAGCCTTTAAATATTTTAAAAAAAGGAATGGATAAATACTTAATGACCAGGAGAAGACGGTTTACAGCAGGTGGACTGAAATATGTAGATGTGCTTACAATCAGGCCAACCATGATCTTATAGAATAATGGAATAGGCTTGAGGGTTTGAGCAGCAGGTTCCTACTCCTAATTCACAAGTTCATTTATAAGATGGACATTGACTGGCACTTCCACAGTATTGGTGGAAGTATTCACCACTTATCAGTCTATGAATGCCATCCAGGGCTTGTCACATGAAGAAATGGATTGCTTTATACTCTGATGGGCTTCTAAAGGAATTGTGAAGTAAGCAATTATCAGCAGGCATCTCCTCTTTATCAGGGATGGAAGGTCATTAATAAAGTAACTGAAAACATACAATGCTCCCCTGAAGAACTTCTCTATAAACATCTTGACACTGAACTGAATGAAGTCCAAGCACCACAATAATTTTCCTTTATTCAGGAGACATAAGGGTATTGCAGATACTGGAATCTGGGACTAAATGCTGGAGGAATTGAATTGGTCAGGCAGCCATTATGGTGAGAAAAGGACAGTCTATGTTTCAGGTGGGGATCCTTCATCTGGACTCCTTTATGCAGGGTCGTGTTTCCATCCAGGGGGTCAGTGTGGACACGGTGGAGGATTACAAATACCTGGGGATACGAATTGATAATAAACTGGACTGGTCAAAGAACACTGAGGCTGTCTACAAGAAGGGTCAGAGCCCCCTCTATTTCCTGAGGGGAATGAGGTCCTTTAACATCTGCAGGACGACGCTGAGGATAGTCTACGAATCTGTGGTGGCCAGTGCGATCATGTTTGCTGTTGTGTGCTGGGGCAGCAGACACCAACAGAATCAACGAATTCATCTGTAAGGCCAGTGATGTTGTGGGGATGGAACTGGACTCTGTCACGGTGGTGTCTGAAAAGAGGATGCTGTCTAAGTTGCATGCCATCTTGGTCAATGTATCTCATCCACTACATAATGTACTGGGTGGGCACAGGAGTACATTCAGCCAGAGACTCATTCCACTGAGATGCAGCACTGAGCATCATAGGAAGTCATTCCTGCCTGTGGCCATCAAACTTTACAACTCCTCCCTTGGAGGGTCAGACACCCTGTGCCGATAGGCTGGTCCTGGACTTATTTCATAATTTACTGGCATAATTTACATATTACTATTTAACTATTTATGGTTCTATTACTATTTATTATTTATGGTGCAACTGTAACGAAAACCAATTTCCACCGGGATCAATAAAATATGACCATGACTATGACTATGACTATGTCTCACTTCTTCAATAAGAAATCCCCCCTCTGATTCCCAGTAACTTCAGCTTTTACCAGGACTTCTTCATGACATGATTAATGACACCTTTGATCATTTTGCTGACATTTGAGATAAGGTGAGACTGAATTGGTCCTATGTTTTGTGAACAAAGCATTCCTGGACAAATGTCCACAATCATAGCCAGAGCCCAATGTTGTAGCTGCATGTGGAGCAACTTGGCTGGAGGCATGAAGTTCTGGAGCACAAGCTTCGAGCAAGATAGAGAAAAGCCGTGAACTTCAAGCCTGGAATTTCTTTAGAGGAATAGAGTCATAAAAAAGTAAAGCACAGAAACAGGAGCTTCGGCTCATCTAGTCCATTTCAAAAACCATTTAAACTGCCTACTCCCAATGACCTGCACTGGAACCAAAACCCTCCATACCTCTACTATCCAAACTTCTCTTAAACGTTGAAATTGAGCTCACACAGACCACTTGTGCTGGCAGCTCATTCTACACTCTCATGACCCTCTGTGAAAGTTTCCCCTCATGGTCCCATTAAACTTCTCACCTGTCACCCTTAAGTCATGACCTCTGGTTGTAGTCCCACCCAACCTCAATGGAAAAAGCCTGCTTGCATTTACCATATCTGAATCCATCATAATTTTATATCCCGCTCTCAAATCTCTTCTCAATCTTCTACGTTCTGAAGAATACAGCTCCTGCTGACCAGAGCATCTCATGACGTTCACTTTTGAACTGTAGATCTCTCACGTTTAACACCATGGAGATGCCATGCACCTCAAAGGACCTTATTTCGAGCTTTGCAGTAACACAGCACAGAAACAAGCCCCTCAGCTCAACTCATGCACATTTACTGAACCACTGCATGAACAAGTTGCCCCATTAAGTCCCCTCTATTTTTTACTTCCCCTTCTTCTGAAGAAAAACACACACACTCACCTCATGGTTTTCTACACCTTGCATAAAGACTATGGAATGGTCGCTCATACAGTTGTGCTCCTGTACAGATGTATCCACACCAGGTAGGTTGGTGATGACAAAATCAAGTAGGTCCTCTTTATGACTTAGTGCATTCAATAGCTATCATAGACCTAGTCTGCCAACTATGTCCTTTGGACAGCTGCCAGCTGAGTCAATGGTTGTGCTATTTGAGTCCATTTTGGTGACGAAGTTCCCTCTGTCCACTTTTCCCTATTTTCCTTCATTCCTTATCCCACTTCCATCTCCTCAGAACACATGCTGTACCTGGGATCTTGTTGCTTGTGTTTGGCCTGGTGATGGAGGATCATGGATGAACATTGAGAGGGTGATCAGTGCGTACACTTGAGGAGATCCACAACTTTAGACCAATGGGTTTTGGGGCTCTTCTGTACTGCTGGTTTCCAGGCATCAATTTGAGTGATTTATACCCCGACTTGTGAAATGTCAACAATACTTCTTTCTTACAGGCCAGATAACAAACCCAACGGATCCTGGTACTTACTGCTCTCACAAGGCTTATGCTCCACCTTAGTCCATGACTGTGAATATTCTGGTATGGCACACAGTGGAAACATTCCATGTTCTGTGCCCGCCACAGTGTATCCATTACATTGTATCCACCACAGTGTATCAATCACACTGTATTATGTGAACACTGTACCATCAACATGCTACCGAGCACACATTGTCTTCACCAGTCTCCACCGCACTGTCTTCACCACAGTCTTCACTTCACTGTCTCTACTGCACTCTTTCAGCACACTATATCAACTGCACTGTATTCATTACACTGTATCCATGACACTGTATCAACCATCACATGATCACAATCTGTCACTCAAAATCAGCAAAACCAAAGAACTGGTTATTATCTACAGCAGGAAGAAACCAGTCCTCATTGAAGGATTGAAGGTGGAGCATGACAGTAACTTCAAATTCCTTCGCGTTATTATTTCAGAGGATCTGTCCTGAGAGTCATTACAAAGAAGGTATGGCATCACCTCTACTTTCTTAAAAGTTTGAGTAGATCTGGTATGTCTTTTAAAACCTTGCAAACTTCTAAAGGTACACAGTGGAGAGTGTCACAATGGCGGGGGAGGGGCATAGGGAGCAAGGGTGGACCCAAATGCAAGACACATCTTGTGAGGTTACTTAGGTTTAGTTTATTGTACGATACCAGGACAGCAAGACAGGAGCTGGAATAGCGAACAGGATAAAGACTCAGGACAATGACTAGGCTGGGACCAAGGGTCTGGGCTTGGACTCAGAATCAGCTCCCAGAACTAGAGGAGACATGAAGATGCTAGGGTATGGACTCCAAGCCCGAGACTGGGCAAGGACCCAGTACCTGGGTCTTGCCTCAGGCTCATAATCCAAAACCATACATGGACATGACATGGGCTGGGGAGAGGAGGAACATGGAAACACAGAGCCTCGGTCTAGGGGAGCAGGTACGTGGAACCATGGACACATACACAGAACACAGAGTTGGGACCCCTCCTTGGGTACAGGACATAGGGCCAGGACTCACATACAGAACAGAGAGCCAGGACCCCTCCTTGGGTACAGGATATAGGGCTGGGACTCACACACAGAACAGAGAGCCGGGACCCCTCCTTGGATACAGGACATAGGGCCAGGACTCACATACAGAACAGAGAGCCGGGACCCCTCCTTGCGTACAGGACATAGGGCTGGGACTCTCACACAGAACAGAGAGCCGGGACCCCTCCTTGGGTACAGGACATAGGGCTGGGACTCATGACCTTCCGCGGGGCAACAGCAAGATGGCCTGACTTACCTCACGGAGGCGAGGACAAGACAAGACAAGACATAACTCCCCGCAAGGCAACGGCAAGACGGCCAAACTTACCCCATGGAGGCAAGGACAGGACAAGACAGGACCAACACGAATGAACACCAGACAGTACCTATCTAGCTCCGGCGATGGAACTAGACCGAAGTGCAGGCGGGGGCTGCAGACGAGGGCTAGATGCGAGAAGGGCAGAGAAGGGATTCAGACAAGGGGGTAGGACAGGAATCACAGACCGCCAGGACCAGAACTTGACTCAGAACTGGGAAGACGCCAGGGCCAGGACTTGACATGGTACTTGGAGGCCACCAGGACCAGGACTTGACATGGTACTTGAACGCCGCCAGGGCCAGGACTTGACATGGTACTTGGAGGCCGCCAGGAACAGGACTTGACATGGTACTTGAATGCCGCCAGGGCCAGGACTTGGACATGGTACTTGGATGCCGCCGGAGCCAGGTCTTGGACGTGGTACTTGGTTGCCGCCGGAGCCAGAACGTAGACGTGGTACTTGGATGCCGCTGGACCCAGGACATGGACGTGGTACTTGGAGCCTCCGGGTAGTGGCGAGCTCTCGACTCGGCCCGGGAACAGAAGGCAGGGGCTCTTGATTCTCTCCGGCGGGTTAACTGACAGACCCACCTTGATGAGGAAACTTTGCAGGCTCGCTTTTGCGAGGTAACTGGACAGGGTTGCTCCGGTGAGGAAAGGCGATTTACCGGCACTGGCTTCAGGCGGAGACTAGGCTTGCTCCGGCCAGATGACATTGGCACACCGTGACTTTGCAGACGCTCCTGCCCCAAGCGGCTGAAAGCCGGAGACTATAAACTACCGGTTCAGCCGAGTGTTAATTGCCTCTAATCACCAGAGTCGAGGGACATGGGAAAATAGGGAATCAACGGTCCAGATGGTAACATAAACAAGCTAAATTTAAAGGGACCCTGATCCGGACCATGACAGAGAGTTTCCTGACTGGTTGCATCATGGCCTGGTATGGAAGCACAAATGAACAAGAACAGAAAAACCTACAAAAAGTAGTGGATACAGCCCAGTCCAGTGGGGGAAAGACACCCCACCCCATTCTTGAGCACAGACACAGGGAAGCTGCATCGATCATCAAGTGCCCCCACCATCCAAGCCTTGCTCTCTTCTCACTGCTGCAATCGGGACAGAGGTACAGGACACTTAGATACCTCATGAGCAGTTATTACCCTTCAGGAGCTATTAGTAATAACTGAGTTATTACCCTTCGGTCATCAGGCTCCTAAATCAGTATGGATAACTTCAATCAGACTTCAGGAAAGGGAAGCCAGAGGTCCATGAGTCAGTCCTCAGAGGTGGAGACAGTCAGTAACTTTGAAACTTTGATCATTAATTTGGTTTGAACTTTGAACTTTACCCACCATACTATACTCATTACACTGTATCTATTGTTCTGCATCCACTACTCTGTCTCCACCATAATGCATTTACTACATTCTATCAGCCACACTCTATCCATTATACTCTACACATTAGTCTATCCACAGTTCAGTACCCACAACGCAGTATCCACTTAATTACACTGTACCTACTGCACTATAACCACCTCACTTTAACCACCACACAGCCTGGATTCCATTTGGTAAAGATTCTTCAGCAGAGCGAGGGTGTTTTGCATTCTGATGCCACAATCAACTCCTAAGCTATAAAGCAGATTATCTTTGAACTAGAACGGTCAATACTTTCCTCATATTCTTATATTCTGCTCTTTTTTGAACTGAGCTGTTCTGTAACTGTATGGACACTTTTAAAGCCCTTGAATAGAATCTTGAAAGCAAATGGAAATCACAGCCTCTCTCTCACATTGATGTCATAAACTGTGAGACTCATGAGTTTGGGAAAAAGGATTTTGTAAACAGGCTACTCTGAGGGGCAGCTTCAAATGCTTGTGGCCTAATTTTACTTCAGGTAAGAGGAAAAATTCCTCGATGTAGAAGAATGTCTTCAAGTCAGCTTATAGTTGACAACAGACAAAACGACAGCACATAGTGACCAAGATCTCCTCTACACTCATATCCAAATACCTAATTTTACAAGCTCCAAACAGCAATAAATACTGCTATAGATAGAGTAATATGGGAACAGTAATATATCCCACATTAACACCAGAAAGAGTGTACCACCTTACAAACTATACACTACCTCTGGCCGGAATGTGGAAGAACCTGCAGCTTCCACAGTGGTATCAGCAGCCACATCAGAGTTTGCAAACCCAGCATGGAATGAATCGTCCTCAATCCAGACTGACTGCCTAAGAAGTTGAGTATTTGTAAGTAAATGGCAAACTTGACTTCATTGGTTAGGGTACCGAGTGTAAGTGTCAGGAAGTCACATTGCAACTGTATAAAGCTTTGGTTGGTCACACTTGGAATTCTGGTCACCCTATGTAGAAAGTATGTGAAAGCTTCAGAAAGGATGCAGAAGAAGTTTCCTTGGATTAGAGGGCATGAGTGAAAAGGAGAGAGAGGATGAATGAACTTGAGTTGTTTTCTCTAGAGTATTGGAAGCTGGGGTGGGGGGGGGGGCACAGAGTTTATAATATAATGAGAGGCATAGATAGTGTAAACAACCAGAATCTTTTCCCAGGGTAGAAATATCAAATACCGGTGTCCATGCATTTAAGGAAAGAGAGACAAAGTTTAAAAGAGACATGCAGAGCAACAATGAGGCAAAGGTGAGGGAAGAAGCTGATGGGGTAGTGATGGATGCAGATACAACAGTGGCATTTAAGAGGCAGTTCGACATACATGCATATGCAGGGAATGGAGAATTCTAGGTACTGTATTTATCTCTTTTAGAGATACAACATGGAACAGGCCCTTCTGGGCCAATGAGTCCTACCACCCAGCAACCCACTAACTTAACCCAAGACTACTCACAGGACAATTTCCAATGACCAGTTAACCTACAAACTGATACGTCTTTGGACTGTGGGAGGATGCCCGAGCACCTGGAGGAAAACCACATGGTCATGGGAAGGATGTACAAATTCCTTGCAGGCAGTGGTGGGAAATAAACCCAGGTCACCTGTACTGTAAAGCATTGTGCTAACCACAATACTACCATGACACACCAAACCCAACCCCCCCCAACCCCCCATAGCTTTGTGCAGGCAGAACAGACTTACTTTGAATCAGCATCAAATTAGGCACAGATATCACAGGCTGAAGGTTCGGTTCCTGTGTGGCACTATTCCAGAGCAACAAACAATCTGCTGGATGAACTCAATGGGTCGGGCGGCATCTGCAGGAGGCAAGGAGCCAGGTCCTGGCACAGGCTTTCAACCCCAAAGTCGACAGTTCCTTTCCTCATGTAGATCTTGCTCAACCTCCCAAGCTCCTCCAGCGGAATGTTTGCTGCTCCAGATTCCAACATCTGTAGTTGCTTGTGTCTCCAGCATACTGTACTGTTCTAAGTTCTAAATATGCCTGGTGTTAGTTAAGATGTATTATGTTATGTGTATATTAGTGTGCAAAGGGACACTCTACAGACAACATCTGAATAAACACAGCATGCCTTGCCTGAGCTCCTTGTGCCTCAGCCTGTCCACTCTGCAGTGGACTTTGTGGCAGATTAAGAATTGAATAAACACCCATAACTTGCAGTAAATGATTGCTATAATTGCTAACATATGCATTTGAGAAGCAATGCTACTTTAATAATTGGTGTAGAAGCTGAGAACCATAATTTCCTCAGCCGAATGGAATTTAAATTGCATTTGAGAAGACACAGATTGCAGATGTGATCTTACTTCAACTTTATGTCATATCAGGTGGGCTTCTTTGCACACTCAATTTACTCCTTTCTATGAGTGGAGAGCAGTCAAGTGAAGTTGCATTTTTCAGGCCAGGCCAGTCTGTAACCAACCATCACCAAAAATAATCTTGGCTTTTTATTTCAGAAGGTTTTTGTCATGGATGGCCAGATTTGTTGCTGCCAATCTGGGAAGGCTTTCCCCAGATACATAGAAAATCTGGTCATTCTAATGAAGTTTAAAATCCTCAGTGAGTAACACAATGAAGTGTATTTGGATAGCAATAATAATGACATGTGTTTATCCAGCAGGACAAAAGCTGCACTGAAGTAAAACATTCCCGATGCTGGAATTCTGAAACAAAACATGAAATGCTGGAATCTCACAGCAGGTTAGGTAGTTTCCATGGAGAAAGAAGCCAGTTCAAGTCAAACTGTGAATGGTCAACGGAGTAGAAGATCTTAAACAAGGAGCCTGGAGGAAAGGGGTAAAGTGATCAGCGCCAGTCTTGGCAGAAATATAGCAGAATTAAATGACTGAGGATTTGATGTGGTTACCTGAAGTGGGACAGAGAATGCACCCGCTGCAAAATATAGAGCAGTTACTTGTCTGGTCTCCTCTGACACAATATCATAAACCTGCAGCCCCTACGGCCAAGAAGGAGAAGTATATCCGTGTTCCTTCATGATGGCAGGTCAAAATCTTGGACCTGTTTACCCAATAGCACGGTGGTGGGACCTTCACCAGACGGACCACAATGTTTCAATAAAACAGTTCATTCACACCTTTCTAAGGACAGTTAGCAATGGAAAAGAAACATTCGTCTGGTCAGCAA
This sequence comes from Mobula birostris, assembly GCF_030028105.1. NCBI lineage: Eukaryota > Metazoa > Chordata > Chondrichthyes > Myliobatiformes > Myliobatidae > Mobula > Mobula birostris. Next base: position 15,964,210 of record NC_092393.1, read on the forward strand.
TGACCAAATCCATCAAAAGAGATAAATCAAAATATGAAAGAACTGAAGATGGGTTTATAGAAGTAAAAACAAAGAGAAAATCAAAAACATTCACGGCAGCTGTTTCTGAAAAGATGGACACAATAGTTCTGATCTGGAATCGTTGAACTCAATAAGAGTGTAGTGAGCAAAGAGCTGCAACATTGTGTTAGGGTGAGACAAGCTTCTATTGAACCTTGGTAATTAAGTACAGGAGGCCGAGATAGAGATCAGACTCAGACTGGAATAAATTGGCAAATGGTTGGAAAAATTGGGATCACGCTTGTTTGCAGAGTAAACAATGGTTCTGCATGAAACAACTGCCTTTTCTGGGTTTGCTCTCTGCACTGAAGAGGAGAGGGCATCACAAAGAAAATTGGAAGCAGTACAAGTAAATTAGTGTTCCATCTGGAAGGATTTTTGAGGCTCTTGATAAACAAATGTTACATCTCTTAGATTATTAGTGAGGTTTTTGGAGATCAGTTTGATTTCATAACATGTCAAATGGTGAACATTCTTCCATGAACTCTAACCTATTTTTATTGTTTCAAATCAAGGAAGCAGTATCTTGCCAGTTATTTTTAACAATGTCTTATTTCATGAATATTACTCCACATTGCAGTGAAGCAATTTTACTATTTTTAAGTAGCTTGTTAATGAGTCAAAAAAAGTCCTAAACACGAGAAATCCTGCAGATGCAGGAAACCCAGAGCAACACCAAATACCCATCAGGTAGGAGGTACAGAAGCCTGAAGAAGCACACTCAGCAATTTTTCCCCTCTGCCATCCGATTCCTAAATGGACATTGAAGCCTTGGACACCACCTCACTATTTAAATATACAGTATTTCTGTTTTTACACATTTAAAAAAATCTATTCAATATACTTAATTGATTTACTTGTTTATTTATTATTATGTTTTATTTTATTTATTATTTCTCTCTCTCTCTCTCTCTCTGCTAAATTATGTATTGTATTAAACTGCTGCTGCTAAGTTAACGCATTTCACGTCACATGCCGGTGATAATAAACCTGATTCTGATTCTGAAAAGTACTGGAGAAACTCAGGATGTCAGGCAGCATCTATGAGAATGAATAAACAGTTGGTGTTCTGGGCCAAGACCCTACTTCAGGACTGGAAAGGAAGAGGGAAGATGTCAGAAATAAATAAATCCTTTATTTTGGTCCCGATCACAATTTTGCTGTATTTAAGGTATAAGTGTATTAATGGTGCCATCTGCTGGAATCTTTAGAATTACAACCTTACTTGGGCATATTGAATTCCAAATTACTGTGAAACAACTGAAGGCTGAGAGAGTTCAAGTAAAATGTACGATCCTGTGCAAAAGTCTTATAACCAGGGTGCCTAAGCTGTTTTGCATAGTACTGTACAGCTACTGCAAAAAAAAAAAATCATGACATATATGAGTGGTGATAAACCTGATTCTGATATGGGTCTTTTTTGTGGACTGAGAGTTGGAAGGGGCAGGGAGAGGAGAATCATGGTTGGGAAACGGGGAAGGGAGGGGTAGGGAGCAGAAAGCACCAGAGACACATTCTGTAATGATCAATAAACCAGTTGTTTGGAATCAAAGGATACAGTGTATATATATGCTTAAGACTTTTGCACAGTACTGTATGTTTGCTGGCAGCATACAGATAAACAGGAAGATCTAATGAACTATAGGAACAGGCAGGTACTGAACCCTTTGAGTTTGCTGCTCCTGTTATTAACCTTGTCACTGTGACTGTAGTCTCACCTCAATTATAAAATTTAAAAGAAGAATTTGGGACCCCAAATCTCAACAGCTTTTTGAAACAGAAAGTTCATAAATCCCATGCTCCCCACGAGAAGAATTATTTTCTCCTCTCTCCTCTAAACAGATTAAATCTAAATTTTATTCCTTTATTCTGTGTTCTCACATCAGAGGCAATAGTTTTTTTTATTGATTCCATCAAATCCTTTAATCTCCTGTACTCCAGGGAATCTAAACATTATCAATGCACCCAATCCTCGCCATTTGGACCTTTCACAACATGTTGTTGCAACAATGTCAGCCCTGGTGTTATTACAGTTGAACTCTCACCAAGGGTAGCACATCCTCCCTGAGAAGCAGAGGCTGAAATTGAATGAGTATTGAAATGGAGTGAAAACTTGTACTTTCTTCAAATTGATGTCTGCCTCTTTGAATAAAGAACATTGATTTTCCAAGGTCTTACTGGGTTCCTAACTTTGTGCCTTTTAGAAATTACATTGATTAAACTATGTATGCTTGACTCAAGTGTACAATCTCATTCCTCCCTACTTTATGTATATGTTGCCAAATTCTCAACAACTGCAGATGAGAGAATATGCAAGCATATGTACAGAACTGTACACTAGGAGAAACATAAGGAATGGCACTTGACTAGTTGCTGACAAAATTAAGGGTAAGTTTAAAGTAAACTTAAGTATCACAGAGAGATACACCTTGGCAACTGGTCCTTTGGTCCATCTAGTCTCTGCTGAGCATCAACCACTGTTTTCCATGAATTTGACATTAATCCATTTTTTAATTTTCTTCATATTTTCATCCACTACCAAATTACCCACCTCTGTATCCACCATTCAGTTACACCCAACACTAGTGATAAAAAACGGTAGTCAGTGAACCTACACCTCTAAGACGTAGGTGGAAATCTGAGTATTTGAAGGTAAGGGAAAATGTGAAAACTCTGCATAGACATCACCTGATGTCAACACTTGGAGAATATAATTCTGAAATCACTGAAGAGGAACTGGACAGTGATGGAACTTTCTCAACTGACTAGCCTAAATGAGATAAATGATCCTCCATTTTCATCTATACATTGTTCACCTCGTACTTTAGATGGACTCAGTTCTCACTGGAACCTCTGGTCTTGTAGCACTCAAATCTCATACCTGGAAGAGGAGTAACACCAAATCACAGTGAGGCTGTCTCACCATTTCCAGTTGCAGGAGTTCCACGTGCTGAGGTAGGGTGGTCAGAAACCTATTCCTTTAACTTTACATCCAAACTTCAGGGTTGGTTTATAATTTGGTGTAAATGACCAGTATCATTTAGAAACACAATGTGAGCTGAATGGCCTGTTTTTGTGATGTACTGTTACTTCCACACTTGAACTACCCTTTGAGGTCCAATGATGACAGTTGGATGTGGAAGGAGTTGGGGCCGATCCCTGCTTAACACAGTTTGAGTCATGCTGCAGCTGGCTTTTACTTCTGAGATATGTATGCATGTGATTATTGGACAGATGTTACATTAACCTGTCCTTTCCTGTACAATTCAGTCAAAGCCTGTTAACAGTCAATGTGCTGGAGAGAAGTGCATAGCCATATAAGAAGGCAGGAGAATGGAGTTGAGAGGGAACTGGATCAGCCATGATCAAATGGTGGAGCAGACTCAATGGGCTGAATGGCCTAATTCTGCTCCTATGTCTTATGACCTTATGATCTACACCCTGGCCAAACCCCTCAGTTTCTTTAGGAAGAATGACCAAAAGGGTAATCATACACACACACACACACACACACACACACACTTATTAAATAACCACTTATTTTCTGGGCTGACAGAACATTGCAAAAGATGTATGAGAGTATCAACATCATTGATATTGCCTCTATATTTGCACTGTGAATTCTACAGAGTGCATAGAAATTGGGAAATAGTCACACATCTGTCCTTATCCTAATGAGCACTAAAACAGCCTTTAGAAATTATGTCCTCTCCAAAAAGGTTTGAACAGCGAGCTAATGGATCACTAATTGTGAAATCAATACCCATTACACTGCTGTCAGTCTTATTCTTTATAGATTGGTAAGGCCGATTCATCAGAGTCAATTAGATAACATATAAAGGTCCAAATAAAAATATAATGACTTTCTCCTATTATCACATTTATTTCTAACTGATGATGAAGATGATTTCAGTGTCAGGAACAATTGACAGGAGTGATGGAGATGGAACACTTTTTAACGGTACTACCACATTCTGCAGAGAAGATGTCATGCATTGTAAACCAGACTAGAATAAACCAGTGATGTATATATTAAGACTTTGTATACAGGAGACTGTTCTTTTCAACTGAAGAGGAAGAGTTAAAAAAAAAATCAAGAAAGAAATTATACATCTTTTGTCTCATGGAAAAGCTGAGCCCATGTTGTATGTAAATACAAATCAAAGTCCTAGCTCTTTTTATAAAGCTGGGTCCGTGAAAGAGTGAGATGTACTGTACGCAGAGTGATAGAGTACTACTGCATGGAAACAGGCTCATCAGCCAATGCTATCCATGCCATCCAAGTTGCCTACTTGAGCTAGTTCCAGTTGGTTGTGTTTGGTCATATCACTCTAAACCTTCCCTAACCATGTATCTATCCAATGTCTTTTAAACTTGGCCAATTAATGTTGTAATGTGAACAAATTCATTGGAGACAGACTGAAGCAGGTGGATTTAGAGTATTTTATTCAAAAAAAATGAGCAGCAGGCTTCATATTGAGGAGGAAGAGGTTTGTTAACCCTATATTACATGACATGCTGAAGTTCAAAGGATGATTCTATAATCACAATGCATCTACAATGCTTCCTTTAAATTATATGTAATTTTTGCATACCTCCTTCTTCATACACTCACTTCAGACACCAAAAATGAGTGTTAATCAGTATTGTCTGGTTATTCAGTTACCTGCTGTCCACAGCTCTAGGTACCTATTGTCCAGGACTGCATTTTAAATTTAATTGACATTCTAAGCTCAGATATAAAGATTGGTTTCTGAAGTTAATATTTTGCTGTATAACCTAACTCCAGAATACTCTGCATACAGAGCTTTCTCTGGCATTTCATTTCATTCCATATATACCCAGGCCCCTTTTAAAAATTATACGGGGTTTCTGTTGAAAATATGAAGTATTCACCGCAATAATATTGAACTAAATACATTCTCTCTATAAGGTACATAATTGCAAAGGATAATTGCAAAGGTTCTTATGTTGCATTTGATGTTTTATCACTATAGCTGTGTTTATTCTGATTATGAGATGGACTCTCACAGCTCTGGTGGACTAAATGCTCTGACATGTATGACAAGAATTTTATCTTTGAATTTAACAGCCATTTTCAGCAACTGGGTTTACTTTTCATGGTCAGACCTCGAGAAGTCATGATAGTCTTAACTTAGAACTAGAACAGAGAATGACATTAATTTCAAGAGTACCTTCCTTAACCTTAGACAGCATCCAAAGCATTTTAGGGCTAATTAAATGACTTTGAAAGTTGGTGGCTTATGTAATGGAGAAAAAAGCAACCATTTATTCACACCAATCTCCCACAAACAATAATAATGACCAGGTTTAATCCTTGTTTAATATTTAATTGGGGATAAAGTTAGACTAAGAAAATTATGGAGCCCTTATCCAAAATACTTCTGTTGGATCATTCGTACCCTTATCAGAAAGACAGGAACTCTGGCACAGTGACACCAGAACACTCGCTTGGTATTGCATTGTCATGGTGGTCTGGGTGTGAACTCTCCTTTCTGCATCAAATGTTCAACGCAGACCCTTTTGCCTTATGTAGGGCTGTGAGTCTCCCCGGCCAATTCATATTTCCTATGAGCAGTTGCAGTGGTCAAGATGAGACTAGGGATCTTTAGTAAATGACAGCAAAAAAAACATTTTAATGGCGAAATATAAAACTTCAAATCTTTCTCAGCATCTAGTCTACAGGATTTGTACATGGCCTATCAGCGGTGTCAACAGAGCTCTACCAAGAGGGATTTCTCACAGGTTGGCGGCAAGTATTTGAAAAGAGAGCTTTGAGAGCATTTGTCCATTGTACGTGGCCTATCAGCGGCGTCAACAGAGCTCTATGAATTAAATAAAAGTACAGAAGGGATAAGCGGAGCAGCCATTGTCGGAGTGGGCCAGTGGTGAGAGTAAAAGTGACAAGCTTTGGATCAAACCAGGCTTCGGCTCAGAGGAGGCGTCGGCTCTGGGTAAAGCATCTGTTAAGGTTTCCTTTTGGTTTTTTCCCCCCTAACTGTACTATTTAAATGGGTGTGGTGTGTTCTTTGTACTGGATGTTGGAGATCTGGGAGACCCAGAGTCTCCCAGGGAACTACATCTGCATGAAGTGCATCCGGCTACGGCTCCTTGAGGACCGTGTTAGGGATCTGGAGCAGGAACTGGATGACCGTCGGCTTGTACGGGAAAGCAAGGATATAATTGATCGAAGTTACAGGATGATATTCACCCCAAAGTTGCAGGAAGTGAGTAGCGGGGTGACCGTCAGGAGAAATGGGAATAAGCAGATAGAGCAGAGCATCCCTGTGGCCATTCCCCTCAAAAACAAGTATACCGCTTTGTATTCTTTTGCGGGGGATGACCTCCTAGGAGAATGCCATGGTGACCGGGTTACTGGCACTGAGCATGGGTCCGTGGTGCAGAAGGGAAAGGGAGAGAAGGAGGGAGCAGTAGTGATAGGGGCTTGATAGTGAGGGGAACAGACAGGAGATTCTGTGGAGGTGAACAGGACCATGTTGCCTCCTGGGTGCTAGGATCAGGGATGTCTCAGATCATGTCCACAGCATTTTAGAGAGGGAGGGGGAGCAGCCAGATGTCTTGGTACAAATTGGTACCAATGACATAGGAAGGAAAAGCAGTGGGGCCCTGAAAAGAGAATTTAGAGAGCTAGGTAGAAAGCTGAGAAGCAGAACCTCCCGGGTAGTAATTTCTGGATTGTTGCCTGTGCCACATGCCAGTGAGGGTAGAATCAGGATAATTTGGTATGTTATTATATACTTGTACATGCACTCATGAGCAGATGATTAAAGTTGGTGCTCATGCGCTGTTGTTTTTATTTGAAATATCCGTCTCGAAACACGGTGGCAGCGGTGGGGCTCGGAAAATTGCTTTTTTCAACCACAACACCTGACTTTTTCAACTTGCAGTTGGCAGCATAATAATAGCACAATTCTGAAGCATCGGAGGGTGAGTGTAGGAGTTGAAAAATGTCGACCAAGATGAGCAACCAGCCACAAATAGAGATGGGTGCAGTAGCAATGCCTGGAGGTGAGACAGCAGAATCTCAGTGGCACCCAGCACCCGCGGGCGACCCTGTGCCGGGGAACCATGGTCGGGGCAGAAGTCCTCCCCCAGTCAGCGGCATCCGCCTGCCACCGGCCGTGACGGTCAACCGCGGAGTGATAGACGGATGGAAGACATGGCGGCAGATGTGGACTAACTACAGCGTCGTAGCACAACTGCACAGACAAGTTCCAGCACACCAGTCGGCATTATTTTTACATACAATTGGACTGTCAGGACTTGAGGTCTGCAACAGTTTTGTGTTTGCAGATGAGGCTGAAGGCCAAGACCTCACAAAGAGTTTAGCCGCATTAGACAAATATGCTCTCGGTGAGAAAAATGAGACATATGAACGGTACTTGTTCAACAAACGGCAACAAGAACAAGGTGAGACCTTTGAATCGTTTCTCACCAGCCTTAGATCTCTTGCAAAGACGCGTAATTTTTGCTTGTGTATGTCAGACAGTCTGCTGAGAGGCAAAATCGTACTGGGCATTAACGACTCCCAAACCTGAAAACGTCTGTTACAATAGAGAAAACTATTGGTCAATGTCTGCATTGACATCTGCAAAAGCACAGAAGTGGCTGAATCACACCTGCAAGCATTCAGTACAGCTGCAGAAAGCAGGTCCGCTATTGTCAATGGGATCAAACCTTGCACTAACAAGAAAGGTTCAAAGCATCCTGGACAGAAGGCTGGTGCTAGTGGTGGAGCCAGAGCAAAAGGCACCTTGAACAGCCACAGAAGTAAAGTGAACCCTTGCAAGTACTGTGGCACGGAGCATGCAGGAGACAAGCAACAATACCCAGCATACGGATAGGGGTGCAAGGCATGTGGCATTTGAAATCACTTTGCAAAGGTATGCAAGCAGAAGCCCGTGCATGGGGTGGAAGCACAAAGCGATGGCCAAACCGACAGTGACAGCAGCACCGAGATTATTGACCACGTCATACTGGTGGTCAACAGTTTGAGGATAAAGGATGACGTATTCGCACAGACGCTCATCAATGGAAAGCCAATAGACTTCCAAGTGGACAGTGTGGCGAGCGTTAACATTTTACCTCACAAACACTTGGAGGGAGTAGACCACACACTAAGACAATGCACAAAACAGCTGATGATGTGGAACAAGACCACCATGGATGCAGAAGGGATGTGCAGAGTGAAATTGCGTAACCCCATGACGAACTGCAAGTATTCTGTTGAATCTGTCGTGGCCACTGACGACTTCACACCACTGCTGGGAAGCAGGGCCAACCAGCAAATGAAGCTGTTTATGGTCAATGATGACAACTTTTGCAGGGAGCATGCATCTAAACTTAAAGAAAAATAATGCGCACCAGAAGAATGCTATGCAGAGGTGTTCGATGATACACTCGGGGAGCTTCCGGGTGCAGCCCACCTGCAGATTGATGAGGAAATTCAACCCACAGTGTAACCCCTACAACGCCTACCACATGCTATGAAGCAGAAAGTGAAAGCTGAGCTTGATCAACTGGTAGACAGCAAGGTGATAGCTCCAGTCCATGAACCTACAAGGTGGGTTAGCCAGTTAGTGGTCACAGAGAAGAAGAATGGCAATCTTCGTATATGCATTGACCCTTGACCATTGAACAAAGCACTGAGGAGAGAATGCTGTTCCCTTCTGGTGATAGAGGACATTTTCCAGGTCTTGACCGGGCTAAGGTTTTCAGCAAGCTTGATATGAGTTCTGCATTCTGGCAAGTGAAATTGGACAGTGAATCAAGCGTGCTCACCACTTTCAACACACCTTTCAGGTGGTATAGATGGCTCAGACTCCGTTTGGAACCAACGTTTCATCAGAGGTCTTCCAGCACAGGCTGCATCAGGCGCTGGAAGGACTATCGGGAGTGATCTGCGTCGCAGAGGACATACTGGTGTGTGGAAAAGGGGAAACGCAGGTAAAGGCAATCGCCGATCATGATGTGAAACTTGAGCAGCTATTACAACATTGTACAGGGCAGCATATCAGGCTCAACAAGAACAGATCTGTCTTCAGAGCGACAGAGATACCCTTTTTGGGGCATCTCATCACAAGTGAGGGACTTCAGCCTGATCCTAAAAAGGTCGCTGACGTTCTCAACATGCCAGCACCCACGGATATGCAGGGAGCGCAGCGATTGATCGGATTTGTCAACTACCTGAGCTGTTTTCCACCAAGTCTCTCAGATACCCTTGAGCCAATAAGACAGCTGACAAAGCCAAATGTAACATGGGAAACACTCTCTCCAAGATCAAGCGGATGGTATCTGAAGCAACGGTGTTAGCATATTTCAATTCTAAGGAAGAGCTAACCATCCAATGTGACGCCAGCAACAAAGGCCTAGGGGCAGCACTCCTCCAGAATGGACGTCCGATCGCATATGCAAGCAGAGCACTAACGGACACAGAAACACGTTACGCAGCGATCGAAGAGGAAATGCTCGCAATTGTTTTTGCACTTGAAGTTTTCATCAATACACTTTTGGCCGCTTCACAAGAGTACTCAGCGATCACAAGCCGCTCAAAATGATAGTTAAGAAGCCGCTGGTGAAGGCACCAAAGCACCTACAAGGAATGCTTCTTCACCTGCAGCGCTATGACTTCGACATCACCTACTGTCACGGAAAGCTCATGCACCTCGTGGATATGCTATCACGAGCAGTTAACGGTACTCCGGGCCAGGAAAACAGCTTCGACGAAGTCAACATACTATCGCACTTGCCAATCCGCAATGAGCGTCTAAAGCAGGTTCGCATGGAAACAGCAAAAGATGATACACTACAGATGTTGAAACGCATAATCATCAGTGGATAGACGCTTAGCAGCATCTTTACCACGCACGGGGTAGTCAAGGATCTTTCTCATTTTGGCGATAAAGGTGGGGAAGGAAGAGCAGATATCCAGCTGATTATCCCAAACAGCTGTAGCCCACGCTAAGGCACTTCCCTGCAACAACCCCATGATATAAGCTATCTTTGACTTATCCATGGAGTCTGTGAATGACTGCTGTTCGAACACCAAGGAGCATTGCAGAAGGAAGGCCTGGCACTTCCCCAAATCCCCAGCGTAGTGTTCTGGTTCAGGTATGTGCAGCTCTCTTGGCGGGGGTGTGCTGACACGTACGGGGTTGCCACTACAGGCTGTCTGGGCTGGTTAGGCAGAGTTCCAGGAGTGGATGGGGTAAAATGAGTGGCTACACGATCCACCTGGTCACCGATCCTTGTTACATTAGCAGACAGGGAACAGAGATTCTCCATGACATCCCAGAGGAGTTGATCGTGCAGACCAAGTAGGGTGCCCTGGCTGGCAAGAGCTTGTTGCAGGGTATTCATGTCTGCTGGGTCCATTGTGGCCAGAACATTCTGTTGCAATGAGCGAATGAAGCGAATCCAAATGCAGGACACAGGCACGGAGATTGAGTTAGGATGCTTACGTGGACATGAACGTTGGACACCAAACAGGAGGGATCTTGACACAGGGCCTTGACACAGAGAGACGGAGATTCATAAGTAAACCTTGAAACTGGAGCAAAACTAAGAACACATGGTCCTAAGTGGCCGGGAAATGTTAATTACCACACAGGCAAAACCAACGATCTGGCGACTAGTGGTTGTAACATCAGGGTTCTTATGCTGCAGGTCTTGATGGAAATCAGGTGTGCCGTCATCAAAGAGAATAAGAAGCAAATGGGAAATTAGCGGTCAGAACCATAGCACAATCAAAGGAAATTAGGAAAAAGATAGGAAATTAATGATCGGGACTGTGACAACAGTTACAGTTTGCCACTTCACACTTCCTTTCCTTGCAATGTTGCTCAATGCAGTTTGAAAGTAGGGACTTTGATGAGGCCACCCTCAGGGTGAAGGAGCAACACTTTATATTCCATCGGGGTAGTTGCCAAACTAGCGGCATGAGTATCGATTTCTTCTTCTGGTAAACAAATTTCCACTCCCCCACTTCCAATATTCCTCACTCTGACTTTCTTACCTGTTCTTACCTGCCTATTACTGGGTCCTCTCCTCCTTCCTTTTCTCCCATGGTCCACTCTCTACTTTGATCAGATTCCTTCCCCTCCAGTCCTTTACCTTTCCCACCCACTTGGCTTCACCTAGCCTCCTTCCTCTGCCCCCAACTTCTTATTTTGGCAACTTCCCTCCTTTTTTCTCAGTCCTGAAGAAGGGTCTTGGCCCAAAACATTGAATGTCTATTTATTTCCTAGATACTGCCTGACCTGCTGAGGTCCTCCAGCATTTTGTGTGTGTCTCTTTGTTGTTAAACTGCCTTCTCCTCACAAAACAACTGGATTGTTGAAGTGAGAGCAAAGAGATTTAATATGAATCTGAGGGGCAACTTTATTTCCCCAGGGAATAGTCAGTATATTTAATGAGTTGCCAGTGAAAGTGGTAGAGGCAGGCAGAGTAGCAACATTTAAAAAGAATTGGACAAGTACGTGGATAGGAAAGGGTAGAGGGTATGGGCCAGCTGTAGGCCAATGAGATTAGCTGAGATTGAATCTTGGTCCCATGTTCCAGTTGGTCCAAAGAACCTGTTTCCATGTTGTGTGATTCTATCTACAAAAGCTGTTTTATCACCTTAGTTTATCACAAAGAGGCATACTAAGTAGGAACTTGAATCATGTCTTTCTCTAGTCTAAAAAAGAGAACTCTGCTTTTCAACTACATTGTTGTTTGACCAGGGGCTCAAGGTGTAACACTGGAGAGTAAAAACTAAATAGTCCTGAAACAGGATTGATGCAAGAGTATTCCTATTGAATTATGCTTTACCTATGAGCTGGGCTATTGGCTGCTCTGTAATGTTGATTTACATTATTTTTTATTGTGATGTTTAAAAGAGAAATATCACGTCTGAATCTAAAACAAAACATTTTCATTACTGTGGAGCCCAGCTATTGCCTGGCTGATTGAGAGTGTCGACAGAGCGAGTGAATTTAAACACTGTCGAGAACAGAAAGAAGATTAATTTCAGAGACATAGAATTATGCAGCACAACTCAACTCTACCATGCCAACCAAGCCACCTAAGTTAGTTCTATTTGCCTGTATTTAGTCCTTATCCCTCTAAACCTTTTCAATATCACATTCCTGACCAGAATCTTCTCTTCTTTGTGTCTCCTCTGATATGAAAATAAAATTTTGCAGATATTGTTAATCTGAACTGAGACAGAAAAGGCTGGAAATACTCTGTGGATGAAGCAGCTCTCACGGAGACAGAAGCAAGAGCAATGTTTTAGGTCAATGATCTTCAGCTTCTCGTTGAATCGGGTATACTCTGCTGGTGAAAGGATCTCTGACCCCATGTCAACCCCACGTCCGTTGTTGAGAATGACCAGTCCTCTTTAGTCACGATTCACCCAGCAGATATTAATTGGCACAAGCAAAGCAAGACGGCAGAAAACCCTGAGTACTAGTATTTGTTTGATTTGATTTCCCTCCGGGAGAAGGCTCAGGAGCTTGAAAACTCACACAGCCAGATTTGGGAACAGCTTCTTTCCAACTGTGATAAGACTGCTGAACAGATTCTGACCCAGATCTGGGCTGTACCCTCCAAATATCCGGACCTGCCTCTCGGTTTTTTTGCACTACCTTACTTTCCATTTTTCTATTTTTTATTTATGATTTGTAATTTAATTTTTTAATATTTACTAATTTTTTACTATTTTTAATATTTAATATTTGTAATCCAGGGAGTGGGAAGCGCAGAATAAAATATCGTTGTGATGATTGTACGTTCTAGTATCAATTGTCTGGCGACAATAAAGTATTTGGCAGAGTACCAAGAGCTGCATATATATTGGCAGTGGATATGGATATGGGTCTTGTCACCTTTTCTCTTTCCATCTATGTTGCTGTTGCAATTGCACATTATGCTGGTCAGATCTCACTTGTGTACGGTCTTGGTTGCCAATCAGTTCTCAAGGGCTTGAGTAATAGGGGTAGGCAAGAGATGCTAGGGTTTTATTTCTTGGAATACAGGGGTCTGAGGGAATGACCTTATAGGGATGTGTATGCCAGCAGGCACAGGAAGAGCTTCTGCCCTGAGTCTGTGACACTGCTGAACCTCTCATCACAGCACTAAGCAGTATTGAATCTGTATTGTACTGTCTCAGTACTTTTATACTTGTGTGCTGTAGCACTTTTTTTTATTCACAGTTATTTTGTAAATAACACTATTCTTTGCATTTCTGGTCAGATGCTAAATGCATTTCATTGGTTTTGTACCTGTACTCGGCACAATAACAATAAAGTTGAATCTAATCTAATCTAATCTAATGTATAAAACCATGAGAGGTATAGGATGAGTAAACATAGTCTTTTTCCTAAGGAAGGAGAACGAAAATCGAGAGGGCATATGCTTAAGGTAAAAGGTAAAGGATTTAAAAGTGACTGGAGGGGCAACTTTTTGCAATTTGAGGGAGGTAAGTAAATGGAATGAGTTGTCAGAGGAAGTGGGTAAGGCAGGTTCGGTAACACCATTTAAAATATATTTGGATAAGTACATCGATAAGATAGGTTTAGAGCTGAGATCCCAGCCTGGGGTCTACAAACCCCTCAGTTCATGGTAGCGATCCAGGGCATAGAAGAGGTTGGGAACTCCTGGCTAACGGAATATGAACTGGACACGGGGAAATGGGTCTCGGTTGGTAAGCATCACAGTCAGCATAGAGGCACGTTTCCAAGCTTTATGACTCTCTTAACAGCAAGAAACATTACCGGTTAACTAAGGAAACACCTCACAAAATCCTCGAAGTCAATACTGTACCTCTTCCTAGAGATGCTGCCTGGCCTGCTGCATCACCAGCAATGTTTATGTGTGTTCCTCAAAGTCAATATGTTGCTTTGAAGTTCTGGTGTGCTCTACTGTAGCTGATAATCTGGATGAGTCAAGCAAAATAAAAAAAAAACAGATAATTCCATCTAATGGATGAATGCTGATCAATGCATATTGAGTATTCCCTTCACCTCTTCAAAGAAGTATTATGGCATCACTTTATCCAGGCAGACAGTTTAATGTCTCCTCTGAAAGATGTCTGAAAGTAATGTTGTTTTTGTAGCCTGTCTACAACTATTTGATATGCACCACAAAGCAAAGAGAAAGTGACAATTGGATTGCTAGTCTGTACAATTAAGTCATTTAAAACCTGCTTTGGGAACAAATGGGGTGTTATCGGTCTGATCTGGTTGATGTATGGAGATGAATTTAGAAAATATAGTGAGTGGTTTATTAATGAAGTGACACTTGCTGATAAAAATCCAAAACCTTTGCCAAATTGGAGCATAGAGTTATTGCACTGTCTTTAGCTTCAAAATTATTGTTTGGGATATTGATTTCAAACAAAAGTTAAAGATTTTTATTTTTCAATAGAATGGAATTTTGTTTGTAATTTTATTGCTTTGACCCATGGAATAATAGTGCAGATAGTAATAAGCCTCTCTCTTCACTGTGTGCCCTAATTAGTTGTTGCCAAACATGTACGATAGATGAAGCTGCCTCTGCTGATTTTAACATGCGATTGGTGAAAGTGCCTAATCCAATACACACTCTTCCTAAGCCATAGAATAGCAGGTACCATGCATCATTTTAACAGACACCATACATTTCCATCAGTTTGGTAAATAACTCTTGCATGCTTGCATCCAGACCACCACACACTGAAGGTCTATTGATTACTGCACAATCAGATCTTCAATTACTTTTTGATGACCTGAATTAATAATTGGTATATAATGATAGAACAACAGATGTTGGAGCAAAATATTAAAGTGATTTCTTTGCTAAAAAGGTGAAAATGGACTGAAAACGTATGCTATGTTTGGAAGTCTGGTTTCATCTGAAATTTTGAAGCTGTTTTGCAGCATTTTAACTTTAGCTAGTGCCAGTCAGACACTTGTAGTCTTGGCCTTTGTGAGTTTGTTTGACGTAGCCTTGCAGAGCAGTAAGGACAGAGTCACCAGCTCACCCCTATGAAGGTATGGAGGGTGCTTACTGGTACAAAGCAGCACATTGCACAATGGCTTAGGGCTCAGAACAATATCAGATTCCCATTTCAATCCCCTTGAAAGGATATATGGAGGAAGAGGGATGTCTGGCACCAACAAAAGGATAGAATTCTGTCTTTTCCATTCCTTGTGCAGATCTGCCGAGCCTCATGTCATTTCACCTGTCTTTGAAAGCCCCTCGAGTCTCTCCACTGGAGGGCAAGAAAATTTGCCTCTTCTTCCTTGTGTAGAGAGCAGCTGGTATATCAGCCTATGGAATGCACACGTTCCCAAAGAATCAGAGAATACATCCATTCTGCTGCCATTCATGATCCTATCCCGATCTGAAAAGTAAGAAACTAGCTCTCTATGAATGTGAGATTTTAATAGTTAATGTGTTGGGAATATCTCTTTCATTCTGAGGTAGTGAGCTGAGTTTAGCTTCTTCCAGCCACTGCATCATGAGTAAATGAACCTTGAGGAAGGAGACTGATTTCCTGAAGACAAGAATTACATAATCCTTGAATCCACAACATCTAACTCTAACCAGTAAGTGTTGAAGAATGTCCGATAATCAGGTTGAGGGAGCGATCGAGAACATTGTAGCATCTGCATTCAGTGTTATTAATCAGATTTACCCGGATCCTGGGAGTCTGGATTTGTCTTTGGTCTCCTTGCAGTATAATTTGGACTTTCCTGTTCTTCTTGTTTCCCTTACTTTGCTCCATCACCTTGCTTTCCTGCAGCTATGTTCTTTACTGTGTCCGCAGCAACTAGTGAATGGAAGGTAAATGTAAAGGTAAAAGAAATTAATATAAGGTAAAGGAATCATAGATCCATGTGTTTATTGTCAAAGGACGCCATATCAGAAGATGAAGGAGGTGCTAGCACAAGCAAGCCACTGATAATATGAGGCCTTCAGTGGATAGATTGTTCACAGTTCAGCTGAGGATCCCGGCCTATTGAGTAATGGCCAACATGGAGAAGTAGTTCCAGCACATGTGACAAGACCTTGCAAAAGTTTACTCTTGGCACGATAAATAACAAGCTGTATTTTATGAATCAAGCGTCTGTCTATGATTATCTCTAATAAGGGCAGACCAACCAGTTATCCAGCTATCAAGAGTAAACCACCTTCAAATGGCTTCCAATGCATTTATATCATTCCTTAAAATAGGATGCTATATGAACACCCTGTATAACTGTAGCATTATCTCCCTCCCTTTTGTATTCAGTTTGCAATAAACAATAACTTTCTGTTGGCTTTCCAAATTACTCCCTGTAACTGAATACTAATTTTCATGTATCAGACACTGGGGAAGTCAAAACTTCTGCATCTCAGAGTTCGGTATTTTCTTAATATTTAGATAATATGTTTCATTTTTTGTGTTTTCTTTAGAAAATAGACTATTTCTGATTCACTTCACATTATACCCCATTAGTAGATCTATAATATCTCAATTATCCTACCTGTAGGTCTCTTTATAACTTCTTCACAACTTCCATTTGCACCTCTTTCTGAGTCATTAGTAAATATACCTTGAACATACATTGCAAAATGTTGAAACATCACCACTAATCCCTGAGAACACTACATGTTACATATTAGCAACCAGTAAAAGAACCCATTCACTGTTTCTCATTAGCAAGCCAATCTTCTTTTCATGCCAAAATGTTGGCTCATAAGTATTTATTTTCCAGAATAACTTTTGATGCAATATTTTATCAAATGTCTTTTTGAAATTTAAACATGATACATCTGCTAGTTCCCCCTATTTGTTTTATTTGTTAGATCTTCAATTAATTTCAAATTGGCCAAACATTATTTCTCCTTTGAAATAATACTGATTTTCCTGGTTACTTTCATTATTTTCCAAATAACTTGATCTAGAAATAGCTTCCCGTGACAAATATTATACTAACTTGCCTTCAGTTTCCTTTTTTGTGTCTTCCTTTTTGAATAAGAAAATGGAATTGAAGGAATTTGGGAAAATTACAACTGAAGTATTAACCGACTATTAAGTTCAAAGTTCAAAGTAAAATTTATTATTGGAGTGCAACATTTCACCACATACAACCCTGAGATTCTTTTTCTGAGGGCATACTTAGCAAATCTATAGAACAGTAACTGTAAACTGTAAACATCAGGAACTGTTATCTGTAAATAAACTGTGCAAATGCAGATATAAATAAATGGCAATGAAAATGAGCTTGAGATAATAATATAACATCCAGCAATATAACAATATAACAGAGTCTTTAAATGAGTGCAGCTATCCCCTTTTGTTCAAAAGCCTGATGGTTGAGGGGTAGTAACTGTTCTTGAACTCGGTCATGTGAGTCCTGAGGCACCTGTACCTTCTACCTCATAGCAGCAATGAGAAAGGAGCATGGCCTGGGCCTTTGATGATGGATACTGCTTTTCCATGGCAATGTTTCATGCAGATGTACTCAGCTGTTGGGAGGGCGATGTACTGGGCTAAACTCACTACCTTTTCTCAGACATTCCACTCAAAGGCTTTGGTGTTCCCATACTAGGCCATAATGCAGCCTGTCAGCACACTTTACATCACACATCTATAGAAGTTTGCAAAGGTTTTCGATGACATGTCAAACCCCTGTAGACTCTTGAGGAGGTAGAAGCACAGTTGTGCTTTCTTCGCAACAATACCTATATGATGGGTCCAGGACAGGACCTCCGAAATAGTGACACCCAGGAATTTAAAGTTACTGACCCACTTCACCTGTGATCCTCCAATTATTACTGCTCATAGACCTCTGGTTTTCCTGTCCTGAAATCTACAATCAGTTCCTTGGTCTTATTGACATTGAGTGAAGATTGTTGCTACTACACCACTCAGCCAAAATTTCAATATCCCTCCTGTACACTGATTCTATAATAATTCTATAATGGGGACTTGCTAATGAAGGCCATCAGGACCTCAGAATTAGAATCAGAATCAGATTTATTATCACTGATATATGCTGTGAAATTTATTATTTTGAGGCAGTATATTTTTTCTTTATTTTTGTTCTCTTTTTGTACTATTAATTTAATTTAATTTTGAATATATTTCCTATTGTATTTTATAGATTTTTTTATTATTATGTATTACAATGTACTGCAGCTACAAAAATGACTTTCATAACATACACCAGTGATATTAAACCTGATTTTGATTCTGACTGA
Source organism: Mobula birostris (assembly GCF_030028105.1). NCBI lineage: Eukaryota > Metazoa > Chordata > Chondrichthyes > Myliobatiformes > Myliobatidae > Mobula > Mobula birostris. The sequence continues at coordinate 15,982,525 of NC_092393.1, forward strand.
TGTGTATTCCCTGCCTTCCCCCTCCTGAAGCCCTCAATCAATTTGTTGGACTTACTGACATTATGTGCAAGGTTGTTGCAGCAACACCACTCAACCAGCCAATCTCTCTCACTCCTGTACTCCTCCTTGTCACCATCTGAGATGCTGCTGACAACAGTTTTGTCATCGATGAATTTATAAATGGTGTTTGCACTATGCCTAGTCACACAGTCATGACTGTAAGAAAGAATAGAGCAGCCAGCTAAGCACATGTCTTTCAGGCATGCCAGTGTTAGTTGTCAGCGAGGAGGAGTTGTTATTGCCAATCAACACAAACTGTTGTCTCCTGATGAAGAAGTCAAGGATCCAATTGCAGAGGGAGGTACAAGCATTAAGCTTGTTGGTTGGTACTAAAGATGAGTCAACATCCAACTTCCACAATTTGTTCAGTACCACTTCCCTGGTGATAGTAATTTCCTAAATTCCTAGTTCCCTTCCATTTCCCCAGTTACGGCTATTTTTGAGAACGCTGTTTGTGTCCTCTATAATGAAGAGTGATACCATATACATATGTAATTCATCAGCCGTCTCCTTTCTTTGCATTATTAATTCACCAGATTTAACTTCTGCAACAATTCACCCATTCTTTTTTAAATATCCTCATGAACTCTTTTTAACCGTTCTGATATTTCTGTCCAGTTTTCTCTCATGGTCTAGTTTTCTCTTGTTTATTAATATTTCAGTCATTTGATAAAATGATTTTCAAATAACACATTATGACAGGTAGGAAATATAAAAGGGCTGACATTATATGCTTAAGCTGTACCATCTTTCCTTCTTAGAACCTTTGTCTTCATCTGTCCACAAGACACTGACATCCTTGCTCCAACAAATCTGCATTCATGGGAATCTCAGGAAATGTTAATAATCAGGTTGATTCAGAGAGAAACTCATTCCTTAGATCCTCAAAAAAAGTAAACAAACCTAATTGTTTCCCATCAATATATTTTAGTGCGATGAAGATCAGTCATTTGGGGATGTAATGGACTGAGATGATCAGACCGAAGCTATCCAAGTGTCCAGGAGATGTGGTAATAAGCATGCAAACACAACAGTGTAACTTAAGCCTAATTTAATATAATTGCAAGAAATAAATAAAATAAATGAGCTAGAATTATACGCAAGTGCATGTAAGTATGATACAATAGCAATAACTGAAATCTGGCTGACCTCAGTAGATGGTGAAGAATATAGTATTAGAGGATATACTTTACTTAGGAAAGATAGGCAAAATTGTAAAGGAAGAGTAGCTATATAAATAAGAGAGAATTTAAGTATGAGGCTACTTATGATAGCAGATGAATTGAGGCAGTGAAAATATCTGGGTGGAAATTGAAAGCTATAAGGATAAAGGAATAACATTGAATGAATGTTATAGATCCCCTAATGATGATAGTGATTTTAATATGCAACTCTATCAGAATATTGGAAAAGCAAGTTCTGAGGGTGATGTTATCGTAATGGGAGACTTTAATTTCTCAAATATTAAGTGGGAGAACCCAATGACTAATGGATTACAGGAAAGTGAATTCATTGAGTTATTGAGAGATTGCTTTTGACCCAGTATGTAAATGCACCAACAAGACGTTTTCTAGATTTGATATTCCGCAATAATCAGGATAGAATTTAGAGTACAGAAATGGTGAGTCTTTAGGAACAAGCAATCATAATATTGTTAGTCTCGAAGTTTATTGGGAGAGTATATCAGTAAAAAGTAAAGCCATTAAATTGTATTTCAGAAAGGCCAAGTTTGTGCAGATTCGACAAAGATTTCAGAAGTTAAACTGGAAGGAACTGCTTGACGTTGAGTCAGTTGAGGAACAATGGAGTTGATTTAAAGAAAATTGTGCAGTGCAGTGCAGGAATTGTTCTTAACCAAGATTGGGAGAAACAATAAAAATAATAGACTAAGTACATCGATGAATAAAGATATACATAAAAATATTGAAGAAAAGACAGCTATATAAGCACTACAGAAAAAATAGTAGTGACATTAAATGTAGGGCATATGAAAATCTGAGAGCTAAAGTCAAAAGGGAAATTAGGATTGCTAAAAGGCAGGTTGAGAAGGATATTGCTGATAATGTTAAGATTGACCCTAAGCGATGATTTTAATACTTTAGTAGTAAAAGAAAAGTCAAGGAGGAAGTTGGGTGTATTAGAAATAGTAGTGAGTTGATCAGTTACGCAGAGGAGGACATTTTGAATGCTTTTAACTCATATTTTGCTGAAGTATTCACCTGTTAGCAATATGCCAGTAGTGAGGTCCTCCTTCAGTTGAAAAGGCTAGAAGTTAATAAATCTCCAGAGACAGCCAATATATATACAAGGGCACTTAAAGAGTTCTGTGATTACATATACAAACCCCTCTCATGAATTTTTCAAAAGTCTGTGAAGACTGGTGAAATCCCTTAGGACTGGAAATGGGCTACCATTGTTCTGGTAGATTGGAAGGGTGACCACACTGACCCTGGTAACTATAGACCAGCAAGCTAACTTGTATTGTAGGTAAGATAATGGAAACATTAATAAAGAATGAGATGGAAAGCAGCTGATAAGAACAGGCATGTTAGCAGAAAGCCAGCATGGGTTCAGAAAGGAAAAGTGAGCCCTGAAATATGCTGAATTTACTAATATGCTGACGTTCTATGAAGAGGCAACTAAAATTTACGTTAACAATAAAGTGGTTTTCCCTTTGAATAAGCATGTACCTACTTATGGACGTTTACCATTTAAATTGGTTACTGATTCATTTATATACTTAGGGATAACAATTACCAAAAAATATAAAGATTTATTTAAAGCTAATTTTTTACCTTTAATTGATCAGATCAAACTTTTATTTGCCAAATGGTCCCCAATCTCTTTGTCTTTGATTGGTCGGATTAATGCTATTAAGATGATCATTTTGCCTAAATTTTTGTATATATTTCAATCAGTTCCAATTTTTATCCCAAAATCTTTTTTTGATAACATAGATTCAAAAATTTCCTCATATATTTGGCAGAATAAAAATCCTAGGTTAGGTAAAAGATATCTACAGAAATCCAAGAAGGAGGGGGGACTTGCCCTCCCAAATTTTAGATTCTATAATTGGGCAATTAATATTCGATATTTAAAGTTTTGGCTACAAGATTTGGACGCATCTTTAAACCCTCATTGGGTAAATCTTGAATCTAATTCATTACAAGGGTTTTCCTTGGGTTCGGTTTTAGGAACTTTACTTCCTTTTACTTCTTTTAAATCATATAAACAAATGAATAACCCAATAGTTAAACATACTTTATGTATATGGTTTCAATTCCGAAGATTTTTTGGGTTTAATCAATTCATTCTAGCAAGTCCCATTATATCAAATTTTCTTTTTCAACCTTCCACGATGGATCAAGCTTACTTTGATTGGAAAACCAAAGGTATAATATCTTTTCGCGATTTATTCTTGGATAACTGTTTTATGTCTTTTGATCAACTCTCTAATAAATATAACTTACCCAGATCTCACTTTTTTAGATATCTACAGATTAGAAACTTTTTAATTACTGTCTCTCCTAATTTTCCACGCCCATATCCAATGGACACTTTGGAAAAAATCTTAGACTTAAATCTTTCTCAGAAAGGTGTAATAGCAATTATATATAATATAACTATGAATTTATGTCCTGATGCCTCTAATAAAATTAAAGTTGACTGGGAAAGAGAACTTGAGATTAATATACCGACTGAAAAATGGGAAAAAATTCTTCAGTTGGTGAATTCATCCTCTGTATGTGCTAAGCATAGGTTGATACAGTTTAAAGTGGTCCACAGGGCTCATATGTCCAAAGATAAACTATCTCGTTATTACTCTTATTAATCCAATCTCGTTATTAATCCAATATGTGACAGATGCCAGTCTGAGATTGCTTCTTTAACTCACATGTTTTGGTCATGTCCCTTGTTGGAGAAATATTGGAAAGATATTTTTGATATTATTTCAACGGTCCTAAATATAGACTTACAACCTCATCCAATTACTGCTATCTTTGGACTACCAATGATAGACTCAAATAATTTAACCTCTTTATCACGAAGGATGATTGCATTTCTTACTTTAATAGCTAGAAGGTCCATTTTGTTGAATTGGAAAGAGATCAACCCTCCTACTGTATTTCATTGGTTTTCACAAACTATGGTGTGTTTGAATCTGGAGAAAATTAGAAGTGCAGTTTATGACCCTTCCATTAAGTTTGAAAAAATTTGGAGGCCATTTATTCAGCATTTTCATTTGATGTAATTTGATCATTTCCAAACTTGTTTTATTTCTCTGTACTGTTGTTGGAAGGGAATGGAATCGTCGACACTGAGGTTTTCTTCTTTTCCATTTTTAAGTTGTTAGTTTTGCCCAAGTCTTTTAGTTTAGTTTAGTTGTTTTTTTTTCTTTTGGGATGGGTTTTTTTTCTCTTTTTCTTTCTTTTTCCTTTTTTTCGCTTTATATTATCCGTGATCAGTTCTACATATATGGGAGTTTTGGTAATTTCCACTATTTGGTTTTGCAATTACTCTTTTTTTAAAAATGTAACAATGCATCTCATATTATCTGTATTATTGTTATGTTTTGTTTCTATATTTTGAAATTAATAAAAAGATTGAAAAAGAAAGAACAATAAAGTGGTTGATATAATTTACCTGGACTTTCAGAAGGCTTTCGACAAGGTACCCCACTACAGGTTAATAATCAAGTTACAGCAGGTAGGGTTGCAGGGTAAGGTGTGAAAATGGTGCAGAATTGGCTCAAACACAGAAAACTATGATGAGAGGATCATTTTCACACCTAGAAGTGTTAGAAGTGGAGTTCTATATAGATCAGTTTTGGGACCACTGCTGTTTTTAATTTACATTAATGATTTGTATAAGCACTCAACAAATAGACTAGCAAAGTTTACAGATGACACAAAATTAGGAGGACAGACTGATAACACTCAGGCAGCAGAACCAATACAGTTGGATCTAAACAAAATTCAGATATGGGCAGATAAATGGCAGATGAAATTTAATGGAAGTAAATGTAAAATAATACATATAGGAAGTTGAAATATTAGATATAAATATACAACATTGGGGGGGGGGGGGTTGAGTTAGAAAGTGCACTATATTAGACAGATCTGGGCACCCTGGTAGACTCATCACTATCAACACCTAAACAATGCACAGAAGCAATCAGGAAGGCTAATGTTTGGCTATATAATACGCTCAGTGGAGTTCAAGTCTAGGGATGATCCTTTTGTTCCTGTATCATGTGCTTGTGAGGCCACACCTTGAGTATTGTGTACAATTTTGGTCTCCATATTTTGTGAGGGATGTGAAGGCGCTAGAGAGAGCTTAGAGAATGGCAATGAGACTAATTCCAGGTCTGCAGGGTCTGAAGAAAGATTGAAATAATTAAATCTTTTTAGCCTAAATAGAGGTAGAATGAGAAGACAAATGATAGAAGTGTTAAATTGTTAAGGATATAAGTAAAGTGGATGCCAGCTGCTACTTCAAAATTAATCCATCAATGAGGACACAGGACTATAGGTAGAGACTGGTTAAGGGGAGATTTCAGACTAACATGAGGAAGCATTTCTTTACACAGCAGGTTGTAGACACATGGAATGAACCACCTAGTTGTGCAGTTGAGAGTAGTACCTGAAAGACTTTCTAATCTGAACTTAATAGTTATTTCAACACACTATGTGAACAGGAACTTGGCAAGTGTTGTTGGGCTGAATGGCCTGCTCGTGTCAAAATTTTTCTAATGTTCTAATAAAGTAGATAGCGCAAATAAACCACACAAAATACTACATAGCAAGTCACAAAAATTTCCACAAAGATTTCTGCAAGGTACAAAGATTTTGAGGCTCACGATTCTTAGTCACCACTTGATTGTTGCTGTTGTCCGGGTAACTCTGAATTCCGACTTGTGAAACTGCCCCTGGGTCCTAGGCACTGATTATGATCTCCAGTCCCAGTTGAAGTCCAGTGAAACTGGGAAAGGCACCCCAATAAATACAAGTTTCTCAAGCGCAGAGACCTGCAGAGACCCGCAGAGAAACTCTTTGATCCTACATTAGCTAAGCCTGTTCACACAAAACAACACAGTCCTCATAAATCAATCAGACATTTTAATTGTCACTCTATATCCATTAGTACCCCAGTGTTTTGGACACAACATTCCTCAAGGCTTTTAAAATAACGTTAATGTCTATACACATAAAGAATAAGCTTAAATGAAGAGACTAAGAAAGAATCCAACAATCCAGCTCTCAAAGTGACCACCAGAGCTTTAGTCACTAACAGACATTAAAAAACCTACAGTGTTTCCCTTGTACAGATACTTCAAAGTTTAAAGTTTATAGTTCAAAGTTCAATGTATTATCAAGGTACATGTATATCACCACATACAACCCTGAGATTCATTTTCTTCTGGGCATATTCAACAAATCTATAATAGAGTAATAAGCGTAATAGAATCAGTAAAAGACTGCACCAACTTGGACATTCAACCAATGTGCAAAAGACAACAGACTGTGCAAATACAAAAAGAAAGCTATAATAATAATAAATAAATAAATAAGCAATAAATATCATAAGATGAACAGTCCTTGAAAATGAGTCCATAGGTTTTGAGAATATTTCACTAATGGGCATGTGAAGTTGAGTGAAGTTATCCTCTTTGCTTCAAGAGCCTGATGTTTAAGGGGTAATAACTGTTCCTGAACCTGGTGGTGTGAGTCCTAAGGCTCCTGTACCTTCTTCCAGATAGCATGAGCAAGAAGACAGCATGACCTGCATGGTGGGGAACCCTGATGATGGACTTCGCTTTCTTGTGATGCTTCTTGTAGATGTTCTCAATGGTGGGGAGGTCTTTACCAGTGACAGACTAGGGCGCACCCATTACTTTTTGTAGGATTTTCCATTCAAGGGCATTGGTGCTTCCATACCAGCGTGTGATGTGGCCAGTCAATATTCTCTCCACCTCACAGCTTTAGAGCTTGTCAAAGTTTTAGACGTCATGCTGAATCTTTGCAATCTGCTAAGGAAGTAGAAGTGCTGCCCTGCTTTCTTCCTAATTGCATTTATGATTCTCTGGCGAGGACTGGTTCATGGACCTCTTGTTTCCCCCTCCTGAAGTCAATAATCAGCTGCTTGGTCTTGCTGACATTGAGCGAGAGGTTGTTGTTATGGCTCCACTCAGCCAGATTTTTAATCATCCTCCTCTATCCTGATTCATCCCCACCTTTGATTTGGCATTCAAACTTGGTGTCATTAACAAGCTTGAATTTGCATTGGAGCTGTGTTTAGCCACACAGTCATTAGTGTAAAATGAGTAGAGCAGGGGCTAAGCACAGAGCCTTACGGTGCAGTTGTGCTGATGGAGATCCAGGAGGAGATGTTGTTGCCAATCCAACTGACTAGGGTCTGCAAATGAGGAAATTGAGGATCCAATTGCACAGGGAGGCTTTGAGGCCAAGATCTTGAAACTTAATGATTAATTTTTTACAAACATTACTCGTTTACAGACCCCACATGTTACAAGATCAGAAAGAGCTAAATTGTTATTTTGACCCTCCAGACATTCAATAAATGTTTTACAAATTTCATTTTGACACAGGAGAATGCAAGTCATGATTAAGAAGTCTGTAGATGATTCAGTAATTGCTGTGGGTTGGATAATGCCAAAGAGAGAAGCTTAAATTGGTTACTGAATTCAGTACTTCTGGAGGAAATTAAAAATAAAATTCAGAAAGTAAATAGAGAATAATATAAGGTTAGAATATTTTTCAGCGAATGGAAACAAATCTGTGAATAATTAAATATGCTTGTGTGTGTATGTGAGAGGGAAGTAGGGGAAGAAAATAGAAATGTTTGGAATCTTCAAATGTTTGTAAGTAGATGGGATTGAATGAATCCTACACTTTGGAGTAGATGGACATCAGTTAAAGCAGGGGCCCCCTAGCTTTTTTGCAACGCGGACCGGTTTATTATTAACAATATTCTTGCGGACCGGCCAACCCGGGGGTGGGGGAGGTAGGGTAGGATTGCCAAAGGACAAGAGTAGCAGTCAAATACGTTGTGTTTACCACGAGAAAGACTACAATGACCACGAAGCCTTGCGCGGGCACCAGTGCGCATGTGTGTACGTGCCGATTTTTTTCCCACAAATCGTTTTTGGCGATTCTGTTCGGGGTGTGGGAGGATGTTAATCACGACCAGAATATCGGTGATAAGTGGCTAATACACTCAATTTCATTTCTAAAAGGCTTTATCTAATGAATTTAATATTAAGCACCCTGCGCATATTTTCCTTGCATGAATTAGTGATAAGTCAATTATCAGGGGAGAACAGGGGAGCTTGAAGTAAGTGTTGAACGCACTTCCAGTAGAAGTGGTAGAGCCAGGTTCTATATTATCATTTAAAGAAAAAATGGATAGGTATATGGAAAGGAAAGGAATAGAGGGTTATGGGCTGAGTGCGGGTCGGTGGGTCTAGGTGAGAGTAGCGTTCGGCACGGACTAGGAGGGCAGAGATGGCCTGTTTCTGTGCTGTAATTGTTATGTAGTTTTATAAGTCAATAGCATCATAACATTTTAAGTAACATTTGGATATTAAACACACAGAACATATTTTCCTCGTATGAACATATAAAATCATTGCAACACGCCAATATCGCTGAATCAATGGGAGCCCTGCGCTGAATACTTGTTCCCTGCAACGAGACGGTGCCATCGAGGGGTGATGGGAGACAGCGATACTCGAAGGGGGTTCTTTATGTCCAGTCTATTCTGCAATTTAGCTTTCGTTGCATTCATTGCAGAGTTATATTGGAAATGGAAGCAACGTTTTCAGAGCTTTCGTGGCTACCTCAGGATATTTAGCCTTGACTTTGATCCAGAATGCCGGCAGAGGTGTTATGTCAAACATACTTTTCAGCCTGTCGTCATTTGTAAGCTCGAGGAGTTGATCTCCTTCCCACGCTGATACGGGTGATGCGTGCATAATGACCTTGCATGCGTTCGAGTTCAACAGTGTGCGTGACAGGGAATGAGGAAAGGTGCAGCTGACTCATATCGCCAAATCATAACATTTCCTCCTGTCCCAGTAGCACATGCTTTGCGACCCGGTATCGGTCCGTGGCCCGGTGGTTGGGGACCACTGAGTTAAAGAGAGTTGCAACATGGAGAGAGTCTGGGAAGAAGAACAGGCAGTTGATAGGGCAAAAGTGCAGTCAGTGTGATGGGTTGAAGTGTGCCAATTTTACTGCATCAAGTATTAGGAACAAAGATGATGAACTGAGAGCATGGGTCAGTATATGGAACTATGATGTCGTGGCCTTTGCAGAGTGCTGTCACAAGAATAGGAATGGCTGCTGCATGTTCCAGGGTTTAGATGTTTGAAGAAGAACAAGAAGGGAGATAAAAGAGATGGTCAGTGGCATTGCTAATCAGGGATATTATCACAGCTGCAGAAAAGGAAGATGCTGTAGAGTCAGTTCAAGAGTTCAAAGTACATTTATTATCAAAATATGCATACCATTTACAATCTTGAGATTTGTCTTCTTACAAGCAGCCACAAAACAAGGAAACCCAATAGGATCAATTAAGAAAAAGATGACAAGCAAGCACCCAAAATGCAGAGAAAAAAATTGTGCGAACAATAAAAGTAAGCAAACAGCATTCAGAGCTGAAGTTCATGAAAGTGAGTCCAATTGCATGAACCAACTGATCCTAGCAGCCTAGCAACCCATTAAATTCAAGCCACAACATCAGTTCAGCACAGAGATAAGTAAACCTCGTCAAGCAGTGAGCTGAATCGGCCATCCCTCCCTTGACTTTGGCCCCAAGACCCTGACCTTTTCAGTCTGGCCCAGCACTTAAATCATCGAAACCGCCGGCCGTTCCTTGCTTTGGCGCCTGGGCCCTGCCACCTTGATTTAGCCCGCACCCAACCATTCCAAGCTAGCCCAGTGCTTAAATTGATCAAACCTTGGGTCTTTCCTCACTCTCAGGACCTAGCTCTACCTGGACTCCGTCTCGCTTTGGTTTTGCCACATCTATTTACCTTCAAGTCCACTCTAGCGATGGTCAGACATTGGCTCATTCCCCACTCTCATGCAGGGTCAGGCCACACACACACTAAATGCTGCTGGAGCTCAGCAGGCCAGGCAGCATCTATGGAAAAAAGTACAGGTGATGTTTTTGCCGAAACCCTTCGGCAGGACTGGAGGGAAAAAGCTGAGGAATAGATTTGAAAGGGCAGTGAGGGGAGAGAGAAACACCAGCTGATAAGTGAAACTTGGAAGGGAAGGGATGAAGCAAAGAGCTAGGAGGTTGATTGGTGAAAGAGATAGAAGGCCATGGAAGATAGAAGAGGTGGGGGGTGGGGGAAAGCACCAGAGGGAGGTGATGGGCGGACAAGGAGATAACATGAGAGAGGGACAAGGGGATGGGAAATGGTGAGGGTGAGTGTTGGAGGCATTACTGAAAGTTTGAGAAATCAATGTTCATGCCATCAGTTTGGAGGCTACCCAAGCGGAATATAAGGTGACGTCCATCTATGGCCTCCTCCACTTATCCCGACAGTGGAGGAAGCCATGGATGGACATATCAGAATGAGACTGGGAAGTGGAATTAAAATGGGTGGTCGCTGGGAGATCCCGCTTGTTCTGGCGGAGGAAGCATAGATGCTCGTCGAAACGGTCTCCCAATCTACATTGGGTCTCATCGATATACAAGAGGCCACACTGGGAGCATCTTGATTCAGTCCATACACGCCATGCCGCAACCCTCCTGTACCTTCGAGACTTCAGTTGACACCACAATAATACAGGTTGTTCAGGTGGTTCAAAAGCTGAACTCTGAAAGGGACATTACAGGCTATTGATTGCAGTGATCACTTACCAGAAAATATGTGAGTAATAAAGTAGTTGGTAATTGATTTTCTTTCTTTTGTTTACCACCAGCAAGTAGCCATTGGGCTTCACCAGCGCCATCTTAAATAGAAGATGGAAGACTGGGTTGATGTCAGAAACAGGAAGGGGGCAATCATGCTTTTGGGAGAATTCTATACTGTAGACTGTCCATTAGCATTAGAGACAGTGAGGAACAGATCAGGAAGCAGATTTTGTAAAAGTGCAAGAGTAACAGTGATTTTGTCATGTGGGACTTCAACTTCCCGCATATTGATCGGCACCTCCTTAGTGCAAAAAGCTTGGATGGGGCAAATTTGTTAGGTCTGTCGAGGAAAGATTCCTGACTCAATATGTAGACTGACTGACTATTGGAAAGGCCATATTGAATGCTAGGCAATGAACCAGGTTAGGTGTCAGGTTTCTCAGTGGGAGAGCATTTTGGAGATAGTGGCCAGAACTCCCTGACCTTTACTCTAGCTTTGGAGAGGGACAGGAGCAGATGTATTGGGGAAGTGTTTAGATAGAGGAGGGTGGATTATAATGCTATTAGGCATGAACTGGCGAGCATAAATTGGAAACGTACTCAGGGAAATGCACAACAGTAACGCAAAGACTGTTTAGGGAGCACCTTCTGGGAGTTCTGGATAGGTTTGTCCCATTGAGGCCGGGAAAGGATGGTAAAGTGAAGAAACCATGGTTGACAAGAGATGTGAAACACCCAGTCTAGAGGAAGAAAGAAGCTTAAATTTAGGAAGCAAGCATCAGACAGGACTCTAAAGAGTTAACGGGTAGCCAGGAAGGAGCTTAAGAAAGGGCTTAGGAGAGCAAGAAGAGAGAATGAGAATGCCTTGGTGAGTAGGATTAAGAAAAGCTGCAAACATGTATGTGAAGAAAAGGAGGATGGCTAGAGTGAGGGTATGACTTACCAACATTTTATGGAAGAAACATATGCCTGATCTCCAAGAAGGTGCCTGTGAACCACGGAAGTATGTTGTAGACTGATTATAAAACTTCTAAATATACCTCTTCTGAATTACTCTCACTGCAATCTGCAGCCTGTAATCTCTCTTCAGGCAATGTACTTTAGAACTGGCTTAATGAACTAATCTTCAGAAGGACTTGATGTACTTAACTCTCATGTATGCAGGTATGGCACCTTTAATCAGATGAAGGTACATTGACTTGGATGGAAGAGAAGGAGGAGGTGAGGATTTCAAGCTAGACTGAAATCCTAAACAATGAAAGTTCCTCTATCCAGCATCTTGCTAACAAACGTACAGTCACTGGAAAACATGATTGAGGACCTAAGGGCAAGATTGCTATATCAGAGGGAAATGAGGAATTGCTGTGTTCTATGCTTTACAGAGACATGGCTCTCTCAAGATATGCTGGATATGTCGGTAAGAATTGAGGGGTTCTTGTTAAATAGGATAGATCGAATTGCTGATTCAGAGAAAGCAAATGGTAGGAATCTCTGTTTCCTGAGAAACTCTATATGGTATTTGGATGTGGTGGTCTTGTTGCACTCTTGTTCTCCCAGTCTGGAATATCTAATAATTAAGTACCAATCCTTCTACTTGCCAACAGAGTTCTCCAATGTGTTCCTGACCATAGTTTACATACCGCCAAAAGCTGGTGTTAATCAGACACTTGAGATATTGAACGCTGCCATCACCAAACAAGAAACAGCCCACTTCAACACATTTTAAATCATATTTGGAGACTTAAATCAGACTTGTTTGAAGAAAACTCTACTCATTTATCATTAGCATATAACCTTTAGCACCAGGGGACCCAACACACTAACAAGGAACAGAGAGATGTCACCTTTCTCTGTGAAATAGATGACATCTCTCTGTCCATTGTTAGTGAAAGAGAGCCTGTGGCGTTTTCAGCTGACAGGTAAAAAACAGCTTTTGTTGACAGTAGATGGTAGTCTCTCTTCGGGGGCTTTGCTGCTCCTTGGTGGGTGGTGGGCACTGGGGGGGGTTGACACTTGCTGCTGGTTGTACGGGGGAGAGGGGAGAGAGTGCTTTGGGAGTCTAACACTTTTCTGTCGTTAATTCTTTTGGGTTTTTCTGATTTTCATGGATGTCTGCAAAGACTAAGTATTTCAGGTTATATACTGTATACATTCTCTGATAATAAACAGAACCATTGAAGCATTGAACATTCAACCACTATGATAAGGAATGCTCACCATTCCATGCATTAACAGAAATCAGATCACTTGGCTGTCCTTCTCCTTCCTGCGTAAAGGCAAAAGCCAAAGAGCAAAGCTTCAGAGATTAGGATACAAAGAGGTAGTTGTGGAAGGCAGTGGAGAACCTATGGGATTGCTTGGAGTCAGTGGACTAGACCATGTTAAAAAACCCATCAGATGATCTGCCTGAATACCTCACAGTTGTCATGGACTTTATAAAACCAGTCGTAAATGAGTGCTTCCCTACAAAATCTTTCAGTCTTTCCCAATCAAAAGCCCTGAATGAACCATGAGATCCACAATCTGTGACGGTCAGATCAGTGGCATTCAGTTCTGGGAACCAAATAAGATGGAAGAGGTCCAGGTATGATCTCCGGAAAGTCATTTCACATACCAAGTGGCAATTCCAGACCAAAGGTGAATCACTGAAGGATGCTCAGCAGCTGTGGTAGGGCTTGAATACTAGTACCTCCTGTTAAGTAAAACCAAACGACATATTTGATAAGGGTGACAACAAGGCTTCACAACCAGATGAGCTCAATGCCTTCTTTGTGATTTCATTCTCCAAGACTGACGAGAGCGTGAACCCGTGGAAAACATCCAGTCCAGAAAGTTTACCTGACTGTGTACTAAATACCTGCCCTGATCGACTGGCTGGAGCGTTTACCGATATCCTTAACCTCTTGCTTTGGCAGTCTGAGGTACCCAACACCTACTTTAGGAAGGCTTCCACTATAATGGAGCCGAAGAAGAATTTCGGGGCCTTCTGCTCCGGAGATTCCGGTTACCACACAGTAGCAGTGGCAACGTAGCAAGCATTTCAGAAGTTTCCCTGATGTTCCTCCGTGCTTTCACGTCTGTCTTCATCAAATCAGAATTGTGCACGGTTCCCGACTTGACAGATAACAGACATCACCACTGAAGTGGCCGCGCGCGCTGCCATCACAGCGCCATCTTCTCTTCCCTTTATCGGCATTCAATATTATCTTCCCCTCAAAGCTAATCAATAACCTTCAAGACCTTCACTTCAATACTTCCCTGTGTAATTGGATTTTGATTTCCTCACTTGCAGAGTCCACTCTGTTCAGATTGGCAACAACATCTCTACAATCTCAGTCAGCACAGGTGAATCACAAGGCTGTGTGCTTAGCTCCCTACTATACTCACTTTATGATCATGAGGCTTCAATGTCATATTTAAGTTTGCTGATGACACCAATCTCATTGGCCAAATCAAAAATGGTGGTGAATCAGCATACAGGAGGGAGATTAAAAATCTGGCTGAATGGTCCCATAATAACAAACCTCTCACTTAGTGTCATGAAGACTGAGGAGGAAATTATTGACTTTAGGAGGAGGAAACCAGAGGTCCATGATCCAGTTCTCATTGGGAGATCAGAGATGGAGAGGTTCAGCAACTTTAAATTCCTCAGTATTATTATTTCAGAGAATCTTTCCTGAGCTCAGAATATATGTGCAATTACAAAGAAAGCACACAGAACCTGTGGATCCTTAGAAATTTCCAAAGATTTGGCATGACATCTAAAACTTTGACAAACTTCTATAGCTGTGTGGTGGAAAGCATAATGGCAGGTTGCATCATAACCTGGTATGGAAGCACCAATGCTGCTGAATGGAAAATCCTACAAGAAGTACTGGATATGGCTCAGTCCATCATGGATAAAGCCTTCCCACCATTACGCACATTTACAGTAAAGCAGAATCTATCATCAAGGACTCCATCACCTACGCCACACTGTCCGCTCGCTGCTGCCACCAGGAAGAAGGTATCCAGACCACCAGTTTCAGGAATGGTTATTGCCCCTCAACCATCAAGTTCTTGAACTAGTGGGGTTAACTTCACTCAACTTCCCTCACCCCATCACTGAACAGTTGCCACAAATATAGACTCACTTTCAAGGACTCTTCATCTCATGCTCTTGGTATTTATTGCTTATTTATTTATTTGTTTCTTATTTATATTTGCACAGTTTGTTCCCACTGGCACCTTCACAGTTTGTCTATCCTGCTGGGTGAGGTCTTTCGTTGATTCGCTTGTGTTTCTTGGATTTATTGTGTATCCTGCAAGAAGCTGAATCTCTGGTTTGTAGATGGTGACATATATGTACTTTGATAATTAACTTACATTAAGCTTTGAACTTTGGAGTCAGAGGAGGTAGTGGAGATCTTTAATGAATACTTTCCTTCAGTATTCACCTGTGAGAGGGTCCTTGACAATAGTCATAGTCATAGTCATGGTCACACTTCATTGATCCCAGGGGAAATTGGTTTTCATTACAGTTGCACCATAAATAAATAGTAATAGAACCATAAATAGTTAAATAGTAATATGTAAATTATGCCAGTGAATTATGAAATAAGTCCAGGACCAGCCTATCGGCTCAGGGTGTCTGACCCTCCAAGGGAGGAGTTGTAAAGTTTGATAGCCACAGGCAGGAATGACTTCCTATGACGCTCTGTGCTGCATCTCGGTGGAATGAGTCTCTGGCTGAATGTACTCCTGTGCCCACCCAGTACATTATGTAGTGGATGGGAGACATTGCCCAAGATGGCATACAACTTAGACAGCATCCTCTTTTCAGACACCACTGTGAGAAAGTCCAGTTCCATCCCTACAACATCACTGACCTTACGAATGAGTTTGTTGATTCTGTTGGTGTCTGCTACCCTCAGCCTGCTGCCCCAGCACACAACAGCAAACATGATCGCACTGGCCACCACAGACTCATAGAACATCCTCAGCATCGTCCGGCAGATGTTAAAGGACCTCAGTCTCCTCAGGAAATAGAGATGGCTCTGACCCTTCTTGTAGACAGCCTCAGTGTTCTTAGACCAGTCCAGTTTATTGTCAATTCGTATCCCCAGGTATTTGTAATCCTCCACCATGCCCACACTGACCCCCGGATGGAAACAGGGGTCACCGGTACCTTAGCTCTCCTCAGGTCTACCACCAGCTCCTTAGTCTTTTTCACATTAAGCTGCAGATAATTCTGTTCACACCATGTGACAAAGTTTCCTACTGTAGCCCTGTACTCAACCTCATCTCCCTTGCTGATGCATCCAACTATGGCAGAGTCATTCGAAAACTTCTGAAGATGACAAGACTCTGTGCAGTAGTTGAAGTCCGGAGTGTAAATGGTGAAGAGAAAGGGAGACAAGACAGTCCCCTGTGGAGCCCCAGTGCTGCTGATCAGTCTGTCAGACACACAGTGTTGCAAGCACAATTGTGAGGGTGGTGTAAAATAGGGGGATATGCTTTGACATGTCGATGTTAAGAAAGAGGATGTGCTAGAACTTTTGAAAAGCATTAGTATAGATAAGTCCATGGGGCCAGATGGGATATACCTGAGGTTACTACAGGAAGTGAGGGAAGAGATCATTGTGACCTTGGCAATGATCACTACACCCTCACTGGTGACAGGATTAGTATTGGATGGCGAGAGGATGGCAAATGTATTCCTTTGTTCAAGTAAAGGAGAAGGGATAACCCTAGGAATTATGGACCAGTGAGTTTTAATTCAAGATTTATGAATATTTGAAAAACACAGTTTGATTAGGGATTGTCAGTTTGGATTTGTGAGGGTCAGGTCATGGCTCACGAGCCCGTTTGGATTTTTTGAGGATATGACAAAACACACTGATGAAGGTAGAGCAGTGAATGAAGTGTATATGGATTTCAGTAAGGTATTTGCTAAGGTTCCCTATGGTAGGCTCATTCAGAAAGTGAAAGGTCATAGGTTCCAGGGAAAACTGACTGTGTGGATATAGAAATGGCTTGCCTATGGAAGACAGAGGGCGCTTGTAGATGGAGAGCATTCTGTCTGGAGGTCAATGACCAGTGATGTTCCATAGGAATCTGCTCTGGGAGCCCAACTCTTTGTAATTTTTATAAATGAATCGGATGAGGAAACTGAAAGGGTGGGCTAGTAATTTTGCAGATAACATGAATTGAATTCTGGTGGAGTTGTAGATAGTGTTGAATGTTGTTGAAGGTTTGCAATGGGATTTGACAGGATGCAGAGCTGGGCAGGGAAGTGAGTGAAGGAGTGTAACATGGAAAAATATGAAGTGATTCATTCTGACAGGTCAGATTCGAACGTAGAATACAGTGGCAGGATTCTTCACAGTGTGGAGGACCAAAGGGATCTTGGTATCCATGCCCATAGATCCCTCAAAGTTGCACCCAAGTTAATAGAGTTGATAAGAAGGTGTATGATGTGTTGGCCTTCATTATTTAGGAGATTGAGATCAAGCGCCATGAGGTAATGTTACAGCTCCATAAAACCTCACTTAGAATATTGTGTTCAGTTCTGGTTGCTTCATTATAAGTATATGAAAGCTTTAAAGAAGGTGCAGAGGGGATTTACCAGGGTGCTGCCTTGACTAGAGAACATGCCGTATGAAGATAGGTTGAGCGTGCTAAGGCTTTATTCTGTGGAGTGAAGGAGGATGAGCAATGACTTTACAGAGGTGTACAAGATGATCTGAGGCCTAAATATAATGGATAGCAAGAGACCTTTTCCAAGGGCTGAAATGGCAAATACAAGGGAACACAATTTTAAGGTGATTGGATGAAAGTATATTGGGGATGTTGTTGCACAGAGAGTGGTGGGTGGGTTCTGCCAGGGGTGGTGATAGAGGCAGATACATTAGGGGCATTTAAAAAACTCTTAGGTAGGCGCATGGATGATAGAAAATGGAGGGTTATGTGGGAGGAAAGGGTTAGATTGATCTTAGAGTAGGTTAAAATATCAGCACAGCACTGTGGACAGAAGGGCCTGAACTGTAGTGTAATGTTCTTTGTTCTGTTTAAAAGGCATGAATGTTTTGCTTAATATTTCAATCTTCTCTGGCTATATGTTTAATAATCTTAGTTATGGGCATGATATTGGTACGTAAAATAAGGAATAGATCAAGCAATTACATTAACATATAATTGCATTAATTCAATAATCCATAATTAATTGTAAGGTATTGAAGGCATTAGAAGGATGAACAATATTTAAATGGTAACCGGATGAAAGTGTAAAAGGTCATGTGATCCATGGACCGATGGTGAGTTGGGCCCAAGTCTCAGTGACAGAAATGAAGGGGTAATGTTTGGAGACTGTTTCAGTGACAGGAACATTAGTTGCAGTAAGCTCAGTACTCACTTCATTGCCCTTCATGGCAAATGACAATGATTTGGACAAAAATAGGAGTAACTGAGAAGCTTGTAGATGATTCCAAAAAATATGTCTTATACAATGTTCCCTATATTTTTTTTTACAGCAGTGCAGATCAACCATTGCTCTGAGCAGTAAATTTTTGCATGACCTTGAAACTGCATGACACTTTAACATTTTTTGTACCATGCATACATTGAATATTTAGAATGAAAACTGAAAAATCACATACTTTTGATTTTATTTATTAATGAAGGTTGTAATGAAATACGGTACAACAAAGAAAATTTTTCACATTACGTTTAGTTTATTAACAATAAGCTACCGACTTCCATTCTGTGTTTATTGTTACAAGTTCATACAAATGAACTACAACCACAAAAATATTTTGTAACTATGAAGTCCTTGAAGCCACTCTAAGCAATACTGTAAGTAAAGCATTTTTAGCAATGGTGATTGAAACAGGGGCTTTATCAAGCTTTTAGTTTCACATTGCTCATTAAGGTATTCTGTGATTCACATCATCTTCAAATGTGACAGCAAGTGACTAGATGATGTTAAATGTCTTGATGAATCTCTCCCTTTTCTCTATGCACAATACTTAATATATTGACATCTGCAAGTCTTATAACTCAAAATCTGACCAATAACATTGACCCCAATTTTTATCATGCAATGATTATCTTACCATGGTAAAATAATGGCATAATTCTTTTACTTATCACTTCATTGGCCAAGGTTCCTTGAAAATCATAGATGGTGAAAACAGTGGCATTATACGGTTAAAAAATGGATGAATTGTCTGCTTAGATTTGGATAAGGCAAGGATTTGATTTTATGCAAAGGTATCAAAAAAGTTTTTTTTTTAATTATAGCCTGGATACTATTTTGGAAATTATCTGAATAAATGACCAATGTGTTTATTATTTGTCTCAATATGTTGAAGTTACTTGGAGAAAAATGGGCCAGATGCAGCTCAAGAAGTCACCTTGGTCAGTTGGACAAGTTGGACTGAAGAATCCATTTCTGTGCTGTATAACTCAATGACTCTAAAATGCAGGAAAACGTATCTCTCTCCGAAGCAATTCCACTTTATTCCACCAGATGTAGGTAACGGCTTTCGAACCAGAGATAAACATCCAAAGCATAACTCTCTGTGTAATTATTGCAAGATCTGAAAATACCCATACAAGTTGAGATTTACAGCTTAGACTCAATCAAACTCTGTTCAGTCATGGCCTTGGGATATATTTTTGTCTGTCATTACATTTAATACGTCGCTTTCCATTGTGTAAATTAAGGGTTGTTGCCATTCTGTGACACTCAGAGTTAGTTATTGGGTACTGATTGCCATTTGAACAGAAAAGAGTCTCTTGTCCCTTGCTATCTACAGTTTCAATGATAGTGTATTAAAAGCAGCTACATTCCGCATTGCAATTTTTACTTGCTCCCAATTATCCCTTTGGATTAATTTAAGGCTTCCATCACAAGACAAGGTTAGGTGGGCACAGCTGTTCTAAAAATTTACATAGTATCTTTGTTCTTATTTCTTTTTCAGGCACAGTCCTTGCTCCAAAACATGACCCTATCTTCAGACAATTTTATTATAGAGGTTTTGGATAGTATGAATACAATGCAAGGATTATCAAAAGTTTATTGGAAACCATTCATTTAGTTGTTTCAGTTAATCTGCAGTCACCCACAAATTTAAGACTTTATTGGATGGCTGTATACTTACAAACACAATTGTATGCTAAGAAGGATCTTAGGTCTGAAACATTAATTTTGTTTCTCTTTTCACAGAGACTGCCTGACATCTGAGTGTTTCCCACAATTTCTGTTTTCATTATTATTGAGCATAACTGATGATAGACTTTAAGAAGACTAAGGTGGATTGATTCTCAGGACCTGACAAGGTGTTCCATTTAATCTTGTGAGAAGCAAGTGCAAAAGCTGTAGGGGCCCGAGCAGAGATATTTAAATAGAGTAAATGCAGACTGCCTTTTCCACTGAGATTGTGTGGAGATACAACCAGAACTCATGAGTTAAGGGTGAAAGGTGAAAAGTTTAAGGGAAACATGAGAGGAAACTTCTTCACTGAGAGTGTGAGTGTGGAATGAGCTGCCAGCACAAGTGACTCAATTTCAACATATACACTAAATTTGGATAGGTACATGGATGGGAGAGGTAAATGAGGGCTATGGTCCGGCTGGAGGTTGATGGGAGAAGGCAGTTTAAATGGTTAAGCATGGACTAGATGGGCCGAAGGGCCTGTTTCTGCACTGTAATTTTCTATGACACTAAGACTCTATAAGAACAATACCAAAAAATCTTTGGCAAATTAAAATACATTAAAGTTCCTGAAATGTTTCATTCTCATTATGACTGTTTCTTTCCTCCTTCCCTGAATGACATAGCTTGTGATTAAGGTAGGTTTCTGATAACTCAACAATTAGTCATTTGTCACAAAGCGGGATTCAGTAAGTCACAAGTTTGCAAAGATTTGGTAATATAATTAGACAGTGAGTATACTGGGTATGTGAGATGGCACAGATTGCAGCAGGAGATTGGTAGGCATCTTGGACCGATTCTGAAGAATGATTCTATCTGAAGTTGGCAGGGGATTTGCAGTCATTTCATGACCACACAGTACGGAAACGGGCTCCCGATATCACTGAGTCTGTGCTGACTATGAAGCCTATGATCAACTCCATCTCTCAATGTTCTCACCCAATAAAACAACAAGGGCAAGAGCAGAAGCCAAGTGGGTGGTCAGCACCATTTGCCTGTATGTGATCCATCTCTCTCTCTCTCGCTCAATACCGCTGGAGGATTTTGCCATAGTCTTGGTTCTTGCGCAAGGTTTAATCAACAGAGTTTGTGGATAGGACGTTGTAACTCATGTTATGATGTGCTTCTGGTTTCTGGTTACTCCTTTTTTTAATTGCTATTTTGTGCGATTTTGATTGAGGCAGACTGGCTCAGTGGCTGCAGTCAGTGAACGAACGACACAGCGCTAAATTGAACTGAACTAGACTAAACATTTCTAGACTCTTTCAATGACTCTGAGGTTTGATGTTTTATATTCTGTGTTTTTCACTCATTTTTTTGTGTTAGCGCGATTCATTCTTTTTTTGCACTTTGGGTGTTTGATGTTTTTCTTTGAAGGGTTTCCATGATTTCTTTGTTTCATGATGGTCTGTGGAAAGACGAATCTCAGAGCTGTATACTACAGATATACTTCGATAATAAATGTACTTTGAATCTTAAGTCTTTGAATGAGCTGCCAGTGGTAGGTTCAACTGTAACATCTAAGAGAAGTTTGGATAGGTACGTAGATAAGAGGAGTTTGAAAAGATGTGTCCAGGTGCAGATAGATGGGACTAGGCAGAGTGTCAGGTTGGCATGGACAAGATGGGCCAGATGGCCTGGTTGTATACTATACACCTATATGACTCTAGAATGTGGGAAGAAAAAGGAGTACCTGGATGATATCCATGCAGTCACACAGAGAATGTTCAAATTCCATACCACTAAAATTATTATTTTAGAATCTGACCAATGGGAGGGTCTAATGAATGAACTAGGATGTCCCTAACTCCTACATAACAACTGGAGATAATCATCTGACAGTGTTTCATTGGGTACGGATAATCCTCATGTAATTCATATTGCATGTCAGCTTTATTCTGTACATAGTCCATGCTAAATAAAATTCAAGTCCAAGTTCAAATTTAGTTGTCATTCAACCATAAATGAATACCCTTGAATACAGCCAAATGAAACAGTGTTACTCTGGGGCTAAGGTGCAAACACAGTACCAACATTCACACACAGCACAAGATACATGTAGCACATACTGTATGTGTAGCCAGCACATGTAAGATAACAGTAAAATAGAGTGACACCAAAAACATAGTCCAGGTCCCTGATTCCATGAATGCTGCAGCAGTCTGCAGATGTACACAATACAGCCTGTTTTCTGCCGAGCCAACAATGGGAGGCAGCAGCGACTGTAGCATGGAAGCTTTCAGTAATTGATGGGACTGTCTTTTGCTCTGTAACTCAGATTCAGATTCATTTTTTTATCATATGTACATCAAAGTATACAGTGAAATGCATTGTTCACATTACCAACACAACTTAAGACATGCTGGGGCAAACAGCCAATGTCACTAAACTTTCCAGTGCTAACATAGTATGTCCATAATGTTCAGCAGAACAGCACAAACAAACAGTAACAACAAAACAAGCCCCTTTTCTTCTTCCCACCCACTCACACACAGGCAGCTCTCTAATCCCAGGACAGCCTGCCTCTGGGCCTCTGACCTCCAGTGGGCTCGTAGATTTACAGACATTGGGCCTCTGACTTCCCAGAGGCTTTGGCCATCAGACCTTGGCTTCCAGACTCATTGACTTTGGTCTTCAACCTTTGGGCTTCAGTCTTTAGTGTCAACCCAGAGTTCTCAGATGACAGGGATCTCTAGGAGACAAACTCTAGACTCGTGAGTCTCCAACTGTCCACCGGGAAACTAAGTTATATAGGTGCTGCATGCAGTTCATATGGAAAAACTGAAGGAAATCTGCAATATTGGGCAGAAATCCATTAGCTCCAAAACAATGGTACATTGTAAATGAATTAACCCACAAAAATGTGATCTGTGTAATTTTTGAGGAAGATCACAGCATCATCATTGCCATATAGACCACTGGCAGGTGAGTCATCACCTAAAGAGCTTTCCTCCTGGAAGCTATAGTGTAGCAGAAGACAAAGCCGCCATAAAGTTGACTCAGAATATTGGCTCAGGTGCAGGGCACTCACCAGTGTGTTGTAGCATCTTCCACCCGATGTCCTCATCTCAGGACTCCTACACTTAGAGTGGATCCAAACCACTGTGAGCCTTTGGCTGGTGGAAGACCAATGGTCACAGAGGGCACCTCAAAAGTGAACTATACAAAGTACTGAAGAGAAGCTGCAGATGTTGGAGCAACAAACTACCTGCAGGAGAAACTCAGTGAGTGAGGCAGCAGCTATGGAAGAGAAGGAATTGTCAACGTTTTGGGCTGACAGTCCTGATGCAGGGTTCCTTCCTGAAGCATCAGCAATTTTTTGCCTCTTACAGCTGCTGCATGACTCACTGTTCCTTCCACAAATTGTATCTGTAAGGGAGAACCTCCAAGTATTCCTCCATTGTTCTCATCTCAAGACACTGAATAGGAAATAATGCAGGGATCACAAATGTACTCCGGATTTTTTAAGGTCTACGTTGTCCCTAAAAACTCTAATTTGTGTCAGCGGTGGGAGAGGTGTGTGCTGTGTGACCTCGCATCAGTAGGTGTCAGAAACATATTTGGGTAAGGACGTAGACAGAAGGGGATGTGAGGTATATAGGACAAGTGCAGACAAATGTGACTAGTTTGATGGGCCTCATGATAGGCATGGAAAGGCCTGCAAAGGCATGGAAGAATTGGGGTGAAAGGCCCTGCTTTACTCTATGACTATGACTAACTAATGCTCAGCAAATATCAGCCTTTTAAGGCGAATCGCTCATGGAAATGCCAAGGCTAATTTTGCAGGTGCAGCATTGTCAACCAGAAGCGATCACTACTGCAATTTGTCCCAAGTAAAGCCGACTTTATACACAATTTGTATTTAAAACAAATGTGCTTGATCACAAGGCTGCTGTACCTGCTCCTTGAATGAATGCTGCTGAGATACATCCGAGGATGTGCTGGGACACATCATCAGTGATGTGAACTGGGATCATTGGGAGCTTAGGGTCTTTCAACATAAGACACTCTCGTTCAAGCAACCAAGCCAGGGATGATCAGGCCCTAGCTTGTGTCCCAGCAACATTGGTCCACTGGTCACATCTCTTGATCCATAGCCATCTGGAGGCTCACTCAGCAGGCTCTGTGATGGTCTTGATGGCTCTTTTCTTTGCCTGCCCCCATAATGCCAAGGAGAGAGTAGGTTCTGCACAGTGAGCAGCCAACAAAGCCCCTACATCCCACCTCTATAGGCTCACATTGTGCATTCCACCTCTCACTTTGGCACAGGTCTACCAGCTACAGGTACTTGGCTTCCTTACACTCAAATGCCTCCTTAATCTGGTCTTCCCCAAGAAGTCGCAGTTCTACCATATGATCTGCTTCAAGGTGTCTGACGGAATGACCATGTCAGGTCTCAGGGATGATGATATGATGAAGTCAGGGAATTTTATAATTGTAGAAGGAATTTTACTATTACCTAATTCACATGGATTCAAGTAAGGAAACTAATCAACCTGTTATTAGCATAGTTTTCTACACAATACTCATATAAAAAGAAAGGCCTGATGTTCCTTCCCACGAGAAATATTCCCTTCCAGACACAAGTTTATTGTAATATAAAATAGAATTTATGCTGGATTATAATTCAATTCACTCATTTTCTGGAATTTGTTTCAAGCATTTCTCCGCTATTCTGGATGAAGAACTGTTTTATATTAGAGCTTAAAATCTTTCATATCAGAACTTTGATTTAGATGCTCTATGTTAACTCAGAATGTTGTCCCAATGATCTCTTTGAGGTTGAAGAGTAAGAACTTGCAGATGCTGAAAATCTGAAATAAAACAGAAAACGTGGGAAATATTGCAAGTCAGGCTGTAAAGTGGAGAGAGAAAAGCAGAGTTAATGGTTCAGACAAGCATTCTTTACCAAAAACAGGAAAGAAAAGGAATGAAGTTAGTTTGTTGAGAAACATTTCCAGTTAACATTTCAACAGAATCAGGACCTGTAAGGGTAGATTCCTTAAAATTCACAGGCCCCAGAACATCTCAATTATGGATCCTGACTTTTCAGCTCTTTCACTTCTGTTGGAACCAACCTTGGATACGGTCATACGTTCAATAGGAAATATGTGTATAAGGATGGAATTTCCCTAACATGTCTCCAACATCCTATTGACTTTTCCAATCATTGAAGGTGTCATTTTTGGAAATTGAGCTTTCTCCTTGGTTTGAGCTGCCTGATAATAATTAGTTACTGGTTTATTATTGTCACATGTACAGTGAAAAGTTTTTGTGTACATACCATCACTCCAAATGTAACGACACTGAGTACAGATGGAAAAACAATAACTAAATGCACAATATAGTGTTACAGTTACAGGGATTCAAATAGAGAGCAAGGGCCATGAGAAAAAAAACTATGAGATCATCTTTAACACACAAAAGGCTTGGTCAAGGTTCTTACGACAGCAGTATAGATATTGTCCTTGAGCCCAGTGGTACATGTTTTCAAGTATTTTTATTTTCTGCCCAATGGACGGCAGTGGGATGGACTAACAAAACATCTGAATGCTCACCTACTAGGCACATACATGAAATCAGAGTATTGGTGCATACTCTGAATGATCAGGAAGGGCTTGAAAGATCTTATCATTGTATCAGTGCCTGAGATGGTGAGACAATAACTCAGTTAGAGTTGAATCAAGATTCTTTCCCTTCAATTCTACTTCATGATTTCTGTATTTGAAATTAAAATATTGTAAGTACTCTTTGTGACATCTATGCTAAAGAGTTCCCACCTTTGATCACTTTAGTTCTTTTATAGCAGTTCATCTTTGAAGTTCAAGCTGTCAACAGATGGTTCTCATTACCCCAGAGTACACTGTTTAAGTAGACATGGGTTAAGTGGATGCTGACAACAATGCCTTTTCATGCATAACTTTCTTTCTATCTCATCCACTTAACTCACAGCTACTACTGCTGTGGGTTAAGAACTAAACACAGAAAATGACAAAAAAAAACTTCTGCAGGTCAGGCAGCAAAACCAAAGTTAATATTTCAGGTCAATGATCCTTTGTCAGAGTGGGAAATCTAGCAGATCCGTTGTATGGAAAGAAACAGAATACATAATACCTTGGGACAATAGACAAGTGAAGTCCAATAGGTTGCAGGATGTTTATTCAGAATGGATGAGCAGAAAATGCTCGCATTTCATCTGAGTTTTTAACCTTTGGTCAACGAGAACGTGTGATTTGCACTTTTGAGATTGTTTAACCTTGTAGATGGAAGTAAAAGATACTAACATGGAAATTAGTGAATTCATATTATCACATGGACTGAAAATAAAGACCATATCTTTCCAGACCCTTGCAGTTTTTTTTTTGTTTAACTGTGATGGAACTTTGCAACTTACTGCATATATAGTATCTCCATTTATTTAAGAACCTTATTTTAATAAACTCATTTTGAATGAGATGATGCAGACCCATCAAATGTGCTAACTCTGATGACCATTCATCAGAGGTCACATGATGAAAATTGGCCCCTCCTCTTTAACTCATCCATTGCTCTCTGGTGATCCAATAGCCCTTTCTGTGATCATTGGACACAATTCTGATTAATGTTGCTTTAATAAATATGATATAGTTGGGATCACAGAGACATGGCTCCAGGGTCACCAAGGATGGGAGCTCAACATTCAGGGATATTCAATATTCAGGAGGGATAGACATGAAAGAAAAGGAGGTGGGGCAGCATTGTTGGTTAGAGAGGAGATTAACACAATAGAAAGGAAGGACATTAGCCGGGAGGATGTGGAATCGATATGGGTAAAGCTGCATAACACTAAGGGGTAGAAAACGCTGGTGGGAGTTGTGTACAGGCCACCTAACAGTAGTAGTGAGGTCGGGGATGGTATTAAACAGGAAATTAGAAATGTGTGTAATAAAGGAACAGCAGTTATAATGGGTGACTTCAATCTACATGTAGATTGGGTGAACCAAATTGGTAAGGGTGCTGAGGAAGAGGATTTCTTGGAATGTATGCGGGATGGTTTTTTGAACCAACATGTCGAGGAACCAACTAGAGAGCAGGCTATTCTAGACTGGGTTTTGAGCAATGAGGAAGGGTTAATTAGCAATCTTGTCGTGAGAGGCCCCTTGGGTAAGAGTGACCATAATATGGTGGAATTCTTCATTAAGATGGAGAGTGACATAGTTAATTCAGAAACAAAGGTTCTGAACTTAAAGAAGGGTAACTTTGAAGGTATGAGATGTGAATTGGCTAAGATAGACTGGCAAATGATACTTAAAGGGTTGACGGTGGATATGCAATGGCAAGCATTTAAAGATCGCATGGATGAACTACAACAATTGTTCATCCCAGTTTGGTAAAAGAATAAATCAGGGTAGGTAGTGCACCCGTGGCTGACAAGGGAAATTAGGGATAGTATCAATTCCAAAGAAGAAGCATACAAATTAGCCAGAAAAAGCAGTTCACCTGAGGACTGGGAGAAATTCAAAGCCCAGCAGAGGAGGACAAAGGGCTTAATTAGGAAAGGGGAAAAAGATTATGAGAGAAAACTAGCAGGGAACATAAAAACTGACTGTAAAAGCTTTTATAGATATGTGAAAAGAAAAAGATTGGTTAAGACAAATGTAGGTCCCCTACAGACAGAAACAGGTGAATTGGTTATGGGGAACAGGACATGGCAGATCAATTGAATAACTACTTTGGTTCTGTCTTCACTAAGGAGGACATAAATAATCTTCCGGAAATAGTAAGGGACACACGGTCCAGTGAGATGGAGGAACTGAGGGAAATACATGTTAGTAGGCAAGTGGTGTAAGGTAAATTGAAGGGATTAAAGGCAGATAAATCCCCGGGGCCAGATGGTCTGCATCCCAAAGTGCTTAAGGAAGTAGCCCAAGAAATAGTGGATGCATTAGTGATAATTTTTCAAAACTCTTTAGGTTCTGGACTAGTTCCTGGGGATTGGAGGGTGGTTAATGTAACCCCACTTTTTAAAAAAGGAGGGAGAGAGAAACCGGGGTATTATAGACTGGTTAGCCTAGCATCGGTGGTGGGGAAAATGCTAGAGTCAGTTATCAAAGAGGTGATAACAGCACATTTGGAAAGCGGTGAAATCATCGGACAAAGTCAGCATGGATTTGTGAAAGGAAAATCGTGGCTGATGAATCTCATAGAATTTTTTGAGAATGTAACTAGTAGAGTGGATAGGGGACAACCAGTGGATGTGGTATATTTGGATTTTCAAAAGGCTTTTGACAAGGTCCCACACAGGAGATTAGTGTGCAAACTTAAAGCACACGGTATTGGGGGTAAGGTATTGATGTGGATAGAGAACTGGTTGGCAGACAGGAAGCAAAGTGTGGGAATAAATGGGACCTTTTCAGAATGGCAGGTGGTGACTAGTGGGGTACCGCAAGGATCAGTGCTGGGACCACAGTTGTTTACAATATATATTAATGACTTAGATGAGGGAAATAAATGCAGCATCTCCACGTTTGCGGATGACATGAAGCTGGGCAGCAGTGTTAGCTGTGAGGAGGATGCTAAGAGGATGCAGGGTGACTTGGATAGGTTAGGTGAGTGGGCAAACTCATGGCAGATGCAATTTAATGTGGATAAATGTGAGGTTATCCACTTTGGTGGCAAAAACAGGAAAACAGATGATTATCTGAATGGTGGCCGATTAGGAAAAGGGGAGGTGCAACGAGACCTGGGTGTCATCATACACCAGTCATTGAAAGTGGGCATGCAGGTACAGCAGGCAGTGAAAAAGTTGAATAGTATGCTGGCATTCATAGCAAGAGGATTCGAGTACAGGAGCAGGGAGGTACTACTGTAGTTGTACAAGGCCTTGGTGAGACCACACCTGGAGTATTGTGTGCAGTTTTGGTCCCCCAATCTGAGGAAAGACATCCTTGCCATAGAGGGAGTACAAAGAAGGTTCACCAGATTGATTCCTGGGATGGCAGGACTTTCATATGATGAAAGACTGGATCGACTAGGCTCATACTCGTTGGAATTTAGAAGATTGAGGGAGGATCTTATTGAAACGTATAAAATCCTAAAGGGATTGGACAGGCTAGATGCAGGAAGTTTGTTCCCGATGCTGGGGAAGTCCAGAACGAGGGGTCACAGTTTGAGCATAAAGGGGAAGCCTTTTAGGACCGAGATTAGGAAAAACTTCTTCACACAGAGAGTGGTGAATCTGTGGAATTCTCTGCCACAGGAAACAGTTGAGGCCAGTTCATTGGCTATATTTAAGAGTTAGATATGGCCCTTGTGGCTAAAGGGATCAGGGGGTATGGAGGGAAGGCTGGTACAGGGTTCTGAGTTGGATGATCAGCCATGATCATACTGAATGGCAGTGCAGGCTCGAAGGGCCGAATGGCCTACTCATGCACCTATTTTCTATGTTTCTATGTTTCTACGCTCAGACTGCCTTGTACGTCAAGATATGGAAAGTTTCATTTGATTGCTTTAAGTCCCTGTATTTAGTATTTCACAAGTAAATGGGGGATCTCTTTTCCAGCACTACTATTCGACCTGTTTATTGATTATACAGTGAAGCATCCTTTATAATCCTCTACATCAATAAAGCACATAGAGTTCACAATTTAATTTGATCAGTTTCAGCTTAGCATTCTTTGAATTGTAAACACAGGCATAAAAGCTGAATTCAGTAGAAACTTCCTAAAACATGGGTGAAGCAAAGTTGATGGGAAAAAATTTGCGGCCAAAAGTTAAATTTAAAGGTACAGGTTGCATTTACAGTATGACGCATGGTTCCATTCCTGTAAGTTGTTCATAACCTGAAAAGTTTGCAAGTCAGAAATGTGGCCACAAACTGAATCTGTGTATGGCGAAATTACCCTACAGCCTGTCAAGAGCTGGAAATTCCATCCTACTGATGTCATACTAGCATATGTAAGATAGGGAGTACCTGTGTAAGATCAAGGGTTGATCTTTATCCCATCAACCTGTTCCAACTCTCACTGAGCTCATGGTTTGAGAATGTTGGTGATTTAAGGAGCAATATGGAGTGGAACTAAAGATGGCACCAGAGAGCAACTTCATTAACGAAACAGTTAAATTCTTTGTATTCTAATGTCTCGATTTTGATTTCAGGGTGCCTGGGGTTCTATCGGGATCTTGGATCCGAAGCAGCACTCGGAAGTGTGGTTCTGCATGATGGCATGTTCCGGTCCTTGGAGCTTGCCAATCGGCTGTGTTTCAGTATGTCCAGCTTTTGCTTGAAATTTAGTGACTTTGGGGCCTTGCCCACAGCCCTGTGGACACGAATTCTCACCAGTGTCGCGAACTGAGGTGTAGCGAGAGCCAACACATCGATGAGAGCAAGGGTGGCTGTCGGAGGGCTCTGCACTCGGTAATTGATTGATCGATCTCTCTCTGTCTGTCGATGGTGAGGGAGTATGCTTCTGATTCTCGAGATGGGGAACTCAAACCAAAAAACAACATTTCAGACTGACCGTGACATTGAAACAGCGATTATTGTCTTCCCTGTCACTGTGGAAGGAGTGATGTCTGTATCTCCTTGTAAATGAGAGACAGTGCCTGTGGGATGTCAAAAATATTGGAGTGAACAATTAGTTTTTGATCATAATCTCTCCTAAGGGACTTTGCTGTTGCTTGCATGGTGGGTGGTGGGAGTGCTGATGCTTTATGCTAGAATAAGTGGGGTATGGGGAGAGGGAGGGCTGATGCTGCTTGCTGTTAGTTGTGCATGGGAGGGGGCAGGCGGCTTCGGTGTTCTTACATTTTTATCTGTCTTTCATACTTTGGGGTTTTTCTTCTGTTCAGAGGAAGTCTGTGGAGAGTAAAAATTTCAGGTTGTACATTCTATGCACAACACCCTGGTTCACATTTTTACTGCTATGCTGTAGGCATTTCATTTTAACAGTTCTGCAGGAGCATTCTGTTCTGCTTTCAGCCTGTTTGGGTTATTGTTGAAGATAAGGGATGCTGAGGAATGTGTGTCATCCAATTAGGGTGATGGAACTAGGAGGTTTTGTGAGGGACACTAAGGTTGGTCTTGGGTTTTATTTGTTTGGCGGGAGAAGAAGAGAGAAGACGCTGGAGAGAACCTGTCATCGTATTCGACCCGGTGGGGGACCATGATTTGATGAAGCAGGGTCCTGGGGTCTACTGAGGACCAGTGAATATTTGGGACTTTTGGAAGAGTTGAGCTCCAAGTTGTGCACATTGACTGTTCAATTATAATGGGCCCTTTTTGTTTTCTTTTCTTTGCTTTACTAACCCTTCAGTTAAGTCAATATTCATAAATATGTATGAATCATATGCAGTGTTTAATATGAAATGTGTTATCTGTTATATCTTGGCACTGAGTAGCAAATTACACAGCATCCACATAAACTGGGGTTAGAAGTGGGAGAGCTGTCTCAATCTCACGGGTTTGGCAGGCTGGAGTGTGTATTTTCATAGACTTATGCAGCCAAAGAAACCAGTGGAGTTTCATACGTGTTCTCTGACATTAAACAGAAGTATTGAACTATTAAAGATGTACAGTAAAACTCAATATCTGGCAGCCAACTGTAAATCTAGCATTCGGCTTTCTGCTTAGTCTGGAATGAGAGCCAGAGACACAGAGTTTAAGTGAAGTGTTCTGCCAGAGCTGGGGGTCTGGTCAATGGTCAGGGCTGGGATACCGATTGCAAGTCAGGTATCTAGATAGAGTCAGGGGTGAGTTCCAGGTCGGGCATTCTGAAGACGATGTATAATTAAGGGCTGATATTATTAGTCAGACTTCAGGAGAAGTGAAACTCTGTGAAAAGTTAAACAAAACAGGATTGGTCATAAAGAAATGAAGGAAACATTGAAGCTTAAACAAGAGGAAGGTTGATAGAAAAGATGACAAAGGATATGTTAAAGAAAGAAACGCTAATGAGGAAGCTACACACAAAATACAAAAGTGAAAACTGTAAGGATTTAAATATTAATAATGAATTACATTCTGTATATTACAGAGCAAGAAACTTCAGAGGCAAAGGAGGATTATAATAAAAGTACAAAGGGAGAGAAATTGAATTCTCACAAATTGCCACTGAAATGGCAAAAATAATAAATTGAATGAGTATTTACCAAGAGAACTTGGACATTATAGAAGTGATTGAAAAGAACATTAGGATATCTTTGTTAAAAAGTAGTCACAGAACTGAAAAATTAGCCAACCAAAATGAATAAAACCTTTGATCTGTGTTGACTGCACCATGCATATCTAAAGAGGCAAGGAAAGAGACAGCAGAGGTAGTATTAAATATATATGAATCTCATTATAAGGGAAAATAACATCAGAATTCTGACAGCCAGGTAATGCAATTCTGATACTTTAAAATGTAGATAATTCAAGACCATGGAACGATGGATTAACATGCTAAGCTGATGAGCAGAAAGAATGTGAAATATTTACTGAAAAATGCAATAGAGATTGAAAATGTAATACTCACTGAAGAATACTAAATACAGACTTGAAGAGCAAGAATGAACACTTTGAAGAATATATAAGGGTGATGTAATATATTTGAATTTCCAGAAGACTTAATGAAGATGCTGAGTAGTAAGGTCATGACTCACAACTACTTCATGACATTAAAAGTAGACTGAATTGCAAAACCATGGCAGATGGCTGAGATTACAAGTAATTGCCCTGCCTAGCAGAGGTTTGGAAGTAATTTTCCACAAGGTTGTGCAGGCAGTATTGTTGTTTACAATTTGCACCAACAGTTTGGACAGTTTAGGCGCGTTAGACAATGTCTGTGAGCTTCACGATGATTTGTCCCACTGTGTGATGAACTGACTCTAAGGTTATGGGCCTGCTCCAGTTGCTCTGGGCTTTAGGTCTATGGACTCAATATCATTCTGAATGTTGTTGTTTGCTTTTATTGTTTGCATGATTTGTGTTTATTTTCTCTCTCTCTGTGTTGGATTTTGGTCTTTTTAAAACAGTGGGTTCTTTCAGGTTTCTTGCTTTGTGGCTGCCTGTAAGCAGACAAATCTCAAGGCTGTGTAATTTATACATACTTTGATAATAAATGCACTTCCAACTTTGAACTTTGAACATTGTTGATTCAGAACAAAGTTGGAGAAAAATTCAGCATGAGTATCTGCCAGGTGCTCCTGTTTCCAAAAACATGTTGGATTGCTCCAAATTAATACGTGAGTGGGTAGAATCTGCGTAGAATTGAAGAGAACAAGGGTGTAAAATTGGATGAATGTAGGATTGACAGTCAGTGTAAAAGTTGGTGCACTAAAGGGCCATTTTCCATGTTGTATCTCCCAGTGATTCCATGACACAAATTAACCTATAATTTTGAAATTATCGTCATTATAGGAAGGAGAAAGGATCCACATTTGCTAAGAAGAATAATGAGTGCGGATGGTTCTTGGAAAATAAATGCCTGGATGGAGTTGAGGAACAAAGAGTAATGACACAATTTTATAATAGCCCTAAAAAAAGCCAAGCCAGCTGCAAGGGGAGTGAAATGGAAGAAACGGTAGGTGCATTACGCCACAATGGAGCCTTGCCCATTAAGCATTATTAGTATAGTAAACTATATCAATCAGTTATAAAAAAGAGCCTAGGTATACCAAAGATGGCACAAGTAAAAGTATAATAGAATACCATTCAGGAAAGATTCAACAGTTTGGAACTTCCAGAAAGAGAAGACAGAGGTGACCTAACAGAGGTTTGAGCTGGGGCCCTGTCCAATTACAGGACAGAGCAGTTGTGAATATGTTAGCCATTAGTAAATGCATTTGGGAACTCAGAAGTTATTTTTCACTTAGCTGGTGGTTAACATTTGATAATCACTTCATCAGAGAGTTTGAGACAATGATGTGATAGAGGCAATGAAAATGAAGCCGGACAAACTTCCGAATCTAACTCATTTTACACAGCGGTTGTGATACACGGTATAATGCAGGGTGTCCTTGGTGTGTTGGCAGGACTTCTCTGCAAGGATTATGTGGTGGATATGCCTAACAACTCTGTTAAGCACAGGTGCATCTAACATAATGGTATATGGGCCATTGAAAGAAAAAGCTCATGTGAGTGCTGCGTTTCAAACTCTCTATCATTCTAGTAAAGGAAAAGAGAGAAAACAAAATGGCAGGAGGATAAAATGCTGAAAGAATTAATTATCCCAGAGAGATTCAGTTCAAAGGGCATTGAAGTCAAATGGAAACTCGAGAGATAAACTAACCGTTGGAACAATCTATGGAGGGAAATGAGCCGTGAACATTTCAGATTGAGACTCTTCATCAGGACTGGAAAGGAAGAGACAGAGGCCAGAATGGAGCCAGATTGTATGTGTTACTCTGACTTTTATCATCTACCTTCCTAGTCACGATGAAGGATATTGGTCCTGTCGACCGTTCATTTTCCTTCATAAATTCTCCCCAACCTGCTGAGATCCTCCAGCATTTTATGTATGTTGCTTAAGATTTCTACCATCTGCAGAATATCCTCTGACTCCTTGGAACAATCTACTACTGGCTTGAAGGTCAGGTTTCAATAAATATCAAGGTCACATCCAATTAGAGAAAACATTTTCTCAGTTCTGTACAAGCCCTCAAAGAAATATACAAACATGGCTTTAAAATTAAAGAGCGATGTTTAAAACCACTTAAACAAAAGATTTAAGGAAGTTCCCCTCAGCACAATTGTCCTTGAAAGACTTGCTGACGTCTGGGTAAGTGCCAAAATTACAGTTGCTCACAGGCCAATCTGCAAGAGCACAGCAGTCACCTTAAGTTCAACAGCATGCAGAATTTTAAATTTCATGCAAGCTCCCATAAACCATTACAATCTTCAACATTGCTGCTGTCCCCACATGCTTCAAGTCATCCATCATCATCCAGAACTCTCCACCTTCAGATCTAAATAACTACCATCCGGAGGCACTGACACCAATGATTGTGAAGTGCTTTGAATGGCACACGTCAAAAACTCTATTCCTGCCACACTGGACACTGACCAACACACTGACCAATATGCTTACCGACACAACTGCTCTATGACGGATGCCATAGCATCTGTTATGCCCCAGCCCCTCTCACACCTAGAAAACAATGACACTTCACTCAGAATATAGTTTCTGGATTTCAGTTCAGCACCAAAACTACTGTCCCACAGACCTCGGTGAACAAATTCCTACTCCTTGGTTGAAATGCACCTCTGTGCAACTGGTCACTTACATACAGACATACCTGTGTCTTGCATCACTTTATGTATGTACAGCCAATCTATCTAATGTATTTATTTTTATTTGGATTTTTTTATTATTGTGTTATCTATCTTGCTGTGTTAATTTTGATCCAGAGTAACAATTATTTTGTTCTCCTTTCTACTTATGCAACTGGGCATTGGACTTCCTTTTTCTTTTTAAATCTTTTTATTGAATAAGTATACAAAAAGGTAAGCCATATAGGCACTAATACACTGTTAGAATATAATAAAATTACAGGAGGTATTAATACAAAAAAAATGATACAAACAATGTAATTTAAACAACATACTAAGGTAACATAATAGTATACTAATTTTTATATATATATATATCAATAGAGAAAAGGAAAAAAAAAACCAAAAAAACCCCACCGTGCAACTAACTAAAAGCAAAGCAAAGCAATGGGCTAACTTGGAACCAAGCAGAGTTAAAAAACTTAAAATCACGTCCTCAATCCCGACCTCCATTAAAAACAGTGAAAAAAACAAGAAGGGTATATAAATACGGAGCAAAAAAAGAGGAGAAAAAAAATTACATTAAAATGAAAATATTGAATAAAAGATCTCCAGGTCTGTTCAAATTTAAGTGAGGAATCATAAAGATTGCTTCTAATTTTCTCCAAATTCAAGCATAATATCGTCTGAGAAAACCAAAAAAAGGTAGTTGGAGCATTAAGCTCTTTCCAATGTTGTAAGATACATCTTTTCGCCATTAAAGTAAGAAATGCAATCATTCTACGGGCTGAAGGAGAAAGATTACTGGAAATTTTAGGTAGTCCAAAGATAGCAGTAATAGGGTGAGGAGAGATATCTATATTCAATACCTTGGAGATAATATTAAAAATGTCTCTCTAAAAAGTTTCCAGAGTAGGGCAAGACCAAAACATATGAGTTAAAGAGGCTATCTGCCCCGGACATCTATCACAAAAAGGATTAATATGAGAATAAAAACGAGCTAATTTATCTTTGGACATATGTGCTCTATGAACAGGCATTGGACTTCCTAATCAGCTGACCTCAGATAGTCAGGATGCACAACTGCACGGCCAAACACCTGACTAATCACATTGTCAAGATCACCAATGTCACAACGGTGGTGGGGCTCATCACCAACAATGATGAGACGGCCTATAGAGAGGAGGTATAAGAGCTCAAGGCCTGCTGCCAGGCTTACAACCTCTTCCTCAATGTCAACAAGACAAAGGAAATAGTTATCGGCTTCAGGATCCACAACTGCTCCTCCCTCCCCATCATCTTCAATATGGATACCTTCCAAGTCTTCGTGTTGGGCCAACTGCTGTACACTCTGCTCAGCATGTTGCATCACTGAATGGAATGGAAGCCTCATTGCAGCCGACAAGAAGGTTCTACAGCAAGTAGCCAGAACTGCCCAATGTATCACTGGCACCAGCTCACCTGCCATCAAGAACATATATACAGAATAGAGCCAGAAACAAAACAGTAATATCATGAAGGATCCCACCCACCCTGCTCATGACCGTCTGACCCACTCCCGTCAGGGAGGAGGCTACGTAGCATTCACACCAGGACCGTCAAACTCAATGACAGGTTACTTTTCCCAAACAGGAGGATTGATCAGCACCTCCACCCACTACTCTAACACCACTGCTTTATTGTTTCCTGCCGGAGTGCTTTATGTACAGACACACCTGTGCCCAGTGATGTATATAAGCTATCTTATGTATTTATATTTATTGTGATTTTTTTTATCATTGTCATCTCTCTCTTATTGTGTTCATTCTGTCCTGCTTCAGATCCAGAGTAACAATTGTTTTGTTCTCCTTTCTACTTGTGTACTGGAAACTATGTTAAACAATCTTAAGTTGTTGCAGAGTATATCCCTCAGTCTGCCATTACCATCAATTCAGACAACAAAACTCTGCTTTAACAAACACAGGAGAATGTATTGGAATTTTAAAAAGAGGTCAAGTTGACATAATGAAGCTACATGCATGCTAATCAATGGCAGCTTGGCACGGACAAACTTATGTAAACCCCAAACCCATGGCCCAAGCAAAAGTCTACAGCCACAGCACCTTCATTCAAGAATGAGAGGAGAAAGCTCTAAAGACAGCTACATCCTCAGTCCAGCTTCACGGAAGAACCTGCAAATATTTTCATGTGGTTCAGCTTCTCCGGTCTTCAACTAAGTCAATTTGCTTCTTAATATCAAGAGATACTAGAGCAGATGGAGTAAAGCCGATGACTGCTGATCTCCATACGGAGTATTGTAAAGCTGCTTGACAAGGTTATCTGTGGCTTGAATAAACTCAGTAATACCCTCTTCTTGAGTGAGAAGGTTATGGGTGCACACTGGGTTGTCAAACTAAAACATTTACAGGTTCTGTCTCCTCAAAATCTGCCCGACATATCAAGTATTTATAGAATTTTCTGCTTTTAATTCAGAAATCTGATATCTGGGATATTTTGCTTCTGAATATTTATTTTATAGGGCAGCTGTTGTCTTAAATAATAGTTAAGACAGTAAATGTCTTTTAACTTTACATAACAAAGGAAAGATATTCTACAGAGACATGTATCTGTGCAAAGTTCTCCAACCTCTCATTGTGCAACGTTATATATAATCTCAGAACCTGACAGAAAAGATGCAAGCTCATATCAATTTGCAATAACCCATGGGAAGATGCAAGGTTCAGTGTTTGATTTATTGCCTGCACACATCAGCCATGTGATTACGCAATAAGTTTGTTCACACAGCAATACCAGACATCTTTTACTCCCTAGATGACAAACCTGAACTGACATACGTTTCCCACATCCACCTTGGACAAGATCACTGCTGTGTATTTGGTTGCCGTGGATTACAGAGAGAATGTCATCCACAACCTGACAAAGATAAAATGGATATTGATCAACATTTTGCAATTGTCACCACTTAGCAGCCACAACTGCATATCAACTTAGACCAGCTAAAATGTCTTGTCCTTTTCTGCGCACTATTATATAAATCAGTATTTTTCTCAATTATTAGTACTTTTAGTACATTATTACATCATGTAGTTTTACAATTGACCTCATTCAATACCATGATTATCAATTCAAAACTAAGATTAAAGACACTTTGCTATTACAACTTTGAATATCCATCAACACTGGGAGATGAATAACTGCATGTTGGGACATTAAGTTTTGATTAACACCAAAATGATTGGCCATGTCACTCCACAAATTTAAAAAAATTGTCATGATTTCCCAGTTATGATTCTTAGTACTGACTTCCCGGTTAGACCCTGAGGTCCACATCCAACAGTCTATCCTTTACATTACATTGGACATTTATACAGTCGGCCCTCTGTATCCACGGGTTCCGCATCCGCGGATTCAACCAATCATATACTGTACAAGTATCCCCTGCTATCTGAAAGTAGAATGTTCCTATGAAACCTTTTGTAAGCCGAACCCAAAAAATAACCTACCAAATCATACCAAATAACACATAAAAGCTAAAATAACACTAACATATAGTAAAAGCAGGAATGATATGCTACTAGCAGAACCAATAGTAACATCAGCAGCTTTCAAGATTCTTTCTCTCTGCATGTAAATAGTACAAATGGTGGACACAGGCAAGTTCAACTCATGCACAATGTCCTTATTTCGTTCACCATGATCGAAACGCTTAATTACGTCCAGTTTTACACCTCTTAGAGTTTTCTGATACCTTAGGACAAATTTTGTTAATGGATGCACAAAATAAATCTAGATAAAGCACTCTCGCTGCTCAGGGTGCACACTGTCTCTATAATGGCTCGCTGCAAAACAAACGCTGAATGATATTTTCGCTTTTCGTAACATTTTCACGAGCTCTCTTAGGCTTTTATATGAGGAACTTGGCATCCGTGAATTTTGGTATCCGCGGGGGGTCCCGGAACCAATACTCCGCAGATACGGAGGGCTGACTGTATACATCACTTGTTTTTTAATTACTGTTATCGTTACTGACGTCACTTGTCTCTGTAATTATAGCAGAAAGGCTCCTCTATCTTTCACAGACCTGTGCTCAGCTGTTCCTTCTAATGAACATTACGCTCAACCCCGTGGCTTCCTAATGGCTCAGTTTTACAATTTGACACCCATTCTAATATCTTTTCCTCTGGCTTCGTGTCAATGTTTGATATGGCACATATGAGTTGCTCTGCAATGTTCCATCAAGTTAGGACATAAGATTTACTTACGTATAGGCTTGCTGAATAACAAATATGTCTAACATTAGAGTGAATGTGACAAATTATAAAAGGTTTAGAGGGAATCTGAGGAATAATAATTCTCACACTGAGGGTGGTTAGAATCTGGAACCCACAGCCTGAGTGGATGGTGGAAGCAAGTACTACAGTATCCAGATGAAATCACAAACAAGAGAAAATCTGCAGATGCTGGAAATCCAGAGTAACACACACAAAATGCTGGAGGAACTCAGCAGGCCAGGCAGCATTGATGGAGAAAAGTGCAGTTGATGTCTTGGCCCGAATCATCGATTTTTTTTTTTCCATAGATGCTGCCTGGCCTGCTGAGTTCCTCCAGCATTTTGTGTGTATTATCCAGATGAAAGTTTGAATTATCAACACCTTGAAGTCTATGGGCCAAGTGATAGTAAATGGGATTAATAAAAATGAATATTTGATTGTTGGTTGACTTATTTCTGTGCTTTTTATGACTCTATGCCTCTACGACAAGAGAGTGTCAATCTGAAATTTGGAGCATTTTTATGAGTACAGGTTTTCTGTGTTCATGGCTTTAAAGTCAGCCTCTTAAATGGGAAGATGCATTGTGAGTGCAAAACATAATAGTAGTAGGTGTAGGCTACTTGGCCCATCAAGCATGCCCCACCATTCAACATGACTATGCATGATCTACTCCAGGCCTTAGCTGCTAGATTACCAGAGCCTTCATTCCCCTGACCTTTCAAAAAATTACCCACTTTAATCCGCAATACCTCCACTTTAAGTTCTTCAAATGAGCTACCTTCAACAAGTCTCTCTGGTAGAAAGTTCCTGGAATTCGGTACAGAATGCAAGGGCAAAGTTTTAACTACCTCAGTGCATCCAGCTGCAGCTCCTGACAAACCGAGTTAGGGAACTGGAGCTGGAGCTGGATGAACATTGGATCATTCGGGAGGCAGAGGCAGAAATAAACAGGAGTTACAGGAAGATAATCACCCCTAAGAGTCAGGAGGCAGGTAGCTGTGTGACTATCAGGAGAGGGCAGGGGAATAGACAGCACGAGCAGAGCACCCCTGTGGCCATTCCCACCAATAATAAGTACATCATTTTGGATACTGTTGATGGGGATGACCTACCAGGGACAAGTTGCAGTGCTTGCATCTCTGGCATCAAGACGGGACTCTTAACTCAGAAGGGAAGGAGGGAAAAGAGGAGAGCAGTAGTGATAGGGGATTTGATAGTAAGGGGGACAGATAAGAGGTTCTGTGGAAGAGATTGAGAATTCTGGATGGTCTGTTGCCTCCCTGGGGACAAGGTCCGCGATATCTCAGATGGAGTTCTCAGTATTCTCAAGAGGGAGGGTGAGCAGCCAGATGTCGTGGTCCATGTAGGGACCAACGACAAGGGTAGGAAGAGCGAGGAGGTCTTGAAAGGTGAGCTGAGGGAGTTAGGCACCAAGTTAAAGAACAAGACATCCAGGATAACAGTCTCAGGATTGCTACCAGTGTCACATGCAGGCAGGTTTAGAAACGCTAGGATAGCACAGATCAACACATGGCTGAAGACATGGTGCAGGAGGGAGAGCTTCAGACTTATAGATAATTGGGCAGGTTTCCAGGGAAGGTGGGACATGTTCCGGCAGGACGGTTTACATCTGAACTGGAGGGGGACAAATATTCTTGCAGGTAGGTTTTCTAGAGAGGCTCCAGTGGATTTAAACTAGATACAAGGGGGGAGGGGAACCAAAGTGTAGGAACAGATGTAGGGGAGAAGGAAGAAAAATGCGATAAAGTTTTTTGCACCGTTAGTGATAAACAGAGAGTAAGAGGTGAAAAATTTCTTAAATGCATTTATTTTAATGCTAGGAGCACTCTAAGAAAGGTGGATGAGCTTGGAGCATGGATATCATACCTGGAAGTATGATGTTGTAGCTATTAGTGAAACATGGATGTAGGAGGAGTGTGATTGGCAACTAAATATTCCTGGATTTCATTGCTTCAGGTGTGATAGAATCGGAGGGACAAGAGGGGGAGGTGTTGCATTGCTTGTCAGAGAAAACATTACAGTGGTGTGCTGGCAGGAGAGATTAGAGGGCTCGTCTAGGGAGGCTATTTGGGTGGAATTGAGGAATGGGAAAGATGTAGTAACACTTATAGGGGTGTATTATAGACCACCTAATGGGGAGCAAGAAGTAGAGGAGCAAATTTCTAAGGAGATAGCAGATATCTATAGTAAGCACAAGGTTGTTATTACGGGAGATTTTAATTTTCCACACATAGACTGGGAAGAACATACTGTAAAAGGGCTGGATGGTTTGGAGTTTGTAAAATGTGTGCAGGATAGTCTTTTGCAGCAATACATAGAGGTACCAACTAGAGAAGGGACAGTGTTGTATCTCCTGTTAGGGAATGAGATAGGTCAGGTGACGGAGGTATGTGCTGGGGAGCACTTCAGGTCGAGTGATCACAATGCCATTAGTTTCAATATAATTATGGAGAAGGATAGCTTTGGACCCAGGGTTGAGATTTTTGATTGGAGAAAGACTAACTTTGAGGAGATGCAAAAGGATTTAGAAAGAGTGGATTGGAATAAATTGTTTTATGGGAAGAATGTAATAGAGAAATGGAGGTCATTTAAAGGAGAAATTTTGAGAGTACAG
Source organism: Mobula birostris (assembly GCF_030028105.1). Classification (NCBI taxonomy): domain Eukaryota; kingdom Metazoa; phylum Chordata; class Chondrichthyes; order Myliobatiformes; family Myliobatidae; genus Mobula; species Mobula birostris. The sequence goes on from NC_092393.1 coordinate 16,024,806, forward strand.
AATCTTTATGTTATTTGTTAGGTTGAAGGGAAAAGTTAAAAGTTTGAGAAAGCCATGGTTTTCAAGGGATATTGGAAACTTCGTTTGGAAAAAGAGAGATATCTACAATAAATAGAAGCAGCATGGAGTAAGTGAGGTGCTCGAGGAATATAAAGAATGTATAAAGAATCTTAAGAATGAAATTAGAAGAGCGAAAAGAAGATACGAGGTTGCTTTGGCAAGTAAGGTGAAAATAAATCCAAAGGGTTTCTACAGTTATATTGATAGCAAAAGGATAGTGAGGAATAAAATTGGTCCCCTAGAGAATCAGAGTGGATAGCATTGTGTGGAACCAAAAGAGATGGGGGAGATTTTGAACAATTTCTTTTCTTTGGTATTCACTAAGGAGAAGGATATTGAATTGTGTAAGGTAAGGGAAACAGGTAGGGAAGTTATGGAAACTATGATGATTAAAGAAGAGGAAGTATTGGTGTTTTTAAGGAATATAAAAGTGGATACGTCTCTAGGTCCTGACAGGATATTCCCTATGACCTTGAAGGAAATTAGTGTAGAAATAACAGCGGCTTTGACAGAAATATGTCAAATGTCATTAGAAACAGGGATAGTGCCGGAGGATTGGCATATAGCTCTTTTGTGTCATTGTTTAAAAAGGGTTCTAAGAGTAAACCTAGCAATTATCGGCCTGTGAGTTTGACGTCAGTAGTGGGTAAATTGATGGAAAGTATTCTTAGAGATGGTATATATAATCATCTGGATAGACAGAGTCTGATTAGAAACAGTCAACATGGATATGTACGTGGAAGGTCATGTTTGACAAATCTTTTTGAAGAGGTTACTGGGAAAGTTGATGAGGGTACAGCGGTGGATGTTGTCTATATGGACTTCAGTAAGGCCTTTGACAAGGTTCCACATGGAAGGTTAGTTAGGAAGGTTCAATTTTTATGTATTCATATTGAAGTAGTAAAATGGATTCTGCAGTGGCTGGATGGGAGACGCCAGAGAGTAGTGGTGGATAACTGTGTGTCAGATTGGAGGTCGGTGATTAGTGGTGTGCCTCAGGGATCTGTACTGGGTCCAGTGTTGTTCGTCATATACATTAATGATCTGGATGATGGGATGGTAAATTGGATTAGTAAGTATGCAGATGATACTGAGATAGGTGGCGTTGTTGGATAATAAAGTAGGTTGTCAAAGATTGCAGAGAGATTTAGACCAGTAAGAAGAGTGGGCTGAAAGATGGCAGATGGAGTTTAATGCTGATAAATGTGAGGTGCTACATTTTGGTAAGACTAATCAAAATAAGACATACATGGTAAATGGCAGGGCATTGAAGAATGCTGTAGAACAGAAGGATCTAGGAATAATGGTGCATAGTTCCCTGAAGGTGGAATCTCATGTGGATAGGGTGGTGAAGAAAGCTTTTGGTATGCTGGCCTTTATAAATCAGAGCATTGAGTATAGGAGTTGGGATGCAATGTTAAAATTGTACAAGGCATTGGTAAGGCCAAATTTGGAGTATTGTGTACAGTTCTGGTCACCAAATTATAGGAACAATGTCAGCAAAATAGAGAGAGTACAGACAAGATTTACTAGAATGTTACCTGGATTTCAGCACCTAAGTTACAGAGAAATGTTGAACAAGTTGGGTCTTTGTTCTTTGGAGCGTAGAAGGTTGAGGGGGGACTTAATAGAGGTATTTAAAATTATGAGGGGGATAGATAGAGTTGACATGGATAGGCTTTTTCCATTGAGAGTGGGGGAGATTCAAACAAGAGGACATGAGTTGAGAGTTAGGGGGCAAAAGTTTAGGGGTAACATGAGGGGGAACTTCTTTACTCAGAGAATGGTAGCTGTGTGGAACGAGCTTCCAGCAAAAGTGGTAGAGGCAGGTTCGATATTGCCATTTAAAGTTAAATTGGATAGATATATAGACAGAAAGGAATGGAGGGTTATGGGCTGAATGCAGGTCGGTGGGACTAGGTGAGAGTAAGTGTTTAGCATGGACTAGAAGGGCTGAGATGGCCCGTTTCTGTGCTGTAATTGTTATATGGTTATATGGTTTTAAATGATAGGCCTCTTGCCTTAAATCATGTCCATTCTTTCAAAACTCTCCCACTAGTGAAATAATTTCACCTCTTTCTTGTCATGCCCCTTTAGGATCTTATATATTTCAATAAGACCATTGAGAAATTTTCAAAGAATACAGATGCAGCTTCTTTAGCCTCTCTTGGTAAGATAATCCTCCTATTGCTAGGGATTAGCCTGATAAGACTCTTTCGACTGTCTCCAATGCTACTCTATCCTTTCTTAGGTTAGAAGGCCAGAATTATGTATTGTACGCAGGTATACTCTCAAAAACAACCTACAACATTATAACAAAAAGTCCTTATTTCTCAATTCCAATTTCTTTACAATTAAGCCCAATCTGCAATTTACTCTTTTAACTACTTACTACTTTCTGCTTGATAACAAGGTATCTCAAACTATGGTAGCTCAGGAAGTGTTTGGCACAGGGAAAAAAAGGTTTACTCACTTCCCAGTGCTGCATTATTGGAGATTTGTAGTGGAGTCACATCCACAGAGGTTAGAAAGCATCACTGGACACATTTAAAGTAATGGGGGGACAAGCTACCACAATGTTACAGGCAAAATCAGCAATAGAGAAGATACAGGTAAGTTGCAGAACCTGGACCTGTGTACTTCCTTCTGCAACTGGATCGTCAACTTCCTAACTGGAGGACCACAATCTTGGTGATAACATATCCTCCTTGCTGATGATCAACACTGGCGCACCTCAGGGGTGTGTGCTTAGCCCACTGCTCTACTCTCTATATACACATGACAGTGTGGCTAGGCATAGCTCAAATACTATTTATAAATTTGCAGATGATACAACCACTGTTGATAGAATCTCAAGTGGTGACGAGAGGGTGTACAGGAGTGAGATATGCCAACTAGTGGAATGGTGCTGCAGCAACAACCTGGCACTCAATGTCAGTAACACGAAAGAGCTAATTGTGGACTTCAGGAAGGATAAGAAGAAGGAACACATACCAATCCTCATAGAGGGATCAGAAGTGGAGAGAGTGAGCTGTTTCAAGTTCCTGGGTGTCAACATCTCTGAGGACATAACCTGGTCCCAACATATTGATGTAGTTATAAAGAAGGCAAGACAGCAGCTATACTTCATTAGGAGCTTGAAGCAATTTGGCATGTCAATAAATACACTCAAAAACTTCTATAGTTGTACAGTGGAGGGCATTCTGACAGGCTGCATCACTGTCTGGTATGGAAGGGCTACTGCACAGGACTGAAAGAAGCTGCAGAGTGTTGTAAATCTAGCCAGCTCCATCTTGGGTAGTAGACTACAAAGTACCCAGGACATCTTCAAGAAGCGGTGTCTCAGAAAGGCAGCATCCATTATTAAGGACCTCCAGCATCCAGGGCATGTAGGAGGTACAGAAGCCTAAAGGCACACACTCAGTGATTCAGGAACAGCTTCTTCCCCTCTGCCATGCCATTCCTAAATGGACATTGAACCCTTAGACACTACCTCACCTTTTAGATATACAATACTTCTGTTTTTTGCAAGTTTTTAAATCTATTCAATATATGTATACTATAATTGATTTACTTATTTGTTTATTATTTTTTATTTTATTTATTATTTTTTTCTGTTCTATATTAAGTATGGCATTGAACTGCTGCTGCTAAGTTAACAAATTTCACGTCACATGCCGGTGACAATAAACCTGATTTTGACTCATCACCTTCCTCCATCTGCCTTACTTCTCACCACCATAGAAGAGACAGTAGTTCTCATGAAAGAAACTGAAATCAGTTGCAGGGATGACACTATGGAGGATGACAATATGCTCTTACATGATATTCCTTCTGCTCATAAACATTCCTCTCAGAGAGTCTTCCGACTTGCAGATGGTTTAAATGTTTAGCACTCTGTCCTATCATCATGGATGCTGCCCTTTCAGCTAACTAGGAAGTGTAGTCTGGCCAGGTAGTGGGGGACGGAGGGAGATAAAGTGACCCAATCACGGTGTAGGGGTATTCCTCATTTGTTGTGTTACTTGAATTAGCTGCAAACATTTAGACCATGAAACGTGGATTACTTCTTTGTGGAGCACCTGGGGTGTGCACACTGAGTGAGGTGGTCACACCAGAAGTAAAGATTACATAGGCAGGTGATGAGTGGTTACCATGCAGGCAGAATTTTAAAAAACGCGCCCCATTCAAGAATCTCCTGCAGCCGTCTCCCTGTTAAACATTTTTGATGCAGATAGCAGAGAGGGATTCTGAGGGGAAGGAAGCAGCAGGCACCATGAGTGGCCCTGATTCACAGGAGGGGAGGGAAAGAACTGGGAATGTTGTACAGATGGGGATTCAGGTTTAAGGTAATAGAGAGGCAGTTCTGCAGTTGCAAGTGACACTCCACAGTGGCATGTACCACACACAAAATGCTGGAGTATCGCAGAAAGACAGGCAACATCTATGGTGGAGAATAAACACTCGACAGTTCAGGCTGAGACCCTTCATCAAGACTGGTAAGGAAAGGAGCAGAATCGAGAATAAGAAAGTGGAGAACACAAGCCGGCAGGTGAGACCAGGTGAAGGAGAAAGTGAGTGGGTGGAGGAGGGGTGAGGGGTGAGTGATGTGAGAAGCTGAGAGCTGAGGGGTGAACGGTGTGAAAAACTGAGAGGTGATAGGTGGATGAGGGAAAGGGCTGAAGAAGAAGAAATCTGATAGGAAATGACAATGGACCACGGAATTGAGGGAAGGAGGTGAGGAATCAGAGGGAGGTATTGGGAGTAGCTTTGTCTCCAGAATGCTATGTTGTCTCCCAGGTGCTGGAGTCAAGGGAACCTTAGAGTGACAGGGAAGGATACCAGATATCTTGGTACATATTGTTACTGACACCATAGGAAAAGTATAGGATAAGGTTGTGCAAGCCAAATATAGACAGTTAGGAGATAAGCTAAAAGATAGGACTTCTAAGGTAAACAACAGGAATACTGCAGATGCTGGAAATTCAAGCAACACACATCAAAGTTGCTGGTGAACGCAGCAGGCCAGGCAGCATCTCTAGGAAGAGGTGCAGTCGACGTTTCAGGCCGAGACCCTTCGTCAGGATTAACTGAAGGAAGAGTGAGTAAGGGATTTGAAAGTTGGAGGGGGAGGGAGAGATCCAAAATGATAGGAGAAGACAGGAGGGGGAGGGATAGAGCCAAGGGTTCTAAGGTAGCTTTCTGACGAATACTCCTAGAGTCGTGTGTAAGCGAGTATAGCATGGATGGACATGTGACTGGACAACTGGGGTGGGAGGAGGGAATTCAGGCTTGTGGAATTTTGGGAATGGTCTTGGGGGGTGCGGTTTAATCACTATAAGCAGGATGGGCTACACAAGAACAGGGATCTTTCCTCTTGGGGAGATTTTAGAGTCCTCGTCATAGAGTCATACAGAATAAAGACAGGCCTTTTGCTCTAATTGGTTCATGCCATCCGAGGTTTCCATCTAAGCTCAACTTATTTGCTTATATTTGCCCCTTTACCTTCTAAATCTTTCCAATCTATGTACCCATCCAAATGCTTTCTAATTGTTGTTACTGTTCCTGACTCAACCACGTCCTTTGGCAGTTAATTCAACATAGATATTACCCTTTGTGTAAAAAAGTTGCCACTCATGTTCCTATTAATTATTTCCCCTCTTATCTTAAGCCTATGGCCACTTGTTCTTGATTCCTGGGAAAGGAACTGAATGCATTCACTCTATTTATGCCACTCATGGTTTTAGACTCCACTATATGATCATCCTGTTGTCTCTTGCTGCCTAATGACTAAAGTCCTAACCTGTCTAGCCTCTCCCCATGCTCAACCCCTCATGGTCTGTAGGGGTATGGATTGGAATTAGAAGCTAGATCATTTAAAGATTTTGTCTCTCTCACCCTGCTCCCAGAGGAAGGCCCCTGTATGTGAATACTCCCTCTCTCTCCTCTCGCTCGATGCTGCCAAAGGATGGAGCTGGAGTCCTGGGTCTTGGACAAGTTTTACTTGACTCTGTTTGTAAGAGCTGTATACTGCGTATATACTTTGATAATAAATGTACTTTGAATCTTTAAATCTTTGAAGCAATGTCAGCCACTTCTGTTTTCACAAATTCTTAATTTGTTACAGGGAAGGTTAAAACTTGGATGTTTAATAGATTACAACGTCTGTTCTTAGCTTTTCTGTTACATTAATATCTGCACAACAGTGCAGTCTTTTATACCTTATCTGAAAAATCTAAACCCCTGCAGATCTTACAAGTCTGAGAAAGAGCAGACATCACAAGAAACAATGAGCAGCTCAGTCAGCATTTGTGGAAAGAGAAAGGGTCAGTATTTCAGATTGAAGACCACAACACATTTGGGAAAGAGAAAACAATTTTGTTTTAGTTGAAGAAAGTGTGGGGTAGAGATGGATAAGACAAAGTGGACATCTTTGTTGGAATAAGTTGTTGCTGAAGTAATTTCTTTGATGGGTTAATGAGAGCAGTTAGAGGTAACATAAAAGTTATGGAATCTGGTAAGATGGTGGTGCAATCAGACACAGCGCCTTCTACGTGGTCAACCAAATATGTTATTGCCTTTTTTAAATGCATATTTTATGATCACAAGACCTTGCTACACCTTAAAACCTTAAAGTAAAGGTCTATGCAATCAGTGAGTTGCTCATTGGCAGAGAAACTGAAGGACGGTGCAGATCGTGCCATTGCCGCATCAGAGAGGCATCAGTGTGCGAAGGCGGTGAGCATTCTCACAGCGTGTGATCACCTGTCGCTTTTCCTGAGATCGCAAAGCTCTGTTGGACATCAGTGGTGTGGGATGCTGCAAGTCTAATTGATTGGTTTATCGGCAAATAGCAGATGCCGCGTGGGTAGGTGCGTAACCTCAGTTGCAGTGAGGGCTGGGCGTCAAGCCGCGGTGTTGCCTGTCTACAGCCACCTAAGGCGAGTCATCAGAATCGGACAATGCACTGGAGTGCAGAAGATGGCGTAGCGGAGTGTCCACACTGGGGTCTGTGCTGCCCGCACCCCCCCCAGTGTTCATTCAGCAGAAGTCAAGTTGTATTTTGCTGCAAATATTCATGGACTCAAAAGTCTACAAAAAGTAGGAGCACAATCCCGTCCATCACAGGAAAAACCCTCCCCACCATTCAGCACATCAACAAGGAGCATTGCTGCAAGAAACAAGGACACTTCCCCACTATCCAGGTGAAGCTGACTTCCTGCTGCTGCCATTGGGAAGGAGGTACAGGACCCGCAGGTCCCACACCACCAGGTGCGGGAACAGTTATTACCCTTCAACCATTAGGCTTCTGAACCAGCGTGAATAATTTCACTCATCTCAACCCTGAACTGATTTCACAGCCTATGGATTCACTTTCAAGGACTCCACAACTCAGGATCTCGGTATTATTTATTTACTGATTTTTTTTTGTTGTTTCCACATGCTGTCATCTTTTGCACATTAGTTGTTTGTCAATCTTTGTTTCATGTAGTTTTTCACTGATTCTAATGTATTTTTCTGTTCTACTGTGAAAGCCTGCAAGAAAATGAATCTGAAAGTAGTATATGCTGACATAGCATGTACTTTGATAATGAATTTACTCTGAACTTTGAACTTTGAATGGTAGACAGAGCTAAGCAGGGCAGACCACATTCATGGTGAAGGAAAACCTGTGCTAATGTGGCCAGCTCTAGGGAGCTCACAGTTGCTGTGGTGCATCAAACTAAATGTAGGCACGCTACAAAAGAGATCACCCAATTTATGTTTACTTTCTCCTATTGTAGAGGATACCACGTTTCTAGATTCAAATACAGGGAACTAGTGTGGGCGTGAAAGGAAATGGCTGCTTCATCTGGAAGCAGAGTTTACGTTCCTGGATGGTGGGAAGAGTTAACTTCATTGTACTTCAAGAATTCAACAGCACAAAGTGAGTTAATGTTCTAAGTAAATTTACTTTTGAACTACATATACATCATTATATACAACCCTGATATTCATTACATTATCTTACATTGGTTTGGAATAAATTCCATCTGCTATTTCTCTGTCCAATTTTCCAGCTGATCTATGCTCCACTGTATCCTTAGACAAACTTTTGCAGCATCTCTGACTCCATTCTTTGTCTCATCAGCCAACTCATTAGACAGACACCTATATTATCATCCAGATCAGTTAACAACAAAGATCCCAGCATCAGTCCCTGTAGTACGTCTGTTGTTATAGACTTGTTCCAAAACCACCCTCTTCTTCCCATCACCAGGCCAATTTTGGAACCAGTTTGCAAAAATGTCTCAGATCTCTCATGCTCTAACCTTCTGAACCTGCCTACCCTGCAGGATATTGTCAAAAGCCTTAATGAGGTCCATGTAAGCCACAACTACCATTCTGCCTTCAACAAATTTCTTAGTCACACCTTAAGACATGGTCTCCCCTACTCTAACCGGTACTGATCTCTCCGAATCAGTCCCTGCCTTTCCAATTGAATGCAAATCCTGTCCCTCAGAATATTCAACAGCTTCCTATCACCAATGTAAATAATGCTCACCAGTCACTAAGTTTCTGGTTTATCTCTACTCACTTGTCAAACAAGGGGATATTGTTATTATCTAGTTTTCTTCTGAGAAATGTCAAATAGTAGAGGGCATAGCTTTAATGTACGAGGGGAAAGATTAAAGGGAGTGTGTGAGGCTGATACTGGCTGGGTAGCTTCAGCTAGAACAGCAGGAGCATGGAAACAAAGTGGTGATGGAGGAGGAGAGGACCATGAGAGCATTGAAAGAATGAAAAGGAAGAAGCAATGAGTGAAATGCAGAGATATCAAGGGTGAGAGCAAATAAGGCCATTGTGCACAATAAGGCAAAGGGGGTTAATAATGTGAAAATGACAAGTGTAAGAGGTGTGTGCCTTAATTGATGGAAAATTTGCAATAAATGCAGCTAATGTGAGAGGACAGAGACTTACAGTTATGATTGGTCATTCGTTTATCATGTGTCATGTCTTATGATGTGAGAGATCATGGTCTTTCCATGACCATGATTGTTCTTGGGAAATTTTTCTACATTAGTGGTTGTCCATTGCCTTCTTCTTTACAAGACGGGTGACCTCAGCCTTTGTCAATACTCTTCAGCGATTGTCTGCCTGGCATCAGTGGTCACATAGCCAGGGTTTGAGATATACACCAGCTGCTCATACAACCTCCCACTACCTGGACCCATGACTTCATGTGACCTTGATCAAGGGAGCTAAGCAGGTGGTACAAGGGTGACCTCAGGCTAGTGGAAGGAAAGAATGCCTTAGATCTCCATTGGTAGAGACATATCTCCACCCTGCCACTTAACTGTGATGATATTGGTGGTATTACAGAGGCATAGCTACAGAGAGAACTTCTAGGAGTATCCAATATTTTGGAAGGACAAGCAATGAAGGAAAGGAGATCAGTTATGTTTTTTAGAAATATAGAAAATTAATGTGATGGACCTTTACTCAGAATACCATGATGGGGAACTGAACAGATTGAGCTGAGCAATACCTTGAGACAGAAAATATTGATGAGGATAGTCTAAAGATCCCCAAATAGAAGTGGTAGCCTAATAGTAGTGAGAATAGAATCAAACTTGAGAATTTCCAACACTTACAATATGGGTACAATCTTAGTTATAAGCAACTTAATTTGCAAACCAAATTAGCAACAACAGGCTGTGGGAGGTATACTTCGAGTGAATATGATGCTTTTTTAAAAATGATTGCTTTGAAGAACTAAATAGAGAACAGGTTATCCTAGAATATGTATTGCACAAGTGAGAAAGAAATAATTAGAAACAATAGTAACAGATTACATGGAAAACATTAATTGACTTGGAGAAAGTCAGTTTAGGTTTATGAAAGGGAAATTGTGCTTCACAAAACTGGAGGTATTTTTAGAGTGAACTAATGAATGTATTTTAGACTTACCAGAACATCGCTTTGAATGGAAGAAAGAGGAGTAACCGCATGACCAAAAATACAATACCAAAGTTGCTATAAACTGGAGATAAAGTAAATAATGCAGAAAAGAAGCTGACAGAAGTTCCTCTCCCTAACATGTTAAACATGTTTCTCCCTCCACAGACACTGCTTGACTTGTTGATTTTTTTTCTGACTTACTCTTGTTTTCTTTCAGGTTTCCAACATCTGAAAGATTCTTCTATCCTTTTAAATTCCTTTTATGAACTTTGTTAAAACCAGTAATTCAGCTTTTTTCAATGCTATTAAGTTCTTACTTCTTCCACATGCTCTTGGAAACATGGAACTAGATTTTCTGTTTTACATAGGTGACTGATAATAAGTTATCTCTTGCGCCATTGCTCATTCACAACCTACCAGAATCTTACTACAATTCATTTGATTCAGAAATGAACCTAGTTATTCTAAAATCCATTTTGCCATCTGTTTCAACAGTAGCAAATTGTTCTGCCTGAGATCCTCTCTTGCCTCACTTTATAACATGTATCTCTTTTTTATTCGAATCTTTCCACATAGGTAATTTGTGACTGGATTACTTTACAGAATCCCTTCATGCTCTGCAAAATGATGGGGCTTGTGGGCATTGTGCAATTTCCAGGCCAAGAGAGTTGGTTAAACATTTCATGAATTCTGCTCTTTATCAGCCACTTGTAACAAAGCAATTTTTGACATCATGCATAGCCACATGACTGAGGTTTGCAAGAATAATGTGGGCATGAAAGATTCGAAAGGGGAGGAGAACATCACTTTTTTAAATTAGACACCAATTCCTTCAACGAAAGTGCAAGAAGTGAGAAAAAAGTCTGTCACGGAAATGTTACATTAGAAAATGCTTTATTTACTGATCACTGCTGAAAAATATACAGTTGTACATAAAAACATTGAAACTTTTTCACATGAAGGTTTGATCAATATGTAGTTACAGTGACATGTACTACTGAAAAGTAATCATTTATATATTATAAACAATATTTAATATTTAGAAAGTACATACAATAATTTAAGCCCATAAGTATACACATTGCTATTTAAATTCCAGAAAAAATGGCAGTGAAAATTTTGTGATCAAATAATTATTCTGTTTTAAATCATAGAGTGGAATTTTAACACAAGACTGACCGGCCATAGTTCATATCATTTATATAATGTACTTGCCTGTGTTGCTCTCTCCTGATTGAGAGGAGGAAGAGGATTTGATCATTAGTTGGGTGAGATTTATGAAAGCTGACCTAAGGAGAGAAATGCTTTTTGAATGGTGGGAAAGAATACTTCTTATGCCCTCTCTGTGTTAATGACATTGTTATGAGAGACATTTATCATGGAAACAAAAACAAGGAATGCTGGTAACCCACAGCAGGTCAGGCAGTATCTATGGAAAAAGAGGCAAAGTTAATATTTCAGTTTGTTAGAACTGGTATGAAGGTGAAACAGGATGCAGAGTGAATGGGATTGGAGATGGATAGGTCAAAAGGAAATACCTCTGATAGGGTGAGACTAGGTTTACTGTACGGAACAATCTATTGATAAAGTTGTGGCTTCAAACAGATCAATTCATTAATAGCTTGTCACATCCACAACTCTGGCCTCACTCTATCAGTGAAATTCCCTTTTTTTCCTATCCAACCTAACTCAACCTTTCGTATGTTATAATTAACTTATTTTGTATCTCAGGTGTTTTGGCCTGAAATGTTAATTCTGCTCTCTTTCCATAGACCTGCTGATATTTTCCAATATTTTCTGATTTTATTTCATATTTTCAGCTTCTGCAGTTTTTTTTTAAGATTAGACTGAAATGCTTTCAATAATTTCACCACACTTTCACTGGAATGGTACATTAAGAATAAAGTAATTGCATTTACACAACGCCAAACATGTTCGCAGGAAGCCCAAAATGCATTCTGTTCTATTGTACTCTAATGTAGCATTCAGAGGGGGTGAAAGTGTGCAGACGCCATTATGAAAATTCCCAGCTAAGTTTTAGAGATATCAGTTAAGAGATAAATAATGCTCCGGTCACCTAGGGAACTTCCTGCTCTTCTAAGCATAATGGTAAGGGATCATTTGTACATACTACTAAGGATTAAACAGGCCTTAAATTTAAAAAATGTCATAAGAAATCTGACTCCTCCCACAGTGCACAAATCTCCCCAATTGCCATTTTAGACTTTCGTGTTGCATTATTTGGAATGTGACATAAGCTCAGGATCTTCTAATTGGAAGGCAAGTGTGTTGTCAATAGGCTATGGCTAACATGAGAGCATTGCCTTTTATCCTCACTAACACACAGTGACCAGAGACAGACCTGTCCTCTCCTGACACTGAAATAGAATTTTAATTCAATATTTAGCATGTGCTTATGGTTGGAGGCACACTCTCTCACTCTGCTCAGGATCTCCAAAAGTATAGTAATGTTATGAAGGAACATATCTTCCCAACTTCACACTCAGGTTAGAACTCTGTGTGCTTGAATTCCTGCAATAAGTAATGTTGAGTCTTTCCAGAATAGTATAGTGCAAGATTGACACTCACATTCTAAGATAATGGGAACTGCCAAACACATGGGGACTGCACAAAACTATTGTACTCTAAATGCATTTTAAAGCGACTTTTACTACTTATATAAATTTAGACTATGGATTAGTACCAGGTGCATAACTATCAATGTATTTCAAGGGTATAGCAAAATCAAAGGATTGCACACTAAAAGAAATGTTCCCGTCATCTGATGTTGCACACCTAAGATAAACTTTCACACAAGTATAATGATCTGATGCATTTCTGATGATTTAAGTTAAAGGTACAAGCTGGATTCTTTTGGTCTAATACTTGTTAGCGAGAAACATTACAGCTGTTTGCACCTCTCTGAGAAATATTATACAAAACCTAATGAAATCATCTTGTATATATGTCAGCTTGTACATAACACACACTCTCTGGGATTGCTAGAAGGTATTTAACGGCAAAATCTTGGTGGCACATAAATATTCCCAGTGAGATACATATTAGATTACACACCAAATAGACACTTTCAATAGGACTAATCCAAATTGAAAAGCAAACTTTGTGCACAGCAATAACTTTTTTTGCTAGATTTAAATATAAATGTATTGAATATAAGGCATGAGTATTCCACCACCTTCCAGAGCTTCAGCAAAGGAAGGGAAGGCTGACAAACATAAGAATCCTCGTCAATGAAGCCCAGGAGGGAGAAGAAGCTGGGACCTACACAAGCTGGGAGAGGTTCCCTCGTAAACCTTCCATTTCCATATTGCAATAGACACCAATTGATTTATTCAGTGATCCAGTGACAACAGAACTTAAGTGCACCAGGAAAGGATTATCAGTAACTTCTGGCCCAGATGGAAACTGATTGGACCAAGTCTAACAAGCCCATAGTGGTGAACTTCTTTAGAAAATAGGAATGGAGAATTGCCATAAGCAGCAACAGCAGGTGGTGCAATTGTACCAGTACATACTTAATATTAACCATTCATTTGCTGGTATTTACAAAAGCAATTCTTTGTTCCATTTTTGCTCAGAAATGTTTACACCACTAAAATTACAAAAATATTGTGAAACAGAGTTTGAATGAGTGTGACTGAGCTGATGTGTTGCATAGTAAGTCACATTACCTCAGTACGATGGGACCCAATAAAAAAAATGGACCCAACTATCCAGAAGGAAGAGTAGATGATGCTCTGTACATCCTTGGTGTATAGGCTCTTCAGCATCATTTTTAGGACATTGAGCATAATCTTTCACCTTTCACAATAAGTTGAAGTTTGACTCTAAAGCACTGGCAGACTATACCAGATAATGCAAAATTAAATCACTTTCTGATAGCCAGGAAATCAGATATTAATTGTAAACATGTCAATCATTGTCCAATTAGGTTAACTGATCTGAAGAAGGATCAAACCAAGAATGATCATATTATGAGACTTCACAACAGCACAAATGATAGGTTTGGTTTCATCATTTGGTAGTGTATTGTCATTTCAGTGCTGGCATTTCTTTGAAACTATAAGTTAGACATAGGTGTAAGTATTTCATCTCACATTTCTTGGGAACTTCAAGTCAAATGATACATGATAAACTAGTCTGAATTGGACACAACTGGCATCTTAGAAAAACAACTCAGAAATTGGTCAAGTCATGGTGCAATATATGAAAGCTGAACTTTGGACACCATCATGAAAACAAAAAGGTCTGTGTTACATCTCAACTTATATCTTATATAAGCGGCCACAGATTGCACCGTCTCATTGTAGGTACAAGAACAATCACCCATCTACACTATTCCATCCCACCTTCAGTTTACCCTACATTTGTCAAACTTGAATATAGTATATACTGTACAGGTTATTAATGATTCCATTCTCAGTAAAAGGAACTTCCATAAAAATGCTTGAGTTAATTTTACGCTGTTTTTGGTCAATTATTTTGGAAGTCTTTTATGATTCAAGAATAACAATCTTATATTAGCCTGCTCTTCAACTACGGAAAGGATATTGGGGAGAAAGAGTTGTAGGCTCAAAGAAATTAATTGTACGAAAGTGAACAATTCAGCCCATCCTATCCATGACTCCAAAACAAAGCTACTTAGGCATCAACTTCTTCTCTGCAGCTGACGCACAACCTTGTAGCCAATGGTAAATTAGTTCTCTTTTTAAATATGATGAAGATTCCTGCCTTTACTTCCCACCCAGGCAGTTTCAACATCTCTCCAATCTTCTACTAATTTCTTTAAATTCAAAGCTCATTTTGGGTTAAGCTTGGCACCAAGTTTGCAGTTGCCATGTTCAGTCTCGTATAACTATCAGGAAAAGGGATGGATCTGGTGGCTGAGAAGATGCAATGGGGAATAAAGCCAATAATTCAACAGACAAACCTTCTGTCAGCTTAGAGGCAGAGGAAGGGTGAAGAGATGTAGCAGCAATGATGAAGCAGATGACACCAGCATGCAAAAGGAAATAAAGTGTAAAGTGTTTTGCTTTATTCCTTTCTGCTAATGGAAAGCAGTTCTGCCTGATCACACTCCCTAGGCCTCTTATTGTTTCATTTATCCTGGGTTGAAGCCTTCCAATCAGAATTCTGCTTGAATCTCATAACAACTCTTAAAATTCAATTTATCTCAGTTAATGGCTAACATTGGTACCAGTAGGGAAGTGAAGTGAATTGTAGCTTTGGGGAATAGAGTCAAGGTTAAAGATAATAAGTGAGAGGATATGAAAATTAAGTTTGGATCTTGTCAAGTCTTTGGAACAATTTTACTATCTTTCCAGTCCGAGATTATCCAGCTTTATTTATTCAATGTCAAGTTTATTGTGAAATTCAAGCTTATTGAACATTCATAAAGTCGTATATACCTAGGGTATAAATGACATGAAAATTAGCTCTTTGCAACAGCAGCATAGTACATTACTAACAGAAATTACACTGCTCAGGGATTAATTTGGAGTTTGCCACAGTTGATAGTGGCAAATTAGTTGAATTGAAGTTGAACAGTTGTTGCGAGTCTTCAGCAGAATTCTGATTGGAGGGATTCAAATCAGGAAAGTGAGGATTAATTTGGCGGGGGCAGGGCTGTGATAGAAGAGTGCTTAAAATATTCAAGACGTTTGGCATGGAAATGGAAATTGGTGAAGACACAATGGTGTCCAAGGACAAGAGTCGAAGTTCAAAGCAAGTTTATTATCACAGTATGTTTATGCCACCATATAATACCTTGAAATTAATTTTCTTTCAGGTATTTATAGAAAAATATGGAAATGCAATAGAATTTATCAAACCCTACTCTTAATAAAGACTGGATAAACAACCAATGTGAAAAAGAAGATAAATTGTGCAAATAATAAATTTAAAAATTATTGAAAACATGAGTTGTGGAGTCCTTGAAATTGAGTATATAGGTTGTGCAGTCAGTGATGAGGTGAGTGAAGTTATTCATACTGGTTCAGGGGCCTGATAGTTGTAGAATAATAATTGTCCCTGAACTTGATGGTATAGTTGTAAAGCTTCTGTACCTCCTGTTTGATGGTAGTAGTAGTGATCTGGAAACATCCTCAGTTTCCTTTTGTATGTTGGTGTCACCTATATCTACATCACTACTATCTCTCTTAATCCGGACCCCCCCCCCCAGTCTTGATGAAAGGTCTTGGCCCAAAGTGTTAATTGTACATTTTCCTCCACAGATGCAGCCTGACCTGCTGAGTTCATGCAGTATTTTGTGTGTGTTATTCCAGATTTCTATTGTGTACAGTTTTCCTATCTTGACCTTTCATCTGCATTTAAGGTGGCGCTTGGACAACTAATGACAAAGTGTGGAATTATTGTCTCCACTTCGCATCATATATTCTATTCTTCAGTCACCAACACCATCTCTCCTCCTATGTGTGAAACTAAACCAGGCTATTTGCAATTTTGGTGCCATATTTAAACCCAAAAAAGCTTTGGACAGTATTTCTACACCACTTCTAAAACACCACACATTAATCAGCCTGTCTGCTACTGAAACCTATTTCTTTGTTCAAAGGTTAAGAGGTATCTTTAGACATTACTATTCTAAAGTATTGATGACAAACACCACAAGCTCCAGTTTCCAGAAGTTTGAAGGGATTCACAACTTTGCTCTACACATTCTGACATCCGCCAGTTCCAGTTCTCTCTTCACCCCTCCACTCTTAATCATCTACAAGCTACTGTTCCTCTTTGATGACTCAATATTATAATTCAGTATTATAATAATTCTGTGAAGGGCCTTGGTAAATTGGTCAAAGTGTGAAATAAACATATTTTAAATGATAAAATAGGTACTATAGTTGGAGGACACTGATATCTAATACTTCTTTCCCTTCTTCACAATCCTTAGATATATTGTATCAGGTATTAAAATCTTGTAAAACACATTAAAATGATCACACAAAGATCTAAACACCTTGTGAATGAAAATTATGGCAATCTATTCGACAATAACATGTCTGATTATTCGATAAAATGCTCCAGTTTAGGACTGAGCAAGTTTCCATCCTTAGTATGTTCTCCGTAATGTATAGATTCTGTATAGAGATTCTCAGTATTACTTGAAGATACATTCAAAATGTTTGGTTCCCATTTCAGCTAAGAAGTCTCAGTTCTGAAATCTCATATTAAAATTGCTTTTCATTGTATTTCAGTAGACAAATCTACTGAAATTATGGATGAGCAATTCCCCATCTGCACCACCCAATGATTCAATGATCTGAAACCAATTATTATCTTGAAACCTATCTATCAACTGCACAGGCATTTCCGTGTTTCGTTATTATCCCAGTCAGATTGTCATTCTGTTTTAAATCACAGTACCTCTTGAACAATTTGAATGGAAAAATACAAAATTATTAAGACAAAGGAAAACTGTTGATCTATTTCCTTCACACTGGGGAAGCATCAACATGAATTGACTGTGCTGCAATAAACAGTAAAGGGATGGTCACAAGA
The DNA here is from genome assembly GCF_030028105.1 of Mobula birostris. Taxonomy (NCBI): domain Eukaryota; kingdom Metazoa; phylum Chordata; class Chondrichthyes; order Myliobatiformes; family Myliobatidae; genus Mobula; species Mobula birostris. Next base: position 16,042,347 of record NC_092393.1, read on the forward strand.
CTGTAAATTGTGGGACTCATTGAATGTGTGACTGGTGTTTTTTCACTTCCAGTTTTTGACAGGCCTTGTCACAATGGAACCGAATGAGAAATAATTTAAGAGACTAAGGAATAAACTGGAAAAATTTGGGCATTGCTGGAAATTTTAAATATAATTAGACAATGCTACAAAATAAGTGACAGACGATGCAACACTTACGAAATAATGAATGAACAATTCCCCTTTATTCATGAAGTGAAAAGGTAGATTATGACTTTTTACTGGATTAAATGGAGGGATTGAATATTTCTGGTATGGCATTGATTTTGGGCAAGGTCAACACAAATTTACTTCTTTCAAGCAATGGTGGAGTTGGATTACTTTTCCAGGTCTTCATTTTTTGTGATATTATTATTTTAGAAAAGAAGGTACAGATTTTCCTGTACGAGACCATGCAAAATCCACAGTGAACAGCAAATGAAATCTAAATTCCAAGATGATACAACACTTGAGAACCAAAAACACAGTGAAAGTTCCAGCAGGTCTGAATGGTCTCTCTATAAACCCCACAGCTAAGTCTCTAACTAGGCTCCCAGATGCTATTAAGCTATCTTGCTCTTTCTCAAGATAATGGTGATGGTGATAATGATGATGATGGTGATGTTGATGATGATAATGATGATAATGATGGTGGTGGTAGTGTTGCCATGTGTACAGCCTATCCATTTCATTCTAATCTAATGACAATCTGTACTGTTCCTTTTCATTTATGGTACTGTCTACTAATAAGAACTCTAGAGCAGAAAACTTCTAGAATTGTGTAGCCTCTGGATGAAAAAAGAACATTTTTGTAGACAATTCATTTTTTGGAACAATATTCCGCAAAATGACCATGTCATCCTTGGGAGCCTTCTGATGATGCATCTTTAATAAAGATGAAGAGCATTAATACTGGGGCAGGGGACTGTTTCACTTTCAGATTGTTAGTGCCAGTATTATGTGTGTTTAGGTTGTGTACAGTACCTCTTCATTCTGCCTCAGTATAACACCTCAATAACCACTTTAGAAAAAGCCACCCTTTCATTGCTGGCTCCATTATGTGTACTCGCTGTCTAAAGATGGTATCAAAGGATAATTTCATCCACCTCTTGATCATGGATGGCTGAAGAACTTGATATCAAATGCCAAATTAGGCCAACTTGCACTTCTGGATTATGGTCAAATTAATTTTATCCAAGGACACTCACTGAGAGCAAAGTTAATTTCTTTGTTTAGATTCTAGCACCCATAGTGGAAGATTGATGCTTATCCTCCTGTATCTATTTAATTCATACACTTTCCCATAAAGTGCTTGTTGGCTGTCTCTACAAAGATAAGTGTTTACCCTACAGCGCAAATTAGACCTCATTCTTTAACAGTTTTTGCGGGCTATGGAATATAAGATATGTTTTGAAACTGAAGGCATGAGGACTACTTTCATACAGCATGTAAACATGTAACGTGTGTAAATAACCAACAGTCAGATATGACCATCTCCCTCTTAGACAGAGCTTTTTACCAACCAAAGTACGATACTATAGTTGATCAAGGATTCCATACTGATTCCGTCTGATATGTGACATCATCAAATTTGTGGGGAAAAGGAAACTGTAGAGAGAAAACCTTCCAGAATGTGCAAGTAATATCTCTGATCAATCTGCCATGATGTCCCAGAAATCAACAGTATTCTTCACCCTGTGCCTCCAAGATGTCATTCAAATCTGCAAAGACGGAGCCACTAGACATTTTTCGACCGTTACTGGAGAGGTCAAGGAACTCCTCTGTGGAGCTGGGTACTGAGCTAATATATCTGTCCCAAACTCGTTCTGCTGGCACTTCATGCTCAATCAGTTTGGGCTTTGATTTTAAGCTTCTCTCCAAGTTCTTCCTTTTGTGCTTGAACTCGAGGATGGTCTTTGTGTAAGTGTTTATTGTTGTCACTGATGCAGCCATACAGCAGGTAAACGAGCCCCAAGCCAGACTGCAGGAAAATACAAAAATTAACAAATTAAAATAGAAATTTCATGAGCAGGTTAAAATAATGAAAATCCCAATGTTTAATTGCAGTATGCTTTAATGGGACTCTTTCAGCTACATGTGCAAGCAGAGTTATATAGTGGCAGCAAAGAATGTGTCATGAAGATTAAGTTTAAAAGCAGTGGTGACCTTGGCATCTGCTAGTAGTGCCAACATTCATTGCAACTTGGCAACAGGTGTTCTTACCACAGATGGCAGAGCTCTGAAACAGACTCCCTCAAGACCTAGAATGAGCAGAACAGTTTGCCATGATTACGGGATGGCAATGATGCCAAGATCCACAGGCAATGTATTCAGCCTTTCCTTTCCCTTTTTCTTGTATCACTACACCCATGATGCACACGTTCCAGGCATTTTAAACCCAAACGATTTAGGATAGTAGAAAATTGCATCATTTGTACAAGTTAAATAAAGAATGTTATAGAAATGTCTATAAAATATTTATTATACTTTAGGAAAGTACAATAAATGATGGCACAGAGGAAAACAAGATGAAACTCTAACTGCTTCATCATTTATCAATGTTCCCTTGTCTTGTTCCAAGTAGGCACACAAGTCAAAACAAAGGACAAATCCTACTCTTCCTGTCAAAGTTCTGTTAATTACTAATTCATGATCTTCTGGTCTGAATAAGGTGAATGTTCAAAATGATACCTGCTGACACACAGAGTACAGCTCAGCACAAAACTGCTTCTGGCTCTGCAGCAGATTCTGGAGTTCCTTACCAGTTTATCAACTGCCTGCTCCCAAGGGCATCGATTTCTTGAATCTTTAGCCTTTTATTCACCAAAATAAAATCCGGCTGACCTACTCCTAACTCTCATCTATTGGCATTTGAACTCTTTGCCATGTTGAGCAATTTCTTGGGCTACATGTTGTGAATGTAGCCAAACTTCTAAAACATCATTTTTGAAACTGGGTTTATTAAATTCCTCAGCAACACACACAAAATTCTGGAGGAACTCAGCAGGTCAAGCTGCATCTATGGAAATGAATAGATAGTCAACGTTTTGGGACAAGATCCTTCTTCAGGACTGAGAAAGAAGGGGCAACATGCCAAAATAACAAGGTAGGGGAGGGGAAGGGGGCTAGCTGGAAGGTGATAGGTGAAACCAGCTGGGTGGGAAAGGTCAAAGGCTGGAGAGGTGTGATGCTTTGGATTTCCAGCATCTGCAAACTTTCTCATGTTTATAAATTCCTCCCCACATTTTCCTTCATGTTTCTACATGAATCAGATTTGCGTAAAATACAGCACAAATTTATTTCCTCAGAAGGTTCTTGAACTATTGATGTTAATCCAAATGACTAAATTTTTTTTTATATTAGATGTAAAATGAGCAGTTCTATTCCTATATAAGCATCAGCATTAATATAGAAATTTAATAAAATTTCCAATCATAGATTTATGCAGCAAGAAATGGCATTTGACACATCACATCCGCGCCAACCTTTTTGCTGATCTGCATCAAACCTATTTGTGTGCATTAAGACTGTAACCTTTCATGTCTTGCCCTTCAAGTAGCCGTCTAAATGCCCCTTAAACATTTGTTTCCACCATCTCCTCTGGCAGCATAGATCAGGGATCCCCAACCTTTATTGCACCGCGGACTGGTTTAATATTGACAATATTCTTGCGGACCGGCCGACCGGGGCGGGGGGGGGGGGGGTGGGAGGTTGTGGTGTTCAAGTAGGGTTAAACTCACTTCAACGTGTCTTTTACAGTTAGGGTTGCCAACTTTCTCACTCCCAAATAAGGGACAAAAGTAGCAGTCAAATCCCGGGACACTTGTGCTTACCCCAGAAAGACTGCCATGACCATGAAGCCTTGCGCGGGCACCTGTGTGCGCATGCGTGACTTGCGCATATGAGGCGTGCGCATACGTGCCGATTTTTCCCACAAATCGGTTTTGGCTTAATCTTCCCAACTACACTGTACATACATTATTTCTACTTTATATAGGCTGTGTATTGATCATATCATTCCTGCTTTTACTCTATGCTAGTGTTACTTTCGGTTTTATGTGTGATTTGGTATGATTTGTTAGGTTATTTTTTGGGTCTGTGAACGCTCAAACATTTTCCCATATAAATTAATGATAATTGCTTCTTCACTTCACGCCATTTTGGCAGGAAAGGTTTCATAGGAATGCTCTACCTTAGCTGGGGAAATACGCGAAAAGGGCGATCCCGTATGGGACAAACCAATTTAGCCCAATATACGGGATGTCCCGGCAAATACGGGACAGTTGGCAACCCTATGTTCAAGTTCAACAGTGCGTGACAGGGAATGAGGAAAGGTGCAGCAGTCTCATATCGTTTCCTCATGGCCCGGTAACATATGCAAAGCAGCCCGGTACCGGTCCACGGCCTGGTGGTTGGGGACCGCCAGCATAGATAACAACTATTTTATTTGTGATATGTTTATCCTTTAACACTCTCCCCCCACCTTAAAACTTTATCTCACCGTTTTTGTTTCCCCTTCCAAGGAATAAAAAGATTCTGTCTATCTATCCTGACCATGCTTCTCATAATCTTAAAAATTTCTATCAGGTTACCCTCTCAGCTTCTTTTGCTTCAAGAAGACAAACACTCTGTATCCATTTCTTCACAATAACAATCCAGGCAATATTCTAGTGACTTCATCTACACCCTCTCCAGTGCAATCACATCCTTTCAAAAGTGTGGAAACCCGAACTGCACTCAACACCTAGAGCGTGGCCCAACCAGTATTTTGCAAAGTTGCAATGTAACATTATTCGAATTGGAATTGGTTTATTATTGTCACGTGTACTGAGGTACAAAGAACAGCTGGTCTTGCAAACTGTTCATACAGATCACATCATTACACAGTGCATTGAGGTAGAACAAGGTAAACCAATAAGAATGCAGAATAAAATGTAACACCTGCAGAGAAGGTGCAGTGCAGGTAAATAATAAAGTGCAAGATCATAAGCTTCTTGTGGTCACATGCAGACTGGTGCCAAACCAAGCTGTGATGCATCCAGACAGGATACTTTCTATGGTGCATCGATAAAAGTTGAAAAGGTTGATGGGGATATGTGAAATTGTTTTAGCCTCCTGAGAAATTAAAGGCATTAGTGACCTTTCTTAGTTGTAGTATCTATGTGGTTATATCAGGACAGATTATTGATGATTTTCACTCCTAGAAAATTGAAGCTCTCAAACCCTCTTAATCTCCGCACTAATGTTGACAAGAGCATGCGCACCTACCCGTTTACTGAAGTCATTGGCAAGTACTTGGAGCTTTGACAACCAACTGATCAGGAAATCAGAAGTGTGAGAGGATGGAATTTTACTTGGGTCCGCTACCAAGTAGAAAAAGGCAGCAACTCGCGGCAGGTTTTTTTTTGGCGCTTTGACCAGCGACCAATCGGAGTTTGGGATTGGTTAGCGGGAACAAGTTAAACAAAGGCAGGGGAAAGCACAGCAGCCATAATACGCATGGACAGAATTAGTGTGGTGATTTTGAGGCCTTAGCTCTTTGAAGCTTCAAAAGAAGGGAAGATTCAGTCTGAGAAAGTAAAATGGAAAAGCTGCAAGTCGAGTTCACCCCCCACCTTCTTTACGTTTGCTCAGTTAGAACAATATTGATGCCAGGCCGGATAGTTGAATTCTCCTATCATGGGATGTGGTACAGCAGGGAGACATCCGGTGTCACTGATGACTACAACTCCAAGAACTGCATTCAGCTGCAGCTTTTAATAATCCATGTTAAGGAGCTGGAGCTGGAACTGGATGAACACCGGATCATTTGGGAGTCTGAGGAGGTGATAGATAGGACATATAGAGAGGTAGCTACACACAAGGTCAGGACACAGGAAACTGGGTGACAATCGAGAAGGGGAAAGAGGGCTGTGCAGAGTAGCCCTATAGCCAACCTCTCAATAACAAGTATATCAATTTGGATACTGTTGGGGGGAGTGACCTACAGAGAAAAGTCACAGTGGTCAGGTCTCTGACATTGAGTTTGGCTCCATGACACAGAAGGGAAGTGGGGAGAAGAAACACACTGTGGAGATAGGGGATCTGTTTGTTAGGGGAACAGAAAGGAATTTCTACAAAGTTAAATCTTGTGACATAGGGGACAGCTGAGTTCCACTTCCAGATGAATTCAATGCCTCCTATGCTGACTTTGATCACTAGAACAGGAAGGAACCATCGCATGTCTACCGAAGATCCTTTGCTCTCAGCATCTGAAGATAACCCGCGGCTGCTTTCAAGAATCCAAGGTCTGGATGGAGTATCTGGCTGAGTACTGAAGATTTGTGCTGATCAACTGGCAGGAGTATTCATGGATATCTTCAAAATCTAGCTCCGGTGCATGTGGCTTACCCACATGCTTCAAGATGACTCTCATCCAGTGGCACTTACATCCACAGTGATGAAGTGTTTTGAGAGGCTGGTGTTGAAGTATATTGCTCCTGTCTGAGTGGTGACTTGGACCACTCCAATTGAACTACCAAAGTAACAGGTTTACAGCAGATGTTATCTCGTTGGCTCTTCACACAACCCTGGAACATCTGGACAGTAAAGATGCATACATCAGGAAGTTCTTTATCACTTACAGCTCAGCATTAACACCATCATCTCCTTAACATTAATCAGTGAACTTCAAGACCTGGGCCTCAATATCCCCTTGCTCAATTGGATCCTGGATTTCCTCACTTGTGGACCCCAGTCAGTTCAGATTGGCAAAAACATCTCCTCCACTATCTCCATCAGTACAGGTGCACTACAGGGATGTGTACCTAGCTCCGTGCTCTACTTACTTTACACCTATGACTGTGTGGCTAGGTACAGTTCTAACACTGTATACCAGTTTGTTGATGGGCAGTGTCAAAGGCGGTGATGAATCAGCACACGGGAGTGAGAATGAAAATTTGCCTGAGTGATGTAATAACAACAACCTCTCAGTCAATGTCAATAAGATGAAGGAATAGATTTCAGGAGAAGGAAACCAGAGTCCCATGAGCCAGTACTCATCAGAGAATCAGAGGCGAAGGGGGTCATTAACTTTAAATCCCTGGGTGTCACTATCTCAGAAGACCTGTGCTGGACCCATAATATAAACATAATTGTGAAGAAAGCCAGGCAGCATGTTTACTTCCTCAGGAGTCTGCAGAGATTCAGCCTGATATTAAAAACTTTGGCAAAACTCTATAGAAGTGTGGTGGAAAGAGAGCTGATCAGCTGCATTACAGCCTGGTATGGGAACACCCATGCCTATGAGCAGAAAATCCAACAAAAAGAAGTGGAGTCAGCCCAATATATCACAGGTAAAACTCTCCCAACCATGGAGCACATTTACATGAAACATTGCTGGAGGAGATCAGCATCCCTTATCAAAGATCCTCACCACCTAGGCCATGCTTTTTTTCTCGCTGAAATCAGGTTTCATGCTCATTAAGTGTTTATATTTGGATTTGCACAGCTTGTTCTCCGTTGATCCTGTTTACAGTTCCTGTTCTATAGGTTTGCTAAGTATGCCCGCAGATAAAGAATCTCAGAATTGTATGTGGTGATATGCATGTATTCTGATAATAAATTTTACTTTGAACTTTGAGGTTCTGTAGGCGAAAATAAGATTCCTGGATGACATGTTACCTCCCAAGTGCCAAGGTCTGGGACATCTCCGATCGAGTCCTCAGCATTCTCAAGTAGGAGGGTGAACAGCCAGAGGTCATGGTCCACGGTCCAATGACATGAGTAGGACAAGTGACGAGGTTCTGCAGAAGCTCATGGAGTTAGATGCTAAGTTAAAGGGCTGGACCTCCAGGGTTGTGATCTCAGGATTGCTACCTGTGCCACGTGCTAGTGAGGCCAAAATTAGAAAGATTATATAGTTTAACACATGACTAAGGAGTTAGTGCAGGATAGAGGGCATAATATTCTTGGGTCATTGGGCTCTCTTCCAGGGAACCGGTACAGAAGAGATGGTTTGCACCTGAACTGGAAAGGGACTAATATCCTAACGGGAAGGCTTGTTAATGCTGCCTGTGATGTTTAAACTAGAATTGTCCTCAGACAAAGTCAGGAATCAAAAGGTTGAGCATTGTGCAACTAATATCCTGAGCCGTGTATATTTCAATGCAAGAAATATCGTAGGAAAGGCAGATGAGCTCAGGGCATGGATCAACGCATGGGATGATGATATTGTAGCCAGTAGTGACACTTCGATGCAGGAGGGCAGGACTGACAGCTCAATATTAAGGTGTTTCATTGTTTTAGACATCACAGCACGAGGGAGATTAAAGGATGAGGGTGTTGTTACTGGTCAGGGAAAATGTCATGGCAGTAATCCCTCAGGACAGACTGGAAAACTCATTTAGTCAGGCTTTATGGGTGGAACTGAGAAATAAGAAAGGACTGATCATGTTAATGGGGCTATATTACACACCACCCAACAGCGTAAGGGATTTAGAGGTACCTGTACAAATTTGTGACGATACTGTTGCAAGTAACATCAGGTTGTTATAGTAGGCTGGGAATCCGATACTGTAAAAGAACTAGAAGGAATAGGGTTTGTCATATGTGTTCAGGAATGCTTCCATCAATACGTAGAAGACCCAATGAGAGAGTGTGCAAAACTAGATCTGGTATTAGGGAATGAGGCGGCACGTGACAAAAGTTTGTGCAGGGGAATACTTTTATCTAGTAACCACAATGCCATTCATTTCAAAGTAAGTATGCAAAAAGATAGGTCTGGTCCATGGGTTGAGATTCTAAATTTTGATTTTATTCTGGCAGATTGGGACAGACTGTTTCTGGCAAAGGAGTACTTGGTAAGTGGGACACCTTCACAAGTGAAATTTTGAGAGCACGAAGCTTGTATGTGCCTGTCATAATAAAAGGTAAAGATACCAAGTGTAAGGAACCTTGGTTTTCAAGAGATATTGAGGCCCTGGTTAAGAGAAAAAAGGAGCTACATGGCAGGTATAGGTAGACAGGAACAAATGAGGTGCTAATGGAGTATAAGAAATGCAAGAGAACACTTAAGGAAGAAACCAGGGGGGCTAAAAGAAGGCATGAAGTTGCTGTAGCAGACAACATGAAGGAGAATCCCAAAGAGCAAAGGGATTGCAAAGGACAAAATTTGTCTTCTGGAAAACCAAAATGCTAATCAATGTGTGGAGCCAAAACATGTGGGGGAGATCTTAAGTCATTTTTTTGCATCTATATTTATTCAGGAGATGGATACAGAGTCTATGGAAGTAAGGCAAATCAGTATCAACTTCATAGAGGACCCTGTACAGATTACAGAGGAGCTGTTTGCTATCTTAGGACAAATCAGGGAAGATAAATCCCCAGGGCCTGATAAGGTGTTCCTTCAAACCCTATGGGAGGCAAGTGCAGAAATTGCCAGGGCTGTAATACAGATATTTAAATCATCCTTAGCAACAGGAGAGGTACAAGAGAATTGGAAGATAGCCAATGTTATTCCGCTGTTTAAAAAAGTCTCTAAACATAAACCAGAAAATTATAGGCCGGTGAGTCTGACATCAGTTGTGGGAAATCTATCGGAAGGTATTCTAAGGGACTGGATACATAAATATTCAGATAGACATGCACTAATTGAGGATAGTTAGCATGTCTTCATTCACGGTAGGTCATGTCTAACCAATCTTATAAATTTTTTTCAGGGAAGTTACCAGGAAAGTGGATGGAGGCAAGGCAGTGGACGTTGTCTCCAAGGCATTTGACAAGGTCAAACAGCTTCGGTTCCTTGGCATTCAAGATGAGTTAGACATTGGCTTTGTAGGATAATCCAGAGGCTGGTAGTAGATGGTTGCATCTCTGACTAGTGGAGTGCCGCTGGGATTGGTGCTGGATCCTTTGTTATTTGTCATCTATATCAATGATCTGGATGATAATGCGGTCAGCTGGATCAACAAATTTGTAGGTAACACCAAGATTGGGGGTGTAGAGGACAGTGAGAAAGCCTAAGATGGCTTGTAAAGGCATCAGCAACAGCTGGAAAAATAGACTGAAAAATGACAGATGGAACTTAATGCAGACAAGTGCAAGGTTTTTCGCTTTGGTAGGGCCAACAAGGCAAACGATAGGGCACTGAGAAGTGTGGTAGAATAAAGGGATCTGTGAATCCAGGTGAAGGTGGTGTCACACATAGATACGGTTGTAAAGAAAGCTTTTGGCACATTGGCCTTCATGAATCAATGTACTGAGTACAGGAGATGGGATGTTGTATCGAAGTTATATAAAATGTTAGTGAGACCTAATTTGGAGTACTGTATGCAGTTTTGGTCACCTACTAACAGGAGTGATGTAAACAAGATTGAAAGATTTTAGAGAAAATTTACAAGGATGTTGCTGGGTCTGGAAAACATGAGTTATAAGGGAAGATTGAATAAGTTGAGACTGTATTCCTTCGAACATAGAAGATTGAGAGGAGATTTGACAGAGGTGTATGAAATTATGAGGGGTATAGATATAGTTCATGCAAGCAGGCTTTTTCCAAGAGGTTGGGTGGGACAAAAACCAGAAGCCATAGGTTAAGGGTGAAAGGTGAGAAGTTTAAGGGGATCATGAGGGGAAAGATTTTCACTCAGTGATTTGTGAAAATGCGAAATGAGCTGCCAGCACAAATGGTGCATGTAAGCTTGATTTTAACGTTTAATAGAACTTTGCATAGGTACGTCGATAGTAGAGGTACGGAGGAAGATGGTCCCTGTGCAGGTCATTGGGAACAGGCAGTTTAAATGGTTTTTGGCATGGACTAGGTGGGCCAAAGGGCCTGTTTCTGAACTTTACTTCTCTATAAATTTAGTATTGAGGGCCTGTCTGGCATTGAGGTCGAGGTTGTCATAAGCCCAAACTCTTATATTCTAGAGCCATACCTGTGAAGGCAATCATACCACATGCCTTCTTTGTAACCATATCAAGTACTTTCAGGAACTTATGAACTTGGACTCCTGGGTCTCTCTGTTCCTCAATAGTGCTCTACCATTTGCATTATTTGTCCTACTTCGATTTAATTTCCCAAATTGCATCACCTCACACCTTTAAGTTCATCTTCCAATGCTCTGCCCAGCTATTTGTCTAATCTATATCCTGCTGTGGCCGTAGACAAGCTTCCTCACTATCTACAGCACTACCAATTCTTATGTCATGTGTAAATTTCCTAACCATAGCTAACTTGCATCCAAGTCATCACAGATATCAAAGATTGCATCATGATTCCTATGGCACACCACTGGTCACAAACTTACTGCCAGAAAATTAATGTTCATCACCACACCGTGCCTTGTGTCACCAAACCAATTTCAGGTCTTATTAACCAAATACTAAGAGATTCTGGGATCCCATATACAGTATCATACTCCTTGAACAGCCAGCCATGTGGGACCTTGTCAAGTGCATATTGGTTAAAAATATCACAGGTGTGGAGCAAGGGTGGACCTAAATGTGGGACACAAGCACATTTTGTAGGGTTAACTAAACAGAGTTTATTAATAATTACAAGGAAAGCCATGACGCAAGAATAGAACAGAGAGAAATCAAGGAGAGAGCAAAGCAGAAGCGGGAATAAGTGTAAATGACTAGGACTCAGGCCCTGGACTTAGGCTGGGACTCAGGGTCGGGGCTAAGGCTAAGACCAGGAAAGCGGGACAAAGACAAGGAACTTGGATCTCGGAGCCTGGACTAGGACACCGAGCCAGAGACTGGACAGGGACCCAGAAACTGGGTCTTCACTTGGGCTCGGACCGCAGATCTAGGTGAAGACAAGACGTGGCTACAAGGTTGGATGTGGCTAGGCTACAGGACTGGACCAGGAACTCCTGCACAGGACAAGAACACAAAGCTTTGACTTGGACTTGGAACTGGAACATGGAACTCGGGACCTAGACATGGACTTGATACTTGAACCTCGGAGCTCGGACTTGATATTGGAACCTCGGAGCCAGGACTGGATACTTGAACCTCGGAGCCAGGACTGGATACTTGAACCTCGGAGCTCGGACTTGATACTGGAACCTTGGAGCTCGGACTTGATACTTGAACCTTGGAGCCAGGACTGGATACTTGAACCTCGGAGCTCGGACTTGATACTGGAACCTCAGAGCCAGGACTTGATACTTGAACCTCAGAGCTCGGACTTGATATTGGAACCTCGGAGCCAGGACTGGATACTTGAACCTCGGAGCCAGGACTGGATACTTGAACCTCGGAGCTCGGACTTGATACTGGAACCTTGGAGCTCGGACTTGATACTTGAACCTTGGAGCCAGGACTGGATACTTGAACCTCGGAGCTCGGACTTGATACTTGAACCTCGGAGCCCGGACTTGATACTTGAACCTCGGAGCCAGGACTTGATACTTGAACCTCGGAGCTTGGACTGGATACTTGAACCTCGGAGCCAGGACTGGATACTTGAACCTCGGAGCTCGGACTTGATACTGGAACCTCGGAGCCAGGACTGGATACTTGAACCTCAGAGCCAGGACTTGATTCATGAAACCTGGACTTGGACTTGGACATGAAGAGACAGTTCTCAACTCAGGGTAGTGGCAGATGGCTAGGCCTACCCTGTGTAGGTCAGGACAAGAAACACCGATCCAGGGCTCCTCCTTGGACACAGGACGGAGTTGGGGCTTTTTTTGACACAGGGTCAGGACCCTTCTAGGGTACAGGGCCGGGACCCCTTTTTGACACAGGACAGGGAGACGGAGACCGCACAATGATAGACAGCTCTTTATCTGGACACAAGTTTGCTCCAAGCAGCGGCAAGCTCTTGACTCACCCCGGCGGGTTAACTTTGACGGACCTGCACTTGCAAAGGAAGGCGGCTTGCTAGCACTTGCTTCGGGGAGGAGACTTGGCTTGCTCCAGCAAGAAACTTAGTTGGCTCCGGCAAGATGACATTGGCTCACATAGCTTCGGTGACTTTGTTAACGCTCTCACGCTGAATGGCTGAAAGCCGGAGACTTACAAACTGCCGGTTCAGTCGAGAGTAAATTGCCTTTAATCACCATGCCCGATGGACATGGGAAAACAGGGAATTAAAGGGAAACAAGGAGTCAATGGTCCTGATCGTAACACAAACAAAGGAAATTTAAAGGGAACCCCATCCGGACCATGACAAAAAAAGGCCCAGAAGATTTATTGTTGATATAGCAAACTGAAGTATTGGGGTTAAGTTCAAAGTAAATGTATAATCAAAGAACATATATGTTACCATATACAGAGATTCATTGTCTTGCGGGTATACTCAATAAATCTATGGAATAATAAACATTATTTAATCAAAGAAAGACCACACCAACTCGGGCATTCAACAAGTGTGCAAAAGACAATGATTTATGCAAATTCAAAAATAAAAATAATAATAATAATAATGGTAATAATAAGTAAGCAATAAATATTGAGAACATGAGATGAAGAGTCCTTGAAAGTGAGTCCATAGGTTGTGGGAACATCTCATGATGGGGTGGGTGAAGCTGAGTGAAGTTTTCACCTTTGGTTCAAGAGCCGGATGGTTGAGCTGGGTAACTGTTCCTGAACCTGGTGGTGTGAATTCGGAGACTCCTGTACATTCTACCTGATGGCAGCAGCGAGAAGAGAATATGTCCTGGGTGGTGTGGGTCCCAGATACCGGATGCTGCTTTCCTACAACAGTGTTTCCTATAGATGTACTCACTGGTGGGGAGAGCCTTAACTGTGATGGACTGGGTTAGATACACTATTTCTTATGTGATTTTCCATGCAAGGGCACTGGTGTTTGGAAAACAGTCTGTGATGCAGCCAGTCAATATATTCGCCATTACACATCTATAGAAGTTTGTCAAAGTTTTAGATGCCATGACAAGTCTCAAACTCCTAAGGAACTAGAGGTGTTGCCATGCCTTTGTCGTAATTGCACTTACCCGCAGGGCCCAGGACAGATCCTCCAAAATAATAACACTGATGAATTTAAAGCTGATGACTCTCTCCACCTCCGATCTTCCAATGAGGATTGACTCATGGACCTCTGGTTTCCTCCTCTTGAAATTAAAAATGAGGTCCCTAGTCTTGTTGACATTGACTAACAGATTGTTGTTATGACTCTGTACAGTCAGATTTTCAATCTCCTCTCTATATGCTGATTCATCACCACATTTGATTCAGCCTACAGCAGAGGTGTCATCAGCAAATTTGATGACGACATTGGAGCTGTGCTTAGCCCACAGCCTTAAGTGTAAAGTGAGTAGATCAGGGGGCTAAGCACACTGCTTTGTGGTGCACCTGTGCGGGTGGAGGTCGTGGAGGAGGTGTTGTTGCCAAACTGAACTGACTGGGGTCTGCATGTAAGGAAATCATCTAGATCCAATTGCACAAGTAGATATTGAAGCCAAGGCCCTAGAGCTTTATGATTAGCTCAGAGGGGATGAGAGTATTGAATGCTGTACTGTAGTTGATAACGAGCATCATGATATAAGTACCTTTGCTGTCCAGATGTTGCAGGCTTGTGTGGAGAGCCCATGAGATGACATCTGCTGTGGACCTGTTGGTCAGGTAGCCAATTGGAGTGGATCCAAATAGCTTCTCAGGCAGGTTTTATCACCAACCTCTCAAAACACTTAATTACTGTGGATGTAAGTGCTACTGGATGATAGTCCTAAGGCAGGTCACCATGTTCTTCTTAAGCACGGGTATAATAGAACCCTGCTTGAAGCAGGTGGGTACCTCCGACTGCTGAAGCAAGAGATTAAAGCACATCCTAGCCAGTTGATCAGCACAGGTACTAAGAACTTGGCCAGATACCCCATCTGGGCTGGATGTTTTTCGTGCTATACCCTCCTGTAAACTGCTCACGTGTCGGCCTCAGAGAGTGAAATCAGAGGATCATCGGGAGCTGTGGGAGTTCATGATGGTTCCGTCATGTTTTTATGTTCAAGGCAAACAAAGAATGCATTAAGCTCATATGGAAACAAAGCCCTGTTGTCACCTGTGTTGCCAGATTTTACTTTATAAGAGGTGATAGCTCAGAAATATTGATCTAAAATAAAACAATTATGAAGTCTGCTGGGATAGAAGTCACAATAATTCAGGATTCCAGAAATGAAATTATCCTTGTACGATTTTGGGTCAGACTCCCACAACAGTCATAATTAATGCTTTTCTTGATAGTGTAAAGCATGCACTCCAAAGTAGATACCAAATGTGTGGGAACTCCTCAGTTGCTGAGCACGTCAGCCATATTCCTCCTGATCCACCTTCACTACTGCCTCGACTGAATGGCACTATTACTGTGAACTAATGTATGGATGGAAATAGCTGTTTTCAACAATGACCTGTTGATTTACTTCCATTGACTTTGATGGAAAGTAAAATCTGAGAGCTGGTGGGCTGTGGAATAGATGGGAGAGAGAGAGAAGAGTGGGAGAGGGAGAAGGAGAGGGAGAGGGTTTTTCCTGTGCATTTTGAGGATCTGTGATGTGGATCTGGTATGGTGATAGAGACAAATACATCAGAGACTTTTAAGGGACGTTTAGATAGGTACATGGATGTAAGGAATTGAACTGGCTTTATTTCTTACCTCCATCACATACATGAGGAGTAAAAATCGTGATGTTACATATCCGATGGAGGGTTATGATATAGGTAGGAGGGATTAATGTTTGGGTGTTTTTGATTTGCATTTTAACTGGCTCAGCACAACATTGCGGACTGCAAGGCTTGTTCCTCTGCTGTATTGTTCTGTGTTCTCGGTTCTATGTTCTATGCAACAGGAGGCAAGAAGTATAATCAAAAAAGTATAGTGAATAAAATCACATCATGGTTTCATAACTTGTCATTTAATCACATCATCCAAGATAGTCTCTTGTTATCTAGGGAAAGGATTAAATCAGAACCTTAAAGCTTTCCTGCTTGAATACATTTTTTGGTTCTGCTGATGCTCCTGTGTAATGTTTAGAATTTCTTTTCATGTCAAAGATAAAAGCATAGCTCTTGGTTGATTTTGAAAACAACGTTTTGGGAGCAGTTTTCCATGTTGAACTTGCTGCTCCCAGCACCTGTGGCATGAGCCCACATTGTGCAATCACTCCATTTCACCCTGTCAGTTCATTCCTGACACCTTGCTAGATGAACTTCAAGTGCTCCTCCAGAGCCGCTGCAACACCTAAAACACATTTTCATGCTTCCAGAAGCTTGCTGAATAACATTTCAAGTTATGCAATTGTTTCTGTCGAGCCCTCATTGGTTGACATTTAGAACTCAGTATCTCAGTTCATACTCAGATTATCGCTAAATGCTGGTGTTGATATGCTTTCTTGATTCCATCCATGAATCACAGTCTCCATTCTCCCATTCCCTAGTGCCAACCTTTTGCATCCTTTGCAATGCACCTTCAGGACTCCAATGTCAATTCCACCTCAAACCTAAACTTCCATCCCCATCCCTCTCCCAAACACAGCTCTGAATGGATGGCCATTAACACGTTATTACTTTATTTTATTTATTTGAAGATACAGCTTAATGGTCCCTTCTGGCCCATACCACCCAGCTGCACCCATTAGTCTTGTGAGAACATGGAAAGTCTTCACTCTCCAGGGCGCAGGCCTGGGCAAGGTTGTATGGAAGACCGGCAGTTGCCCATGCTGCAAGTCTCCCCTCTCCACGACACCGATGTTGTCCAAGGGAAGGGCATTAGGACCCATACAGCTTGGCACCAGTGTCATCGCAGAGCAATGTGTAATTAAGTGCCTTGCTCAAGGACACAACACGTTCCCTCAGATGGGGCTTGAACTCACGACCTTCAGGTCGCTAGTCCAATGCCTTAACCACTTGGCCACATGCCCACATGCACCCAAGTAACCAATTAACCTACTAACCTGTACATCTTTGGAATAATGGAGGAAACCGAAGCACCAGTAGGAACCCCATACAGTCATGGGCAGATTGTGCAAACTCCTTGCAGACAGTAGTTGAATTGAACCCTGGTTACTGCCGCTGTAACAGTGTTACCCTACTGCCAGGCTACTGTGCTGCCCTGAGGTGAATGTGTCCAGTTCTTTGTCTTGTGTGCCCTTAACACCTATCTCATCCATGGGTTAACCAGAACTTCCAGGCCTGCTCCTCTCCAGCAGTCTTTCATCTGTTGGGATAATACAGCAGCCTCTCACATTTACAGCGCTGGCATCATTTAAATCTCATTTGGCAATCTCCCACAGTTCATGCTTTAATTTAAAGGAAATAAAACTGATCAATAAAAACAACTCATGCAGAGATCAATGGAAGCAGGCTCCAGAGGATATACTCTAACTGGGGCAATGTCAAGCAGGGGAATCAGCTATTGCTGGTGTAATTATTTTCAGTGAATGCCCAGCCAGTTTATCATCTGGATCAGAGGTTCAGCTGTGTATGTGTGTTCCCTGTAGCGTGGACAGCAGAGTGAGTCAGCAGAAGGTTCTGAATAGGAATTAGAATGAAATCTCCACCATTTCCAGCTTATTAATTGCTGAAATAATAAACCCCAGGAATTATTGCATTTCTCTCAGTAATACAGAAGTGACATGGCTGTATCCTAGGTAAATAGCCGGGAAGGATTTGGAGAGGGGTGGTGAATTCATGAGCATAATGTATCCACAATCTCTGAATAATATTTATTATTTTTGAACATCTGACATGCGTGAAGGAAAAATATATGTTATAGTTTGTAAATAGAATCAGAGGAGACACAGAGACAGCAGATGATGGAACCTAGAGCAACAAATATTCAGAAGGTCAACCAGCACCTCTGATTGCCCTAATGAAGGGCTTCAGCATGAAGCATTGCCACTTCCTCTCCCCCCAGTATAAAATTGGAACTAAACAGGACTGATAAAAAGAGGAACAGCATCATACAAACAGCTGGGTGCACACACGTCAAAGGAAAAAAAAACAGGAGAAAAAGCTTCTAGTTCCAATGAAGATGGTAGACAGAGACTCTTGTAGAACATAAAAATAGTGACATGGATCATGGGCACATTCTACAGAATAATTGATATTCAGTTATATTCTAACTACCCAGTCAATATATGTCTATTTCTGGTTTCTACATACTATACACTTACCAGTATGACCACCCATAATCCCAGGTCTGTGGTCTCCAGTCTTCTGGGCCAAGGTTGACGGTCATCTGAAACACAGTCGTATACATCATGTGGGCTACCATTCCCAGGAGACCTGCAACACCAAGTCACAAGGATATTGGGAAGTAAGCAAAACTGAAAACTGGGAAGGAACAAGTGAATGTTCTAATCGTAATATTCTGAAGCATCCAGCCCTTTCCTAAAATGCAGTGCCGCCTCGTTAGTCCTGTCTATATTCAAATCATTTGTAGTCTCACAGCATTAGATGGCAGTGTGAGTTCAGTCTGTGCGTGTGAGATCTCCCACTGTTAATGCTGGCAGATTCTTGGATTCAGGCCATCCTTAATCTTGCTAGGTTAATACAGAGAACTAATTGGAACCAATTCAGTGTGGCCTCCACATGTTGACACTGACAGACGTTAGGATTCAAGCCATTTCAGTTGCATCTGACTTATGTGCTGCAGCTACCTAGACTGACCTACATGCAACTGACCAGCTGTAATATTGCCACATGCTGGGGCTGAGTTAGTAAGGAGGGGATGGTGTCTGAATCCCATACCAATGTTGACCAATTCCTGAATTCTGTACCAGCCTAATCTTCAAGATAGCAATTTTAAGATGTACTGAGATTTATCATTGGGAGCTGTGGGCAAAAGGAAATAGATAGGGTGTAAAGAGGGGAAAAAAAATTATACAGCAAAAATAAAAGACACGGTGAAGAATATACAAAGGAATGGCCAGAACTTCCTTAGAGCAGATTATCTGTCATTATCCTAGTTCTGAACAAGGGCAATCAGTCATTAGAATTCTCTACATGAGAAGCTCTACTGTGTGGAGCGTGGCCAAACAGTTAGGACATTAGACTAGTGATCTGAAGGTCGTGGATTCAAGCCTCGGTCGAGGCAGCCTTGAGCAAGGCACTTAACCACACAATGCTTCAATCAACCCAGCTGAAAATGGGTACCGGCAAAAAATGGTTAACCTCGCGATAGACTGGCGTCCTACCTGGGGGGGGGGGGGGGGAAGTCTCGTACTTTCAGTCGCTTCACGCCACGGAAACCAGCTTAAGCACTGGCCTGATGGGCCACTACGCTTGTGACAGACTTTAATCTAACATAAGAAGCTCTGCGGATGCTGGAAATCCAAAGCAACGCAAACAAAATGCTGGAGAAGCTTAACAGGCAATCAGTATCTATGGAAAATAACGAGCAGTCGACATTTTGGGCTGAGACCCTTCTTCAGCAAAGGAAGGGAGAAGATGCCACAATAAAAAAAGTGTGGGGGGGGGAGGGAAGGAGGATAGCTAAAAGGTGAAGCCAAGTGAGTGTGAAAGGTAAAGAGCTGGAGAGAAAAGAATCTGATAGAAGAGGGAATGGACAACAGGGGAAAAGGAAGGAGGAAGGGATCTAGGGGGGAGATGATAAACAGGTGAGAGGAGGTAAGAGGCCAGAATAGTTGAAGAGGGGAGTGAGATGGATTTTTTTTAACCAGAAGGAGAAATCAATATTCATGCCATGAAGTTGGGAGGCTACCGAGGTGGAATATAAAGTGCTCTCCTCCACCCTGAGGGTGGTCTCATCGTGGCACAGAAGTAGGCCATTGACTGACATGTCAGAATGGGAATGGGAATTAAAATGTTTGACCACTGGGAAGTTTTGGTTTTGGCGGATGGAGTGGAGGTGCTCTATGAAGCAGTCGCACAACTTATGACACGTTTCACCAAAGTAGAGGAGGTCTCATCAGGTGCAACATTCATTGGAGTCAGCCCCAGCAGATTTGCAGGTGAAGTCTTGCCTCACTCAGAATGGAGGTGAAGGAGGAGGTGAATGGGAAGGTGTAGCAGTTTGGCCACTTACAAGGATAACTGCCAGGAGGGAGATTAGTAGGGAAGGATGAAGGGACAATGGAATCAATCATGGAAGGAGAGATCCCTGGGAAAGCAGATAGTGGGTAGGTGGTAAAAGAAGGTTTGGTGTTAAGATCATTTTGAAGATGACAAAAGTTGCAGAGAATGGTATGTTGGATGTGGAGGCTCCTGGGGTAGTAGGTAAGGGCATGAGGAACTCCGTGTGGTGGGAAGATGGGGTAAGAATGGATGTTCGGGAAATGGAGGAGACGTGGGTGAGAGCAGCATCAACAATGGAGGAAGGGAAACACTTCTCTTTGAAGGAGGAGAACACCTCTGATGTCCTGGAAAGTTGCTTCCTGGGAACAGATGTGGCAAAGACAAGGGAACTCTACCTAAGTAGAATGTGTGATGGATGTTCATTTTTCGGGGCCCAAGAGGCTTATTGCCTACCTCAGCTTTCTAGTGCAGCAGCATGACCTTTCTAAAGGGTCAGAGTTGTTTGTAGCAAAGTTAAACTTCTAACCAATATTCCTTGCTCAGCTTCATTTTGTAAACAAGCAAGCGGTAGGGTCTTGCAGGCCCTTGTTAAATCAATGTAAGACAATGGGGTTATGTTAACTGGCCTGCATCAATCCAGACACCATTGACTAAGTTATTTGCAGCACTGTGACTGCAAAAAAAATAACATGGTGGTAAAAATTAATTAGCAGCAAAATAGTATGAATGTTAGACAGCATTGGGGATCGTCAGGAATGACAAGGAGAATGGCAGAAAGACCGGGTGACTGAAAGAAGAACTAGAATTCATTTGTCAACCTTTGCTTTCTGTGACAGATGACTCATTCGTATGTAACTTGTTGCTACATTCTTTTAGTTCATAAGAATTGTACCAGTATTTGTAAATCCTTTATAAGTTATTAATGTTTTGTAATTTGGAAATCTTTGAAAAATCCAAAATCTTCGGTGAGTTTTAAATGTGTGTTAAGAACATTTGTCTAAATTTAAACATGTATCATTAAAAATAAAATGAATTGTTTTTAAACTACTTTGTTAGCTGAAAGGATCTCCTTCCTCCTTGGTATGGAGAGAGGACCAACACCTCAAATTGTGGGTATTGGCAGCTAGACCTTACTGCAGGCTCTACACAGGTAAGTAAGTTAGTCTTTGAAGAATAGGTGGATACAGTATAATCTCCCTATAGTGAGGGTACCTGATGATACCTACATCAGATAGGACTTAAAATCTCTTTTTCAGTTCAGGGCTTTATGGTCAGTGATTGTAGCCTCAATCAATAAACAGATTTAATACAGAGATAGATGAATATTAAGGGAATTCAGATTCAGTTTAATTCATTGGCATATGCACCAATGTGCAATGAAATTTTTTGCCTGGATGAAGTTCCCAGAGTTAACAGTATACGTGGGAGTGATAGATACAATAATAAAAACACCAACAAGCACAAAACAGATGAATGATGCAACGATTGCAGTGATATAAGAGGTATAGCATTACAAGAAGAAAGTGGTGTAGGGAAAGGTAAAAGACCAACCATTATGTTATTGAATGGCAGAACAGATGCAATGGGCTGAATGGGCTATTACTGTACATACAAAATATAAAAATAGTGAGAATTTTAAGATCAAGGTCATGCTTAACCTGGCATCAGTGTAGATCAGCAAGCAGAAGGTTGATGGGAAGAAACGGGGTCAATGCAAATGAAGAGACAATCAAGAGAAGGTGCACAACATCACGTCTGTGATGGGCAGAAAGAGGAAGTCTGTTTGGGAGTGCAGTGGAGTAATCAAGTGCAGAGGTAATAAAGTGTGCCTGTGGATTCCAACAGCAGATAAATCAAGACGGGGATAATGCCACCAAGATGCAAATAAGCAGTTTTAATGCGGATATGTGATTGGCAGCCCATCTAGGGGTGAAATATCTCACCAAGGCTGCAAACATTCTGGTTTGGTTTCAGCTATTCACTGTACAGGGAATTCTAACTGGTTTTACAGATTGTATTCTCACCTTGTCTGTTTTTTTTATTTTAAATTTCCGTCAATTATGTCTGCTCCTTGGTTTGTCTCACCTACCTATGGACAAGCACCTGTTTATGATACAGTAACTCCTGTTGAGATTCAAAAGACAGTCAGTGGGAGTTTGCATTCCATTCTCCCCTTTAGACACTTCCATTTCTTTCCTTTCCCATGTGTGAAATAAGGATGACTTCAATCATCCATCAGTTTCCAGTTTTGTTGATTAGCCAGTCCACTCTCGCTCCTTCTTCGTTGTGTTTTATTAACATGCTTGTTGCTCTTTCATATTTCTCAGATTTGAACAGCTGTTCACCCTGAAAATTAACTTTCCTGTTTATTTCACAGGTGAAAATTGCTATGTATCTGCAGTGAAAAACAAAACAAAAATCACAGATACTGGAATTTAGAAATACAACTCAATATTCTGGAGGAAAAAAAAACTCTGGAACTCTGAAAGGTCCAGAGTTTCTCTTACTTTCTGAATTTTTCTAGCATATCATGTTTTTATTTCACTTGCATCAACTCCTTTCACCAAAAGTGCAGGAAAGAGGTAAAAGACCAGCCACAAATAATTGAATGACAGACCAGATATGAGAAGCCTCCATTTCTTACACTGAACTCACTCAACACTATGGGGTAAAATACCTGAATGGAGCAAAACCTGATTGTAAAGCTCTGTACAACATAGAGTTTTGCCAATCAGGTTGTGCTAAGTCCTAAGATGTTTGTGAACATTTATTTACTCATTTTTATGGAGTTGGTCATTGTTGAAGTGAGCAATATTTACAACTGCATGAGATGCTGACTCAAGAAGGTAACATATATCATTGAAGATCTCCAGCACTGAGGCCACGCCACCTTCTCCCAAACAATCAGGTTCAAGACAGCTACTTTCCTTCTGACATTCAGCTCTTGAATCAATATGCCTTTTAACAAACTTCTATAGATGCTCAGTGGAGATTATCCTGACTGGTTACATCATGGCCCAGAACAGAAAAGCCTACAAAAAGTAGCCACATACATTAAGACCATAAAATCATAAGACATAGAAGCAGAACTAGACCATTTGGCCCATTGGGTCTGCTCCACCATTCTATCTTAGCTCATCTCCCTTAACCCCATTCTCCTGCCTTCTCTCTGTAACTTTTGATGCCCTGACTAATCAAGAACCTATCAACCTTTGCTTTAAATATACCTAATGATTTGGCCTCCACAGTCATCTGTAGCAATGAATTTCACAGATTCACCGTGTTCTGGCGAAAGAAATTCCTGCTCATCTCTATTCTGAGGCTGTGCCATTTGGTCCTAGCTCCCCTGCTACAGGAAGCATCCTCTTCACATCCACTCTATCTAAGCTTTTCAATATTCAATAGGTTTCAGTGAGACCCCCCTCAGCCTTCTAAACTCCAGCAAGCACAGGCCTAGAGCCATCAAACACTTCTTATATGTTAATTGCTTCATTCCCAGAACCATTCTCATGAACCTCCTCTGGATCCTCTCCATTGTCAGCATGTCCTTTTTTAGATTAGAGGTCCAAAACTACTCACAATACTCCATGCTGTCTGTCCATTGTCCATTGCCTCATAATGCCTCAGCATTATATACTTGCTTTTATATTCTAGTACTCTCAAAATTAATGCGAACATTGCATTTGCCTTCCTTATGACTGACCCAATCTGCAAGTTAATCTTTAGGGATTCTTACATGAGTTCTCCCAAGTCCCTTAGGACCTCTGATTGTTTAAAATGTTCTCCCTGTTTAGAAAATAGTCTACACCTTTATTCCTTCCATCAAAGTGCATGAATATATACTTCAATACAATATATTGTACTTATCATTTCTTTGTCCATTCTCCCATCTGTCTAAGTCCTTCTGCAGACTCCCTGCTTCCTCAAAACTTCCTGGTCCTCCACATATCTTTGGACTGTCTGCAAACATGGCCAGAGAAAGCCATCCAGTCAGTCATCCAAATCATTGACATACAACGTGAGAAGAAGCGGTCCCAACACCAGGCCCAGTGGAACACCACTAGTCACCAGCAGCCAAACAGAAAAGCCCCATTTATTCTCATTTTGCCTCTTGCCAGTCAGCCAACCTTTCACCCATGCTAGTACTTTTCTTGTAAGACCATGGGTTCTTATCATGTTAAGCAGCCTCATGTGCTTCACCTCGTCAAAGTCCTTCTGAAAGTCCAAAATAAAGCCCAGTCTATCACATGAAATGTCCTCTCTTTCATTGAACACATCGACAAGGAGTCCTGACACAAGAAAGCAGCATCCATCATCAAGGACCCTACCATCCAGGCTCTGTTCTCAATGCTGCCATTGGGAATGAGGGACAGGACTCTTGGCTTCCACTGTTCAGGAACAGTTTTTATCCTTCTCCCAGCATTGTTACGTTCACTCACCTCACCAATGAACTGATTGCACAACCAATGGACTCACTTTCAAGGGCTCTATAACTCATGTTTACCATGTTATTTATATACTTATTTATTTAATATTTTATTTGTTCTATTTACCTACTTTTGCACATTGGTTGGTTGTCAGTTTTTGTCTGTGTGTAGTTATTATTTGATTCTCTTGTATTTCTTGGCTCACTGTGAATGCCTGTAAGAAAATAAACTTACATGATGACATACTTTGATTAATAAATTTACTTTGAGCTTTGACTCCTAATCACTATCTCAATATAGCAAAGCTGTGAGCACGTTGATCATTTTGCACTACAATGATTTTTTACATCCTACCAGTGTCCTTTCCTGTAACATTTGTAAATAATTTATGATTTTCTTGTGAATGTTGCTCCCCTAATGCTGTGTGTCTGTGATGCTATCACAAGTATGTTTTTTCATTGCACCTATGCAGACACATATGCCAATAAACTCAACTTTGACTTTGACCATGTGCATCCTGAACTGTTGCAGTCTTTTTGGTGAAGATACTTCTACTGTGCTGATGGGTAGGGAGCTACTCTTGCTCTGCTTGGATGTAGCAGTAGTGGCCCAACTGAGTGGTTTATTTGCCCTTTTCAAGTAAGCCACTTGAGGTCAGTCAGCTATCACACAGAGGCCAGACTGGGGAAGGGCTGACAGGTTTGATCCCTTGAAAAGCCAAGACCAAGTCCAGTAGATTTTTACTTCATTACTTATATTAGTTGTTCCAAATTATTAACTGAATTAAAATTTTACAGCTGCAGTGGTGGATTTGAACTCATGTCTCTGGATTTTTAGCCCTGGCCTATGGCCTACAAGTCTGATAATGTAATCACTGCCCAATCATACATCCTCTTTCCCTGTCATCCCTACTTTCTTCCAGTTTAAACATCTCTTTCCGACTCCAACAGTAAGCTGACATTTGTAAGCATTAAAGCTATTAAAAATGCTATTTTAGCAATTCCAACATAAAACAAATATAGCAGAAACACGAATATGATTACACACGTTTAAACTTCATTAAATCATAAAGATATAATTTACTTGATATTTATTTCTCTCAATCACACTCTCTACCAGAAGTAATTTTCACATATTTCCTAATGATACAGGGAGGCCGGTCAGCCCTTTTGGTCTATGCCATCTCACAGTGCATGGCACCTGATCATCATCATCATCATCCCAAAATCACTACACAATAGCATTAAATGATTAGGCCAACACAGCAATATTTGTATGCGAATCACCAGCAAGCAACAATACTAAGCACCACTAGAATAGTCCAAAACTTCCCAGCAATTGAGAAATGAGTGTGCTTGGCTATGTCCCTACCTCAAGTTTTATCAACTTGAGCTGAGAAAAAATAAAAATACAATAGGAATAATAATAAATAACTTGAGACGAAAAGTCCTTGAGTGTGAATACATAGGTTGTAGAACAGTACAAAGTAAAATTTATTTTCACGGTACGTACATGTCACTATACACAACCCTGAGATTTTTTTTCTGCGGGCATTCTTAGCTGTAAACAGAATCAATGAACAACAAACTGCACAAATGTAAATATAAGTAAATAGTGATAAATAATGGCAGCATGAAATAACAACATAAAGAATCCTTAATGTGAGACCGTCAGTTGTGAGAATTCCGGAAAGAGAATGAGTGCAGTTATCCCCTTTTGTTCAAGAGCCTGATAGCTGGGGGGTAGTAACTGTTGTTGAACTTGGTGGTGTGCATCCTGAGGCACTTGTACCTCCTACCTGATGGCAGTAATGAGAAAGGAGCATGGCCTGGGTGGTTAGGACCTTTGATGATGAATGCTGCCTTCCTATGGCATCATTTCACATAGGTGTGCTCATTGTCTGGGAGGGTTTTACCCATGATGTACTGGGCCAATACACTACCTTCTGTTGGATTTTCTGCTCAAAGGCTTTGATGTTCCCATATCAGGCTGTAATGCAGCCAATCAGTACACTTTTCATCACACATCTATAGAAGTTTGTCAAGGTTTCTGATGACATGCCAAATCGGTGCAGACTCCTGAGGAGGTAGAGACGCTGTCATGCTTTCTCTGCAATTACATTGATATGGTAAGTCGAGGACAAGTTGACATTGAGCGAGAGGTTGTTGTGGCACCATTCAGCCAGGTTTTCAATCCCCCTCCTCTGTGCAGATTCAGCCAATGACAGTGGTGTCATCAGCACTGTTCCATCTAAACTGCACGAGTGCACAGCCATGCAGTAACTGAAATGCACCTACGCACATAGCCTTTGTTGCCACGCTGCTGGAATTGGGCACAGCTAGAAACATTTTAGGAAATGTGAAAGATTTTCTTTGTTGTACTGTATTTCATTACACCTTCAATTAATAAATAAAATCAAAAGTATGTGAATTTTCAATTTTAATTCTAAAAATATTCATAATACAAAAATAGATTTAAAATGTAGCACAGTTTTCAGGCTGTGTAAAGATGTCCTGCTCAGGGCAATGGTTGATCCATGTAAAAAAAAAAGAGGGAACGTTGGTCATCAGCAAACTTAGCAAAATTAAATATGTTTTGTAGTGGAGCTGTGCCAAGCCTCAGATTCACATGTATAAAGCAGAGCAGGGAAGATAAGCATATAGCCTTGTGGTGCACCTGAGCTGATGGCGATTGTGGAGGAGATGTCATTGCCAATCCGAACTGACTGAGGTCCACAAGTGAGGAAATCAAGGATCCAGTTGTACAAGAAGGTACTGAGGCCAAGGTCTTGAAGCTTACTGATTAGTTTTAAGAGGATGATAGTATTAAATGCTGAGCTGTAGTCAATGAAGTGTATCCTGACGCATGCACCTTCACTGTCAGATGCTCCAGAGTTGAGTGAACAGCTGTTGTGATGCTAGGCAAACTGGAGTGGACTCAAGTCACTGCTTAAGCAGGAGTTGATTATGTTTTGCCACCAACCTCTCAAAGCACTTCATTCCAGTAGATATAAGTGCTTCTGGATGATAGTCGTTGAGGCAGGTTACTATGTTCTCCTTGGATACTGGTATAATTGAAATCTGCTTGAAGCAGATGGGTACCTCAGACTGCAGAAGCAAGAGTACAAAGATCTCAGTGAACACTCCAGCCAGTTGATCAGTACAGGTTCCAGAGAATGTATTTGGACCACTTATGTTTTACTTGGTTGCTAGACCGGAACGTCATTGATCTGGCCCTCAGAAGATTGTAGATCTCATGGTTCATCCAGGGATTCCGGCTGGGGAAGACTGAGTGATTTCTGGGGACACACTCATTTACAACAGTTTTTATGAAGTCCGTGACAACTGTGGTATATTCGTTCAGATCCTCTGATAAGTCTTTGAACAACCACAGTCCACCCTGAAGCAACCCTGTAGCCGCTCCTGAATTAGAGGACATGTACTATAACAAAATGTTGGACAAACTAGACTTGCAGCAGAGACTGAAGAGAGATCTGAAAGGTTTATAAGATAATAAAAGGCATGGATTGAGTACACAGACAGTATCTTCTCCCGGCATTGAAATATCTAATTCTAGATGGCATGCATTCAAGGTGAGAGGAGGTAATTTCAAGGAGATGTGAGAAGCAAGTCTTTCAGACAGACAGTGGTAGGTGCCCAGAATATGTCGGCTGTGGTGATGGTAGAGACAGACGCATTCTGGACTTTTAAGAGAAGTTTCTATAGACACATGAATGTGAGGGAAATGGAAGGTTATGGATGTTGTGTAGACAGAGGGGATTGGTTTAGTGGGCCATTTGATTACTGATTTAATTGGTTCAGTACAATATTGTGGGTACAATGGCCTGTTTCTGGGCTGTCCCATTGTTCTATGTTCTAAAGCTCTTAATCCATATTCACAGATGTCACTACTATTGTTGGTAAAATCTTAATTTGTTCATTTGACTGGCTGCATCACAGCTGGTATGGGGGCTCCAGTGCACAGGATTGCAAAGATTGAAGAGGGTTGCAGACTTAGCTAGTCCCTCTTGGGCACAACTCTCCACACCACTGAGGACATCTTGAGGAAGTCGTGCCTCAAGAAGGTGGCATCCATCATTAAAGACTCTTACTATTTGTGACATGACCTATTCTTTTTACCTGTAAAGGGGGGGGGGTGGTACAGGAGAGTAAAGACCCCTTCTTAACAATTCAGAACATCTTCATCCCCTCCATCATCAGATCAGTCCACGAAGCCTTGAACACGAGCTCATTATTATAAAGACAAGACAATTTGCAGATGCTGGAATGATCTACCACATTATGTCTTTTTATTTTACTCTATTTATTTGTTTTGTAATTCATAGTTACTTATGACCTTCGGTGCAGCTACTACAAAGCTACAATTTTCATGTCATAGAAGACAGTGGTAATAAACCTGATTATGATTCTGATTCTAAAATCATGGTTGAATATTTTATATACATATAATATAGGTAATACTTTGCTTAAAGTTTTACATCTTACAAAAAATACTTCTAATATCTGTTAGACCCAGGGCAATTAGTGAGGATAGTCTACTTATATAGTTTCTGTGCAGAAATCAAATTCTTCAATGTAGGATTGAAATCTTCAATGTTTCTGGACCATTGTCAGAAATGCCATCCTTCCTTTCACGCTTCTCATCTGCTGAGAACAAGAGACTGCAATGGAGAATGCATCCAGTCTCCTGCCCTGTTCATCCTCAGTGCTTGCCTTGATTGACTTGCACTGACTCATGAACTCACACCACTTTAATTTAACACTGTGCCAAATCGGGCTGCCCCGAGGGTCGGGAACTGTCTGTCTGCAGCACGTCTGGACTGGTCACAGTAGTAGAGCACTGACTCACTGAAGAAGGAGCCACATGCGCACAGTAGTTAGCCTTCAGCTTTACATCTTTTGCTACTTTGTTTTGGTTGGATTTAGGATCATATGAAATATCAAATACTAAAATAAAATTGTGCAGGTAAAAGATTTGGAAAGCTTTGTACTAAATAGTGGCATCAGTAAATCCTACTGTGCCATGAGACCATAAGACATAGCAGCAGAATTAGGCTATTCAGTCCATCAAGTCTGCTCCATCATTTAATCAGAGTTGATTTATTTTTCCTTTTCACCCCATTCGCCTGCTTTCTCCTCATAACCTTTGACATCCTTACAAATTAAGAATACTGTCACTGCCACCTTAAAAAAAACTCGATTGCCCTAATACAGAGGCATTAGTAGTTGTTAGGTTTTGTAACTCCCAAACAAAACTAATTGCTAAAATATTAAATATGCAACATTCCTCCATGCTTAGCTATAAACTCCAACTCAATGTAGAATGCAACTCAGCTCAGCATAGTAAATTTAAAATTGCCCCATTCAGGCCTAAAGGTCTAATTGCTGTGGAGGCTTTCTTACTCATGTGGAATAATGTCCTTCCTGACATGGAGGATCACCCTGCTCATCAGGAGACACCTGTGGCTGTGAAACCATCTCAGGTTCTGGGACCTCCACCATGGTGGTTGTAGGAGTTGACTCTAGGACTGCAGGAAGTGGTTTGGACGGCTATGGACAACTGATGTGTTGGCACTCAACAGAGCACGGCAAACTTCGCTGGACAATGTGGATCATAACATGTGAGTACAGTGTCTAATGTCACAATATTCTTTACCTTTCTGAAGACCACCTCACACTGCTTTTCCACTGCCATTTCTTCCTGATCTATAGTAATGAATTCAAGGTGTAGCGCATAGTAGCTAGGTTTGGCAGGAACATGTTAGAGTAATTGACAGATCCTAAAATGGATTGTAACTGTAACACATCCTTTGACCTTGGTACACTCACCTCTGCTTGAATCTTCTCAGCACACTTGTGTAGTGCTTGTGCATTAATGGTTAGACCACAGAAAGTGATGCTTCGATTAAAGAATTCACACTTGTTGTGTCATGTTCTGAGTTCATGATTTCCCAATCCTTTTAAAACTGTCCTGAGATTTTGGAGATAGTCCTTGTCATCCTTACCGGTAACAATGATGTTATCCAGTTAACACTGAGTTTTCTGGGCAGCCTTGTGTCACCTGGCCCATAACTTTCTGCCAGAGTGCAGGTACAGATATACTCCAAAAATGAGCCTATTACCATGATAAAGCCCTCTGTTTACTGTGAGAAATGCTTTAGATACTTTCTTTATCTGCATCTATAGTTTGGCTTCAGCTAAATCCACTTTGCTGAAGTGTTTCCCTTCAGAAAGGTTTGCAAAAATATTATCTTTTGTAGAGGGTACTGATATACTTTCAGTACTGGGTTGACCTTAAAATTACCACAGATCCTGACAGACCCATTCTTCTTGGCTACTGCAAACATCGGTGCTGCCCATGGGCTCCATGTAACCTTAGAAAAAAAATCCTTCAGCCTCCGTGCATTTGAACTTACTGGCAAATTTATTACTGACTGTAAGGAAACAGATGGGCTTTATAAAACTTGGGTGTGGCAATTTGATTTAACACTATTTTGCCCTTGATATGTTTCAGTCTTCCAGTGTCGTCCTAGAGTACTGCTGTGGCATCAACGGTACCTTTCTTAACTCAATTTCTGTAGACTACATTGCTGGGGATGTTGCACACAAATGGTGTGTGGATCTCCAGTCAAGTAGTAGTTGTCTCAGCCACTCGGGACCCTACAATGCTAGCCTCCTGTATTTTTTTTACCACATACAAGCCCAATGTAGCTTGTTGGCTGTATTTCACTGTTAGAAATGTCATTCCCATTGGAGTTATCTTTTCTCCAGTATAAGTTTTTGGTTGGATATATGTAGGCTTCAATTCAGTATCATTGAAATACGATTCAAACTCATTTTCAGTGACCAAATGAATTTTAATTAATTTGCCATTCAGTTTTGATACAAGCCATATTGCTTGTCTCTGGTAGGTGTTCACATTACAAATTTCAAGTCTACCTAGCTCCGTTTCACTCTCAACATAATCAGATTTTTCATCAACAGCATGCAAATTAGCAGTCCATTTAACTCTGCCTGCCTGACACACTGTTTGCATGTGTCCTATTTTGTCACATTTTCTGCAAGTTTTGCCTTTGAATCTGCATTGTTTTGGTGCATGTGAGCCTCTGCCACAACAATAACACAATTTCTTCATCCAGGCTGGCTTCTGTTTAGATGTTGCAATTTTTTTTCATGCTCACTTTCATTTCTTACTGCAACTCAATTGCATCTCTGTCTGCTATTTCATCTGCACCTTTAAATGTAAGTTACACTTCAGTTAGGGGCTGCTTTAGAATGATTTCTTGTAAGATTCCACAAATGAAACAATTTCTCAGCGCATCATTAAGCCCAATATCGAACTGATAATGCTCAGAGAATCTCTTCAATTCAGCCATTGAAATGGTCTCCCCTTCCTTTTGATTCTGCTTATGAATGCTAAGGTGTTCTGCAATCAACAAAGATTTTAGCTCTAAATGCTCTAAATTATTTTCATGATATCAGCAAGACTCATTTCAGTTGGTTTGGTTGGAACAGTCTAACTTCTAAGCAAACTGTATGTCTTTAAATCCAATACACTCAAGTAAACTTGGTACTCACTTTTCACTGGCTATTCCATTTACTTTAAAATGTTGCTCAGTCCACTCAGTATAAAATATCTAGTTAACCGTTATGAAATTGAACGCATCTATCTTCCCAATGTAGCCAGTGATTTCTGCTTTTTTCACTCAACCATTAAAAAAAGTTGTTTTAAAAACGTGAACATCTTGTTATGCTTCAACAAGTAGTTAGTCATCTTGGGTTCACTTAAACCTTTCTCTTTGTTACTGTTATGTTTATAACTCCAAAACAGAAACTAATTGAAGGAAAAACATGGAGCCAAGAGTAACTCATGCACATTCTTTTTTTTCAAATTTTATTTCTAGAAAATTTTTTAACCCCGAACCCTTGAGTCAGTGTTGGAATTATATAAATCATAGCTTACAAAACATAAAATTATCCATAAAATAAAAGCAAACATGGCAGAAATAAATATCAATATAATAACCACATGTGTCTATTTAGACCTCTAGTAACAGAAAAGGCTGCCATTCAGCAATATACTTCACCACTACATTCACCACTATCTCCCCCCCCAGAAAACCTAAATATTTGCCCCATTTTTGTGTATAAATGTCCAATCTATCAAACTGTTTGTAAGACATACGTTCAAAAGCTGCCACTTTGGCTATTTCTGTGACCTGCTCCTGAAATGATGATCCTCCCCCAAGTTCCTTCAACCTCTGAGTATAATTTGTCTTCCTAGCATTATACTTGTCTGGATCCAATTTTCAGAGTGTTTATCCCCAAGTAACCCATGTGTCTCCCAAGACAAACAGTCTAGGGCAGAAAGGGAGGTGAATACCTGAAATTTCACCCATATACTTAAGTATTATAATCCAAAATTCTTGAATTCTGGGACAGGACCAGAGTGCCTGTACTAAGTCCACTTTATCCGCCTCATAGCGCCAGCATTCAGGGGTGTTTTTCAACCCTAATCTATGTAACCTTGCTGGAGTCCAATAAAAACGGTGTAGGATCTTAAACTGAATAAGGCTCACCCTCAGGTCTCCTGACACTGTTTTGACATTTTTGCAAATTTTGTCTCACTCTTCTGTCTCAAAAGTCACACTCAGGTCTTTTTCCCATGCTCTTTTAAGACCCAACAGAGTTTTGTCCCCTGAGACTTGTGCTAAAGCTGAATAATAAGTTGAAGTTTCGTGACTTTTACCATATGCAGCCAGTACAGTAGACAATATCGTAGCAACTTGTGGGGGTTGCTGTGTAGAACCAAAAGTTATATGTAGCAAATGACGTAGTTGAAGATATCTCCAAAATTGTGATCATGCTGTTGGATTAATTGATTAAAAGATTTTAAACTATCACCATTATAAAGGTCTCCCAATTTAATTATGCCTTTCCCTTGCCATTCCCTCCAGAAGAAAGGGGACTTATCAATACTCAACTTTGGATTCATTCAGATGCTCGAGGCTTCATTCAAATATGGATTAAATTTAAATAATCTGGCTATTTTATTCCAGAACAAATGCATATGCGATATAATTGGGTGAGACCTTACCTCAGGAGGTAACTTGATAGACAAACATTGTAATGGAGGGATGGGAGGAAGAGCAGAACACTAAATATGATACCAAGGAGGCGCTCTCTGCGGAGGGAGAGACTAATGTGCTGAATGTTTAAGAGTAAAGGCATAGTAATAATATATTAACTTTGGCAAGTCTAAGCCCCCCCCCCTTTCAACTGGCAATTGTAATTTGTTAAAGTTTAAGCATGGGCATTAACCATTCTAAATAAAAGCCTTAGTTATTTTATCAAATTGTTTAAAATATGTTAATGGGATTTGCACTGGATCGATTGGAGCAGATAATTAACCTTTGGAATGCTATTCATCTTCAAGGCATTTACTTTTCCCAACATTGACAAATACAATGATGACCATCTGTCTACAACACATTAAATTCTCTGCAATAATGGATCAAAATTTACCTTTACTAAATCCTTCAGTTGAGGGGGAAAATTAATACCTAAATATTGTATACCCTTCTTTGGCCAGTGAAATTGGCCTAGGTGAAAAGCAGCTGCAAGGCAGTATGCAGTCAGTGGTAGCGCTTCTGATTTTGTCCAATTAACCTTATAATCTGAGAATCTAGAGTAAGACTTTATGTTAAAAAGACATGTCACTGACTGACTAGGGTCCGACACAAATAATAAAATATCATCCGCATCATCCGCATAAAGCATGAGTTTATGAGCCTGTCCTCCCACAGATACCCCTATAAAGTTCTCATTCTCTCTGATAGCTGCTGCCAGGGGCTTCAAAGCTAGACAGAACAACACCGGGGAGAGTGAGGAACCCTGTTGGGTACCCCTTCTAAGAGAGAAGTAAGGTGAAATATAACTACTAGAATGTACGTTTTACTTTTAGCAAGACGTGTATGCATGACCTGGTAGCGTCATGATATATGCAATTTACTTACCTTTACATGTAACCTGTAATGAATTATTTAAATGAACAAGAATGCCTACTCAAACAATATATTTACAATATTACTCTGATAATCGCAGATAATACTGAAATATTAAATTCACAACAGTAATGACCTTTCGAGAATCAGTAGATTTTAGAATGGAATTCCAGGTGGACTGGAAATTGTAAATGCCACTCCATCTTTTAACAAGGGAGTGATGCAGGAGAAAGGAAATTATAGGCTAGTTATCCTGAATTCAGTGGTTGTAAAGATGTTAAAGTCCATTATTAAGGATGAGGTTTCAGGGTACTTGGAGGCACAAGATACAGCGAAGCAGAACCTGAGATTGTTTCACAGCCACAGGTGTCTCCTGATGAGCAGAGTGATCCTCCATGTCAGGAAGGACATGGTTTCCTTCAAACTAAATCTTACCTGAAAAATCTGCTAGAACTCTTTGAGGAAGTAACAGGCAGGACAGAGAAAGAAGAGTCAGTGGATGTTGTTTATTTGCATTTTTGGAAGACTTCTGACAAGGTGTCACACATGAAGGTATCTAACAAGACAATAGTCCATGGTTTTACAGGAAGGATACTAGCATGGATAGGAGACTGGTTGATTGGCAGGAGGTAAAGAGTGAGAATAAAGGGGGCCTTTTAAGGTTGGCTGCCAGAAAGTAGTGGTACTCTGCAAGGGTCAGAGTTTGGACCACTTCTTTTCATGTTAAATGCCAAAGATCTGGATGATGGAATTGATTGCTTTGTGGTCAAGTTTGTGTATGACATGAAGATATTTGGAGGAGCAGGTAGTGATGAGAAAGCTGGGATTCTGAAGAAGTACTTAGATTCGGAGAATGGGCAAAGAAGTGGAAGACGTAGCATAGTGTAGGAAAATGTATGTTCATGTTAATTGGTAGAAGGAATAAAGGTGTGATGTATTTTCTAAATGTTGAGAAAATTCAAAAATCAGAGGTGCAAAATGACTTGGGAGTTCTTGTGAGGGATTACCTAGAGGTTAACTTGCAGGTTTAGTTGGTGGTAAGGTAGGCAAATGTAATGTTAACATTCATCTTGAGAGGACTAGAATATAAAAACAAAAGTGTAATGCTGAGACTTCATAAGGCACTGGTCGGACCGCATTTGGAGTATTGAGAATAGTTTTGAGCCCTTTATCTAAGAAAGAATGTGTTAGCATTGGAGAGGGTCCAGAGGAGTTTTATGAGAATGATTCCTGGAATAAAAGTGTTTGATACTTCCTGGCCTGTACTCACTGGAGTTTAGAAGAATGAGAAGGAATTTCATGGAAATCAATCAAATATTGAAATGCCTAGATAGAGTGGATGTGGAGAAGATTTTTCCTACAGTGGGGGAGTCTAAGACCAGAGGACACAGCCTCTGAATGAAAATTTGTCCCTTTAGACAAAGTTGAGGAAGCATTTCTTTAGCCAGATGGTGGTGAAGTGTGAATTTATTGCCATAAACTGCTGTAGAGGCCTAGTCATTGGGTATATTTGAAGCGGAGATTGATAGGTTCGTGATTAGTAAGGGCATCAAAAGTTACAGGGAGAAGAAAGGACAATTCATTGAGAGGATAATAAATCAGCCATGGTGGCATGGTGGAGCAGACACAATAGGCTGAAAGGGCTAACTCTTCTCCTATGCCTTATGGTATTACGGGTTTATGACTAGGCTTCCATAGCCATCTGTGGCAATGAATTCCACAGATTTGTCACCATACGGACTGTTGGACAAGAATTCAGATCACAAAACAAACTAAGAACTTTCAAGATAATATTTATACTCTGAAAATACTAAATTACTTACTCTGATCACACCAGAAATAAATATGAGAAATACTATCACCTATTTATATCAGCATATTACTTGTCTCAAAGCAAGTGCTAGATTTCATAGAGATAGACAGATCTGAATGAGTCATTTGTGAATTATGAGTAAGGCACATCATTGATTTCAGTGGAATCACTTTTGGGTGCAGAGAGCAAATACTAATGTGACTATGTGTTTAATACCACCTGACATCTAGAACTAGATGGCACAGGTTTAAATTAAAAGAGGAAAGATTTCAAGGGGACAAATTATGTGATTAACTAATTTCCCTGGGATCAATAAAGTATGACTATGACTATACCTACTATGAAAACTCCAAGTACACTTACATTATCTGACAGCCATTTACATTGCATCATTAACATGTATAGAGATATTTGTTCAGGCCCTCTTCCACTTAACAATACTTGACCTTCCGAACAGTAGGTGGTGGATATATGGAACAGGCTGCCAGAAGAATGAGAATATATAAAAGATGTTCAGACAGATTCACGAACAGGAAAGGTTTAGAGGGATATGGGCTTAATACAGTCAGATAGGATAAGCTCAGGAAGGCATCTTAGTTGAAATGGACAGGTTGAGCTGAGGGGTTTATTTCTGTGCTGTATAACTAACTCTATAAATTTATGACTGAAGTAGTAGGGCACCACCTCCTAGTATTCTTGCCAATTTGTATCCTTAACCAATGTCACTAAAAACAGAGTGATCCTATGGGACATTGGAAGGAGGTAAAGAGTTTAATAAAAACACAGATCTTTCTTACCAATTTTATTTGATCCCTAAAGTATTAATGCTAAGTATCATGTATTGTACTTGTCTGATGGTATCTGAGCAATTATTGATCTCCTGGAATCAATGTTGCAGGATTGAATGGTTTGTCATATGAAAGGCGTTTTTAATGGCTTTGCGCCTGTATTCACTAGAATTAAGGAGATTGAGAGGTGACCTCATTGAAACCTATTGAACAATGAAAGGCCTTGATACAGTGGATGTGAAAAGGATGTTTCCGATGGTGGGAGAGTCTAAGACCAGAGAACACAGACACAGAATAGAGAAGCAACCTTTTAGAATGGAGATGAAGAGGGATTTCTTTGGCCAGACAGAGGCGAATCGGTGGAATTCTTTGCCACAGGCCAACTCTTGATGTATATTTAAGGCAGAGGGTGATAATTCTTGATTGGTCAGAGCAGGAAGGAATATGGTTGGTAGGCAGGAGATTGGGGCTGAGAGGAAGATTGGATCAGCCACAATTAAATAGTGGAGCAGACTCAATGGACCAAATGGCCCAATTCTGCTCCTATATCTTATGGTCTCCTGGAGTTGAGTTCACTGATGACCTCCCAGAGTTACATGGACAGCTGAGTGGACTTATGCTTGTGTTATGTCAACTGGAGTTAGTAATGCGACTGACAGCCTGAATTTGCTGATATTAAGTGACTGGCCTCTTTCCTGCAACAAATAAAATGCCCTTTTCCAAAATAATCCAGTGGGAATTTGCATCAGGGATTTCACACCATGCTACTGGACAGCCCAGATAGTTGGAAGATCAAGTATTGTTAAATGAAAAAGTGCCTGAACAAATATCTCTATTTGTGTTAATGATGCAATGCAAATAGCTGTCGGATAATAGAATCAGGGTCAGGTTTAAATTATCACTGGAATAGGTCTTAAAATTTGTTGTTTTGCAGCAGCAGTACATTGAAATACATAATAATAAAAACTATAAACTACACTAAGTACAGATAAAAAAAGAAAATTAAATTGAATATGTAGTTCAAAAAAGAGAGCAAAAAGTAGTGAGGCAGGTTCATGGGTTCGTTGTCCATTCGGAAATCTGATGATCAAGGGGAAGAAGCTGTTCCTGAAACACTGAGGGAGTGTTTTCAGGTTCCTGTACCTCCTCCCTGATGGTAGCAATGAGAACAGGGCATGTGCTGGGTGATGTGGCTCTTAAATAATGGATGATACCTTTTTCAGGCATCGCCTTTTGAAGGTGTTCTCCATTCTGGGGAGACCATGATGGACCTAGCTGTGTTCACAACTTTCTGCAGCTTTTTTTTCTGATCCTGTGCAGTGGCCCCTCCATACCAGAGAGTGATACAACCAGTTAGAATGCTCTGCAGAGAACATCTGTAGATACTTGCGAATGTCTTTGGTGACATACCAATTCTTCGCAAACTCCTGATGAAATATAACAGGTGTCATACTTTCTTTGCCATTGCATCAATATGTTGTGCCTAGGATAGACCTTCAGAGATGTTGAAACCCAGGAATTTGAAACTGTATTCCATTTCTGATCCCTCGATGAGGACTGTAGTGTGTCCCTTCGACTTCCCCTTCTTGAAGTCCACAGTCAATTCCTTGTTCTTGCGACATTGAGCGCAAGATTGTTGCTGTGACACCACTCAACCAGCTGATCTATCTCACTGCTATATGACTCCTTGTCACTACCTGAAGTTCTGCGAATTAATAGTCATCTCATCGGCAAATTTATAAATGGGATTTGAGCTGTGCCCAGCCACACAATTGTGGGGGGAGGGGGGAGAGGGGGGGGGGGAGGAGTAGTGGACTAAGCATGCATATCTGAAGTGTGCCAGTGTTGATTGTCAGTAAGGAGGAGATGCTATTTCAGATCCACACAGACTGTGGTCTCCCAGTGAGGAAGTCAAGGATCCAGCTGCAGAGGGAGGTGCAGAGGGCTAGATTTTGGAGCTTGTTGCTTAGAACTGAGGATATGACTGTGTTGAATGCTAAGCTGTAGTCAAGAAACAGCACCCTGACATCGATATGGCTATTGTTCAGGTGATACAAGGCCAAGCGGAGTGCCAGTGAAATTGTACCTGCTGTAGATCTATTGTGATGATAGCTAAATTGCAACCGGTCCAGGTCTTTGCTTAGACAAGAATTGATTCTGGATCTGACCCACTTCTCAAAGCACTTCACCACAGTATGTGTGAATGCCACTGGACGATAGCCGTTGAGACAGCTCACCATGCCCTCCATGATTGTCACCCTCTTGAAGCAGGTGGGAGCCTCTGACTGCTGCAGTGAGAGATCGAAGATGTCCTTCAGCACTCCTGACAGTTAGTTGGCACAGGTTTTCAGAGCCCTACCAGAGATACCTATCATCTGGGCTTGACACCTCACAAGGATTCACCCTCCTGAAAGATGCTTTAATACTGGCCTCTGAGACGGAGATCACAGTGTCACCAGATGCTGCAGGGATTCACACAGAGGTAGTTTTATTCGCCTTTTTAGAGTGTGCATAAAAGGCTTTGAGTTCACCTGGGAGAGAAGCATTACAGCCTCTCAAGATGTTAGGTTTTGCTTTGTAGGAACTAATGTCCTGCAAACCTTGCCGGAGTTGATATGCATCTGATTCCATCTCTAAGCTCAATCCGAATTATTTTTTTCACCCCTCAAATAACCTTCCCTAGGTCATAGCTGGACTTATTGTACAGTTCTCAATGACTGGTCTTGAATTCCACAGATGTGGCCCTCAGCAGTCTATGAACTCCTGGTTCATCCATGGCTTTTGGTTTGGGTATGTCTCGTATGTTTGTGTAATTATCTAATTTCTTCATGGAGACTCTTCTGGTCCAAAATGGTTTTCACATGGTCCCCATGAAGAAATTAGACGATTACACACCTTGTTCCTACAAAATGACTATCAGGTGAAGGAAATCAATCAGGCCTTTAAGAGGGCCGCTGGAAAAGCCAGGGAACTTAACAATGAGGAGGAACCCATCAGTACTGCCTGTCTTCCCTATACTTCCATGGTTTCTGGAAGGATTGCCAGGATCCTGAAGAAGTATTGGATTAATGCCATCCACAAATCCATAAGGAAGCTCAAATCGCAGCTCATATGGATCAAAGATGACATAGGACGGATGGCGTTTACAGGATTCCCTGTGAATGCGGTGCAACATATATTGGCCAGACAGGGCACATAGTGGAGACCTGCACCAAAGAGCACAAGAGGTGTATCCATTTGGGTTACCCAGCGAAATCGGCAGTAGCAAATCATTGCATTCACAATGCTCATAGGATTGACTTGAATGGTACAAAACTACTGTGCCACACGTAATGGCTTTTGGAACCATCTGGTGAGGGGAGCCATTGAAATAAAACTAGAGGAAAAGAATTTTAACAAAGACGAAGGTCTCGCTCTAAGTAAGAACTAGAATTTGATTGTCAACAAGTTGGGACAATGGAAACCTGAATTGATGAGGACTAGCCAATCAGGAGAGATGGATGACAGGGTATATATACCACTGGACTTGGCATCATCCCTGATGAAGATGGCAGAGTTTGTCATGGCAACATCAGTTAAAATCGATACCTGTACTCAGCTGGAAGCCCAAGAAGAATTTATTCTGGTTGACAGAAATTGGATTAAATCATTTCCTCCAGCGATCTTCCATTCCCAATATATAATAACCTAGTTGATTGGAAAGTCAAGGCCAAAGACACCCTGACCCCTGTCCTATTTCAGATCTGATGTAAGGACAACAAAGAATTTGTGGAGGAACTCAGCAGATCGAGCAATATCTGTAGGTGAAAGGAACAGCTGAAGTTTCAGGTGAAAACCATACATCAGGATTGATAATAGAGAGGGGAGATAACCAGTATAAAGAAGAGAGGGGCATGGTGATACAGAAGTCCAGGATGATGGTTGGATTGGTCATCCTAGTCCTAGCTCACTGTCTCCTTACACAGAATTTCCTCAGAGAGGATACTTAAGAGGCCTTAAGTATCCAAGGCTCTTTAATTACCATCAAATGTCACTGAAAGACATTTAAACATCAATAAATAATGCAATAAAGATGTTAAAGTACTGTAAATACTTGGAAAACATTAATCTGAAGTGAATATGTGACACAATTATCTACACTCACCTTTCTCCCCAGGAATGATGAATGAGGGTATCACTTGTACACCAATCTGTCCTGTTGTAAATGAGATGATAGATTGAGTATCTTTAAAGACCCTTCTACATTTCACTGCCCTGCTTTAGGTTCCATGATTAGTCTAGTGGCCGAGAAGAAGTTAGAAATGTCTTTAGTTCTCTCAGAATTCTGCCTTTAATCGGGCAATGTGTGGTTGGCTATCAGCCAGCATAGTTTGGGCAGTTACTCTCTCCTCACAGTGCTTCACTTGCTGAGTATTTCCAACTTGTTCCTGAATTATTGGTGTGTGTAAATCAATATCCTTTCCTGATCAGAGAATGGCCACCTCTCACTACTGCACAGATTTGGAGAGTTTTCAGCCCATTCTCTGTGATCTTGACACAGTTCATCATCAATAAATACAGGAGCAAAGTCACTCTTTGCT
This sequence comes from Mobula birostris, assembly GCF_030028105.1. NCBI lineage: Eukaryota > Metazoa > Chordata > Chondrichthyes > Myliobatiformes > Myliobatidae > Mobula > Mobula birostris. Next base: position 16,083,974 of record NC_092393.1, read on the forward strand.
GGGATAACTTTGAGTCATTGTATAACACAGATGTTACCTTTCTAAAAATACGTACATGCCATGCAGTCCTTTCCCACTTTCACCTCTCTTTTCCTATGTTTGATCTAATTATCCCTTTTCTTGTCATCACTATATGAAGAATAATTCACCTTCAATAATTTCAACTTATTTACTGATTGTTTCTTCTCTTCCTGCTCACAATGCCCTTGTTATTACTTGCTGGAATTTAGCTCAAATACTATTTTGCTGATTAAAAGTCTGAGGCTTTGTTTGATCGAGACAATCGTTGAAGCATTTGGTGCTCCAAGCAGGGAGGAACTGTCTGCCCATGTGTTCTTTGCAGTTTCTAGTGCCAGCTCTGCTTCTAAGCTGGTTCATCCTGTGATGGAAGTGTTAACATGATGATTTAAAAAAAAATGAGACTGGAGTCAATAATTAATTGTGTGCATAGACTGCAAAACTCTACACTTAGCAGAAAATCACCCATTTTCTGAAGTACTTAGTGGAGTTGTTTCTATGGAAATAAACATATTATTATTTCGATGTTGTGCACGTAGAGGTAACATTTAATGCAGGTGAAGTTTCTCACTGCAAAACATTTAATCAAGTAGATTCAATCTTCTTATCTGATGTGCTTTCTTTGAAAGCAGCATGAGAGACACAAGTGGTCTTATTCTGACGTCAGTGAGCAGGATGTGCCAACAATTAAAATCCAATTTACACTAATTCTATTCTATCCTCCCCACATTCCCATCAACTTTCCCCAGATTCTATAACTCATCTACACATGGAGTCTTGCAGCTATACAGCACAGGAATAGGCACCTGGCCCAATTTGTCCATGCCATCTAAATTGCCTAATGACATTTGTCTGAATTTGACCTACATGTATATTCATAGAACATAGAACTTAGGACAGTACAACACAGGAACAGGCCCTTCAGCTGGCAATGATATGCAAAATCAATTAAATCAGTTATCAAAAAACTTAATCTCTTCTGCCTGTGCAAGGTCCATATCCTTCCAATTTCCTCACATTCATGTGCTGATCTAAATGTCTCTTACGAGTCCCTAATGTTTCTGTCTCTACCACCACGACAGGCAGTGTATTCCAGCTACCCACCACTCTCTGTGTATAAAATCTTGCTCCTAACATCTCCTTTGAAATTAGCCCTTCTCATCTTAAATGTATGCCCTTTGGTATTGGACATTCCAACCCTTGGAAAAATAAATTTTCTGTATACTCCTTCTATGCCTGTCATTCTCTTATAAACCTGTATCAGATCACCCCTCAGCCTCTGGCACTCTAGAGAAAACAGTATCAGAGTCAGGTGTAATATCACTGGCATATGTTGTGAATTTTGTTGTTATGTAGTAGCAGTACATTGCAATACCTAATAATAAAAATCTATAAATTACAATAAGCAAATATAAAAGAGGAAAATTAAATTAAATAAGTAGTGCAAAAAGAGAGGGGAAAAGTACTGAGGTAGTGTTCATGAGTTCATTGTCCATTCAGAAATATGATGGCAGAGGGAAAGCAGCTGTTCCTGAAACACTGAGTATGTGTCTTCAGGCTCCAGTACCCTTCATCTTAATGGTAGTAATGAGAAAACGTCATGCCCTGGGTGATGGGGGTCATTAATAATGGATGCTACCTTCTTGTCCCTGACGCTGGGGAGGCTAGTGCCCATGACAGAGCCGGCTGAGTTCACAGCTTTCCGTAGCTTTTTCTGATCCTGTGCAGTCCGCCCTCCATACCAGACAGGGGTGCAACTCCTGATGCTTTCCACAGTACAACCCAGTTTGTCCAACCACTCGTTCTAGCACATGCCCTCTAATCCAGGCAGCTTCCTGGTAAACCTCTTCTGGTGCCATTTGAAGCCCGGATATCGTTCCTATTATGGGGCAACCAGAACTGTAGGCAATACTCCAGATGTGGCTTAACTACAGTTTTATAAAACTGCAACATAACTTCCTGAGGTTACCTCCACTAAAAATTTCCTATCCATCTACCTGAACAAATGTCATAATTGCATCTGCCTTGTCCACTTTTTCTGACAGCTCTTTCATATACGCGCCACCCTTTGAGTGAAAAGATTGCCCCTCAGGCCCTTTTCAGTTCTTTCTGCTCCCACTAAAACCTATGCCCTCTAACTCTGGGCTTCCTTACCCTGGGAAAAGACTGTGACTATTTACCCTATCTATGCCCCATAAGTTTATAAAGCTTGTAAGGCCACCCACAGCCTCCTATGTTCCGGGGAAAAACTGTCTTAGCCCATTAAGTACTTTACTTAAGCCCATAACCCATACTGAGGCGTAGGCCGTTGACAGAAGCTCAACAGAGTCCTCTGTCCCTGGCTAGTTTTTCAAGTTGTCCCCAAGTGTAGCCCATAATTCTTTGTGTATCTTTCCTCTCCCAGGGAAGAGGTCTTTAAGAGTTTCTGTAGCTCTGAGTTTGTAAATGGAATGGGGTTGCTAGCCCCATGCCCAGACCCCCTCTTTTCGCAGCCGGGCTTGGGACCACTCATGGCAAAGTTGTTAGCCTATCCAGCCTCTCCTGATAACTCAGACCCTCCAGTTCCGGTAACGTCCCTGTAAGTCTTTTTAGCATTCTTTCCTGTTTTCTGACAGCCTTCATATATTACAGTAACCCGACCTGTATGCAGTACTCCAAATATGGCATTAACAAAATCTTCTACAACTGTAACATGACATCCCAACTTCTGTACTCAGTGTCTTATCAGATGAAGTCAAGTATACCAAAAGCCTTCTGCACCATCCTGTCCAGCTGTGTTGCCATTTTCAAAGACATGTGCATCTATGTTCCTAGGATTCCCCCTTCTACAACACTACCATTGAAAGATAATTTTCAGTGGTCAATTTCCTAATAACCTACACACCTTTGGGATTTAGGAGGACCCCAAAGCCACTGGACGTACCCCAAATAGACATAGGAAATATCTGTAAACTCCACATAGACAGCACTTGAGGTCATGATTGAACAAGGTCACAGAAGCTGGAGATGCCAGCAATATTCCACTGCCCTTCAGGGAAATACTAATACCTTGTCTGCAATTTTATTTAAAAAATTCAAAGTGATAAACGAGATGTTTGTTCTCCAAAAGCAGTGTGTATCCTATCTATCAATTTTGATAATAGCATCAGCAGCTCGAATGTAGCTGCAAAGTACAAACAAAATGCCTGCAATAATACCTCAGAATGTCCCAATCTATTTGTTTGCTATTTTATATATATATCCTTTCGCCCTTTATCTTATATATTTTTATATATTTATATATCTTTGAGCCTTTATCTTTCCCAAGCACACTCACTTATATAGCTATTAAAGCAAGCAGTCTTTGTTCCCGGGAACACTGTTACCTTGTACATGGAAAGTCTAACACAGATTCTCTTACACCTAGTTACTGATCACAAAGTTTAGTTTTCCATACTTGAATTATTGCTACAGTAAGTCTTGGAGTAATATAGTATGGAAATACGTACCATTTTACTCCATGATCTTGTGCAAGCTGTATTGTGCTGGTATTTTGCTCACTGTCTGCAAAGCCCTAAACTCAAAAGGAAAGTTTAAGTCCTATCCAATATAGGTATCTATGGTTACCCTCACTGCAGGGTGGTTATAATGTATCAGCTTTCTCTTCAAGACTAGTTTATTTCCTTGTCAAATCTACCTGCCAATACCCATTACTTGAGTGGTGGAAACCCTCTCCTTACCAAGGAGGAGATACTTTACTAACAAAATAATGTAAACAATTTACCTTATTTTTTATGATGCACGTTTAATTTTAGACAAATATTTCTTACAACATATTTAGCATTCAAAGAGAATTTCTGATTTAAATATGATTTCCAAATTAAGTAGATCTATGAACTACAAAGGATTTCCAAACCAGGTACAATTCTTACAAACTAAAAGGACAAACAAACAGGTTGCAGATAAGTGAGTCATCTGCCACAGAAACTGAAAGTTGAGTAATGAATTCTAGTTCGTCTTTCTGTCATCCTGTCTTTCTGTCATTCTCCTTGTCAATTCCTAACAATCCCTAATGCTTTCTAACATTCATGCTATTTTGCTACTAGTTGACGTTATCAGCATATCACATTTTTCAAAGACCTTTTCTGGGACAAGCTAGTTCACACAGATGGTCTAAAAGCTGTTGCAAACAGGTTCCAGACACCCAAAATTAATGGTGTGAGGGATGACTCTCTGAGTACACAAATATCCCAGCTATTGATTGATCAACTATACTCGTGACTGTGCTTGAGGGATCGAGTACCGATGAAGGGTCCCAGCCCAAAATGTCAAATGTTTACACTTTTGCACAGATGCTGTCTGGCCTGCTGAGTTCCTCCATCGTTTTGGTGTGTCGTAATGGTACCTCATACCTGCTCTGCTATTTAATAAAATCTGAATGATTTAGTTTCAACCTTAATTCTGCACTCTCATCTGCAACTTCCTTTATTTTCTTGTTAATCAAAATTGCATCTCCATTTATCTTAAAAATATTCAAAGACCATAAACTATAAGACTAGGAGCAGATTTAAGCCAATCAGCAAATTGGGTCTGCTCCGCCATTCTATCATGGCTGATTTATTATCTCTCTCAACCCATTCTCCTTCCTTCTTCCCTTACCCTTGCCGCCCTTACTAATCAAAAGCCTATCAAACCCACCTTAAATATACCCAATGATCTGGCCTTGACAGCCATAAATTCCATAGACTCACCACTTTCTGGCTAAAGAAACTCCTCCTCATTTCTGTTCTAAAGGAACATCCTTCCACTCTGAGGCTGTTACCTATGGTCCTAGACTTTCACACTATAGCAGGAGTTCCCAACCTAGGACCCATAGACCCCTTGGTTAATGGAAGGGCTCCATGGCACTAAAAAGGTTGAAAACCATTGAACTATAGAAAACATCCTCTCTAAGTCCACTTTATCTAATCCTTTCAATATCTGATAGGTTTCAATTAGATTCCCTCCCTCATTCTCCTAAACTCTAGCAAACACAGGCCCACAGCCATCAAATGCTCCTCATAAATTAACCCTTTAATTTCTTTGATCATTCTTGTGAACCTCTCTGGACTCTCTCTAATGCCAGCACATCCTTTCTTACATAAGAGACCCAAAATTGCGTACAATACTCCCGGTGCAGTCTGACCAATACCTTATAAAGCCTCAGCATTACATCCTTACTTTTATATTCTAGCCCTCTCAAAATGAAAGCCATTGGTTTCGTCATTCAGATTATTAACATACAACGTGAAAAGAAGCAGTTCCAACACTGTCCCCTGTGGAACATCACTAGTCACCAACAGCCAGCCAGGAAAGTCCTCCTTTATTCCCACACTTGGCCTCCACCAATCAGCCAATCTTCCACTGATGCTACTATCTTTTTTGTAATTCCACGGGATCTCATCTTGCTTAGCAGCCTCATGTGCAGCACTTTGTCAAAGGACTTCTGAAAATCCAAGTGAACAATATCCACTGACTCTCCTTTGTCTATCCTGCCTGTTATTTCCTCAAAGTCTTGACATACTGTAGGTGACCTCTTATTCTTACATTCACCTCTGTTTCTAGATCCTTCCACAAGAGGAGACATGCCTCCATGTCTACCCTGTCAAGACTTCTCGGGATTTTATACTTTGCAGTCAAGTTCCCTCTCATTAATCTAAACTCCAACAGATACAAGTCTGGCCTAGCCAACTTTTCTCATTATACAGCATAGCCATTTCAGGTATTGGTGCAGTAAATCTTCTCTGAACTGCTTCCAACTAAACTAAAATTAAGCCAGAGGTATAATGAGCCGAGTGGGCACCAGCTGGGCAAAACTTCAATTATCACTTATCTGTTGTTCAGTCGTTTCTCTATTAGAAATGGGACAACAAGCTTTTCAGTAAATAAGCATTCATTTCTCCCAGTTTGACTCAGTGGCCCATGATGTTAATTGTGAAAATTTTTAATTAAGTGTAATCAAACCAAATCATTATAGAGCAGCTCTTCCTGAAACAATATCCCCACAGACCATTCTGGTTGGAGAAACTATCGTTCACATTGATTTTCTCCAGTGTTTCTCTGCCTAGATTGTATAGAAACAGTTTCAAAATCAGATGGCATTCCGGACGGAGATGAAAGGAAGATGGTTGAATTTTAAAATGGACACTTGACCTCACAATCTATCTTCTTATGGCCTTGCACCTTATTGTCTGTCTGAACTGTACTTTCTCTGCAACTTTAGCATTCTGTTATTGTTCTTCTCCCGTACTACATCAATGCACTGATGTGATGAAATGATCTGTACGGATGACATGCAAATCAGAACTTTTCGCTGTATCTCGGTACATGTGACAATAATAAACTGTTTTACTAATTTACAATTTACCAAAAGTGTTTTCAACCAGAGGGACATGGATCTTGCAAACTTATAACCCAAGAGGGCTATGGATGTTCAAGACAGAGATTAAATGACCTTTAGTGATTCATAAAATATGGGTTTAGTGCTGGAAATGCAGTGAGTTAAAAGGTCAGTGTTGTTATTGAATGGTGGATCAGCCGCAAGTGGTTAAATAAACTTATTCCTGCAACATTTTCTTCTGTTTTTATATGTACGTTGAGTGCAATTCACCTCAATGTAATGCTGCATGTTACACCTTCTTACTGTAGGTGGAACTGTTGTAGCAAAAGAAAGTTAAAGCTGAAATCTGTGAAAGTCACGGATCATCGATCGGCGCTGTAAAGGATGTGAATGATTCGGTGAGACACAGTTCTGCAAGGCATCAATCAGCACCGTGGCATAAATTAACACTGGACACTTACATTACAAGGGATAGAGGATAAAATGAAACAAAATTACAATACCATACAAATGCAAAATAAAGAATATGTAAAATAGGATCTTCATCCCAGCATGAGAAGCACTCAAAAATACTTAAATGTATTTAATTTCATAGACAAGGAAATGCATCTGTGAAGCCACTTATATTTCAATCACTTCCATTGAGTCCAAAGGTGTCACTGGCACATCAATATAAACTCAAGGAACAGCAGCTCCTCTTCCTCCCTATCAGATCCTGATCATCCTGACTGAACGATGATTTAATAGTTTCAGATGTTCAGCATTTTTGGTATTTCAATCTGAGAATTCTACAGTCATTTCATCTGTCTACAATAAAGATATAATTATTCTGTATTTACATCTTCATTTAATCCCCTTTAACTAACCTTCCTTGTCTTTATACCACCTTTAAATGTTATCCTTGGTCATTCAAATTTTGTTATCAGCCACACTATCATCCAGTTTGTTTGCTCCATCCTCAATCCATCACACTTCCACCCTCTTGCATTTCTTTACATTTTAAAACTTTTATCTCCAGGAGTTCTAACAAAAAGCTGTCAATCTGAAATATTAACCGTGTTTCCTTCACCACAGAAGCTGCTTGAACCTTCATGCATTTTGAAGCTTTTCTAGCAGCTGTGTGTCTTCTTTTATGGGTGTGTGCATGTGCAGTTTTGTATGTGTATATGTGAGTGTGTCTGAATGTGTGCAAGCATGTGTGCACGTGTGCACGTGTGTGTGTGTGTGTGCACACGTGTGTGCGTGTGTACATGTATGTGCACTTCTTAATTGTGACGGTTTGATTGAATCATCAATTCAACCTAAAATCGTGTAGTTTTGGCCAGAATTTAATTGTCAGTCCCATACAGCATTGCACAAGTGTCACAGTTTCGGGGATGCTGTCATTAAACTAAAGCATTGATACAATTGACTCTTCTTGAACTAACCTAGGTATTACAGGAAATCACAGTTTAACCTGAAGGTGAACACATTCCTTTCTCAGTGCTCTAGACCAGCGGTCCCCAAACACCGGGCCGCGGACCGGTACCAGGCCGCAAAGCATGTGCTACCGGGCCGCGAGGAAACAATATGAGTCAGCTGTGCCTTTCCTCATTCCCTGTCACGCACTGTTGAACTTGAACATAGGGTTGCCAACTGTCCCGTATTTGCTGGGACATCCCATATATTGGGCTAAATTGGTTTGTCCCATACGGGACCACCCTTGTCCCGTATTTCCCCCGTTAACGTAGAGCTTTCCTATGAAACCTTTCGTGCCTAAATGGCATAAAGTGAAGAAGCAATTACCATTAATTTTATATGGGAAAAATTTTTGAACGTTCCCAGACCCAGGAAATAACCTACCAAATCATACCAAATAACACATAAAACTGAAAATAACACTAACATATAGTAAAAGCAGGAATGTTATGATAAATACACAGCCTATATAAAGCAGAACTAATGTATGTATAGTATAGTTGGGAAAATTAAGTCAAAACCGATTTGTGGAAAAAAAAATTGGCACGTACGCGCATGCGCACATCACATATGCGCACGTCACGCATGCGCACACAGGTGCCCGCACAAGGCTTCATGGTCATAGTAGTCTTTCTCGGGGTAAACCCAAGTCTCCCATATTTGACTACTACTTTTGTCCCTTATTTGGGAGTGAGAAAGTTGGCAAACCTAACTGTAAAAGACACGTTGAACAACCACCACCCGCCCCGCCCCCCCAACCCCATTCAGCTGGTCCGCAGGAATATTGTCAATATTAAGCTGGTCCACGGTACAAAATAGGTTGGGGATCCCTGCCCTAGACAACATCCATTTCTTAATCAGTTCTCAGTAAAAGAACTATTCACCTACTCTCCTGTGTTGGATTCTGCTGAGCAGCAGGGCTGCTAATTATTCTCATATACCATCCCATATACTTCAGAAGTACGATGTTATGCATGAAATAAAAATGTGGACAGTTGCTACATAAATGCCTTTCTACAAGGAGTAGCATTTACTTTCAGTTTAATCAAACATCAGGAGTTTTGATTATCAATCACAAGGCTTTAGTATGCTTGTGCATGCATGAAACCTCCCACCCCCCCAGGTATTCACATCTTGATAATGAACAGACGTCATCTCCACTAAAATGTCAAGGGCACAGCCAAGAAAGTCTCCAGCTTTTAGTCTGGATTTTTCTCCTGTCTCATCCGGATGAGACAGGGCAGTGTGTGACAGCAGAGAGCAGATGTCCTTGATTGATTCAGCCAGTTAAACAATGCCACAAGACTACAGGGCACTGCAGTCACCTGAAATACAACAGCAAAGGTATCCATGCCACTGCCTTTACTGCACTAAAGACAAAATATTTGATCACAGGGTATGATGAAACTAAAGGTTAAACTATTAGGAGCTGGTCACAAGATACTGCATGGGAATGTGACTTTCTCAGTTAGCATGAACTCTCTGTAAGATATGATCTCTACCCACTGATACAATGACTCTGGCTCTCAGCAGGTACATGGTTTTAAATGCAGTTTGATTTTCACTCTGCTGCTGATCATATTCATATACTTTGTCCAGCATTATATAATGGCAGCTCTGTAAAACCATATAGCAGGTGATGCTGCACTAAATCAAGACAAGCTTGATATTTGACTTGTGGACTGATCAAACTAAATACAATTACTAAAATGTTTCCTTATTAGGGCACACAGCTGGAAACATGGCGTGCAAAGGAAGGTTTCCCATTTGATGTTGGCCATCACTTTGGTCTTTCAGGCAAAGGGAGCAAATATCTAGAGGTGCTGATGAAACATAATGACCAAGTTTAATAAATAATGAGTACTGTTGTTTGACAGGGTGGAGATATGTCTTCACCAAAGGAGGTGTCAGGCACTCCTTCCCTCTGATAGCCTGCAGGTCACCCTTGGGCGAGGTGTAGCATCTGCTTAGTGCCCCCATCAGGGTCACGTGAAGCCATGGATGCAGGTGGCGGATGGTTGCGTGAGTAGCTGGTGCATATCACAAGTCCTGGCTATGCAACCACTGATGCCAGGCAAACAATCTCTGAAGAGTATGGATAATGGCTAAGGCCACCAGTTTTGTAGAGACACTGCCCAGAAGAAGGCAATGGCAAACCACTACTATAGAAAACTTACCAAGAACGAACAGGGTCACAGAAAGATCGTGATCACCCACATCATATGACATGGTACAAAGTGAACGAAGTAAAAAAAGAGGACTGTAAATAGACAAGGAAGATAGGAGATAAGAATAAACAGCAAGCTGGAGGAAAGTGCAATTTAGTGGGAACATGTAAAGGATGTATTTTGGAAAAGTAAGGAATGAAACACAAGTAAATTCCATTCCTTGAAGAGAAAGTGCTGAAAGGAAGAAGCCATAAGAAGGTCAATAACTCCAGGAACTTATAGAAATGAACTAAGTTAAATTATATTAACGGATGCAGTTTAGCACATTCTATGTGAGGGAAACATTACATTGTGCATTGACTTTCTAAGGTGTTGATATTGATGAGAAACCATATCTATTGAAGAGAGAAACATAGAAACAGAAAACCTACAGCACAATACAGGCCATTTGGCCCACGAAGTTGTGCTGAACATGTCCTTACCTTAGAAATTACCAAGCGTTACCCATAGCCTTCTATTTTTCTGAGCTCCATGTACCTATCCAGGAGTCTCTTAAAAGACCCTATCGTTTCCGCATCCACCACCGTCACCAGTAGCCCAGTCCACGTACTCACCACGCTCTGCATAAAAAACTTACCCCTGACATCTCCTCTGTACCCACTTCCACGCACCTTAAAACTATACCCTCTCATGTTAGCCATTTCAGCCCTGGGAAAAAGCCTCTGACTATCCACACGATCAATGCCTCTCATTATCTTGTACACCTCTGTCAGGTCACCTCTCATCCTCTGTCGCTCCAAGGAGAAAAGGCCGAGTTCACTCAACCTATATTCATAAGACATACTCCCCAATCCAGGCAACATCCTTGTAAAGCTCCTCTACACCCTTTCTATAGTTTCCACATCAGCTGGGACCATTTTCGTCAGCAGGTAGAAGGTTAAGGGGATGATTATTCAAAATACAAAAAAACTAGTCTCTTGTGTCTCTTATGTCTTTGAAAAAATGATGCAGTTTGATAGTGTGAATAGTGAACATCTGCTTCTGTTTTGAGAGAACTGGTGATAAAATTTCCAGATGTCAATGAGGAAATTGATCAGAAAGGTTTGAAGGATGGAGTCATTTACGGCATAGGTTAGTTGAAGCAGGTGCCACTGTGTTTGTCGATTGAGGGATAAAAAGATACTTGAACCTAGGAACAGGAGCCATCCCTTTTTTCCTGTTCTGTCACACAATTTGATCTCATTAATTGGCATTTTGATTCCGTTTATTTTCCTTGGAGTCATAAACTGCAAAGAAATATGTAATAAAAATCTAATGGACAGTGAGTTTCAGCACTCCCACATGGAGGAAAATATTCTGAACCTATTCCATCATTTAGATGCATACCAGCACTGGAGTCTGCTAGCACAGCTGAAGCTTGCTGGGATTTTCTAGCAAAAGGCCTCATATTCTGTGCCAGCTTAAACCAACTGCACTACCCACAAGATAATTCATCTAAATGAGGATTGCATGGCCTCAATATAGGCACGGGCAAGGTATGTTGCTTTTCTTTCATTACTTGTTTTTCAAATTATTTTAAATGGTTTGATTTATTTTAATTTTTAATGTTATGATTACTTACTACATTTCAGATTCGGAGTCATCAGTAACGTGGGACAACTTTGAAGGCTTTGATGGTACTAACTACCACTTAGTACATGGCACTGGAAATGTCTGAGCAGCCAAGACTGGTAGACCAGATCCAGGTAGAGTTGAGGTTATGATGTGAAGGGGAACATGGGATGGTGAGGTGGGTCAGTAGAGCCAATGGGTCCATTAATTTCTGGTTCAACTAAACTTTTTGTGATGTAGTATTATTGCGATGATAGCTAAGTGGTGTATATACAGTGGCATGCAAAAGTTTGGGCACCCCTGGTCAAAATTTCTGTTACTGTGAACAGGAACTGATTTCCAAGAGGCATAAAGTTAAAGGTGACACATTTCTTTAATATTTTAAGCAAGAAAACTTATTTTATTTCCATCTTTTACAGTTTCAAAATAACAAAAAAGGTAAAGGGCCCGAAACAAATGGTTGGGCACCCTGCATGGCAGTACTTAGTAACACCCCCTTTGGCAAGTATCACAACTTGTAAATGCTTCCTGTAGCCAGCTAAGTCTTTCAATTCTTGTTTGGGGGATTTTCACCTATTCTTCCTTGCAAAAGATTTCTAGTTCTATGAGATTCTTGGGATGTCTTGCCTGCACTGCTCTTTTGAGGTCTATCCACAGATTCTCGATGATTTTCATGTCAGGGGACTGTGAGGGCCATGGAAAAACCTTAAGCTTGCGCCTCTTGAGGTAGTCCATTGTGGATTTTGAGGTGTGCTTAGGATCATTATCCTGTTGTAGAAGCCACCCTCTTTTCATCTTCGGCTGTTTTACAGACAGTGTGATGTTTGCTTCCAGAATTTGCTGGTATTTAATTGAATCCATTCTTCTCTCTACTAGTGAAATGTTCCCCGTGACACTGGCTGCAACACAAGCCCAAAGCATGATCGATCCACCCCTATGCTTAACAGTTGGAGAGGGGTTCTTTTCATGAAATTCTGCACCCTTTTTCCTCCAAACATACCTTTGCTCATTGTGGCCAAAAAGGTCTATTCAAAGGTTCAAAGGAACATCTAAACAGAACTGATGCATTTTGGAAACCAGTCCTGTGGACTGATGAAATTAAAATAGAACTTTTTGGCCACAATGAGCAAAGGTATGTTTGGAGAAAAAAGGGTGAAGGTTTTCATGAAAAGAACCGCTCTCTAACTGTTAAACACAGGGGTGGATCGATCATGCTTTGGGCTTGTGGGGTGGATCGATCATGCTTTGGGCTTGTGTTGCAGCCAGTGGCACAGGGAGCATTTCACTTGCAGAGGGAAGAATGAATTAAATTAAATACCAGCAAATTCTGGAAGCAAACATCATGCCGTCTGTAAAAAAGCCAAAGATGATAAGAGGGTGGCTTCTGCAACAGGATAATGAACCTAAACACACCTCAAAATCCACAATGGACTACCTCAAGAGGCGCAAGCTGAAGGTTTTGTCATGGCCCTCACAATCCCCTGACCTAAACATCATTGAGAATCTGTGGATAGACATCAAAAGGCAGTGCATGCAAGACATCCCAAGAATCTCACAGGACTAGAAGGCTTTTGCAAGGAAGAATGGGCAAAAATCCCCCAAACAAGAATTGAAAGACTCTTAGCTGGCTACAAAAAGCGTTTACAAGCTGTGATACTTGCCAAAGGAAGTGTTACTAAGTACTGACCATGCAGGGTGCCCAAACTTTTGCTTCCGGCCCTTTTCCTTTTTTATTATTTTGAAACTGTAAAGGATGGAAACAAAAAAAGTTTTCTTGTTTAAAATATTGAAGAAATGTGTCATCTTTAACTTTATGCCTTTTGGAAATCGGTTCATCTTTTACTCGCTTAGCTATTTACAGTAACAGTTGACCGGGGTGCCCAAACTTTTGCATGCCACTGCATATATAGCCTCTGGTGTGTGGCAGAATCGGTGGAGGGGGGGGGGGGGGGAGTGGCATTGAAGAGAATGTGGGAGAATTAAAGAAAATAGGATTATTGTGGGATTTATACCAATGGATAATCGCTGGTCAGTGCAGATCTGATGGGTTAAAGGGCCTGTTTCTGTTCTGTAACTCTATTCCAGAATTCCTCTAGCTCTGTTGTAGAGAAATAAATAACTTTGCTCTAATTATAGGATTAAGGCTCCAGGATGTCTACGAACCAATTTTTTTTTTAACACTAGCAATTATTATTTTAAAGACATTGCTTTCAACAAATCTCATCTGTACTCAAGAAAATGCACAACTAACCTACGCAACTATAACACATTTCACTTCATTATTGAATTAGAGGAAGCTTTGAGGAAAGAGTACAAGAGTTTGGTTTTAGATTGGGACATGCACAGATAATGGGAACTGGTAGGGAGGACAAGATTCTGAAAGGTATCGTTTTCCCCAAATAGAAGGGGGAATTATGCTTTGAGAAATGGATTAACAGAACAGATTCAGAATGACAGAGTAAGAATGAAATAATATGAAACTCTACAAATGAGGCTAGAAAGTGATCCAGACATGAGGCAGTGGAGTAGCTGAGCAGAGAATAAACACAAGGCCACCAGCCAGTTGAACAGCATTTACCCGAGCTCCCTACTGTTTCACCATAGGCGTTGCTCAGTCCTCTTTTCTGTGCCTTCATTTGGATGTATGATTCTTTCTGTCATTTCCTCCTTGTAACTAGGCAGTGGGTGAAGTCAATAAGGGGAAAACATCTGTGTGGGAGCATGTCAGTAGTTGCAGGGATGTTTTCACTCTGGGCTTGGCTCAGAAAATCATGCCACCTATAACCAGTTTTTAAAAAATCAGCAGCAAAACGAACACAAATAAACGCAGTCTGTTGAATCCAGAATCTATGCCAGAGAATTCCCCTCTGGCACCTGATTTAAGATGTTGGAAAAGATTTGTAGCCCTGGTTGAGAATGTTGTTGTTGGGTGGCTCGCCGAGCTGGCTTGTAGACGTTTCGTTACCCAGCTAGGCAACATCACCAGTGCAACGTCAAATGAAATGTTGGTGAACTACATTGTTCGTCTTTTATGTCCTGTGATTAGTTTGTTTGTGTGCGTGTGGGTATATGTGTAAGCAGAGAGCACTATGCAGCATACAGCATGCACTAACTACAAGCACTGCTACACTAATGCACCACTGCACTAGACGCTTCACACACATCCTGTGAGCAAATACTCCCACCCACATTCTGCTGAGGTGAGTTGAACATTTTAACACTCCACTTAATCAGGACTCTGACGCAGACCCCACCATCCTGGACGAACTACCTGAACTTCCTCCTATCCACGACCTCAGTCTACCATCAACCTTCCAGGAGGTTCTATCAGCTGTCCATTCCCTTAAGAACAACAAGACCCCTTGCACTGACAATATCCCTGCTGAGTTACTGAAGAACGGAGAGTACGTGTGTATGTGCACCGTCTACCAGTACATTACCAAGGCCTGGACTGATGAGAACACACCACAGCAATGGAGAAATGCAAACATCGTTGTCATTTATAAGAACAAGGGTGACAAGGCCATCTGCGGCAATAGTAGGGGCATATCGCTCCTTGCTGCTGCTGGAAAGGTGCTGGCTAAGGTGATGCTTCAGAGACTCATCAGCAACATCACCGAGTCAACGCTGCCTGGGTCGCAGTGTGGATTTAGGAAGAACAGGAGCACGATCAACATGATCTTTACAGCCCGGCAGCTTCAGGAAAAGTGCCGGGAGCAACATCAGGACCTGTTTATGGCCTTTGTCGACCTCTCCGAAGCATTTGACACTGTGCAAAGAGAGCTCCTATGGGATGTCCTCCTCAGGTTTGGCTGTCCCAATAAACTTGTTAATATCCTCCGCCAGTTCCACGATGGGATGACTGCTCGGGTGACCATAGGAGGACATGAGTCCGAGCCCTTCCTTGTACGCACAGGGGTGAGGCAGGGGTGTGTGCTAGCACCAATGCTCTTTAACATCTTCCTCGTGTGTGTTACCAAGCTTCTCCACAACGAGATTGAAGACAGCAGCGGTGTGGCAGTGGACATCAGATTAGATGGCAACTTCTTTGACATCAGGAGGCTCCACCAAGCTCCGTAGAGAGTGGATCCTGGAGCTGCAGTATGCAGACGACTGTGCTCTCATGGCCCATACTCCGAAAGATCTTCAGACTGTCCTTGCTGTGGTGGTGAGAGCGTACAGCAGGATGGAGCTGACTGTCAATACCACCAAGATAGAAGTGGTTTGCCAATGAAGTTCCAGAGTCCCACCCACTCTACCTGCCTTCACTGTTGGTGATCAAAAGCTGTCAGTAGTGCCATCCTTCAACTATCTGGGGAGCATTCTCTCTGAGGATAGCGGCATTGACAACGACATCCAGAGCCGCATTAAACAGGCACCAGCTGCCTTTGGGAGACTTCGGCGCAGAGTCTTTCAGAACAGGAGCCTTCGTCCCTCCACAAAGGTTGCCGTATATCATGCAGTCTGTGTCACCACTCTCCTTTCTAGCTGTGAAGCTTGGGTAACCTACAGTCGTCACATCAAGTCCTTGGAGCGCTTCCACATAAGCTGCCTCCAGAGCATCCTGGGAATTACCTGGCGTGAGCAGGTGCCTCACACTGAAATACCTGTAAAGACCAACTGCAGGAGTATTGAGGCCGTGATCACCCAGCGTCAGCTGCAGTGGCTGGGGCACGTGATAAGGATGCCCCCATGTCGGCTACCCGCAGAGTGTTATACGGCCAGCTACATCATGGTCAACGCTCAGCTGGAGGGCCGAAGAAACGTTATAAGGATCAGATGAAGAATGCTTTAAGGAAGTGCAAGATCAGACCCAAGAACACGGAAGAGGTTGCCGCTGACCGTACCACTTGGCGACAGCTATGTAGGGATGGGGTTTATATTCTGGAGGTGGAAAGAACAACCAGAAGACAGCAGAAGAGAGCCAGGAGAAATGCAGCCATGGTTGTCACCACTACTACAACTACTACATATACATGTCCCAGCTGCAATAGAGCTTGTGGGTCCAGGATAGGACTGTATAGTCATCAAAGATCGCACCGATAAAGGAGTGGACGTCCTCATCGGATTTTGATGGACAACCGAAGAGAGAGAAGAGAGGGTATATGTGCCATTTCTATTGGTTACCGATTATGTATTCAGCAATTGGTTCGTAAAAATCCTATTTGGAGATAATTGTTGTCCAGGCTACGTTAGTCGACCGTTAACATCGTCCTCATTGATGGACGTTTGTAATCAGGTGTGAATTGGCTCTCGGCTCTGGACTGACGACTTGACACTGAAGTGGGATGTAAACCAGGTTTATTTTGACGTGCTTATTGATAGAATTCTGTGTAAATTCAGAAAGAATTCTCGGGCTTATCCTTGATGGGCTTGGCCTACCAGTCGAATTGATGTGCTTCGCTGTCACAATGTGTAGATATAAGGGGAAGTTGATCATTACGGTTTCCAGCCAGTTGGTGTTCGTGTACCCTTGTTGATAGCTTCCTACCAGTCTGTCCAATATAATGTTTGTTGTAGTTGGTGCATGGAATTTTTTATATGGTGTTCGTTCTGTGCGTCATAGGTGGGGCATCCTCTATTCTTGATGGACATTGGCGTAGTATGGCTGTAGGTTTGTGTGCTACTGTGATGTCAAATGGTTGCAGAAATCTATTGGACATTTCCAATATGTTCTTGATGTAGAGTAGGGTAACCAGCTTGGTTGGGCATCGTGCGCTTCTTTGATTTTGTCGGCTGGACGAACAGCGCCAAACAAAATTCCTTGAGTATTCAGTGTTCTTGAAAACTTTGTGGAGATATTCTTCTTTACTTTTCCGTAGTAATGCTATGCTACAATGTGTACTGGCCTATTTGAATAATGTCCTGACACAGCTTTGCTTGCGGACGCCTGGGTGGTTGCTGTGGAAATTGAGTATTTGATCTGTGTGAGTTGCCTTTCAGTAGACACTTGTTTGAAATTCGCCGTTGGCTTGTCGTTCAGCCAATACATCTAAGAATGGAAGTCGGTTGTTATTGTTCTCTGGTGAACTTGATTCTGGTAAAGACATTGTGACAGTGAAACACATCAATTCAACTGGACCAATGTCACTATCCTAAATCAAGCCCGTCAACGATAAGCCCGAGAATTCTTAGAGGCTTTATTCTCCACACAGAATTCTATCAACAAGCACAACAAAATAAACCAGGTTTACATCTCACTTTCACGTAAAGTCGTCAGTCTAAAGACAAGATCTAATTCACACCTGACTACACACAAACAATGAGGACGACATTAATCCTACATAACGGTCGACTAGCACAGCCCAGACAACAATTATCACCTAATCGGATTTTAACAAACCAATCGCAGATTACATAATCAGTAACCAATAGAAATCAATCTCTCTCACACTCACTGGAATTTGCACTGTTGATGTTGGCATTTCAATCATCCAAACATCAGGTCCTTCCTTGCTCCAAGACCTAGGCCCTGTTTGCATTGATGCATTCTGGGCCTGGACCCTCTCTGTTAGTGAGGAAGGTAAAATGATGAAGAAGATGTACAGATTATGGATGGAGAGAGGTTAGAGGAGGTTACAATTGCTGTCAGAAATTTCTGTCAAGGGAAGGTCCCAGTCACCTATGGGGATTCAGTGGTGGTGATGGGAGGAAGGTAATGAAGGTCCCAGTCACCTATGGGGATTCAGTGTTGGTGATGGGAGGAAGATAATGAAGGGCCCAGTCACCTATGGGGATTCAGTGGTGGTGATGGGAGGAAGGTAATGAAGGTCCCAGTCACCTATGGGGATTCAGTGGTGGTCGTGGACGGATGATAATGAAGGAAGGAAGCAGACAGATTGCATGGGAATGCGTTGCTGCCTAGATTTTTGGGATTGGATGAAAATTTCAAGTCAAGTCACTATTGTCATGGATCTATTGTCATGTGCACAAGCGTGGTGAGGTACAGCATCAAAGAAAAACCTGTTTGCTGCAAACACCATGCGTACGTTGATTCAGATAACACACTGTGATTGTCCCGCCCAAACAGTGGCAGGCATTCTAGTTCCCCAGAGTATGAGTAGCTGCTACTGTCCCTTTAAGACTCAGACTGCCAATTAGTGCCTGACACATTCCTTCATGGAATCTCTGTACTTAAGGGCCTCAGGCTGAGCATTCAGTGTTCAATTGTAATTTGGATTTTATTTGTATCATCTTGTTTGTTTTGAGTCTGAATCTGAGCTTATTCTGGACCTGACTGCACTTGGGTTCACCATTGTCCATTGCTCTCTCATTGCAGCATGATTGAACCATTATGAATCTAGCAGACTATGAATATCTGTGGACTGTATTGGCCTACCAGGGAGCAACTGTAGGTAAACACGGCAATATGCTTGAGGAGATCCTCAATCCTCACCGCTCTTTGGTAGGTAGGATCTGAGTTTGGCTGGACTGGCTGCCAGTTCTGGGCACGTTCAAACTGGAGAATCCCTCAATACTCATGAGGCATCGCTGCACCTACCAGCTCCTGAGTAGTATGACAGTAACATCAAAGTATGCCAAGAATTCCTGGTACAATGCCCCTTGACCTTTGTGTTCCAGCCATCCGAGTTCCAGTCATCCGAGTTCCAGTCAGAATGCAGTAAGGTAGTGTACATTATCTCACTCCTTACTGGAAGAAACTTTGCCTGAGCCACTTCATTTTGAGAGAAGGATTCACCCACTTATGCCAGTGCAGATCTCCTCAGAGACTTGAGTGTGTTATATCATTCTGTCAGAGGACATGGGCCTATGATAAAACTCACCTTGTGGAAGGAAATCAGTCTGATGCCTCTTGAGGCAGAGCTAAGTAGTTTTGGTGCCGAACGGTGACTCCTTTGCTTGCATCTTCAAAAACGGTTCTATTTCCATCTTTAATCCCATTTCGGGGTTCTTTTGAATGCCCTGACCTGCAGTTACATGCTGACTATGGCTCTTTGCGGGAATGTGACCTGCTCTTGGGGTTCCACGATTGGCTGTTATTCAGCATGCCAAAGGATTGGCCTAAGATTTTGGCACGGATTCAGAAGCCTGGGATGTCAAGGAACTGGAGACAGGCGGATCAAGGGTCAGTGTCACCACAGGAGACCCGTGTGTCGTTGGGGGAGTCAGAAAATCTGCTGTGTACCCGTGGACCCGGGATCTTTGCGATCTTTAGGCACAGAGCTCGAAAAAAGTGATGTAACGGATTTTTAACATCGTAAACCAATGAGTTGTTTGTTATGTCTCCCCACTCGTTGGAAAATGGAGTCACCTCTTTCTCCTTATTAGGAGAGAGAGCGAACCTGCAGCATGTCGAATTATAGAGTGAACAATGTAGTCTTTGGGGTAACTGCAAGTCTTTGTCTTTGCTATTGCTTTGCTCATGCTTCAGTGCTGGTAGCGGGTGCATTTTACATTTGCCGGTGGGGAGAAGGGGATTGTTGCTTGCTGCCGCTTATGCGCGGGAGGGAGGGGAGCTGGGGGGGACTTTGGCGTTCTAACATTTAACTGTCATTCATACTTTGGGGCACTCCTCTGTTTTCATGGATGGTTGTGAATAAAAAGCATTTCAGGATGTATATTGTATACATTTCTCTGACATTAAATTGCACCTTTGAACCTTTGAATTTCGTACCTTGGCCGCAGAGAGCGGTTGGAAAATGGAAGCTCTATCTCAAAAGGTATTGAGCGATGAGCTAAAGGATGCCCTTGTGGCCAAAGACCTAGGGAATATTATGGATCTGGCTATTCAACTCAATATCCAATTAATAGAAAGGAGGGGTTATTCCAAAAAGAGTCTTCCCCCTGACTATTCTCTGTCCTCTCCTATTCCCTGGGCTAGGATTCCTCGACTGCTGCCGATCCGCGCCTCCGAGGAGCCAATGGAAGTAAACCAGACCAGGCTCCCTCAAGCTGAAAGAGAGAAAAAAGGAGGAAGAGGTACTGCATTTACTGTCCAATAATGTCCTGACAGTCAGCTCGGGTTCACCACCACCCATAGCTCTCTCCTTACAAATGCAGGTGATAAGTTATACATACATTATACTGTAAAAGATTTCTACATCAGTGCAAATACTTTGCCTGTCCTATGGAATATTCCATTAATTTAAGTGCTTTGATTCCTTCACCCGTTAATCTTCTGCATTCAACTCTGGCATCACACTGATGAATCTACACATATACATCTTTCCAGGAGTTCAGTACCCAGCTCTGAAATCCTCCACAAGGAATATGACTAAAGCTTTATGCATTTCATACTCAACCTCCACACTTTGATCTTCCAAATCCCTTGCACTCACAGCCAAGCTTCCATTTTATATTTTGATTATTTTTCTTGTATCTGTGTATTTATTTTTCAATAATCCATGCCCTTTTACAACCAAATTGCTTTGCTCACCCATACCCTTCAGTGCTTCTCAACTGAGCAGTTAGTTGTGTTGGCGTTTAGTAGAAGTATCATTTTCAGTCAGATACTTAATCATATAAAAATATTAAAAGTGTATGTTCCCCAACACCACACAAATTAAATGTTTTCTGCCTGGTTAATTAGAGACAGACGAGGTGCAGTGTGGGTCAACAGTCTGAAGCAGTGAACTAGAGACTGGCCCTTCATCTTGAGTATTGGCCTAGTCATCAATACATCCTCCTGTAACTGGATCCTCGACTTCCTCACTTGCAGAAACCAGTCAGCACGAATTAGCAACATCTCCACAGTAGCTATCAGCACAGGTGCACCACAGGGCTCTGTGATTTGCCCCCTGCTCTACTTGTCCACTTATAGCTGTAAGGCTAATACTTCTCCAGCACCATATTTAAGGTTGCTGATGACATCACTGTTTTTGGCCAAATTGAAGGTGACGAAGAATCAACATATCGAAAGGAAATTGAAAATGTGGCTGAGTAGAGCCGCAGCAACACTCTCATTGAAGATCAGCAAATCAAAAGAGCTGATCATTGACTGTAGGCAGTTAACAAATACATTGAATTAACAAATATATAGATAATAATTTCTGTGTTATTTCTGTTTTAAGTTATTTTACTTTTCCTTTTCTTGAATAAAGCTGAAAACTTTTTTAAATGGCATTGCTAACCTTTAAATGATTTTGAATGTAGGTGAAAGTCAGAGGTATTTGTAAGCAGCGTGACAGCTTTGACAGATAGTCTAGCCAGATGTCAGGAGCTTTTTGTGTGTGAGTGGGGCTTGTTAAGGCCCTGTCATGTAATGCCTTTTAGAGACAGACTGCCTGACTAAGAACAACTTTGTGGATGAAGATCTGAACAAGGCAGCTGAAGACCCAAGAGATTAGCACCAAGTGAGTGCAAGCATTTTACTTTCCTCAGGGAATTTTAGGATTTTATAATCTCACTTGTGTCTACGATTTATTCTGGGGAAAACTGAAGCACCAGGAGGAAATCCACGCAGTCAGAGGGAGAACATGCAAATGCTAAACAAACAGAATTAGAGGTGATTGAACTTGTATCACTGAAGTTGTGAGGCAGTAGCTCTAACAGTTGTGCTAATGTGCCACCTAAATATCCTGCCATGATGTGCCTTATCTGAGTTTCTCAGCAAACAGATTCAACAGAGCTTCTCGTTCCGCACCTGGGCTGGGCTGGAACCAATGTCCTAGGGGGAGCGTTTGCTACTTTTGTTCAGGAGGATTTAAACTAATGTGTCAGGGGGATGGGAACAAGTGCAGAGAGACAGAGGGGTGTAAAATGAGGGTGGAATAAAAAAGTAATAAGGTGAAAGGTAGAAGTGGCAGGCAGGCAAATCCAGGGCAAAAATCAAAAAGGGCCACTTTTCAACATAATCGTATAAGGGCTGAGGGTGTTGTAAAAGCAAGCCTGAAGGCTTTGTGTGTCAATGCAAGGAGCATTCGTAACAAGGTGGATGAATTGAAAGTGCAGATTGTTATTAATGAATATGATATAGTTGGGATCACAGAGACATGGCTCCAGGGTGACTAAGGATGGGAGCTCAATGTTCTGGGATATTCAATATTCAGGAGGGATAGACATGAAAGAAAAGGAGGTGGGTGGCATTTCTGGTTAGAGAGGAGATTAACGCAATCAAAAGGAAGGACATTAGCCAGGAGGATGTGGAATTGATATGGGTAGAGCTGCATAACACTAAGGGGCAGAAGACGCTGGTGGGAGTTGTGTACAGGCCACCTAACAGTAGTAGTGAGGTTGGGGATGGCATTAAACAGGAAATTAGAAATGTGTGCAATAAAAGAACAGCAGTTATAAGGGGTGACTTCAATCTACATATAGATTGGGTGAACCAAGTTGGTAAGGGTGCTGAGGAAGAGGATTTCTTGGAATGCATGCGGGATGGTTTTTTGAACCAACATGTCGAGGAACCAACTAGAGAGCAGGCCATTCTAGACTTGTTATTAAGCAATGAGGAAGGGTTAGTCAGCAATCTTGTGCGAGGCCCCTTGGGTAAGAGTGACCATCATCTGGTGGAATTCTTCAGCAGATGGAGAGTGATATAGTTAATTCAGTAACAAAGGTTCTGAACTTAAAGAACGGTAACTTTGAAGGTATGAGACGTGAATTAGTTAAGATAGACTGGCAAATGATACTTAAAGGATTGACGGTGGATATGCAATGGCAAGCATTTAAAGATTGCATGGATGAACTACAATTGTTCATCCCAGTTTGGCAAAAGAATAAACCAGGGAAGGTAGTGCACCCGTGGCTGACAAGGGAAATTAGAGATAGTATCAATTCCAAAGAAGAAGCATACAAATTAGCCAGCAAAAGCAGCACACCTAAGGACTGGGAGAAGTTCAGAGTCCAGCAGAGGAGGACAAAGGGCTTAATTAGGAAAGGGAAGAAAGATTATGAGAGAAAGCTGGCAGGGAACATAAAAACTGACTGTAAAAGCTTTTATAGATATGTGAAAAGAAAAAGATTAGTTAAAACAAACGTACGGTCCCTTGCAGTCAGAAACAGGTGAATTGATTATGGGGAACAAGGACATGGCAGACCAATTGAATAACTACTTTGGTTCTGTCTTCACTAAGGAGGACATAAATAATCTTCCAGAAATAGTAGGGGACCGAGGGCCTAGTGAGATGGAGGAACTGAGGGAAATACATGTTAGTAGGGAAGTGGTGTTAGGTAAATTGAAGGGATTAAAGGCAGATAAATCCCCAGGGCCAGATGGTCTGCATCCCAGAGTGCCCAAGAAGTAGCCCAAGAAATAATGGATACATTAGTGATAATTTTTCAAAACTCGTTAGATTCTGGATCAGTTCCTGAGGATTGGAAGGTGGCTAATGTAACCCTGCTTTTTAAAAAAAGGAGGGAGAGAAAAACCGGGGAATTATAGACCGGTTAGCCTGACATCGGTGGTGGGGAAGATGCTAGAGTCAATTATCAAAGATGTGATAACAGCACATTTGGAAAGCAGTGAAATCATCGGACAAAGTCAGCATGGATTTTTGAAAGGAAAATCATATCTGACGTACCTCATAGAATTTTTTGAGGATGCAACTAGTAGAGTGGATAGGGGAGAACTAGTGGATGTGGTATATTTGGATTTTCAAAAGGCTTTTGACAAGGTCCCACACGGGAGATTAGTGTGAAAACTTAAAGCACACGGTATTGGGGGCATGGTATTGATGTGGATAGAGAATTAGTTGGCAGACAGAAAGTAAAGAGTGGGAATAAACGGGACATTTTCAGAGTGGCAGGCAGTGACTAGTGGGGTACCGCAAGGCTCAGTGCTGGGACCCCAGTTGTTTACAATATACATTAATGACTTGGATGAGGAAATTAAATGCAGCATCTCCAAGTTTGCGGATGACACGAAGCTGGGCGGCAGTGTTAGCTGTGAGGAGGATGCTAAGAAGATGCAGGGTGACTTGGATAGGTTGGGTGAGTGGGCAAATTCATGGCAGATGCAATTTAGTGTGGATAAATGTGAGGTTATCCACTTTGGTGGCAAGAACAGGAAAACAGATTATTATCTGAATGGTGGCTGATTAGGAAAAGGGGAAGTGCAATGAGACCTGGGTGTCATTGTACACCAGTCATTGAAAGTGGGCATGCAGGTACAGCAGGTGGTGAAAAAGGTGAATGGTACGCTGGCATTCATAGCAAGAGGATTCAAGTACAGGTGCAGGGAGGAACTACTGCAGTTGTACAAGGCCTTGTTGAGACCACACCTGGAGTATTGTATGTAGTTTTGGTCCCCTAATCTGAGGAAAGACATTCTTGCCATAGAGGGAGTACAAAGAAGGTTCACCAGATTGATTCCTGGGATGGCAGGACTTTCATATGACGAAAGATTGGATCGACTAGGCTTATACTCACTGGAATTTAGAAGATTGAGGGGGGATCTGATTGAAACGTATAAAATTCTAAAGGGATTGGACAGGCTAGATGCAGGAAGATTGTTCCCGATGTTGGTGAAGTCCTGAACGGTGGGTCACAGTTTGACGATAAAGGGGAAGCCTTTTTAGGACTGAGATTAGGAAAAACTTCTTCACACAGAGAGTGGTAAATCTGTGGAATTCTCTGCCACAGGGAACAGTTGAGGCCAGTTCATTGGCTATATTTAAGAGGGAGTTAGCTATGGCCCTTGTGGCTAAAGGGATCGGGGGTATGGAGGGAAGGCTGGTACAGGGTTCTGAGTTGGATGATCAGCTATGATCGCACTGAATGGCGGTGCAGGCTCAAAGGGCCGAATGGCCTACTCCTGCATCTATTTTCTATGTTTCTATGTTTCACTGTACAGTGTTGGTGGCATCCATATCTCTATTGTTCAGGGGATTGATGAGGTATGCAAAAATGTTGATATGTACTTGTTGAATATAACCGAATTATTGGGTTGACCTGTTGAGAGCTTAGCATGTGCTCTGTGACTGTAGGTGTCAAATCTAAATCCATAGAGCCCTCAAGATGCTGTAAGATGATATGCCAAAGAATGACTGAGGCCTATTATCCTTGTCTGGTGGAGGGAGCTGAGTAGCCTCAGTTGTAGTGAGAACTGGGCCTCAACCCTTGACCTTTTCTGCTGCAGCAGGCCCAATGCATGAGGTGGAAGCACGACAGTGTGGATGAGCTTGGCTGGGGCCTCTCCTCACCCATCGGTGCAGCATACCCGTGTTTGAATCGTGGAATGCCAGGCTGGTTTCTATGTCTTTATACACTGCCAGAAGACTGTACCATTGATTGCTGGATATTGTCGCTCAGGGTCTTGAACTGTATGTTTTTTTTAGTGAATATGCTTCTTTGCTCTATATTTTAAATTTTACTTGCAATGTTTGAATGTTTGGTTGTTATTTTGAATGTTTTGTACCTTGGCCCCAGAGGAACGCTGTCTCATTCAGCTGTATCTATGTATGGTTTGAATGATAATTAAACCTGAATAGGTTTGATCTGAATTTGTAGAATGAAGAACAATGGTGAGACCTTCAATGGATGATGGATCATTTTGCAGTGATGTATTTATGAAATGCAGGAAACAGTACGTTTCCACCACTAAACTTGGGTTTTCCTGACTGCACCAAGCCATTGCCTATATTAACTGCAAGGAACTGCTAAGCTTCCCAGTACTTGTTCAAATGTCTTTTCAGTGTTATAATTATATCTACATCTTCCTTTGAAAGAATCACAGTCATGAAATCTTATGTTTATGGATCAAGCCTTTTTTTTTAGAATTCTACTCCCTCGGGCCAGCTGGTGACACAATGACATCGGCGCCAGACCCGGGAGTGGAGGTTCCCGGGTTCGAAACCAGTCGGGTCTGCTCTCGAGTATGCTTTCCATCTGTGCCGGGTTGAGTGTCGAGATTGCAACTCGACCTCGTAAATTAAAGGGAAAAGCACTGCGAAAATGTCTGTGTGAGGAGTGGCGCGCCACACAGTCTCTCTCTCGCTCCACGCCTTGTAAAAAGCCATGAAAAAGACATCATCACGGACGCACGCACACGCAGAAGCGCACGCACACGCAGACGCACATGCACAGACGCGCACGCACACGCAGACGCACATGCACAGACTTGCATGCACACAGGTACACACCAAAAAAAAAGAATTTCACTCCCTCAATTCCCATAGTAAATACCAAGGCTGGTGGGCTGGTAACTCAGTACAATACCATGTTTGCTGTTCCAGCTGCAGAGCTTTTGTTATGATGCTAAATCTATTTGCCACTACATGGGCACTATACATGGCATAGCACCATTTTGAGGAATATCAGTGAAGTTTTCTTGTTTTCTTTTTTGTCAACATTTCTTTTTCAAGCAATATTACACTAACTCATCTTCACGTCAAGAATGAAGTTGTATGATGCTTGTTTTCATCTACCAAAGCTGTGACCGAGTAATCAAAAGAGCCAACAAAATTGTGAATACTTCTCTTAAAATGGTACTTTGTGTCTGTTCAATGCAGAGGAAAAGTTGCACTTAAATAAGTAGATGATGAAGGATGGCTGGCAGGGAACTGGTCAGGCCTTTCAACTACCTTGGTCCAATGAATTCATGGGGAGGAAATCCGGGAGATTAATATTGTGCATTATTCACCAATTCAGTGTAATTTCTTTTTATGATTGCCAACACTACATCATGAATTATTAATAATGCAAATATGATATAAAACTGCAGGGTACAGATGCACAGCTCGATATCGTTGACAATGGGATGTTGAAGTATAGTCTCAATCACCGGTCTTTCAGTACAACAAGGGAATGAATACTCCAACAAGTGACACAAGTGAAATAGTCAGCTTACCAGAGATCTGGTGAGACTCAAATGATCCTGAGCTGCAACTTGCAGTATTTAGGCTGATACCCTTTCTATGGGAGACAATGCATTCTGGGCATAGAAATAAGTAAACCTTTTTAATCTGGGATTCTTAGCTGTTTCTCTGTTGGGCTGATGGTGTATCAGCCCTAGTCAACTAATGAGGTAGGTTGCACAGTCAATAGATTCCTTTGTCTCTCAAAACAAACTTCACAGAGTTACTAAGGATGATGCTCTGTTAGTATTTTTTTAAAGCATTAGTGAATATTGACAAGCTTTATAATGATTCAAATGTCAGAAGTAGATGCCATGTAATGTGGATGACATTTGAACAGAAGGGTCTTTGAGTTTAAGATCCAGTTGTTAATTACTTTTATAGCCATAATTTATTGTCCAACCCTGAGTAACCTTAAAAAGATTTTGGTGGGCCTCCTTCTCGAACTCCTTCAATCTGAGAAAATTTGCAGATGCTGAAAATCCAAGAAACACACACAAAATGCTAGAGTAACTCAGCAGGCCACACAGCAACTATGGAAAAGAGGACAGTTGACGTTTCAGGCCGAGACTCTTCAGCATGACTGGACAAAAAAAGATGAATAGATTTAAAAGGGGGAGGGGAGGGAGAAACACAAGGTGTGGATACAGGGTTAGAGAAGGGGGAATCTAATAGGAGGACAGAAGGCCATGGAAGAAAGAAAAGCAGGGAGGTGCACCAGAGGGGGTTGATGGGCAGGCAAGAAGATAAGGTAAGAGAGGGAAAAGGGGATGAGGAATGGTGAAGGGGGGAAAGCATGACTGGATTCTGGAGAAATTGATGTTCATGCTATCAGGTTGGAGGTTACCCACACGGAATGTAAGGTTTTGCTCCTCCAACCTGAGCGTGGACTCATAACGACAGAAGGGGAGGCCATGGATTGAAGTGGAATTAAAATGGGCAGCCACTGGGAGATCACGCTTCTTCTGGCAATTGGAGTGTTGGTCTTCAGCGAAGCAGTCTTTCAATCTATGTCGGGTCTCACTGATGTATAGGAGGCCCCACTGGGAGCACTGGACACAGTATATGACCTCAAAAGAGTTACAGGTGAAGTGTCGCCTCAGCTGGAAGGACTGTTTGGGGCCCTGAATGGTAGTGAAGGAGGAGGTGTGGGTGCAGGTGCAGTACCTGTTACGCTTGCACGGTTAAGTGCTAGGAGGGAGGTCAGTGGGGAGGGATGAATGGACAAGGGAGACTTGTAGGGAGCGATGCCTGCAGAAAATGGAGGGGAGGGAAAGATTTGCTTGGTGGTGGGATCCTATTGGTGATGGCAGAAGTTACAGAGATTCACGTGCTGGTTGTGATGGCTGGTAGGGTGGTAGATGAGGACAAGAGGAACCCTGTCCCTGGTAAGGTGGTGGGAGGATGGGTTGAGGGCAAATGTACGTGAAATGAAAGAGATGCAGTTGAGGGCAGTGTTGATGCTGGAGGAAGGGAAGCTCCTTTCTTTGAAAAAGGAGGATATCTTATTCATTCTGGAATGAAAAACCTCATCCTGAGAGCATATGTGGCGGAGACGGAGGAATTGAGAGAATTGAGAGTAACAGGGTGGAAAGAGAACCAATGCAATCATCAATGTAGCAAAGGAAAAGTGGGGGACGGACACAAGTGTAGGCTTGGAACATAGACTGCTCCATGTAGCTGACAAACAGGCAGGCATAGCTGGGACCTATGCGAGTGCCCATGGCTACCCGATTTGTTTGAAGGAAGAGGGAGGAGCCAAAGGAGAATTTAAGAGTGAAGAGATGTTCCACTAGACAGAGGAGTGTGGTGGTGGAGGGAAACTAGTTGGGACTGTGCCCAGAAAGAAACTGAGAGCTTTGTGGCCCTCCTGGTGGGGGATGGAGGTTGAGAAGGACTGGCCATCCATAGTGAAAATAAGATTCTTCTTCTTCATGACTTGGAGATGGAGTGTCTGATGAACCATACTCCACAGAACACTTGGCTTCTAACTTGTTCTTGTAACCACAATATTTATATGGCCAGCCCCACGAGTGTTATTCCAGCCATTGAAGTGCTTGATGCCCATTGATTTTAGGGCTTCTTGATCCCATATTCAGTCAAATATTGCTCTGACATCAAGGGCTGTCATTCTCATCCCACCTCTGCATTTCTATCAAAATGTTCATATATGGCTCAAGTACAGGAAGAGTGAGAGACACACTCGCTGAAGCCGCTCACCGGAGAATTGTTGCTGAAGTTAAAGGAAAAGAAAACCAATAAATGCTAGGCCAACAAGGCCGTTGACTAAAACTCCCAGACTGTAAGTGAAATGCCAACACTGTGACTGGAAGCAATAACTAAATACTAAATGTATACTGCTCCTTCACAGTGTCTGCAGAAATGGTAGTCCTCTTTCCTGGACAAGGACAAGGATAAGCAGGGAGCATAAATGCTGCTATGTTTTTGGTCAAGTCTCGACAAGACTGGAATGAAAAGAAGGGAGTTAGACACCAGCAGAATGAAACAGTAATTAGCTGCAATGTGTATTGTCACAAGCAGCATTGCAGATTCTGTTGCACAGTCTGCCTGCGTGGGTGTGTAGACCCCGTAGCAGAATCTCCTGTGACAATTTCAGCTCTTTGCATGAGATTTAGA
Source organism: Mobula birostris (assembly GCF_030028105.1). NCBI lineage: Eukaryota > Metazoa > Chordata > Chondrichthyes > Myliobatiformes > Myliobatidae > Mobula > Mobula birostris. The sequence goes on from NC_092393.1 coordinate 16,113,979, forward strand.
GCTAACTGGCCCTGGTGACACCTGAACTGGGCTTCTGTGAATATGTTATTGAAGAGTATGTGTGACTTGCTGAAACTGTTAGAGGGAACTTCCGTGACTTTCCTGATGATTGAAAGGAGAATGATAGCTTGGTAATCAGTCACGCTGGAGATGTCCTGCTTTGTTTTGAGGATGGGACATAAGTGAGTAATATTCCACATTACTGAGTAGATAAAAGTGTTGTAACTGCAATAGTAGGTTTAAAAATTTGTGACAAGGAAATGCAAGAGCTGCTCAAATATATAAGTTCGCTGATGACACAACAATTGTAGGCTGTATCTCGGGTAATGATGAGTTTGAGTACAGAGAAGAAATGAAGAACCTGGTGGCATGGTGTGAAGACAATAACCTATCCCTGAACGTCAGCAAGACGAAGGAATTGGTTGTTGACTTCAGGAAGAGTAGCAGACCACACAACCCAATTCACATCGGTGGTGCGCAAGTGGAACAGGTCAAAAGCTTTAAGTTCCTCAGGGTCAATATCACAAATGACCTGACTTGGTCCAACCAAGCAGAGTCCACTGCCAAGAAGGCCCACCAGTGCCCTTACTTCCTGGGAAAACTAAAGAAATTTGGCCTGTCCCCTGAAACCCTCACTAATTTTTATAGATGCACTGTAGAAAGCATTCTTCTAGGATGCATCACAACCTGGTATGGAAGTTGTCCTGTCCAAGACCGAAAGAAGCTGCAGAAGATCATGAACATGGCGCAGCACATCACACAAACCAATCTTCCGTCGTGGATTCACTTTACACCGCACGCTGTCAGAGCAGTGCTGACAGGATAGTCAAGGGCACGACCCACCCATCCAACAGACTTTTCGTCCTTCTTCCCCCCGGGAGAGGTTCAGGAGCTTGAAGATTCGTACGGCCAGATTTGGGAACAGTTTCTTTCCAACTGTGCTTAGACTGCTGAACGGATCCTGACCCAGATCTGGGCCGTACCCTCCAAATATCCGGACCTGCCTCTGGGTTTTTTTGCACTATCTTACTTCCCATTTTTCTATTTTCTATTCATGATTTATAATTTAAATTTTTAATATTTACTAATTTTAACTATTTTTAATATCTTTAATATTTAATATGTGTAATCCAGAGAGTGTGAAGCATACATTCACATTAAATATCATACATTCTAGTACCAATTGTTTGGCAAAAATAAAGTATAAATAATAAAATAATAAATAATAAAATAATAAAATATCATTGGAGGTGAGCAAGCAGGAGGCAGGAAATGACTAATTGAACATTATCCCTTGTCCTTTCCATATTGTACAGTTTTCTACCAAGCCACCTGGAGAATAATCAGTTCAGCTCTTAAGCTCTACTCGGAGGCAGAAGTTTTGTTGTGTATCTTCATTTAAACTATATTTCATTGTGTTTAGAAACTGTATTTCTTTGTTTTGAATCTGGTGTAAAAATCTATAGATTATTTTTATCTCCAACTCTGGAACAACTGACATGGGAAAGATTAGAGCATGTTAAGATTAAGACAAACAAATCTTAGTAATTGCATTTGTGCCATGTGAAAACTTATAATAAAACCAATTGAACTTGGAAGTGAAGTCAAGAGTTGAAAAGGTAGATTATTTGTAATAATTGGAATGTAAGGGATGAAAATATTTTCCCCAACAGCATTAATTGTCTTTATCGTAGTCTCAATTACTCGTGGGTATAATTTTTGAACTGTTTGTCTTGTACTATATGGTACAAGATTCATATTCCTGTGTAGCATGATTGGAGCTCCTTCTTTCAATTCTAAAGTATGTGATGACATATCAGGTAGTCACAGAGTTTAAAAAGTTAACAGGAAACTATACAACCTCATCAGTGTCCATCACAGAGTTGATAGATTTACAATTCACAGGTTGCCCAGGATACTTGTTAAGGTCTTTATTTGTGATCTGAATTGTGTCATTTTTGATGTTAAAATTGTTCTTTCATTCAAATAGTGTTGAGTGACACTGGGAGAACATTTTATATTAGATCATGAAGTGATGTAATAATTCAATCCAAAATTTTCATTTAAAAATAATTTTGTTGAGTCTTTGTCTAAAATCCTCATTTCCCAACTTGAGCAAATTTAAAGTGAAATCTTTCACAGAATGATTACCTATCAGATGTGATCACATTTTTGTTTTCAAATGCAGTAATTTAACATTTCTCCCAATATAAAATGCATTAAAATAGACTTTCAATTCATCCGGGTTAGTGCCTCATTGTAATACCAGAAGCACTTGAAACATTCTCCAGTAACACCTCCTACTAATTTACTATTGTGGCTAAAATCTTGCAACTATCAACCTAATGCTTCAATGGCTGCTTTCTGAGCCATTGTACATTAATCCCAGAAAGTAAGTTTACAATCTTTCAGAATATTTTGTTTACAGTTCCCCAAGTAATGTTAAATGTTGGAGTCCTCACAATTGTCAAATTTAAAGGAAGTTTAAAAGCCATATGTGCAGTTTCCCCTCTGTCAGAAGTGTGGAAGCTATTCTGATGTCCTGCCCAGGAATTTCATCAAAAGTAATCTAATAGGGAAAGGTTTTCCCATACCATGAGTAGCATCAGAAAATAAGATGATTTCTTTTGCAACAGCCTCTGTAAAATATTATTAAAGTCATCTATTTTGTATTTCACTAAACTTGGTTCTTTCTCACAGATATATTCAACTCATTGAAATCATAGCTGGTCCTTTCCGGAAACTTGGTACAGACACTTTCAGTTTTCCTTTGTCATTCAGATGGACAAAATTTACTTGGGTCAGGTCCACCAAAACATCTAGTAGTTGAATATGTCAAAAATATAGGTCTGATCAATTTTCAGTGGAGAAATTTAAAATCAGGCCACTTTGAGCAATGAGGAAGCTCCTATGGGGGTTTCAGCAGTGTACATCTTTGTGCTAAAGATAACTTGCGCAGGTTTCAGATTTCAAGGTCGTTCTGTAACTAAGCTATCTGCAAGATGCATGGCTATTCTGTTTTCTTGTATATCTTTAGAAATCAGCAGGTATATTGAAAAGTGGATGAGGAAGTATCGTATTTGTAGGTTATTATAAAATTAGTTCACAGCAACAGTTACTACAATTGCTACAGTTTAATTGGTATTCTGAAAAGAAACAGAATTTGTAGTTGGAGAACTCATCAAAGGGTCAAGGTCCAGTTCAGGTCTCCATAAATAAAGAGGAGGCACTCAATGCCTTGGTAGAGACAAAGGTGGATAATTCCCCAGAATTGAATGGGATTTAACGCAGGCTGTTACTGGAAGCAAGGAAATAGTTTGCTGGGCTCTGATGAGATTTTTAAGTCTTGGCTGGATACAAGTTAGGTAGCAGATGGCTGGAAGATAGCAAACAGTTCCATTTTCAACAAGGACAGCAGGTAAAACCCTGGTACTAGTGACCTGTGAACCTAACATCAATGGTAGGGGAGATATTGGAAACATTTCTGAGGGAAGAGATAATAATCATTCGAAAGAGAAGTACTAAATGTAGACAGTAAATGTGGGGTTGTCATAGCATATCTATCTGCCCAATGTGGCTGAATTCTTTGAAGACATAACAAAATGTATCAATGAGGGCAGGGAAGATGACATCATTCACACAGTTAAAATTCTGCATCAGAGACTGGACCATGGGATTCAGGGGAAGTTGGCAAACTGGATCCAAAATTCACCTAGCAATGAGGGATAGAGGGCTGTTTTCACAAATAGAGGCCTATGACTAGTGGTGTCCCACAAGGATCAGTACTGGGATTCTTGCTGTTTGTGTATATGTGAATGGCGTGGACTTGAATATGAGAGGCAAGAGCAGCAGTTTGCGGGTGACTCAAAAGTTGGTAGAATTGTTGCTTCCACCACCTTCTCTGGTAGTGTATTCCAGATTATAGACAATTTGCAAAAATTCTTCCTCAGATCCCACCTATAACTTTCATTCTGCACTTCAAATATAGGACCAGAAACTTGGACGGATACAAAATCAACCAGCTCACAAATGCTGTGCTTGCCTTCTCTGGTGTATTCATTGCTCCATAGCAACGTAGTTTGTGCTTAAAGCCTTCTGTAATGGCCTGCGAAGCTTTTCAATTTCATCAAACACTAATTCACAGAGCAGTCTCCTAGCGCCAGCATCTTAAGGCAACTCGTGATTAATACCGGATTGTCACTTATGCCCACATATGGAGAATGAGTTAAAAGATACAACTTCCATTAACTCTCAATAGCTATAAAACTAATACCGTGTCCTCTTCCGATCCTTCCATTTTAGTTTACGGAATAAAAATATGTTTATTGTGATTGGAATTTCAGCCCCAGGCAAGGGGCAGACACAAAAAGAGATCAGCATTTTAATATCTCAGTACAGCAGCTTTGCACTTCACTAAGAAAATACCACTTTGATCCAAGTCTACTTTTCTCCCTTTTCATTTACCTGGGTTGTCAGCTATCATTTTGTTCTTCCAGCAAGTGAATGAGTTCAGATGATTTAGTGAAGATACATTTCCCGTTTCATAACCATTGATATCTCTTCCCATTTGGTCTATCACATTCTGCTAGATGCCCCCATAAATCAAAATCCCAAGCTTCTCACTACAGCAGGAGGAAGAGGTGGTCAGAACGCTGTCCTTCAAATTTCTGGTGTTATAGAAAGACAGCACTCAGAAAGTGAAGGCACTTGTTTGAAATTCACCACAGGTTCGCTTTCCCCCATCTCCGCATACAGGGCTGAGCCTTAACAGTTGACAACCACTATCCAATGACTTGTGGGCATAGAGGGTAATGAAGATCAGAGACTAAGAATTCTGCTCTTACACTGGACCCACCTCACTACCCAATCCATGACCTATCTCTTCTGCTGGCCACTGGTGAGATCACTTTACTGAATGGGACAATAAGTGATGTTAGAAACTCACCTAATTCGTTTATAATGTAAGCACCAATTTTGTTTTTGCAGTTTCTCATGCACCTCACAAAAATGGGCAAAAAGTCCGGTATGATAAATATTGACATATTGTCAGGGCTTTATAGGGTTCCGGTAGTACTTGTTGTCCCCCTACATAAACACAAGAAATTCTGTAGATGCTGGAAATCCAGAACAACATGCACAACATGCTGGAGGAACTTAGCAGGTCAGGCAGCATCTATAGAAATGAATAAACAGTCAACCTTGTGCGCTGAGAGCCTTCTTTAATCGCTGCTGATCAGAAAGTCATTTCTAGTCCACTTTGAACTGAACTTTTCACTTATTTTGCGTCATGATAAACTTCTGTACCTCTCCTTTAACTTACAAGAAGCCACACCTAATCCATGGTTGGTTCTCATCAGTACCTGTTGAGTCTGCCCTCTGGATGATATTGTTTCCACCTACCCTAGCCCAGCTTTCTTCTGTTTTTTTTATTATGTTTCCACAGATCCTGGTTAGTCCATAAGATGGAGGGTAAATGATCTGATCTCCATTACCTTTTGATTATTCAGGGATAGATGACAAAATAGGATTCAGATATTCAGGAGATGTCAACTGGTTATTCAATCACAGTGTTGACTATAGTCATTTCCTTTTTCAATGTTTACCCTCTCCTTTCTTTCCCTTCATGCATCATGTGTCTAAATCAGTATTCTCAATTTACTCTCTGCCTTCCTGTCATTTTCTCTCGTCCACAGTCTGCACTGCACATTTTGGGCCAGCCAGGAGCTATGGAACCATAATAAAAGCCAGAACCAGTCCCCATTAGGAGATCAGAGGAGGAGACGGTCAGTAACTTTAAATTCCTTGGAGTTATCATTTCAGACTATCTGTTCTGGGACTAGCAGGTATGTGCCCTTACAAAGACACAACAGTGCCACTACTTTTATTGAGGTTTCTGCAGATTTGGCACATCATCTAAAATTCTGACAAACTTCCGGAGATGCACAGCGAAAAGAAATTCTGGTGAGTCTGGAATAGAAACACCAATACCCAAAAAAGTAAAAGCCTTCAAAAGGTAATGGATACAGCCCAGTCCACAGCCCACAGGAAATCCCTCCCCATAATTAACCACAATTACAAGGAGCGCACCATCCATATCAGGGACCCCACCAAACTGACAATGCTCTCTTCTCACTGCTGCCATCGAAAAGGATAGACAGAGCCTTAAGTTCCATGCCACCAGGTTCAAGAACAGTTTTTACTCTTCAAACATCAAGCACCTAAACTAGTGTGGATAACTTCACTTAACTAACACTGAACTGATTCCACAAGCTAGGTACTCAATTTCAAGGACTCCTCAACTCAATTTCTCAGTATTATTTATTTACTTATTTATTATGACCGTTACTTGTTTATTTTCGCATTCGCACTATTTGCCTTCTTTTGCATATTGTTTGCCTATCAGTCTCTGTGTAGTTTTTCATTGGTTAAATTGTTTCTTTGTTCTACTGTAAATGAAGGTGAAGTTAAGATGGCACTAAATGGTGACTTCTTTGCTTGCATCTTCGGAAATAGCTCTATTTCCATCTTTAATATCCCTACTTTTCCCTTTCAGAGTTCTTTTGAAGACCCTGACCTGGAGTTACACGCAGACATTGGTTCTTTGAGGGAATGGGACTTGTTATCAGGGTTTCAGGACCGGCCATTGTTGTTCAGCATGCTAAGGGTTTGGCCTGACAGTCTGTCTCAAATTCGAAAGCCTAAGATCTCGGGGCTCTGGAGATGGACGGATTGAGGGTCAGTGTCACAGCAGGAGACTCGTGTGTCGTCGGAGAAGGCCGGAAAATCTTTCGCTGTGGGCCCGAAGACCCGAGATCTTTGTGATCTTCAGGCACAGACAGAGCTCGTAAAAAGCAACAAAATGGACTATTAACATTGTAAACCAGCGGGTTGTTGTTATGTCTCCTGCTCGCTGTGAAAATGGGGGACATCGCCCTCTCCCTTAGAAGGGAGGGAGAGAATCTGTGGTTTGCCAAATGACAGATGAAATGCGATAGTCTTTGGGGTAACTGCAAGGTCTGTGTCTTTGCTATTGCCTAGCTCACATTTGTGCTCTGCAGCTGGTGCACTTTTTTTTCTGCTAGGAGGGGGAGGGGGATCGTGACTTGCTGTCGCTTACATACAGGAGGGGGGAGCTAGGAGGGACTTTGGGGTTCTTATGTTTAACTGTCATTCATTCTTTGGGGCACTTCTCTGTTTTCGTGGATGTTTGCGAAGAAAAAGCATTTTAGGATGTATATTGTATACATTTCTCTGACATTAAATTGAACCTTTGAACATTTGAAATGTCTGCAAGGAAATGAATCTCAAGGTAGCATATGGTAACATATAGGTACGTACTTCGATAATAAGTTTACATTGAACTTTGAACTTCTCCATCGGCATTCTTGTTCTCCTATTAGCCTTCTACGTGGCCTAAAAGAGCTACAGATGTGCTTTGTCGAGCAGCAGGGGTAATCTCCCATGGCAGCTCTCAATATTTGCCTCCCAATCAGCCTATAAAACAAAGGATGATCCTTCCATCACTATGCCTGACAGATTTCTCTGCACAAATTGGTTGCCAGGTTTTCTCCCTTAACATAATGACTACCATTCAACAGTACATCCCTCATTCTAAAAGGCTGAAGCAATCTGAGGACATGAATGAATATTTTTCTGCAATATTTAGAGGGGTTTGTTATGTGGGTATTGAGTCATATGAGAACACCAATGAGCAGAGTACCTGCATTTTCTTTCCAATAAATGCAACTTTTTACAATTGTGACCTTAATAGATAAACTTCCTACTGAGGACTGACCTGTGAAATAATCTACTCCAGCTGAGGGTGTGAATACATTTCCAAATATCTTTGTTCAAGAACAACATACAAGGATAATCAATTGTGTTCTTTATTAACATTAAAATAGCTGTGGTGGTTATGAAGCACTAGTAGAATAATTTAATTGAAATTCGGCACTCTGAGAGATTACACAGATCTGAATTCCTACCGATGTCTTTTACAATTCTGCAATTTTGTGAAAAAGAAGAATTTAATCTGATCATAATTTTGTACAAAGCTAGACATCTGCAGCATTTATATTTTCTTTAATTTTCAGGAACCCTATAAAAATGTTTCTACATAATGAAATCTAACTGAGTTTCTGATTATTGTACTGATCCTCTGATGATTATACCATGTTTTGCTTTCCTCATCCTGAGAAATGAGTTCTGGATTTCTATCCCACTGAATCTCTTTATAATTTTAATATCAATTATATCATCCTAATGGTGAAACTATCGGTATACCTTTAAGAACTGAGGATACCATGCAGTAGGATTTCAACACTACTATTCATAAACAGTTAACCCCCTTCAATAATTGAATGCTTATTGGTAGCTCTTCTGTTGTTTGCTTTGTGAAACACCTGAGAAGCTACAGACACTATAAACCACGAGGAGAAGTTGGTGGTTGTGTTGGAGCCTCCGAGTCAACCATCGTAACTGAGATTTGCTCTTCCTTGGACTGTCTTAGTGTTGCACGCAGGGCTCTTGGTTGTTAAAGCTGGGTCTTGAACTAAAACATTGACTTTCTCTTTACTGTCACAGATGCTGCTTTACCCAGAGTTCTTTTTGCTTTGATGGTAGATCTTTTCCTGTAACTCACTTCAATGAACATCAATCCAAATAATCTGCTGCAGACTTTGTCAACTGGCAAAGAGCTTGTGAATTAGCTTGATAATCAGGCTAAACCCAAACAAAACATAACGCCAGCAGTACACACAAGATGCTGGAGGAACTCAGCAGGCCAAAGATTTCCAGCTTCTGCAGATTTTCTAGTCTTTAAAACATTACCCTTTATTATTTTAATGTCTGGGAATCTTTCAGTCTTATTGATCTAGCCCTTATTATGATAGGAACATAAAATAACTATCAAAAACTCATCATTATTAAATAGTTTAGTCAAAATGATAGCATATGATTGATCTGACTATACTCTGAGAAATACAGTAATACATCAGCATTTACCAAGTTAAAGTGAAGGTGTCTCACATGATTCAAGCAATTAAACTCAGCATGAATTGCTTTTAACTTCTATGTAAAAGAATTTTAGAAACAAAATTAAATTAAAATTGAATCTATTTCTCCTCATGAGGATAACACAATCCCAAATTGCAAATGCATTGGAGGAAATCATGAGAAAAATGATAATTGGAATTATGTAATGAAGCAACTAAAATGAGGCTTTGTTAGAAGACAATTTGATTACTTAGCCTCTGATGTTTAAAATTTATTTTGCAGAAAATGGAGTGAAATTTATCTCAATGCAAAAAGGACGATTATAAACCTGCTATCTTGAGCTGCTCCTAGATAGGATCGAAATCTATTAACTCATACCTATTTACAGAAGTGGGGTTTGGAGACAATTTTCAATCATGATCATTGTAGCTTTTGTTCTGCTCTGTACATACAGAAGTTTTTATTTGCTTGTTGAGATACAGCACAGAATAGGCCCTTCCGGCACTTCAAGCCGAGCCACGCAACAACCCCCCAGCTTAATCCTAGCCTAATCACGGGACAATTTACAATGACCAATTAACCTACCAACCGGGTTGTCTTTGGAAGAAACCCACATGGTTACAGGGAGAATGTATAAATTCTACAGGCAGCTGCGGGAATTGAACCTGGGTCACCTGTACTGTAAAGCATTGTGCCAATCACTACACTACTGTGCTGCCGATTTTGACCATATGTTGATTAAATAGTGCATCCTCTTACACTTCTGAATGGTAGAATAGGCAGCATCTGGAGATGTTAAAAGATACACTGTAATTAGCCACAGCTCTGCTAGACCCATGCCATGTTGCAATTACAAAGGGGTTGAGAAAAGAGAAAGAGAAAGGGGAAGGGATGTCCTTTGGTCTAGTGGCTAGGGATCTACTTGGGCTTTATTCAGGAGAAGATTGATGTAGGTGGCCATGGAAATAGCTTCCTGGAGGGACTTGGCCTATACCGTGGGGTTGGGGGGGGGGTGATTCTAAAACTTCCATCTAATCAATGACATGGAAATATTACAGAGATTTCATGAGAAAAATGGAAGGTATGCCAAAATATGCAGTGTTAGGCTGTCCTTCATTGTACTAGGGAGAGCTTTCTTCATATCACTTGAATATCCCTTCCTTGACATTCCCATTCCCACACTCCTAAGGATTCAGTTGAAAGTTATCTGTAATCAATTGTAAAAAAAAAAAGTGAAGGGATTGTGAATCATCCATTCCTGGAATCCAAGTAGTTACATGTTCTGTGAACAATCCTTCCTCTGATATTATGAAGCATTGTTACTGAAAATTCCTGCATGTGGCAAGTGCCCATTCATTTCAGCCAATGTGTAGAAAGGCTGTTAGTGGTCACTTGGGCCTTGTTTCACAGGAATGGAGTTTAATCCCTTTTGCTCCATTTTCAAAAAATTGTTTTATCATGACAGAGGTTATTCCCAATAAAGGAACATAGATCTACAATAAATTGCAGTTTGTTCGTGATGATTAGTGCTTGTTCTCCATATTATATGTAAGGTTTGACATTGGATATATTTCTTGGCACTAACTTTGTTCTAAATTGTAAGTAATTCAAAGGCACAAAATCCCTCAGCTGACTTTTTCTTCTGGAATATTGTCAGCTCCTCAGTAGCTGACCACAAAGTATGGCTAGCCTGTTGCCTAGGCTCTTCCAAGACTGTAATTGAAACAACCACAGAATTCTCCAGTGAGTAAAGTAATCATTAATTAGCAAAAAAAAATGTTGGAGAAACTCGATGGGCCAGGCAGCATCTGTGGAAGGAATAGATAGTTGATGTCTCAGTTGATGGATCCTGTCTGACCAATACTTTCTTGTTTTTGTTTCCTCCAGATTCCAGCACCTGCAGTCTTTCTTGTCTCTGTGATTGGCAATTACATCTCTGGTACTGTTTCTTCAGTTATTCACACTTCAGTTACTGCATAAGGACACTTCATGAATCTGGTTGATTGAAATCTATAAAGATTTCACCTTAAAAAATTTAATGTTTCCTTTTCATGTTAAAGGCTAGACTAACACAAGTCTTCATTTTCTACAAACCTCCAACATAATTTACCTACTTGAAGCTGAAAATTTTTTGAAAGATATTATAATTTGGAATTATCCATTCTTTGGTTCATGATTATTGCATGGCTGGGTATTATCCTTTCCCTGATCTGAAGTTGCCTACTGTGATCTTTTCAGGCCTTTCACTACAATCAGATATTTGGGTTTTCAGGAGTATTTAAATGTAAATGTCTGCTGGAGTTGCATCACAAGAATCACCTTTAACCATGGGTCCTTGACAAATGAAGTCTGATGGACAATGATGAAGGTGCATTACCTCACCTCCACTAGTACAACCTTGCTGACCAGGACTGGATCTCATTGAGCAGAGGCAGCAATCCACAGATGATTATCTTGGAGGTCCCACTTTTCATCATTTTTCCTAACTCCCTATAATCTCTCCAAGGCCTCTACACTTTTCCTATCTCTGTCATTGGTACCAATATGCACCACAAATTCCAGCTGTTCACCCTCCTCCTTTAGCTGTTGTCCCAACCCAAGCTGCCCCGACCCTGGTACCTGGGAGGCAATACACCATCTGGTTGTCCCTTTCATGTCCACAGGATCTGCTGTCTGCTTCTCTAATTGTGGGATCCCCTATCACACTGCACACCCTTCTCTCCTCTTCCCTATGAGCCACAGAGTCAGACTTGGTGCCAGAGATCAGGTCACAGGTCAGACTCGGTGCCAGAGATCAGATCACAGGTCAGACTCGATGCCAGAGATCAGGTCATTCAGGGAGGGAGGGAACGTTGAACGTCGACTCAGACCATGAGAGGCCTGCGTCGGGCATTTTCATGCCTACAAGGTGCAGATTGGAAGTCTGTGTGGGGCGCCACTCCTCGCACAGACACTAGAGCAATGTGTGATTAAGTGCCTTGCTCAAGGACACAAACACATTGCCACAGCTGAGGCTCGAACCAGCGACCTTGAGATCACTAGACAAACACCTTAACCACTTAGCCACGTGCCCACACAAATCCAGCCTCCCCCAATAAGTCATCCATTCCACCCCGCTGCCCCAACATTATCCAAAATGGTATACTTAATATTGAGGGGAGCAACCACAGCGTAATCTGTGCTGGCTGCCTATTCTGTTTTGCCTGTCCTGGCAGTCACTCAGGAACCTGCCTTCCTGTAACTTAGGAGCTATGGGAAGTAGTATTCCCTATCTATCACTTCCTCATTCTTCTGTGTGAGCCTAAGGTCATCCAAATGCAGCTCCAGTTCCTTAACAGTCTCTAAGAAGCTGCAGCTTGGTGCACTTCATGCACATGTAGTTATCAGGGAGACTGATGGTCTCCCAAAGTTCTCACATTTTGCACAAGGAACATACCACTAAATCTGGGCCCATTCTCACCACACTAGTTATGTACTTACAGAGAAAAAAAACACTAGAAACTTATTAAGAACCTCTGCCTGTGTTTGCCCAAGCCTGTTGTGCCAAAGCCTGACCAGTGTAACACTAACCACTCACACGCTGATCTCTCTGCTTACATCTTTATTAACCCTTGCCGAGTGCCAAATAGATTACAGCCCGCAGAAAATTTCCAAAAACACCAAAGCTCTTGAAACCCTTTTTTACCAGGCGTCTATAGAGATGTGACTTGTTAGCCCCTTGCTAAAGCCACTGGACTCAGTGGTGAGAAATTCACCCCTTTCTCAAACTCCATATGTCCAGGGTTGGTATGACTTGGGTCCCACCAAAACTGGGAAGTTAGGATGTCTCATCCACTCATACCCTTATCTGTGTGAATACTGTATAAATACTGCCCCCATGCAATTAGCCGTCAGCAAGAAATAGCAGAACCTACACTGCATACAATTTTAAAGAAAGTATATTTACAAATCTCAGCATTATCAAACATTGTAGGAAAAAGAAAAGAAAAAAAAATTAAAAGGGCCCATAAGTTGGAGCTTATCTTAAAGTTGTCTTGATTTCATGCACTGGACCCATGGTTTGCGTGAAAGCACACATCATTTCCGAATGTTGCTCGAGATCCATCTCGAACAAACAGACTCCTCCACTTGAGTATTCATCATTCCTCCTTGAAGCCATTCATCTGCACAAAGCACCTTGTGCACCAGGGATGCCGTCATCAGCCAGCTTCCCTCTTGTCTCCCCCCAGCTCCCACCAAAAAGACTTCGACCCACACCAGTGTCCATCACAAAAACCTCTCCGCCTCGCATTCTCCAGAACATTCTCCCAATTCCATCATCCTGGTAAGCTGACAAGAAATTCCTAAGTTGAACAACATAACCACTTATCTTAAGCTCAAACCCAAACATACTAAAAGCAGAACAGAGTGCTCTTACAGAACTGCTAAAATGAAATACATACAGCATAGCAGTAATAATCTTATCTAGGGCATCACACTCTTTTTAAACTTCACACTGTATCACTAATGAACGTCCTCGCACAATGATTGCAGCCTGCCAAGAAGTCCCAAAAGGCCCCATTCTCTTCTTATACCTCACACTGCCTCACCAATGAATGACCTCTCATGCTGATTGCAGCTGCCTTTCCCCTCTCTTCCTGCTAAAGTACCTGATGCAAAAGCACGGACCCTCAAGACAATATTGAAGGAATAATGAATTATGAAGCACTATCTGGTAAGCATTTTAGGAGCAACACACACAAAATGCTGGAGAAACTCAGCAGGTCAGGCAGCAGCTATGGAGGGGAATAAAGAGTTGGCATTTTGGACTGAGGCCCTTCATCAGGATTAGAAAGGAAAGGGGTGGAATCCAGAATAATGAGGTGGGGAGAGAAGGAATGCAAGGTAGCAAGTAGTAAATGAGAACAGATGAGGATGATAATGGGTGGGTGGGAGAGGGCACATGAAGGGGGTGGAGCTTAGGAGATGATGACGCTTGGCGGCCACTCCTTTGCTTGCATCGTTGGAAGCAACTCTATTTCTATCTTTAATATCTCTATTTTTCCCTTTCAGGGTTCTTTTGAAGATCCTGACCTGGAGTTACACGCTGACTTCAGTTCTTTGTAGGAATGGGACCCATTCTTGGGGTCTCACAATTGGCCGCTATTTTATATACCAAGGACGTGGCCTAGAAGACTAGCGCACCTTCAGAGTTTCGGGATTTTGTGGCTCTGGAGGCGGGCAGACTTAAGGTCGGTGCCACCGTCTGGTACATCATGGGAGATGGAAGATCGTAAGCAGCAAGCTGGCTGTGTGCCCAGAGATCCAAGGTCTTTGGGCAAAGAGCTCAGAAAAAGCGATGCAACAGACTTTTAACATTGTAAATCAGCGAGTTGTTTGTTATGTCTCCCCTCTTGTTGTGAAACGTGGAGACCTCTTTTACCCTTATTACCGAGAGAGAGAGCGAGAGAGAGAGAGAGAGAGAGAGAGAGAGAGAGAGAGCGAGCGCACCTGTGGTATGTTGAAACATAGAAAATAGGTGCAGGAGTAAGCCATTCGGCCCTTCGCGCCTGCACCGCCATTCAGTATGATCATGGCTGATCATCCAACTCAGAACCCTGTACCAGCCTTCCCTCCATACCCCCGATCCCTTTAGCCACAAGGGCCATATCTAACTCCCTCTTAAATATAGCCAATGAACTGGCCTCAACTATTTCCTGTGGCAGAGAGTTCCACAGATTCACCACTCTTTGTGTGAAGAAGTTTTTCCTAATCTCGGTCCTAAAAGGCTTCCCCTTTATCCTCAAACTGTGACCCCTCGTTCTGGACTTCCCCAACATCGGGAACAATCTTCCTGCATCTAGTCTGTCCAATCCCTTTAGGATTTTATAAGTTTCAATCAGATCCCCCCTCAATCTTCTAAATTCCAACGAGTATAAGCCTAGTTCATCCAGTCTTTCATCATATGAAAGTCTTGCCATCCCAGAAATCAACCTGGTGAACCTTCTTTGTACTCCCTCTATGGCAAGGATGTCTTTCCTCAGATTAGGGGACCAAAACTGCACACAATACTCCAGGTGTGGTCTCACCAAGGCCTTGTATAACTGCAGTAGTACCTCCCTGCTCCTGTACTCGAATCCTCTTGCTATAAATGCCAGCATACCATTCGCCTTTTTCACCGCCTGCTGTACCTGCATGCCCACTTTCAATAACTGGTGTATAATGACACCCAAGTCTCGTTGCACCTCCCCTCTTCCTAATCAGCCACCATTCAGATAATAATCTGTTTTCCTGTTTTTGCCACCAAGGTGGATAACTTCACATTTATCCACATTAAATTGCATCTGCCATGAATTTGCCCACTCACCTAACCTATCCAAGTCACCCTGCATCCTCTTAGCATCCTCCTCACAGCTAACACTACCGCCCAGCTTCGTGTCATCCACAAACTTGGAGATGCTGCATTTAATTCCCTCATCCAAGTCATTAATATATATTGTAAACAACTGGGGTCCCAGCACTGAGCCTTGCGGTACCCCACTAGTCACTGCCTGCCATTCTGAAAAGGTCCCGTTTATTCCCACTCTTTGCTTCCTGTCTGCCAACCAATTCTCTATCCACATCAATACCTTACCCCCAATACCGTGCGCTTTAAGTTTTCACACTAATCTCCTGTGTGGGACCTTGTCAAAAGCCTTTTGAAAATCCAAATATACCACATCCACTGGTTCTCCCCTATTCACTCTACTAGTTACATCCTCAAAAAATTCTATGAGATTTGACAGACGTGATTTTCCTTTCACAAATCCATGCTGACTTTGTCCGATGATTTCACCGCTTTCCAAATGTGCTGTTATCACATCTTTGATAACTGACTCTAGCAGTTTCCCCACCACCGATGTTAGGCTAACTGGTGAATGAGTAGTCTTTAGGGTACTGCAAGTCAGTGTCTTTATTGATGCTTTATTGCACACTTGAGTGCTTGGTAGGGGTTGCCAATGCTTTTTTTGCTGGTGGGGGAGGGGGATTTGCTGCTGCTTATGCGTGAGATGGGGGAGCTGGGGGGCCTTTGGGGATCTAAAATTTAACTTTCATTCATTCTTTGAGACGCTCTTCTGTTTTCATGGAAGAAAAAAAACATTTCAGGGTGTATATTGTATTCATTTCTCTGACATTAAATGTACCTTTGAAACCTTCGAAGTAAGAAACTGGGAGATGATAGTTGGAAATGATAGGCCAGACTGTGGCAACTCATTGCAAGGTCCCTGCCAAATTACTTCTGATATTATTGTTCTAATCAGTCTGCGTTGTTATTGTTTTACCATAATCTTGTTTGATGCTCTGTGTAATAATGTTAGTAGTATGCGAGATAAGCTTTTCACTGCATCTTGGTAGATGTGACAACAACAAACCAATACTGATACCAATACCAATAACAATAAAGGAGAGGAGGAGGAGGATGGGTGGGAGGTGATAGACAGGTAAGGTGAAGAGAAAATGTGGGAGGGCAAGCAGAGCAGAAGAGAGAAGGGGGAGGGAAGTGGAGAAAATTACCAGAAGTTAGAGAAGTTGATATTAATGCCATTTAGTCGGAAATCACCCAGATGGAATATGATGTGTTGTTTCTCCTACTCCTACCTGAGTTTGGCCTCATTGTGGCAGTAGAGGAGGCCCAGAGTAGACATGTCAGTATGGGAATAGGAAGTTGAAATGATGTGGGCAGACATTGGGAGTTTCTTGAAATGAAAGTGGAGTTACAGGTAGATATGTTAGTGAAGAATGAAAATCCTCAGATATTCCTGAGTCATAATAAAATCAATGATTCTTCTGCTTCTGTGATTATTCTCTTAATCGCATGGGAGTACTTTGTTTCAGAGCAATTCAGATTTTTTCATTCTTATCCTTAATGGGATGTTTGAAGCAGTTTAGCTTTTGTTTGCCTCTGTCCCCTATGATTCCACTAATCATTGTTTCCCTGTGAGAAATTTAAATTCCAGCAGTGTGCCCAGTAACTCATTGATGTTGTGAAGTAAATTAGTAGCTTTACATCAATATGGCAATAAATTAATTTTTAATCTTAACCGAGGAGTTAATTAATACCAGATTACTAAGGTACAGCTACAGCAGGGCTGAATGTAAAATCAGTGCAACTCCAAGCAAATAAAAATCCTGTGGAGTTTTCTGATCTGTTTCATTCAAATGTTGTTTCCAAAATATTGCCACAAATTATATACATGTATTTCATAACAGAGCATTTCTGGATCTTTTGCAAAAGAGTTAGGCTTCAAAAGATCAGAATTATAAAAACACTCTTTTCTTCCACTTTGATGGAGGATTAGAAATTTAAGAAAATCTAAAGATGGTAACCTCTCAAACTGACGGTTAGGCAGCTGTCAGGTCAGTGAAACCTGACATTACAGATTTAAATAGCATTTGCCAATTTACAATGGTTGTCTAAACCACTTAAAAATCTGATGACTTAAAGAATGAATGCTATTGTTAGCCCTTAAGGCAAGGCACAACCTGAGGTTTAGAACTTAGGTTGTGCATTTACTAAGATGTTTACAACCACATAAGAAGAATCATTAAAATGAAAGTTTGAGGGAGAATTTGGAATATCGAGGAGAATCAGAAATACATTTTCAGGGAGTCGTTTAGATAATTTTAAAAAAGAAAAATAGAAGTGACCTTTTAAATTGCAAACATCCTTACAATCAGCAATGGATAACAATTTATCATTTGTCAACATTAGACTCACTGTTGCTTCAACTTCTTTATACTTTATTAATCCCTTTTTACCCAGATCCTAGAAACACTAAACACCTCAAACTTCCCAACATATGTCAAGGACAGTGATATTTTTTCACTCTCAATTCATTCTAAAGCACGTCTCTAAACACCAATGCCTTTGAATGGAAAATCCTACAAAAAATTGTGGATTTACCACTGGGTAAAGCTCTCCCAGCCATTAAGCATGTCTACATGAAACGCTGCCTTATCGGAAAGCAGCATCCATCATTAGAGATTCCCATCATCCAGATCATGCTCTCTTCTCTTCTGCTGCAATCAGGTAGAATATCCAAGGGCCTCAGTACTCACACCACTAGGTTCAAGAACAGTTACTACTTCTAAACCATCAGGCTCTTGAATAAAAGGGGGTAACTACACTCAACTTCACTTGCCCCATTATTGAAATGTTCCCACAACTAATGATTCCACTTTCAAGGACTCTTTCTCTCATTATCCCATGTTTTTGTTATTTATTGCTACTTATTGATATTTGTATTTGCATAGTTCGCACTCTGGTTGATCTCTCATTGATGCTGGTATAGTTACTATTCTATAGATTTACTGAGAATGCCCAGAAGAAAATGAATCTCAGGGTTGTATATGGTGACTTTGAAAATAACGTTTACTTTGAACTTTTAATTATTTCAAGAGTTATTTTATTATTTCAGCACAGAATTCTTTGTATTTTTTTTAAAAATGCAGATCTTGGACAATCTCACCTGGTCCAGGAACACCACTGGGATTGTGAAACGGGCCCAGCAGAGATTGCTCTTTCTGAGGAAGTTTAAACAAGCATCACTCCCCACTAACATCTTAACTACATTCTACAGAATCGTGGTTGAGAGTGTGCTGACCTTTTGCATCACAACCTGGTACTCCAGCTGCAGTGCTGTCGACAAAAAAGCCTTGCAGAGGGTGGTTAGGGGAGCAGAGAAGGTTATTGGGGTCTCCCTATCCTCTGTCCAAGACCTCTTTCGGAGTCGATGCCTCCAGAAGACACGGTACATCATTAAAGACCCCTCACACCCTCTCCATGAACTGTTTGTTCTTCTGCCATCAGGCAAATGTTACAGGAGCATCAAGACTAAAACTACAAGGCTACTAAACAGCTTCCTCCCACAGGCAGTCAGACTGCTAAATAGCTGCTCTACCTGACTTTGGACACTTTTAACTTGCACTGGACATTTATAACTTGATTTTAATTGACATGTGGTTGTTGTGTTTTACTATTTATTGTTATGTTTATTATTTAGTGTTACATTTGTTATGTTATGATTGCACTGCTCCTGAGGAACGCTGTCTCATTCTGCCCTGCAGAGCTGATGTACGGTTAGAATGACAATAAAGTTTTTTGAATCTTTGAATTTTGAATCTTAATCTTCATTGTTGTCTGCATCATTGCCTCATAGCTTCTTCCTGATTTGGCTAAATTGTTTAAGAAGAAATAATAGAAAACGAGTCTGGAGTGTCAGACTCATAATTGTAGAATTTTCTGCCTCAGTTGGTGGTGGAAGATTAGAAGTACTTCAAGTAGAGGTGAATACGTATTTAATAGATTGTGGAATAGATGGGTGTGGAGATATGGCACATAAGGAGTTGTGGCCAGCATAGATCAACCACAGTCGCATTAAATGGTGGGGCCCGTTGGAGTGGCTGACTCTTGCCCCTATTTTCTTCTTTTTCTTGTGTTCAACAACAGTACAAGTAATTGTTTGGCATCTATTGAGAATACAAGTTAGGAGGAACAATGTGTTACATTGACCAAAAAAATCAGTCAGGGAGCAATACATATTGACCTAACATAGACTGACAGATTCCAGTATATTTACAAACTATGTGAACTATAAACAGCAAATATATTATATAAATACAATATAATACAAATATTATATCAATATAATATAATATTAGGCACCATAAGCAAGTGAGATACTGAAAGGAAACTGGAGCAATTGGGATTGACTAAAGTTCTATCACCAACCCAGGACACATGTTATTTTCAGCTCAAAGGGAAATGAGATCTGAGTACGAGCTACAAAATGTTGGCCGTGAGGCTTGGGCAGGATTGCTTTTGGTTCTTCTGCTCGTGTATATTCTGATTGTTTCTTGCATCGTGTTTATAATGGTTCCTTTCACTTTTGCCCAGTAAATGTTCAATGGGTTGTTTTGCTTTTTACAAAATTGTTATACTTATGTGAAGGGATTGATAGTGTAGGATTAAGGAATTAGACTGGCAACCCAAAGGCTAAAATTTCAGCACTACAAGCTGTGAAATTAATTTGATGAATCTGGGCTTGGAGCCAGAAAATGAAAAATGGCAGATTGTCATAATGCTTAGTAGGAAAAGAAATACACTACATACACCCGGCCATGATTGCAGCCTATCCAACTCTCTGGGTTGAAAACTGGTGCCTTAAGAGTAATGAGGTTTATATAAAAAAATGTAAACTGAAAATGCTCGAAACACTCACCAGGTCAAGTAGTATCTGCAGAAAAAGAGGCAAAGTTATTACTTTCTGTCATAGACACTTCATTGTGATTTGCTGAGTATTTTGAGCTTTCAACTGGTGTTTCTTTTAGTTTTATGTAAAATGAGACATTACCATTCATGCTTGTATCGCAAAAAACAAACACTTAACATTATTACTGTATAATAAATAAAAATTGGCAATATCCTATTATGGTCTACATATGTACAATTCCTCTTACACCATGCCAACCTGTTGTATTTTGTTTTGAAGGCCCTCACTAACCCTTTCCCCATGCTCCTGTCAAGTTGCCGTGGTTTCATACTTTATTGTTGTGGACTGAATTAGTAAGGGGAATGGTCTTTGTAACTCACTTCACGCATGGAAGGGTGTGCTGTCTGCTAAAAAGGTTGGAGTGCTGTTTATTACTTGCCTCTGTCCACCACTGTTACATTGAAAACAAATGATGGCAAAGAATAACAAGAGCTCAGGACAGAAACAGCAACATGGTGGTACAGTGAGTAGAGCTGCTGCTCCACGACTTCATTGAGGCCAGTTCACACCTGACTTTGTCCATTTTGCCCAATGACTCCATTGGGTTTCTTCCCAACCTCAAAACAATATAAAGCTGTGGGATGCTGATGAGAATGCAGGGTGAATTAAATAGGATGATTGTAAATGGATACTTGATGATAGGCCAAAATTGTTTGATTCTATAACTCAAAGAGAAGGTAGGAGACTGAAATGTAGCATGAATAGCAAATAAGAAAGAACCAAACAGCTATGAACCCACGGGAGATAATCTAAGCAGCTCATTACTGATAGTAAGCGGTCTACTGTGATTAGCAAAGGACAGGTAATTATTGAGACAAAGATGATATCAGAAACCAACACATTTGACTGAAACTTATAAAAAAATCATTCAGGGAAACCATCAGAGAGAATATTTCAAAAAGCCTAATTTCATGACTGTAAAGGATTATACTGCTTAATGAAAACTGGAAGTATAGTTTGTTTGTCTCTGTGGTACGGTAATATCAAGAAAATGCTACATGCCAGAAAAGAGTCAATCTTTGGAGTTTGATTGCAGCTTGGATGGTTGAGGGTATTATGATAAGTATGTTTCAGCAACAATGGGATTGAATAAATTTGTAAATTGCAGTAAATAAAATCAGCAGGCACTTAAAAACAATCCTGCTTCAGGGTCCCATATGCAGAATCAAATGAGTCAAGAAATGAATATCTCACCTCACAAGCAATGGCCCAGTAAAGACAGGGGATTAAGGAACATACCAGACAACTGCAGATCTATAAATATTTAACTGGAACAAGTATTACAATTGGGCTTGCAATGTTTCACTTACATAAGTGAAGATTGAGGAAAGATTTGGTTCTCAATAGAAGTCTTTGAACAGTTGGATTTTTCCCATCGGCTTTCAGCTGCAGTGCCATTCTATGGAAGTAATGCAACTACCCGAATATCCCATGTAATAAAGAGATCTTCAGTTTGTTGTATCCCTGAAACGTCTGTGCCCACGAGGAAGGATTCTGGTGTACAAAGAGCATAGTATGTAGGAATGCTGCATGTAACAGGACTGCTCAAACATGGTTGAAAGCATAAGCATGTTTAATTCTATTAGCTCCAGCATTTCCATGGGTAAATGATCCCATCAGTATCATTGAGAGAGAAAATCCCAGGAGCCACAGTTGGAGAGGGATTCTGGGTGGAGAGGGAGAGGGATCCTGTGAATTGGCATTAGAGAGGAATCCCAGGAGCCACAGTTGGAGAGGAATTCTGGGTGGAGAGGGAGAGGGATCCACAGGGTGGCAGTGGATAAAGATCTTACTATGGTAATGTGAAGATTAGGATCTGGGAGATGACCACAGTCAGGATGATTGAACACATTGTTCCATGGAGTGAAGAGATAGATAGATAGATAGATAGACAGACATACTTTATTGATCCCGAGGGAAACTGGGTTTCATTACAGTTGCACCAACCGAATAGAGTATATATATAGTGATATAAAACTATAAATAATTTTAAATAATAATATGTAAATTACACCAGATGGAAATAAGTCCAGGACCAGCCTATTGGCTCAGAGTGTCTGACCCTCCAAGGGAGGAGTTGTAAAGTTTGGTAGCCGCAGGCAGGAATGACTTCCTATGATGCTCTGTGTTGCATCTTGGTGGAATGAATCACAAGAGAAGGGGGACTTGTAACAAAAGGGATATTTAAGAGTCCAAGAAATTATACAGGATTTAGGTTAGACTATCAAGGACTGCAATAAAACTAAGAAGTCTCTCCAGAGTAACTGTGGAGCCAATGTATTAAAAAATCTACAGAACATTCTTGACAGATATCCACCATGGCCCAGATATTGTCCATTAGTCCAGCTTCCTGCAACCCCCATCCCCTCTCCCCACAGATCCTTACATACAAGTTCTGCTGTTGACTAGCTTTATCCTGAAGACATTGAGGCATCCCTTTGTGTCACTTGAGCCCCAGCTGAAGTGATTGAATGATATATGTGGACCGCTAGAACACTTACCTTCCCCCCAACTTCAGTGAACACCTTTTTGCTCGGCAGAAAATGTCATAAGGAGGTGGCTGGGAACGGACCCAAGTGCAAGACACAGACACTGAAGTACTAGGGACAGGACTAGGATACAGGGTGAGGGCAAGGACATGGACACGAAAAACTGGGAACCTGGAACAGGACTGGACAAGAGAGCTAGGAGCTCGGGCTTGGACTCCGAGCCAGAGACTGGACAAGGACCCAGTACCTGGGTCTTGCCTCTGGCTCGGACCCCAGAACTAGGCAAAGACAAGGCTTGGCTGGCAGGCAGGATGAGGCTGGAGTCTTCAGGCTTGAGGCTAAAGACTAGAGGTGAGGATTAGCAGGAGGCAGGAGGCTGGAGTCTTCAGGCTTGAGTCTAGAGACTTGAGGCGAGGCTTGGTATGAGGCAGGATGCTGGAGTCTTCAGGCTTGAGGCTAGAAGCTAGAGACTAGAGGCAAGGCTTGGCAAGAGGCAGGAGGCTGGAGTCTTCAGGCTTGAGGCTAGAGGCTAGAGACTTGAGGCAAGACTTGGCAGGAGGCAGGAGGCTGGAGTCTTCAGGCTTGAGGCTAGAGACTTGAGGCGAGGCTTGGCAGGAGGCTGGAGGCTAGAGGCAGGAGACTTGAGGCAAGACGAGGCTGGAGGCAGAAGGCAGGAGACTTGAGGCGAGCTGAGGCTGGAGGCTGGAGGCAGGAGACTGGAAGCTCCTCCTGGGCAGGGCGCGGATCTCCACCTGACGGAGGCAAGGGACAAGAAGGGACAGAGCCAACCGCAGGTAACGGCAAGACAGCCTGGCTTACCCGACGGAGGCAAGGGACAGGAAGGGAGTTAGGTACGGGGTGGCTCCAGGACAAGACTGCAGGCGAGATGAGGTGAGAGTTACCAGCAAGACAAGACAAGTCTTCAGGCAATGCAAGGAGAAACGAGAACTTCAGGTGAAGCGAGAGTTACCAGCAAGACAAGGCAAGGCTTCAGGCGAGGAAACAGAAAGCAGAGGAAGGGATACAAGGAGTAAGGACAAGAACAATCCAGCAGCCATGCCCTGGTCTCTGAAGGTATTTATGCAGCCAATCCCAACTAGCATCAGCTGCCTCAATTGGAGCTCAACAAGAACAGATACAGGGTAGACAGGAAAACTTGGAGCAAGGGTCGATGGACCGGACCATGAACCGGAATACGGACTTCATGGACCGGTTCATGACAGAAAAGCCACAACCCCATCTTTGACCTTTATCAAAGACTGTTAATGATTCTTGAATTCCCCTATCATTCAGTAACACTTAAAATCATTAAGAATAAAATAAATACTACACTAAATATATTAATATAGAAACATGGTAGCCCTTTTAAATACCAATATTAAAGAACATGCTTATAATTAAAACTTGCAACCCTCAATTCAAGTGAATGGGTGTGTGGATCCCAAACCTGGTGGTTGGTGGTGTAGGGTAGTGTGGGGAAGTCTCAGCGGTCTTCTCCCCTGCTGTTGGACTCCACACAGGGTTCAGTACTGCAGTGTGACTGCAAACTTGTTTATGGATAGTCACTGCCACAAGTGGAAATCTATTTATTCCAGCACTTCCGTGGGTAAATAAATCCAGCAAAATCCATACCATTATTTGGTGTGAGACCCCTCAAGAGGTGGTATTGGGTGCCTGCTTATTTAAAAAAGTTCTAACGAACGAGTTTGCCTAGTGATTTGAAGGTCGCTAGATTGAGCCTTGGTCGAGGCAGCGTGTGTGTCCTTGAGCAAGGCACTTAATCACACATTGCTCTGCGACGATACTGGTGCCAAGCTGTATGGGTCCAAATGCCCTTCCCTTGGACAACATTGGTGTCGTGGAGAGCAGAGACTTGCAGCATGGGCAACTGCTGGTCTTCCCTACAACCTTGCCCAGGCCTGCGCCCTGGAAACTTTCCAAGGTGCAAATCCATGGTCTCATGAGATTAACGGATGCCTATAACCAACCAGATATAATCCAGCTTCCATGTTTACAGTATTTCAGTGGCAGTAGCAATGGGGTTAAAGGATGTAGCATTCAGTATCTGCCCTGTGGTTGTCTGTGGTTCCTGTCTTCTTCCCTACTGTCTAACCTCAAGAGGGGTGGTTCCCACACCTCCAGCATCAGCAACTTTGATGTCATTCACACTGAAGACTTGCTCCACCTCACTGGCTGACAGGCAAATTTCAGGGAAGAAGGAAAAACAGTTGGGAAAATTGTTATTTCTGAGTGCGCCCAAACCAAGCCCACCTATGGATTGGTTTGATCATGGTCCCTTTCATCAAATGCAATGGGTCCAATAACACAGGCCATCTTAAAGCCCTGACATTTCATACAGTGAGGGTCATATAAAGGGCTAGCACAATCAAGTCTCTTCTCTAAAAGGAATCAGTTTACAATAATCAGAAAACAACAGGAATTCTGCAGATGCTGGAAATTCAAGCAACACACATCAAAGTTGCTGGTGAACGCAGCAGGCCAGGCAGCATCTGTAGGAAGAGGTGCAGTCGGCGTTTCAGGCCGAGACCCTTCGTCAGGACTAACTGAAGGAAGAGTGAGTAAGGGATTTGAAAGTTGGGGGGGGGGGAGATCCAAAATATCATTATCATTTTGGATCTCCCCCTCCCCCTCCAACTTTCAAATCCCTTACTCACTCTTCCTTCAGTTAGTCCTGACGAAGGGTCTCGGCCTGAAACGCCGACTGCACCTCTTCCTACAGATGCTGCCTGGCCTGCTGCGTTCACCAGCAACTTTGATGTGTGTTGTTACAATAATCAGGTTGTTTCTTCAACGCCATTACAATACTATCTTTTTTTCTAAGTTTGTTTAATAGGATGGATATAAAGTGCTAAATTCCAAGATGAGATTTAAACTCTGGATCATTGATTTAAACTCCTGGTTTGCTGATCCAGTAACATACCCACAATAACACCTTCTCCCTAGGGTAAGTTACATAATAGATTGCTCATTGATCGACATAACTAGCTCAGAGGGATGAGTAGCCTATTGGGTCGATGACAGTGTAATGGTCTGTTGTAAGGCGTTCATTATTACTCTGGATTTTGTGCTCGGATCCTCCACCACCAGTTCAGCTCCAGTTACGATTTACCACCAAATAACATTTACAAGTAAATAAATCCTGTCAAGGAAATGTTGTACAATTGCACAACTCTGTATTTTCTGTGTTTTGATTTAAAAAAAAACATTTCCCCCTTACAAAGTTGTTTCTGTTGCCAGGTCATTCTGCAAAATCCACTTTGTGTGTAAATGACCCTTGTGCTCTGATGTAATTCCACATCGATGTTGTAATTAACATCACTCCACATACAATGCTCCTTTTGGAGAATAGAGCACACCAGGATAACTAAGTCTTTCCTTCCTCAGTCTGCATTCTCAATCTACTTATTTATTCACATATACTTCGCTCTCCCCCTGCCTAATGCCATCTCCTTGCAAGTTTCCATAAACTCAAGAGAGAAGCTGCCTTTATTTTCATCTATATTAAATCTGTAGCTGAATTTATAGCTATTTATGGACATAAACTATATTTTTCCATCTTTACCTCAGCTCATAGCTCATACCTCTGAGTCTCCTCTGAAGCATGTAACTCATAATGACATTGCTGTTCTGTTAGAAGGATAACAGTGGTGTGAGCATCAAATCAAAGCCTTGTGTCTCATCCTTAGAGAAAGAAGAAAATCTCATGATACTACTTGAAGAAGAGCAAGGTTTACTTATTGATATCCTGATCAGTAGTTATTCCCCTGGAAACAATCCTCAAAACAGGCAATCTGATCATCAACACACTGCTATTTATGGATGCTTATGGTGGGAAATTTGTTTTCCAGGACCACAGTTGAGAAAGATATAACAGGAATCCTCTGATATCATAAGGGTTCTACATCAATATACGAGGGGTGATTGATAAGTTTGTGGCCTAAGGTAGGAGTCAATTTTAGAAAACCTAGCACATTTATTTTTCAACATAGTCCCCTCCTACATTTACACACTTAGTCCAGCGGTCGTGGAACATACAGATCCCTTCTTTGTAGAAGTCGGCGTCTTGGACCTCCAGAAAGTTGTCCGTAGCAGGGGTGATTGATAGGTTTGTGACCTAAGGCAGAAGGGGATGAGTTATTAACTTCAAACTTTCTGCATAATCACTCAAAGAGTTGAACTGCACGTGCATGTAACAAGAGCTGTATAACTCTGCTGTCTGTACAGCATTAGTTTCCCAACTACAAAGGAGAATCTGGAGAGCTGAAGCCAGAGTCACAATTAGAAACACAGCTCAGGAGGTGAAAGATTCAGAGTGGGAGATATACGGTTCCCAATCTAAATGTCAGCAAATAACACTGGGACTAGGTGTTAGCATATCGTTTATTTCAAACTCTGATATTTTAAAAACAAAGAACTGACACGTTTACTGAAGTTTCTATGAAATTGTGACATTTTTCACACTAAGCAGAGCAATCAGATTGGAAAAAGTCCAATCTTGAGATTTTCTTTTTGCAATTAGCCTCATTCTATTATGGTTGAAGAAAGACAGCTGTGTCTGTTGCTTGGGCTAGAGGAACAATACTTTTCACCTTCCTTATCCTCCTTTCTCTGTTGACTCAGTGCAAGCTGCTGCCAAAAGTTATCAGCATTTTTTATTTCTTTAGAGTACTTTTTTTGAACTAAATTACCAGTACTTCAGTCACTGGAAACACTTTATTTTCCTTTTATTCCAAAAAGTCCTCACAATTTTGATCACGTTTATTAAATGCCCCTTTTCTGTCTCTGCTCTTAAGCATGTAAGTGTATATTTTTCAACGCCTGTAACTAAAAACTAACATTCCTATGAATTTCCGGATTTGGAACATAGAAAAGTACAGCTGAGAAATAGGACCTTTGACCGACAATTTTGTACTAAACTAATTAAACTAATAATTAAATGCTTAACTACACTAGTCCATCCTGCCTACACAAGTGCATATCCATCTCAAACAAGAGAAAATCTGCAGATGCTGGAAATCCAAGCAAAACACACAAAATGCTGGAGGAACTCAGCAGGCCAGGCAGCATCTATGGAAAAAAGCACAGTCGACGCTTTGGGCCGAATCTATTTGGCGTGACTGGAGAGAAAAAGCTGATGAGTAAATTTGAAAGGTGGGGCAGAGGGGAGAGGATATCCAACTATTCTCTTTGCATTCATATCTGAGGTAATTTTAAGTGCATCTATCGTATTTTCCTCTACTACTGCCCATGGCAGCACGTTGCACGCATCTGCCACATTTTGTGTAAAAAACAAACATACCTGGCACATGTCCCAAAACACATCCCTTCTCACCTTTTGGTATATGCATCCACTCTAATATTAGACACTTCACTGGACTTCAGACATGAGAGGCTAGTATTTGCGTCTTCTAGTATTTCTGTTAAAAGGCCATTAACTTGAACTATTAACTTGTTCCTGTCTCCAGTGATGAGTGTTTCCCGTATTTTCTATTTTTATTCAACAAGCTGAACTAGTATTCAGAAAAATTTGTTTTATTTTCACTCCATTCCTCAATTTTTGAACCAAAGGATCTCATATGAATTTTTTTTATCAACACCATACAACCTTAAAAGATACCTGCAGACACCAGGACACTGTTCTTGCAACCCATTAGCATTATACAATTTAAGTCAGTGGTTCTAAACCTTTTTCTGTACCTGATCCACTTGTAACCTGCACTTACCTCCATAGTCTTGTGAGATGCTAATGTTATTTTTGGTCAACAATACTAATTATTCCAAGATAGAGTCAACATTTATGTTTTAACAGGTTATAAGTACATATTATTACATGTTAGACATAATGTTAGAGGTGTATATAAAAATAGAACTGTTTCAAAGCTCTGAATAGGATACTTTATTTATAATATATATAATATTCTTCCAAACCACAATGGAAAAAGCACTTAATATTGTTACTTTGGGTATTTAATGAGATCCTTGTGACTGATGCAAACTAGCGAGTTTTGAATATCTAGTTGCAACTTGTAAAAGAAAATCTAAGATCATCTCTTTTCACAACAACAACAGTTTTGAGGTTTTTATTGCAGGTGAAAGACTTGACCTAAACCACATCCAACTAGATCAGAGATGGGAAATCTAATTAGAATAACTTTGTTTTCTCCCAGATTCGCGGAAACTTATTTTGAATATTATTAGTTATCCAAAAATTTCGTAGGCATACTGCATTTAAATTTTGCTTGAGCTGTTATATCACTCTGCAGCTCAATAAGATGCTCTTGCAATGTGGTGTCAACATCATTCATAGTCACCCCAAATTAAACTACATACATGCAGTATATTCATTTCATTTTTATTAATATATTTTAGTAATAAAACAGTAAACTTCTCACGGTCCATTCAGAAGCTCCTGTTGTCCTCAGTTTCTTGTTTATTTAATTGTGGTCCCTACAATATCCAGCATGACCCCCGGGGAGGGGGATGGGGGGGCATATGGCCCATGTTGAGAACCACTGATTTAGATCATATTGACTATCAAAGTGAATGACTCACTGTTGGGGCCATGCATCTGTTCTCTATCTGCATTGTATTCTGTGTTGCATGTTTATGGCAACTAGTCACATAAGTGAGGGCATAGCAAAAGGGAAGGGAATAAGTTACATATTCTTTGTTTGATGCAGCTTGTGGCTATTGACTGACATATGCCGTATCTTTTCACTGCTCAATTACACTTAATTTTGCTTCGTTTCATCGCATCAAGATAGTATGGTTGCTAACTGCTAATAAAGGATCAAGTGCACATCTTCGACTTCGGAACAATCATATTGGAACTGAGGGTGCATCGTGCAAGTGTAACAAATCCATGGGGGTTGCCAGCAGCAGCAAATTGTTTGGATAGAATTAGCCTCCATACTCACATCCCCGCTTTAAACTTTACTTGGCATATTTCTGTTTATCTACAGCTCCTTGATGTTTTTGACCCTCTTCCTCACTGTTCCAGATTTCATGTTTTGGGAAGTCATACACCCCATTGGCTCACTGAGTTCCTGCCAACCATCAAGTATCCGTTTGCACTAATCCTGTTTTACTTTCTCCATCAGCTCCCGAGATTTGTTCATTTGTCTGCAAACCGGAAGCAGTTCAGAGCAGCTAACCAACCTGCACATATTTGA
This sequence comes from Mobula birostris, assembly GCF_030028105.1. Classification (NCBI taxonomy): domain Eukaryota; kingdom Metazoa; phylum Chordata; class Chondrichthyes; order Myliobatiformes; family Myliobatidae; genus Mobula; species Mobula birostris. The sequence continues at coordinate 16,143,946 of NC_092393.1, forward strand.
GATGTGGGGGGAAACCTGAGCCCCTGAAGGAAATCCACACAGTCACTGGGACAACATGAAAACTCCACACAGATGACACCACAGTCAGGGCTGTTTCCAAGTCACAGCAGCTGTGAGAGAGTTTTACTAGCTGTGTCACTGCACCACTCTGAATTTCAATAGTATACTTTGTTTTCCCGTTCATTAATATGCACTTAGTGGCCACTTTTTAAGGTACCTATTCATGGCCTTTTGCTGCTGTAGCTCACCCACTTCAGGGTTCACCATCTTGAGAACAAGACATTACGAGATACTCTTCTGCACAAAGTAAGTCAAACACAATTTGCCCTTAACAAATCTACATCCTGTCATTGATTTTCCAAGTAACTCTTAATTTTGTTTTGGATCATTACCTTTGTTATGTTTGAAAAGCTGCAGTCCACTGATACCCCTCCAACACTTCAAGAGGATAGGGAGATTGCCTAGGATGACTTGTGTTTAGAAAACTAAGGTACATCCTATCTGAACTGGATGGCTATTCTACTTCTGGGTGCTGTCAAGCTTCAAAATAGTTCTTGCACATCAATTCTCATTCTTTCCAAGAAGCTGCTGAAACATGGGTATTATTCCATAAAAACATAATTAGGCCATGTGGCCCATTGAGCCTGCTCTGCCATTCAATCATGGCTGATCCATTTCTCCCCCTCCTCAGACCCACTCCCTGGCCATCTCCCTGTAGCCTTTGATGCCATGTCTAATCAAGAACCTATCAAGCTCTGCCTTAAATATACCAATCAACCTGGTCTCCACAGCTACTTGTGGTAGTAAGTTCCACAAATTCACCACCCTCTGGCTAAAGAAATTTCTCAATATCTTTGTTTTAACAGGATGCTCTTCTATCTCGAGGCTGTCCTCTCTTGTCCTATGCTCCCCCACCATGGGAAACATCCTTTCCACATCTACTCTATCTAGGCCTTTCAACATTCAAAAGGTTTCAATGAGATCCCCCCTCATCCTTCTAAAGACCCAGAGCTATCAAACTTTCCTCGTATCATAACCCTTTCATTCCTGGAATCATCCTTGTGAACTTCGTCTGAACCCTCTGCAATGCCAGCACATCTTTTCTTTGACGAAGACCCCCAAACTGTTCAAAATACTCAAGGTGAGGCCTCACCAATGCCTTATAAAGCCTCAGCACCACATCACTGCTCTTGTATTCTAGACCTCTTGAAAACAATGCTAACATTGCATTTGTCTTCCTCACCACCGAATCAGCCTGCAAGTTAACTTTCAAGTTGTTCTGCCCAAGTACTCCCAAGTCCCGTTGCACCTTAGATATTTGGATTTTGTCCCTTTTTAGAAAATAGTCTGCACATATATTTCTGCTACCAAAGTGCATGACCACGCATTTTGCAACATTGTATTTCATTTGCCACTTTCTTGCCCATTTTACTAATCTATCTAAGTCCTTCTGCAGCCTACCTGTTTCCTCAGCACTACCTGCCCCTATGGCAATCTTTGTATCATCTCTAAACTTACCAACAGAGCCATCTATTCCATCATTTAATTCATTGATATACAGCATAAAAAGAAGCCCTACCCCTGTGGAATACCACTAGTCACTGGCAGCCTACCAGAAAAGGATCTCCTTATTCCCACTTGCTGCCTCCTACCAATCAACCAATACTCTAACCATGCCAGTAAATTTCCTGTAATACCATGGGCCCTTAACTTGGTAAGCAGCCTCATGCGTGGCACCTTGTCAAAGGCCTTCTGAAAGTCTAAATATACAACATCCATTACATCCCCTTTGTCTATTCTACATGTAATCTCCTTAAAGAATTCCAGCAAGTTTGTTAGGCAGGATTTTCCCTGAAGGAAACCATGCAGACATTGTACTATCTTGTCCAGTGTCACCAAGTACTCCATAACCACATCCTTAACAATTGACCCCAACATCTTCCCAATCACTGAGGTCAGACTAACTGGTTTATAATTTCCTTTCTGCTGCCTTCCTCCTTTTTTAAAGAATGGAGTGACATTTGCAAATTTTCAGTCCTCTGGCACCATGCCAGAGTCCAATAATTTTTGATATATCATTACTAATACCTCCACAATCTCTACCACTACCTCTTTCATAACCCTAGTGTGTAGTTTATCTGGTCTGGGTGACTGATGTACCCTTAGGTCTTTCTGCTTTTTGAGCACCTTCTCCCTTGTAATAGTAACTGCACTCACTTCTCTTCCCTTACACGCTTCAACATCCGGCAGATTGCTTGTGTATTCCACAGTGAAGACTGATGCAAAATTCTCATTTAGCTCATCAGCCATCTCCTTGTTCCTCATTTTATTTGTCTGGCTTCATTTTCTAGCAGTCCTACATCCACTCTCATCTCCCTTTTTATTTTTAATATACTCGAGAAAGCTTTTACTATCTACTTTGATATTGTTTGCTAGCTTGCTTTTATATTTTATCTTTTCCCTCTTGATGATTCTTTTAGTTGCTCTCTGTAGGCTTTTAAAAACTTCCCAATCCTCTGTCTTCCTGCTAATTTTTGCTTTGTTGTATGCCCTCTCTTTTGCTTTTACAGTAGCTTTAACTTCCCTTGTCAACCACAGTTGTACTATTTTGCCATTTGAGTATTTCTTTGTTTTTAGAATTCATCCATCCTGCACCTTCTTCATTTCCCCCAGAAACTCAAGCCATTGCTGCTCTGCTGACATCCCTGCCAGCATCTCCATCCAATGTACTTTGGCCAACTCCTCTCTCATTCCACTGTAATTTTCTTTACTCCATTGAAATACTGCTATGTCAGACTTCACTTTCTCCCCATCAGATTTCAAATTGAACTCAACCATATTGTGATCATTGCTTCCAGAGGGTTCTTCTTCCTCGAGCTCACTAATCGCCTCCAGTTCATTACATAACACCCAATCCAGTGTAGCCGATCCCCTAGTAGGGTCAATGACAAACTGCTCTAAAAAGCCATCTTGTAGGCATTCAGCAAACTCACTCTCGTGAGATTCATTTCTTCTGTTAAGGAAAGTTATTGTTATTCCTCTCTGCACCTTGTGGCGCATTGAACTGCACTTCTTTAGCATATGTCTGCTTTTTACAAGGCCAATTGCTAGGTTGATGCTCAACCCAACCCAGATGGAGAGCGTACAAGGAGCCAGTTGGATTCAAACCCAGAACCACTCTCCTCAAAGTCCAGTGCAGATGCCACTACACCACCAGCCAAAAGGAAAGTAGCGAATCTTCATTCAGCAACTTAGTCATTCATTTACCACACAGGAGGACTTCTTCTCTGATGCCTGTTCTGTTCCACCCTTCGTTAGGCTATGATTTTGATTTTATATTTATGAATAACTTTAATGTTTCCTTTTACATTCTACACTAGTTACTCTCCATATCAAGGTAATTTGAACTTTGAGCTTTGATTTTCTTATTACCCTTCTCAGGTTTTCTTACTACCTCTCTGCAAATAATTTACTCTTGCATTATGAATCTCATGTGCATTTTGCTTTTACTTCATTTCATCCCTGCACCGTGTATCATCCAGGGAATTCCAGCCTGGATGTCCTTGTTATTCTGATGGCCAGTTTTGAGGCAGCTACATGTAGCCAGATGCAGATTCAAGTCAACAAAAGGAGTTTTCCAATTCAGGTTTTTATGGGGGTTTTTTTTGCCAATGCATTTCCAAACCTAAGGATACTAGGATGCATAATTTTGAATCCAATTTTGTTCACCCCACTTCTTATCAAGAACTTGATCTTATGCAGCTTTATTCCTTACTAGGCCTAAATGTTACCCTGTAAATATTGCAGCATTTTTTTTCTCATTGTCCTTTCTCACTGCCAAATTAACCCAGTCCACAAGCTAATGACGAGAATTCCCCATTATCACTGTTCTATATTGCTTATATCTTTTTGAGATTTCCCTATAATTTCAAACATTCCATCTCACTCCCACAGCTTCTCTGGACCTTCACAAAATATGCAGCAAATAGGCCGGAAAACTTTGGTTTAAGTCATTCCCAGAACAAAAATGCCTGCTGACAGGATGGTCATTTATTATTTGTTTTCAAGATAACTGCTGGTGTATTTATTATTTCAGTAATATTTGAGTACTATTGTAATTATATTGTTTGATTAACCATTCTTTGTTTACACAAGTTATATATAAGAAGTATGTCAATGGCATACATCACCACGTCATATGTGAGTGCTTCATTAAAGTAAAAACAAAGTGGATATGTTTTCCCAGGCTCCCATGTATTTCTTTTGATCAATGCCTGGAGTTACATAACATAACAGTAATGACAAGTACGTTTTAAAATGAACCCTAGATGACTACCTACCTGCTAAAGTGAAGCATGTTTTTTCTTTTCAAGGAGAGAAAGACATTTGAGTTTAAAAAAAAGTGCGCATTTGCTTCCTTAGAAGGAAACAGAGTTCGTCAAGTTTTAAAAAGGGTAGAAAATTAATGAAATTCACAGCTTCATAAACAGTGAGTGAGTACTGGATGATGATAATAAAATAAGCAGAAATGGCTGGCTACACTGGAAAGATAGACACGTTCTATTGCATAGCACAGTGGTCCCCAACCTCCAGGCCGCGAAGAATGCAGCAGTAGCCAGAACGCACCCAGCACATTTTTAAGAAAAAAGCCGAAATAAACAAGCTAATTAATTAGGTGCCGCCCGGCACGTAAATGTCGGCCCAGATCAGAGTCAATTGCCGATTGCCGATTGTGACAAGAAAACATTCAAAAACAATTCCTAACTGAAGCACAACTCACATTTAAAAGAGCAGTTGAAATTGCTATGTCAATAGAAACAGCAGCCAGAGATGAAATAGAGTTGCAGTCAGGAATAAAAGACAGGATGAATGAAATTGCAATGTCTAAACAAAAACCTGCCTGGCCAAATAAATTATGTTACTATTGTGGCATGGGCTCACATGCGTCAAAACAATGCAGAGTTAAAGGCGAAACTTACAGAAAATGCAAAAAAGTAGGACATATACAAAGAGCATGTCAGTCAGACAAAAATAAATGTATTGCACAGGTAAGATTAAAAAGTCAAGTTGCAGTTCCAAAAGAATACTAATCTGCATGCCTTTGATGAAAAATCTGATAATGAGAGTGACACAGGACTGGGTAGCCTTGGGATTTATAACGTGAACACAAGCAATACGGTTTTTTCAAGAAGTGAACAGAAAAATTAATTAAAATGTAATTAGAAACTTGGTCAGCTGTTTCAACCATAACACAAAATGAGTTTGAATGGCACTTCAAAGATAATGAACTGAAGTCTGCAGATATCCAACTAAGATCTCACACTGGAGAAAATATATTTCCTGTGGGAATGACATCTGTAACAGTGAAATACAACAACAAACAAACCATATTGGGCTTGTATGTGGTAAAAACAGGAGGGCCAGTATTGTGGGGGCATGACTGGCTGATTGCAGATCCATCTCCCATTTGATCCCTTGCAAGAGAGACAACTAAAAGTGAATTTAGAAGGGCACTGGATGATGCCACTGCAGTGTTCAAGAATGGAAAATTCAAATATATGAAGGATAAAATGGTGTTAAGTGAAAATGCCACACCCAAGTTTCACAAAACCAGTCTGGTTCCTTATACCATCTGTGATAAAGTTACCAGTGAGATAGATATCATGGAGGCTGAAGGAACTCTTTCCAAGTTTGAGTGGACCCCCTGGGCAACGCCATTGGTCCCCATAACCATGAAAATGGGTCTGTGAGGATCTGTGGTGTTTTAAGGTCACCATCAATCCAGTACTGAAGGTAGTTCAATACCCTCTGCCCAGGATAGAAGATACTGGTGTAAACCTTTCTGGAGGTAAACACTTCAGCGAAGTGGACTTAGCTAAGGCGTATCTACAGATGATAAAGGAAGAAGAATCCAAAGTGTTTCTCATCATAAACACTCACAAAGGTTTTTATCGCTATAATAGGCTTATAGTAGCATCTGCACTTGCACTCTGGCAGTAATCTATTTACCAGGTGCTGCAAGGCTGTCCAGGAAATCATTGTTACATGGATGACATTAGTCATAGTCATAGTCATACATTATTATTACCATTGAGGTTGACAAAGAACATCTCCAGAAATCTCCAGACAGTGTTAAAATGATTAAACGATTAAGGACTCAGAGCACTATGAGACAAGTGTGATTTCTTTAATCCGAGCATCACTTGTTGTGGTCACACCATTGATGTACCAAGATTTACTCAAGTTTGCACAGTAAATTCAAACATTGGTGGATGCCCCAGGCCAAAGGACATTTAACAGTTTGGTCCTTTTTAGGTTTGTCAATTACTATAACTGTTATCTGCCAAACCTAGCGACTGTGCTCCACCCCTTGAACTCATCAATACAGATGAGGAAGAAATGGCAATGGACAAAACAATGTTTGGTGGCTTTCTAAAAGGCAACGAAAATGGTGACGTCGGATAGTGTATAGTGCTTATGCAGATAGTGCATAAGCATCTGGGGATAGAGATCCCAGACACTCAAAATTACTGCTGTGAGAGTTGGACACCTAAGTACATAAATATCCCAACTGTTGATTGATCAACCATACCTGTGACCATGTTTGGTGTGCTAAGTGACAAAATTAATCTGGTCTGCAAGATTCCTTGAATTCAATCACAATGGTGCAGATAAATTTGCCAGTGTTGCCTGGTTTGATGCAGTCCAATTAACATTACCCTATTGCCTTACATTGATATAACATGGGTCTGCAAAACCTCACCTGACAAGACACTGAGCAAGGAATGTTGGTTAGAAGTTTACTTTTGTTGCGAACAACTTTGACCCTTTGGACAGGTCATGCAACGGTGTTAGAAAGCTGACATTAGCAATAAGCCTCTGGGGTTCTGAAATGTGAAGATCTATCACGTCTAGTATTTCAGATTCAGGAACTTTACTGAAGTTACTTCATGGTGTGTTTTCCTTGGACTGTTTTCCAATGGAATTAAAGAAATAAGTCTTAACAGGCTTCTGCTTTGTTTCAGTGCAGTTTTGTATTTACTGGACTCCAAAAATGAAATGAGTATGTGAAATTATTCGACACTCATTTGGGTGATTAATCATATAATAATATATTGACTATAATAATGATGAAATAAAGCACAAATTTGCAAAGGAGTTGCCTCTGATTTTTAAACAGACGAGGAGGGAGCTCTGTGATGCAACTAGTTCGGCGAGTGTTTCACAGCTCCAACGATCTGGGCTTGGGGTCAATCCTCGTTCAGATGCTGTCTGTGTGGAGTCTGCATTTTCATTTTGTGACCTTGTGGGTTTCCCCTGGGTGCTCTTATTTCTTCACACATCCCAGTAGTTCAATTGACCACTGTAAATTTCATCTTGTGTGTCGGTGAGTCGTGTGATTTGTGGAGTTGATGGCAATGTGAGGAGAATAAAATAAGTTAACGTGCAAATGGGTGCCTGATTTTTGGCATCAAATATGATGGGCTATGCCATCTCACCTCAGGAAGTTGTAGCGCTGGATATCAACATACAGATGGCTGAGTAGTTACTTAAAGGTGAGTTTTTCTTGGACTAATTTATGATGGGATAAAAGAAAGAAATGTTAACACTTACAAACAATCTTTCTTGACCATCATCTGAAAGCACCTGTCAGCCAATGAATTCTTTGAAGTGCACTTTAGTAATATTATTCAGCAAAATCTTGCAAATAGTGATGATGTAATGACAAGATCTTTGATCTTCTTTAAATGCAGGGTCAAGTAACAACAAGGGAGAGTGAAGTGCTATTGATAAGTGTAATAAACCCCCTTTTATAAAATTGACAATGAAATACCTATTTAGAAAGATACATAGACGAGCTGACTCATTCCTGCTTACCATAAAATCAAAGCATATACACCCACTTATCATGAGTTGCACTTATTGTACATCTGCCGTTGTGGCACTCTAGCTTGGAATCTATGCAAGTGTAAGAGTTATTTTTAGCTACATACTGTAGACAGGCAGAAATAGTACAAATATTCATCAAGTGTATGGATGTTATTCTTCTTTTCTGCAATAATTAGACACAAGGTGGAACTGTCGATCTCATGAGCAATGGCACTAGTAGCACCATTTATAATCATTGTTGAAAAATAACATGCTATCAAAATGGTAGCAAAATATTTAAAAAATGTAGATTTAGCTTTAAAATCTTTCTTTTTTGTTAAGCTTTTGAATATAATTATTATCTATAACTGAAATGCTTCCTTTCTTACAAATTTAATTTCCATAAAATTAATGATGAGAAATTTATGAGGTAAATTTAGTCTTTAAATAAAACTTTAAGCAAGACTGGGCTCCAATCTTATCTCCACATACTAAGTTCACTCGTAGCCAACATCACTGTACTCAAACTTACAAAATTATTTTTGAGTTTGTGCTTTAAGATGATATAGTAATATATTAATCACCACCCATCTTTTTAGAATTTATTTCCTAATGATATTTATATATAGTGCTATTAGCAGCAACAATTTGAATGTTTGTCCCTGTTTAATATTCGTTTTAAACTATTTATAAAAAAAATCCTATTTTGTTTCCTTTGCTTTTCTGTTCACTAACTCTAGATGTGATAAAGCCACTTCACGTGAAAAGCCATTCTTCACACTTAAGTAGAGTTAATGTTAGTGCATAGTTAGTGCATTTGACTGTGAAATGTTTCATAGCTAAACACATTCCTACACTTAGTAATAGCTACACACATGAGCTCCTAGTAAAACATCATTAGAAGCTTGAAGACAGAAGTGACTGCAGGTATTGGAATCTAAATAAAAAACAGAGCACTGGAAAAACTCAGTGTTCAACCAGCATCTGCTGAGGCAAAAAGTGTAAGTGGTCATTTCTGGTTGAGACCGTGCATTAGAACTGAGGTGGAACAGGAAATATTGCCAGTATTTAGCAGTATGCAACACCCTATGTGCTGCTGTATATAGTCAAACTCTCCTGTTCCTTTTCAATATTGAAGCAGCGTCTTCACCCATGAAAGTCATCTTGCACCTTTTCTCATTAGTGGAAGCTTTCTCCCGTTCAATACCCTGATAGTCCTTTCCGTCCAAGCTGACAGAACATCAAGGTAATCAAACTCAGGAGCTTCCTAAACAACAGAAGAAACTGTATTTAATCATTAAGAATAGTTTTAAAAAAGATTGTAGCTGTCCAAATAGATTGCAGATCACACTCAGCAGCCACTTTATTAGGTACACCTGTGCATTAAGGCAAATATCTAATCAGCCAATCACGTGGCAGTAACTCAATGCATAAAAGCATGCAGACATGGTCAACGGGCCCAGTTACTGTTCAGTCTAAATATCAGAATGTGGAAGCAATGGGCTGTAAATGACTTTAACCATGGAGTGATTGTTGGTGCAGGTTTGAGTATCACAGAAACAACTGATCTTCTGGGGTTCTCACACACAACTGTCTCTGGAATGAACAGTGTGAAAAAAAGAGGGAAAGTAAACTTCCAGTGACCAGCATTCAGTGGGTGAAAATGCTCTGTAAATGAGAGAGGTTCGTGGAGAATGGCCAGACTGGTTCAAGTTGTCAGGAAGGTGACAGAAACTCATGTAACCATGTGTTATATCGGTGATGTACTGAATAACATCTCTGAAGAGCAGGTTGTACCTTGAAGTGGTTGCACTGGAGCAGCAGAACACCATGAACATTGACTCAGAGGCCACTTTATTGGGTTTGGGAGTGACTACTGAGTGAATAAAGTGAAAACACTGCTTCAATATTGAATATATTCAATACAATTTGATGTTGACAGTATTATCAAATAAAATTTCTTCTAAGTGGTTTATAACACTGAATGGTATTGGTGGGACTGGAAAAAAAAGGCTGAGGAGTAGACGTAAAAAATGGGGGAGGGAAGAGAGAAACACAAGGTGAGAGGTGAAACCTGAAGGGGGAAGGATGAAGTAAAGAGCTGGGAAGTTGGTTGGTGAAAGAGACAGAGGACCATGGAAGAAGGAAAAGGGTGGAGGAGCACCAGGGGGAGGGAATGGGTGGGCAGGGAGATAGGGTGAGAGAGGGAAAGTGGGATGGGAAATGGTGCATGGGAGGGAGGTATGGTGGTGCTACCGGAAGTTTGAGAAATCTATGTTCATGCTATCCAAACGGAATATAAGGTGTTGTTCTTCCAACCTAAGTGTGGCCTCATCATGACAGTGGAGGAGTCCACGGATGGACATATCGGAATGGAAGTAGGAAGTGGAATTAGAATGAGTGGCCACTGGGAGATTCCATTTGTTCTGGAGGACGGAGCGTAGATGCCCGGTGAAGTGGTCTCCCAACCTATGTTGGGTCTCACCGATATACAGGAAGCCACACTGGGAGCACTGAATACAGTATATGACTCAAACTGACTAACAGGTGAGGAGTCGCATCACTTGGAAGGACTGTTTAGGGCCCTGAGTGATAGTGAGGGAGGAGATGTAACACTTGTTCCGCTTGCAAGGATAAGTGCCAGGACAAAGATCAGTGGGGAGGGATGAATGGACAAAGGAGTTGTGTAGAGAGTGATCCCAGCGGAAAGGAGAAAGTTGGGGGGAGGGAAAGATGTGCTTGGTGGTGGGATCCTGTTGGAGATGGCGGAAGTTTCGGAGAATTATGTGCTGGACATGAAGGCTGGTGGAATGGTAGGTCAAGAGAAAAGGAACTCTGTCCCTGGTAGGGTGGCAGGAGGATGGGGTAGGAGCAGACATATGTGAAATGGAAGAGATGTAGCTGAGGGCAGCCTTGATGGTGGAGGAAGGGAACCACCTTTATTTGAAAAAGGAGGACATCTCCTTCATTCTAGAATGAAAAGCCTCATCCTGAGAGCAGATGCAGTGGAAATGGAGAAATTGAGAGAAGAGGATGGTATATTTACAAGTAACAAGGCGGGAAGAGGTATAGTCCAGGTTGCCGTGAGAGTCTGTGGGTTTATAATAGACATCAGTGGATAAGCTGTCTCCAGAGATAGAGACAGTGAGATCAAGAAAGGGGAAGGTGGTGTCGTAAATAGACCAGATAAATTTGAGGGTAGGGTGGAAGGTAGAGGCGAAGTGGATGAAGTCGACAAATTCAGCTTGGGTGCAGGAAGCAGCACCAATGCAATCATCAATGTAGTTTAGGAAAAGTCCAGGAAGGTCTCCAGTGTAGGCTTGGAACAACAACCGAAGCTGCGAGAGGGTGAAAATGAACTGGTAAGGTAAAGAATGAGGGGGTGGGGGGTGGGTAGAGAGACAGAGAAGGAGAGTGGAAGTGGAAGAGCCAAGAGGTGAATTGGAATGAGGTGGAGTGGGACTCTGAGAGTGGAAGGGATGATGTGGAGTGGGAGGGCCCACGAACATGTATGAGAGGTGGAATGATAGTCTGGGAGTGGCAGATTGGGAACCGGAAAGTGAGAGGCAGGGACCCTGGTCAGACCCCACTTGGAGTACTGCACTCAATTCCGGTCACCTCACTACAGGAAGGACATGGAAACCATAGAAAGGGTGCAGAGGAGATTTACAAGGATGTTGCCTGGATTGAAGAGCATGCCTTATGAGAATTGGTTGAGTGAACTCGGACTTTTCTCCATGGAGTGACAGAGGATGAGAGGTGACCTGATAGAGGTGTACAAGATGATGAGAGGCATTGATCGTGTGGATAGTCAGAGGCTTTTTCTCAGGGCTGAAATGGCTAGCATGAGAGGGTATAGTTTTAAGGTACTTGGAAGTAGGTACAGAGGAAATATCAGGGATAGGTTTTTTATGCAGAGTGGTGAGTGCGTGGAATGGGCTGCTGGCTGCGGTGCTGGAGGCGGAAATGACAGGGTCTTTTAAGAGACTCCTGGATAGATACATAGAGCTTAGAAAAATAGAGGACTATGGGTATCCCTAGGTAATTTCTAAGGTAAGGACATGTTCGGCACAGCTTTGTGGGCTGAAGGGCCTGTATTGTGCTGTAGGTTTTCTATGTTTCTCTATGTTTCTAACTCTGGGAGCAGGAAGTCTGGGGGTAAGAGCAAAGAGAGATTGGTAATGGTAGGACAGAGAACCCCAGAGTACATTTTCCAATTGCATGCAGGATGGAGTGAGAGAATGGCGGTAGAAAATGAGAGAATCTGGGAGAAGAAAGTTTTGGAATTAAGCAGTAAGAGGGTAGGGAGCCCAGGAGAGGTAGGCAAGAAGGACTGGGAGAACAAAGGGAGGTTAGGAACAGTCGGGTGTGGAGTGTGAAAGTGAGCTGGATAGGAGATTGTGAGTAGGAGTGAGAGAGAGGCAGAAGTAGGAGAAGGGTCAAGAGTAGGAGTGAGGAGGAGGCCAGGAATGGGAATGGACAGCAGTGGGATACACCCAGTATTCCAGAATGTAGGGTTTTTCAAGCATTGAACGACGTTAGGTTTTTTCCAAATTCTGATATGAATCATGTCAGCTCAAAAATCAACACGATAAACTCAGGCTGGTTAATCCCAGCAGGCCAAAGTGCCCCTTGTACCAGGGAACTGGATTCGATACAAGCACTCTAATTTTCAAACTTCAAACATCTGTGGGTGAAAGGCTGTATTGCAGTAGATGTCAAAATGTTAAAATGCTTTCTCTGCTTACAGAATTACCAGTCCTATCTCTGCAAGTGAATTGCATTTTTCTGCAGAGAATTGTCTTTATTTTTCCCACTTTGATGAAATGTTAAGTATTCTGCAGTTTGTTAACACACTGTGTCCCAGTGCACTTCCAATGTGTCTCCACTCCTAGACATTGTAGGCCCACTATCAATTTCAAGTTCAAATTTAATTGTTATTCAACCATAGACATGAATATAGACATACAAAATAGTATTCCCCTGGGTCCAAGGTGCAAACCACAGTACCAATAGTCACACATAGAACACAGCACATATAGCACATATAATGTACAATTACAAAAAATATTTAAAAAATATAGTGCAAGTCCCTGGGGGTCATGTCTACAGATTGATGGTACATGAATGTTGTCATGAAGCCATGTTCCTGCAAGAACAAGCCTGCAGCAATTCCTAATCTCACACAAGTGCAATCAGAGACAAGTGAATGCTAGAGGGCAGCACTGACATGAGGGACCAACGGCCAGCACAGCCTGGAATCCAGCGGCATACAACCAGCTCTGGTGGCTGCAATAGGTGACCCCAAGGCATAAGGCATTAGCAGTTTACAGCAGGGTCTTGTGATCAAAATAAGAACCACCTGATGGACCGTGCACCACTTCTGATGCATTTTTTCATGGGTGGCTGAAGCAGACTGCAACCCGGCGTGCAACAAATCTATCTCCTCCGCTATCAAGCAAATAGCTGGTGGGGTAGACCTGCGGCTGATTTTCTGGTTATATGGCGGTGTGCCCAGTCACAGCATCCTCTCTCGGTCAAACAAAGATGTCATCGTTCCTTCTTTGTCTTTTTTACCAACACTAGATACTGTTGGATATTAAAGTTGAACTTGAACTTAAGCTTCTTGGGATAATTTTTGCAGTTTTTGAAAGGGGAGATAGGAGGCTCTGAGATCTGGCATATACTTCATGGCCTGAATAACCTCATTCACCGTTGTAACAAGAATCAAGTACGAGTGAAAATTTGACTGCATGGGACTTGCAGTGAGTCTGGACATTTCCTTTGTTAACAGCTTTTCATTGGCATTGAACCAAGTGTTTCAGAAAATAAGCGGTAGCAAAATTGAATTTTAAGGATATCTATTCAAGATTAATGTCTATTCTGCTGTATTACCATACCGAGATCAGCAGCAGAACACTATTGCACCCCACTGCCTTTATATGCATTCTCTACTTTCTAACTCCCTCATCTACTCAAATATAGTTGTCAAATTCCCTCTACACCTGGAGTTTCCAACCAGGAGTCCATGAACTCCTTGGTTAGTGGTTGGAGTCCATGACATAAAAAAGGTTCAGAACTCCTGCTTGGTAAGATCAGAGTGGATGTACCAGTTTCCGTACATGGATTGCAGTTAAAATGGATGCGGGAACCAGAATATCTTGCAGCAAGCAAAGGACTGATGAAACTGTTAGGAAGTGTTGGAGAATGGTGAAACTCAAATTTTCACAATTAATAACTTTCAAAACAAAATTGAAACATACTGTACTCAACCACCATCTGTAAACCAGATATCATATGAAATCTCAGTCCGCGACTGATTTGCAAGGTTTAAATGTCATTGTGTAGTGGAATTGTTGCTCTGGCAAAAAAAAACTTATAATGTAAAATACAGTCGGCCCTCCTTATCCACGAGTTCCACATGCGTGAATTCAACCAACCGTGAATCGAGAAAACCCGGAAGTGCTCTTCCAGCACTTGTTGTTCGAGCATGTACTGACTTTTTTTTCTTGTCATTATTCCCTAAACAATGCAGTATAACAACTATTTTACATGGCATTTACATTGCATTAGGTATTATAAGTAATCTAGAGATGATTTAAAATATACGGGAGAATGTGCGTAGGTTATCGTGGATTGGGATCGGAAAAAAAATGGAAGTTCTCTTACTAAGTAAGTTGGGACAGGTACATTCGATATTATTTAGGGTCAGTTAGTCAAATATTTGTCTTAGTATATAGTATATATTTTACCTTTCTATGCATATAAAACACTTAAGAAATGTATGTTTCAGCGCCGAGTCGGGAACGAAAGTTCCCGAGTTCGATCAGTGACAGACCGCTCCCAAGCACGCTCTCCATCCCTGCCGGGTTGATGTGCAGGATCAAAAACCCAAAACCCCAAAACCCTATAATTAAACCACTGAGTTGCTTAGTAATAATTGTAGCTTTCTCGGGGCAGGGCCTTTCTCACTTTATCCTTTAAAATTGTTCCGATCGTTGACCGACTGTAGCCTAAAACTTTTCCAATGACCGTTGGTGTTTCACCTCTTTCTGACCGCTTTATTAGCTCCACTTTATTTTCAATTGATATGGCGATTATTTTCGAGAACAGAAACACTGCGGATTCAGAGCTCCTCCACCGGGTCCTAATGTCCACCACACCCGGAACCAATCTCTCATGGATAAGGAGGGCCGACTGTAAAACATTTCATATGACTTGGCATAGGACTTTAGAAACTGCTTTTAAAGAAATTGAAAATCAGTAGACTTAATAAAAGATGGGATTGGCTTAAAAGTGAACAAAAAGTAATACAGTATTGTTAAAGTCAGAACAAAGTGTGCCTGTAAAAAGTATTCACCCCCCCCCCCACCAGAAGTTTTCATGTTTTATTGTTTTACAACATTGAATCATAGTGGACTTAATTTGGCTTGTTGGACACTGATCAACAGAAAAAGACTCTTTCTTGTCAAAGTAAAAATAGAACTCTACAATGTCATCTAAATGAATTACAAATATAAAACACAAAATAATTTATTGCATAAGTATTCACCACCTTCAAATCAGTATTTAGTAGATGCACCTTTGGCAGCAATTACAACCTTGAGTCTGTGTGGATAGGTCTCTATCAGCTTTGTACATCTGGACACTGCAATTTTCCCTATTCTTCTTTACAAGCTCTGTCAGATTGCATGGGGATCGTAAGTGAATTGAATTGAATCGATATTATTACTTACATCCTTTATATACATGAGGAGTAAAAAATCTTTGTTATGTCTCCATTTAAATTTGCAATTAATAGTAATTTATAATAAATAGTATGTACAACAGTACAGTCAATATAACATAGAAATACAATTGTATCAGCATGAATTAATCAGTCTGGTGGTCTGCTGGCCTGGTGGAAGAAGCTGTCCCAGAGCCTGCTGGTCCTGGTTTTTATGCTGCGGTACCGTTTCCCGGATGGTAGCAGCTGGAACAGATTCTGGTTGAGGTGACTCGGGTTCCCAATGATCTTTAGGGCCCTTTTTACACACCTGTGTTTGTAAATGTCCCTTTGTAACAGCCCTGTTCAAGTCCAGCCACAAATTCTTAGTTAGATTGAGGTCTCGACTCTGATTTAGCCACTTCAGGGCATTAACTTTGCTATTTTATGCAGCTTTGGCTTTTTACTTGGGGCCATTGTTTTGCTGGAAAACAGAAGTTCTCCCAAGTCACAGTTCCCTTGCAGACTGCATCAGGTTTTCCTCTAAGATTTCCTTGCATTTCGCTGCATTCATTTTACCCTCTACCTTCACAAGCCTTCCAGGGCCTGCTGCAGTGAAACATCCCCACAGTATGATGCAGCCACCACCATGTTTCACGGTAGGGGTGGTGTCTTTTTGATGGTGTGCGGTGTTTGGCTTATGCCAAACATAGCGTTTAGTCTGATGGCCAAAAAGCTCAATTTTGGTTTCACCAGACCATAGAACCTTCTTCCAGCTGACTTCAGAGTCTCCGACATGCCTTCAGGCAAACTTTGGCTGAGATTTCCTGTGAGGTTTTATTTCCAACAGTGGCTTTCTCTTTGCCACTGTTCCATAAAGCACCAGGAAACTGTTGTATGCACAGTCTCTCAGCCATCTCAGCCACTGAAGCTTGTAACTCCTCCAGAGTTGTCAAAGGTCTCTTGGTGGCCTCTCTCTCTAGTCCTCTTCTTTCACCATCACTCAGACTTTGAGGATGGCCAACTCTAGATAAATTTACAGCTGTAGTGTATTATTTTCATTTCTTGATGATTAACTGACTTGGGAAGTTTTCTTGTATCCATCTCCTGAATTGTGCTTTTCACGGTTTTGCTTGAAGTGTTCATTTATCTTCATGCCAGGATACCGACTCACCAGCAGTTGGACCTTTCGGATACACGGGTTTTTTTTCCTACCATCAATTGAAACAACTTGACTATACACAAGTGATCTTGTGTGATCTCCATTTAACAGGTGATCTCCATTTAACTAATTATGTGACTTCTAAAACCAATTGGCAGCACCAGTGATGATTATGTGTGTCATATTAAAGAGCTAAATACATATGCAATCAATTAATTTGTGTTTTATATTTGTAATTAATTTAGATCACTTTCTAGAGATCTGTTTTCACTTTGACACAGAAGAGTCTTTTTCTGTTCATCGGTGTCAAGCCAAATTAAATCCACTGGTTCACTGTTGTAAAACAATAAAATATAAATCCTTCCATGGGTGGGAGGTAAATATTTTTATAGGTGTTGTTGTGATGAAAGAGGGTTACAAAGAGTACACATAGATTAAGATGTTAACTGTCCTGTGCTGGCACCAGTGGGATCAACAGTTGATCTGCCACCTGTCTTCAGGAGAAAGAGAGATAAGGAAGACAATGGAGCAGCATTTGGAAATGTTAATGAAGAGACGGGAGAGTTTAACGGAAGGAGACACGGTCTGAGAGCTGTCAAGATCGGCTCCTTTTTTTGAACCCTGAACTGTTTGAAGTGTGATGGACAGGCGATACCCCAGCAGGGGGATAAAAAGGGACAGGTTCGCTAAGGCAGGACACACACGACACCATGAGGTAACGAGACCCTGGAAGCGGTGCGCCTCCCACAAGTCGGTAGGAGTTTTTGGAGGGCTGCTCGTGGGACCAAGCCAGAGACGCACAGGGTAGAAAGGTACAGATCGGCGGGAACCTGGTGTGTGTGTCCACCCTTGCCTGGGTGCTGGGTTCACCGCGGAAGAACGATCGTATCTGAAACGGAGGGGTCACAGTCGGTGACCTCAGAAGACATTACAAAGGGTTCGCCGGAAAGCTGACTGAGAGGAATATCGAAGGTCTGAGTGGAAGCCGTTTTGAATATTCATTCGTTTTCGCTCTCTCTCTCCTCCCCCCCACTCCCACCCCGTCCACCGGCACTGCAGTGATTACTGTGAACTGAACTTTGCGTCACTTTGAAACTGGTCATTTACTCCTAGACGACGATAGAGCTTGATTGATCCTATTATCCTAGTTCTGTGGACATGCGTGTTTATCATTGCTGAACTGTTGCATTTATTATTCTTTCGATTAGAGTACTGTGTTGCTTATTTCTTTAATAAAACTTTCTTAGTTCCAGTAATCCAGACTCCAACTGAGTGGTGCATTTCTGCTGGTTTGGCAACCCAGTTACGGGTTACGTAACACTGTATATTTGGCTTTGTTTATCATTTTGGATGCTTTTGAAATGAGTGTCCTATGAACAGAATGGTTTGGAGACGTCAGTGGAGTACATGGGCTGGACTTGGTAAATGCTGACTATTGCAGAACTGGAAGAATATGTCAGAATCATGGAGTCATACAGCACAGAAACAGGCCACTTGGCCCAACTTGTTCATGCCAACAAAGATGACCCATCCAAGCTAGTCCCATTTGCCAACGTTTGGCCCACACTCCTAATTCATTACCTGTCAACTTGTTTTATAAAAGTTGCTCTTCTACCTGCCTCAAAGACTTCTGACAGCTGAATACACACAAGTCCTGGCAGAATCCCTGTAAATCTTTTCTGCACTCTCTAGTTTAATAACATCTTTCCTATAGTAGGGTGTTCAAAACTGAATACAATACTCCAACTGAAGTCACAACAGTGTCTTGTACAACTGTGACATAAGTTCTTAGCTTTTGTACTCAATGACCTGACTGCTGAAGGCCAACACGCCAAAGGCCTTGTTAACCATCCTCTGTACCTGTGACTCCACTATAAATGAGCCATCTACTTGTACTCCAAGTTTCCTCTGTTCGACAACGCTCTCCAGAGCCTCAATATCCCTTGCCATCCAGGATTTCCTACTCCTATCAACTGTGCCCTTCACTCTAACAGGAACATGCAGACAGTGACCTTGAGCTTCCACTTCCTCACTTTTAAGAGCCTTCCACTTGCCTGTGGTCCTTTTGCCCACAATTAGCCTAGACCAATCAACTTTTGCAAGCTCCTGACCCATACCATCAAAATTCACCATACCCCAATTTAGAACTAGAACCTGTGGACCTGTCCCTTTCCATAACTATTTTGAAGCATATACATCTATGGTCCTGGGCCCTAAGGTGCTCTCTCCCTGTCAGCTCACCTCACTTATCCTGCCACATTTCACAAGGGTAGTGTAAGCATCACCCTTTCCCTAGTGGGGTACTCAGATAAAGATTCCTCAAGCACTTAACAAATTCCATACCATCTAAGTACTTAATACTTTTGCATTCTCAGTCTAGGTTGGGACAATTAAAATCTCCTGCTGTGACAACCTTATTAATATTGCAATTTCGCACAATCTTTCTGCATGTTTGTCTTCCTAAATACCATTGATTATTCGGGGGCCTATGGTACGATAAAACCTAAAAACACACTGGATGACCTTTCAGTAATTACATCTCTGACCTCTTAATGAAGAGTGAAATTTCCCTCCTAAGCTGCCAGTCCTGTCCCTCCCTTAGTCATGTTTCCATAACGGCTATTTTATCGCAGTGACTGCACCATGAATGGTCGTACGCCTGGAGGATGATTGGGCATGGGGCTAGTAACCCCATCCCATAAAAACCCAGAGCAGAGAAAACACCAACAGAGGCTCCAAAAAGCAAATCCCAGGATCTTCCTAAGAAAGTGGGTTACACCAGGGGACAACTTGAAAGATTGGCCCAGGACAGAAGCCTCTGGCAAGTTGCTGTCAGCAGCTGTCAGCAGCCTATGCTCCAAAGTAGGGGTGTTGCGCTTAATCCAGTACCACGTAGTTATCCAAGCCCTAAGTTCAACTACCTTATCTGTCAGACCTCTTGCATTGAAATAAATACAATTTAATCCAATAGACTTTGCCCACCCTTGGCAATCCTCCTGCCTGTTATTCAAATTGCTGTCCTCGATTTAGGCATCACTTTCCAGCCTCTTATTTGCCTCTCTACGTATCTTTCGTAGTTCTGAATTATTTGTGTTTTTCTCCATGGTAAAAACAGAGTAGAAATATTCATTGCCTGTGACTCC